>NC_060140.1:204640370-205265370 GCF_021461385.2 Schistocerca piceifrons | reverse complement strand
CACCGGCATTTTCAACATTCGCATACCTTTCAACGCTATGTTCTCTTTCCAAAACTCCATTTGGGTCGAAACCTTTCTCAAAACCTGAAGCCTTGTTTTCTTATTTATCTTGAAGACATTCTGTCATGGCTTGTTAAGCAATCTTGGAAACACGTCCTTATGCCGTCTTGATTTTTTATCGATTTACAGTTTTGCTCCATGAGTAAGCGTATTTAATTGAAGAATTTTTAACATCGTGCAGCTCTGTCAGCAACTGTGATAATTAAACATATAACATGTCAGCCTCTGTTGCAAATAGAAACCAATGTTTAGCTAGGTTTCAGCCAAAATAATTTGGCCTTCTTCAGAACCTATTGACACTAAACCACGCGTGCCATCACCATGTTTCCTGCGTATATGTTCTCTAACTACTGTTTTGCATCTACATTTCCACACGTGCATGAGCATGACTGTCACCGGTGCTCGGTACACAGCTGCTCGCTGCTATTAGTTTCGGCGCAGTTTTCGCGGCCTACCGACCTCGTCCGCGCAGTGGGGCCTGCTGTTTCTCCTCAGATTATTGTAGATTTATGAGTGGTTACTACGGTGCTATAGTTTTATACTTGACATGGCCAAACTTTGGCATGCAGTAGTTTAGTGTCAATAGCTTCTGAAGAAAGCCAAATTATTTTGGCTGAAACCTAGGTAAAGATTGGTTTCTATTCGCAGCTGAGGCTGATGTGTTATATGTGTGTATTTAATTGAAATTGGGCACCTATGGCATAGGACAATGTTATCGTATATAAACCTTCATAGCGAAAACCGCTCTGATCGCGGCTCCATTGCGTAGCCTGCGTCGCAAAAAATGTACCTTTTATGTGGACTAACGGCTGTCAAGACGCATTTCAGAAATTCGAAAATGCTTTGGTTAGTGACAGATGTTTAGTGCATTTTGACCCTGCCACGCCGGTAGTTTTGCAAGTCGACGCTCCTTCCTACGAAAGCCAGACCTATTGTTTTTGCCTCAAAGTTCTTAACGGAAACTCAGTGCAATTGTTTTCAAATAGACAAAGAGGCCCTCGTTATTTTGTATGTTGTGACCAAATTCCATGACTATTTGTACGGTCACAAATTCTATTTAGTGACAGATATGAAGCCTTTGCAGTCCTTGATTCCTCCGTCACAGCCAGTTCCTACACGCACAGCTCAAAAATCGTAACGCTGGGCTGTGTTGCTTTCACAGTATCAGTATGAAATTGTGTGCAGGCCTACGACAAAGCATGACAATGCAGACGCCCTATCTCGCCTTCCGATTGGCCCAGACTCTGATTTTGATGCATCTGTCGCGTCTCGTTGGCAAATTGATGCGCAGGGATCTGAATTGCCGGAAACTTTTCCCTTGTGCTACAGAAAAATTGCACAAGCCATGGAAGCAGCGCGAGGTAGCCGCGTATTCTGATGTGTCTTGTCACGGCCCAGGCGGCTCCGCCCATCGGAGGTTCGAGTCCTCGCTCGGGCATGGGTGTATGTGTTGTTCTTAGTGTTAAGTTAGTTTAAGTTAGGTTAAGTAGTGTGTAAGCTTAGGGACCGATGACCTCTGCAGTTTGGTCCCATAAGACCTTACCTTAAGTTTCCAAGTTCCAATGGAAGCAAACCCAGACCTCAAGATTTTGTTGCATTACATTCGCACGTCTTGGCCTCGTTCATTGAACAGTATCCAGAGCTCAGTTGCGCGCCGATACTTTGCTCGTCGGCATAGCCTTTCAGTTCAGCAGGGGGTGATTCTAGTTCAAAATGACAGTGGAAAATCACGTAAGCTTACTGCCAAAGTGTGGCAAAAGGATGTATTGCGACTGCTCGACCAAGGACATTGGGGAATGGTTCGCACTAAAAAGCTAGCGCGCTGGCACTGTACTTGGCTGGACATGTGCGCCCACATTAAACAGATGACGTCACAGTGTCGCGGATGCGCGGAAAACCAATCAGCTCCTCCATAGACCTTCTCAACTTGGCCTATGACTCAATCGCCATGGCAACGAGTGCTCATTGACTTTGCAGGACCATTTTGGAATACTCGTTGGCTCATAGTGGTAGACTCTTGTAGCAAGTTCCCATTTGCGGTGCTTACAAACTTGACGACGTCACATAGCATTCGTGAGGACGACGGTTCAGTCCAGCGTCCGGCCAGCCTGATTTAGGTTTTCCGTGATTTCCCTAGATCACTCCAGGCAAATGCCGGGATGGTTCCTTTGAAAGGGCACGGCCAACTTCCTTCCCTATCCTTCCCTAATCCGAGCCTGTGCTCCGTCTCTAATGACCTAGTTGTCGACGGGACGTTAAACACCAATATCCTCCTCCCACGTCACATAGCACCATTCAAGCGTTGTTCTTCATACTTTGCATAGAAGGTTTGCCAGAAGTACTTGTGACGGACAACAGACCACATCTCACTTCACATGATTTTGAACAGTTTTGTGAATGAAATGTCATTCGCCATCTCACAAGTGCTCCATTTCACCCTCAGACCAGCGGAGAAGCAGAACGTTTAGTATGTGCTTTCAAATAAAAGATGACAAAACTTCACACCTCCCACACACGGGAAAAGGCGATGCAACTCTTTCTCGCCTCCTATCGCTCCCACCTATGAGATGGACCATCACTGGAGAAACTTCTGCATGGCTCTCCTACGGACACTGCTCCATTTCTTACGCCCACTGCAGCATCTGGCGCCACCAATGGTTCACAGGTATGGTTTTGTGCCATGTGATCTTGTTCTTTCCAGGTTTCATGGCAACGGTGGGCGCTGGGAAAGAGGTGTGAACCAGAATCACTGGCTCTTCTATGTATTTGATTTCAGGTCCCAATGGTTTGCACCACTGACACCAGAAGGAAATTCGTGCGTTTCATTTGCCCCGTCATTCTGCTGCTTCTCTAAACCCTGATTCATGGCCTCACAGGACTATGCGGCCTTCGCAGCCCCCCCCCCCCCCCCCGCACTGGTGCCACCAGGAGGATTGGATGGACGTTGTGCCCTCGCCACTGCCGTCCCCACTCGCCAACCCAATGGACCTGGACCCACCATTGCCATTGTCGTCATTGCCCCACGACGCATCCTCAGATCTGGACGTATGCTCTGGAGCAGTTTTCCAGAGGATGTTCCTGTTGGTTCAGAAGCCAGATGGTAGGGTACGGTCAGGAGTATGTCGTCCTCCACAGCTACGGTTCCCGGCTCGTCTCTATGTCCAGCAATCGGTCTCCCTCCCCATTGTCATTCACAGCCTCACTACACGACAATGGCGAGGCATTTCGTGGGGGAGGAATGTGCTGGCCCAAGCTGTCGCCAGCACATCAGGCGGCAAAGAGGTTGCGAGAAGATCGATAGAGGCCAAAGACAGACTCGTAAGAAACGCACCGCCAATGTCCTCTCGGCCGCCAGTATTTAAATCGCCACTGCGGACCGGAGGGCCCAGTCAGTCATCCAGTGAGTCAACGATTTGAGGCATCAGACGCAGCCTAGTGGGAGTCGCAGACACAGTTAGCTCAGCCTCTAGCTCGGAGTCAGTCAGTACCTAGCGACAAGAGTAGTGTGCATAGCGTGACGTGTACTTCATCAACAGTGACGCTAAAGTGGACTGTTATGGAAGAACTTGTTCAACAACAACTAACTTAAGTAGCTTTCTTATTCTTATGAATACAGAATTCTATTAATATATGCGTGCAGTTGTGTTATAGAAAGAGGATACTGGCCACCAACAACTCCCTCTCCTTGCTTCCTGTGCTACAAGCCTACAGTGACTACGAGATGACACTAGAGAGCGCGAGAGTCATAACATGTTGTACTTGTGTATAATAAATAGGAACACCCTTCGTTACACGTCGCTGTTGCAAACGGACATTTCAAAAAACGGTTCAAATGGCTATGAGCACTATGCGACTTAACTGCTAAGGTCATCAGTCCCCTAGAACTTAGAACTACTTAAACCTAACTAGCCTAAGGACATCACCCACATCCATGCCCGAGGCAGGATTCGAACCTGCGACCGTAGAGGTCACTCGGTTCTAGACTGTAGCGCCTAGAACCGCACGGGCACCCCGTCACGGACATTTCACCACGACACAGACGCAAATTTGAATATAGAGAACAGATAGATCAATGACTGGGTGAACAGCTCATAATTTTGTGAAAAAAGAAAAAAAAATGAAACACGAGTGAGATTTGAACACGGACCTTAGAGACCATTCGTAGTCCAACACCGTGACCACAGAAGCAGGAGACCGTGGTTGCTTAAGTGCGCTTGATATTGCACGTCCAGACCTTGGACCGTTCACTGTTTCTATTTTGCTTCTTTTTTCTCAGTTTAGTAGACCTTATCGCTGTTATCATGCTTCATGTATGTTCAGTATCTGACGGGCTATCTACTGGGACATCTTACCACTAAATCTGAGAGGGGTGCGATGGGGAATTTCCCTTGTCAGTGGTGTTGCGTCACGTGTGCACAAAGGCAAGTGAATCGGAACTGTTAAACAGTTCAAAAATGGTTCAAATGGCTCTGAGCACTATGGGACTTAACATCTATGGTCATCAGTCCCCTAGAACTTAGAACTACTTAAACCTAACTAACGTAAGGACAGCACACAACACCCAGTCATCACGAGGCAGAGAAAATCCCTGACCCCGCCGGGAATCGAACCCGGGAACTCGTGCGCGGGAAGCGAGAACGCTACCGCACGACCTCGAGCTGCGGACGTCAAATAGTTTCCGATCAAGCCACCAGGGTGCTGAGGTTTGTTTATGTTCTCAGGATATCTACATATGAGTTTTATATGTTTTTGTGTATTCCATGTTTATTTGTTCTGTACTTAGTATTATTCCGGGTTACTACTCCCCTGGTTTCAATAATAACAAGTAGCCTGCTTTTCACGAAATATTCTTAAGCTAAGCAACGTTATTGCTGTGGGTAAAGTGTTCTTGATCTACTTGTCTCCTGTAACAATCTGTTGTACGAGCTAGTAAGCAAATGTAGTAACTCATCAACAAAGAGTTTAAATTCAGCTCAGTTCTTAGTCTCAGACGGAATACGCTATTTCAAAGGTCGGTCAACCCAAATTACGCAGATCCCGAAACCATTGACAGGTTTTAATGTGTGTCTTTTTTATACCGTTTTAAACCATTCCCTGGACTAGCGCCTTGTTTTCTTGTTTTTCTTTAATCGCGGTGCCAGAGAGCTTTATCTGCATTTGTAGCCTTTCCTACTAGTGTCAAATACAGAATACACGAAAAGGATCTGCTTCAAATGTAAGGTTAAACAGAAAGCTTTGTTGGTATGTATACGAGCTAATTTGATACACCCGTGGCTGCATATGATCGAATTTGACAGACAAGTTTGCTGCTTTACGATTTTTTACAGGTTATTAAAAGTTTCGTTGCTCATTCGAAGAAAGCTGATGTAAATATTCGTTTCTGAGCGTAATGTTTCCTTTAGATTTTCGTGGGTAAATCCTGTGATCTCTATAGTACCTGGATTTAGAACTATGATCATAGAGCATGGAACTTTGGCGTGCTTGCAGAAAGTTGCCTTTGCTTAGCCCACCATGTTGTAGTTAGGCCAAAAGACTTCCATCGCTGTATGTGACAGATAATTCTTTACTTATTTCTAGCTTTCCACTTCATATCAACGTCCAATGTAATAGGCTGATGTGGAAAGAGAATCGAAAAATATTTTCATTTTGCGCTCTCGTGACATTTCGTGGCAGCCATGTTGTAATTCGGCAAGAAACGTGTTATGTGCTTCTTTAGCCGTCATGCTCAGACAGCTGGAGTTCGACATCCAAATAGTACGGAGGTCACTGGGTAAATCCACAGGCTATATACATCTACGGAGTGAGCATAGCCTACTGCTCATGTTCTCAGCATCAAACCGAGCTTGTCACGTGATTTTGGGATACGCTGCTTGTCGTCATTTTGCGCTAACAGCAAAACTTGAACATTACGCTTATCTGCGTTGTATTATATTACGTTCCTGCACGTTTGAACATCAATTACAGCTATTGTGCATCGTTGTCTGGTGTAAAGAGAATTTTGTGAAAGGAGGTCCAGTTACTTTTCATAGGTATGTACAACAAATGAATAGTTGTAAATGTCGTATTGATATGAGGCACTTAATATGTTGAAAAATACCGAGACACGGTATTATAAAGCCTTGTATTGTAGAGAGCTAACTTCTGGGATTTTTAGGCCATGTGTTTAGGAGACAAGTGCTATTTAAATTTGCAAGTGTGTTTGAAAAACTGGCAGTTAGCGTATACATATTCGAGCTACGTTCATATACAGATAAAATTTATACTTGATAGTCTGGTTAGTTTTCTCCAGTTTATGCATGTTCTCAAACCGTTGTGTGTATTTCAGTACTTCTACCATGAGACAGTTCCCTACATTACGTGGTTTTTGTAGTCTAGCTTCCTGAAAGATGAACAAAAAGTCAAAATATTGCTCCACAAAGTAAAAAGGAAGAATTTTATCCCTACAAACATATTCAAAACTGTGCTCTAAACACTTCGGAGAAGATTGTTTTGACATGTTAGGTAACGTGAATCGCTTTTCAGTTCCAGGTACCAAACTGTTATTTTGTTTCCAGAATGAGATTTTCACTTTGCATCGGAGTGTGCGCTGATATGAAACTTCCTGGCAGATTAAAACTGTGTGCCCGACCGAGACTCGAACTTTTTTTTATTATTTTATTCACCAAAAACAGTAACAAAAATGGCTACAATGAAATGACATAAATAAGGTGACAGATAATTGCAGTCATAAATTACAGCATTCAAAAAAGGAGTCTTTAGCAGTTCACGATTTAGCACCTTCACTGTCACCTTCAACTGGTGGCAGTTCAGCATGCACATTTCTTCTTCTGCAGCCGGTTCCTCATCATCATTTCCCAGACCAAAATTACTCATTCAGTAAATCCTTGATGTGTGTTCCTTCCAGGGTAAATTACGTGGACAGAAGGGCAGTCCCGAACAGCGACATCGCAAAATACTTCACTGCCTTGTTATTTTTGTCAGTTCCAGCCTTCTAAACGCATCTATAGGGAGTTCAAGATCTTACTTTATATCAGACACCAGATGTTTCTCGCCATATTCTTGTATCTGCTGTACTGCTGATTTATTTTTTATGTGTGACTTGCAGGTGAGGTTAGGGTCGGGAACGTGGCCCAATCCATTCCCTCTCTACTACGAATCCAGTTCCTAACCTATACCCATTCGGTTGAAGACAATTCGGAGCATGTTACCATATTTCTTATTGTGATTCTGATATTTGAGTATTTTCTCGAATTCATTTTCCATATGCATCTTGTATTCAATATGTTCATCGCTCCCAATATTGTTAAAAACATAACTTGTATATTTGCCCACTAACCAAATCACTGCGTTATTTTTTGCCTGAGGGTAGGAACTTTCCTCTGGTCTGAAGAAAATGTTAGTCGGTACATTGTTTGCTGAAGTTCTTGTTATTTGAGCAATTTTCTCCCTGGTCCACCTCCAGTTGATAATCCGATCTCCACAAGTGTAACGATGAGGCACACTATCAACGAGGTTGGATTTGCTGCAGAGGTTTGTGTCACTTAAACCGATGGCAAAGAGACGCTCATTAGTGCTGATGATGTTATTGACTACCTTGAACCACGCTGTTCTCACGTCAGACGAAAGAACATCACAACTGATGTTTTTCCAGACCACATTCCATGCTATTCCAGCATATTTGGCTTCTATGTTATTTTTCCTTTCATGTTTCCGTCTTTCAGCGAAAATCGCCTTTGCTGTAACGTTTTTGAAGTTTAAAATCTTTTTGCTGAGATAACTTAGTTCAAGATAATACTCCCTAATGTGTTTCAGCTTAAAACTTATTTTTTGTATATTTATCGGCGGCTCTACACTTTCTGGCCTGACAATATCGTACAGTTTTGCTGTAATGCACCCTGGATCATTACACATTATGCTCCATGTTCGTTTGACATACAATGCCATCGCTTTAGACTTGATGTCTGTTAGACCCATTCCTCCATTGCTTGGATCCAAAACTGCTGTCTTCAGGCACTCGAAACAATTCCCCTTTCCACAAGAACTTTGCTAAGGTGGACATGATCGTCCTCGCCACCATTGATGGAATGGGGAGAACCTGTGCTATGTAGTAGGCCTTGGATAAAATATACGTGTTGATAAATAGTATTCTCTGGAACTGGTCTATGCTACGTTGACAGTTTTCAATCAAAGCTCCTTTGATTTTTCTTGCCACCTCCCGCCAATTTATTGCTATCATTTTTAAAAGGGACGTTGTAAATGCCATTCCAAGAGCTTTGTGTTCATTAACATGGTTCGCCCACTCAATGCGTAAGTTAGCAAGCCGCTTTATATTTAGAAATTTACTTTTATTTTCATTTACCCTCGCACCTGATGCGGAACAGTATTTTGCAAGTATCATCTCTAGTTGTGTCACATCTGTTTGGTCTCTGATGATTACGCCTACATCGTCCGCGTAAGCACCTACCACGGTCTTTGTTCCTTGAATGGTAATGCCTGTCAGCCTGTGCTGTAGCTGTCTCAAGAAAGGTTCCAGCGATATAACGAACAGGAGCATGGATAAGGGACTTCCTTTTTTTTCAGTTGACAGTTAACGGAGATTTGTGCAGTAACACCCATAGCCATGTTCCTGATGATGTCGATGGTTTTTGCCAGGAAGTCCATTCGGCGCATTATCTCTATCAGGTATTTGTGATTAATTTGATCAAATTCCTTATGGAAGTCTATGAAAAGCAGTCCACATTTTATGTTACTAGCCTGCGCTAGCGCAATGACATCGCGATACAAAGCCGCAGTTTGTACAATCGTTCTTCTAACAGATGAGAATCCCCCAGGCTGTGGCTAAGCCATGTCCCCGCAATATCCTTTCTTTCAGGAGTGCTAGTTCTGCAAGGTTCGCAGGAGAGCTTCTGTAAAGTTTGGAAGGTAGGAGACGAGGTACTGCCAGAAGTAAAGCTGTCAGTGCCGGTCCTGAGTCGTGCTTCGGTAGCTCAGTTGGTAGAGCACTTGCCCGCGAAAGGCAAAGGTCCCAAGTTCGAGTCTCGGTCGGGCACACAGTTTTAATCTGCCAGGAAATGTTATTATGTTATAAAACACATAAAAAGTTCACGGTACTTCTGAAGGTGACGTATATCTACTAGCGAAGTAATAAGAGCAAAATACGCTAAGCATTCTATGGCCTAAAATGCGCTGTGTCAAAATAACGTGACTTCATCTGCTGCAGATGTCGCGTACAGTATTCTCTTTAGATATTTATACTTTATGAGTAAATCTCTCTCTTATTTTAAGCCAGTCCCTGGACCAGAGTCTTGTTTCTTCTTCTTCATCTTCTTGCCAAAGTCAATGCCAAAAGTGCGCCTGCATTTGTGGCCATTCTCACTACTGTCGAAGTACTCAGGAACACGAGCAGCGTCTGCTTCAAAGTGAAGTTAAAACTGACAACCCTATATGAACGAGTACAAGCGTGTTTGACAAATCCGCAGCTAGGTAAGGGCGCATTTGACAAACGAGTTTGCTCGTTTATGACCAGGAATGTGTCAACAGAAAAATCATAGAACACCTGCATACAACTAAAATATAATAATATTTACATAGGTACATGCCGTCCTTTTACAGGAATTTACAAATCAACAATCATACAAAAGGTTTGTTTTTGGAGACGGACTGCCTTGACCAAAATCCATATTTTTATCTTTCCTTTATTTTCCTCTATACTACTTGCACGCACATGAATTTGAATTTTTAAGAAAGTATTTACGAATTTGAAGAACAGTCAAAGTTTTGTATAGATATCGTACCTTGTTAGTAGCAAAAAAAAATCATGAAAACTTCAGCATGTAGTAACGAGGTACATATACAAAACTTTGTTTTTCAAATTTGCAAACATTGTCGTAAAAACTCAAATTTCAATGTATGGAAGTACTAAAGAGCGTTTTTCCTGTTTCATAGAAAGCCTAGCGCCCACTGCGTCACTCGCAAAGACTACATCGTGTGCACAGACCTTTTTTGTTTCTCTGTAATCGAATTTTTATGTTTTTTTTCCCACAAACTACAAACTGTATAAGCTTTTCAGGCTAATTAAGGCCACCGAAGCATCGTCTTTCCAGAATGAATTTCTGACCAAAAAAGCGATTCTGGTTTTTGTTAATCATACCTTTTGCGCTCTTGTGGTGATATTTCCATAGAAAATTTCTTTTCCTGACACATATTTCTTTATATCTAATCTAGAATTGAAGTAACAATTTTCATTGATTTTGCATTAAAGTTATTTTAAGACAACGAAATATTTTCCTAAAAATTTTCATACCCTATTTCAACCCCTTAGGAGATGACTTTTCAAAAACATTGAAATACATATTATTTTATCCCTAACACAGAAGTCAAGCACCAATTTTCATAGATGCAACTTTAAAAATGCTTTAGTACTTCTTTAATACTGATTTGCTTTCAAAAAAACTTTTCACCCACTATTTTACCCTCTCAGCAATTGAATTTCCGAAAACGCTGACAGAGAGACCAAATACCAATTTTTGTAAGAGATCCACACTCTCTCCACATAAGACAGTGGGTCAGTCTGTTGGTAGATTGCCTGTTATAGAAAGAGATAATGACAGCCCGCTGATGATGCTGAAACTTCAGCAAATCATGTCTGGTAAATAACTGAAAACTTAAAAATTCTTTTACTCAAGTCGGACCCTCCACATGGTGAACCTACTTGTATAATAACAGATGCAGTTCATTGTTAACCAAGCATTTTCTTATCACGGAGATACTTGTTTTCTTTCAGATCTTTTTTCCACAATTCATCCTCTCTTTCAGTAAAGGCTCACATAACCAACAAAAATTTTTTTTGTCACAGACTTACCATGTTGTAAAGGCGGGATTACCCATTGGCAAACCAAACTCTTCAAATCTAGCAACCGTTTTTGGTAATTCCCTTGACCACCTATACGGAGTAAGCGCAGCCTGTTTGCTGCCTCCCAGAGTTCGCTTTCATATACTGCTTTCGACGCCTAACCTTACATTACCCGCCACGTTCCCGATGGGTGAGAGCCCTTCACCGCCTTGGTTTCCTGCAGAGATCTGCATTCATCTTGAACTTAGTTCATTTCCCAAAGACCCAACTCTAGATTCGATCTATCGCTGTTAATTTTCTCGAACGTTGCACACAACTTGGAGACAGCACCTTCGTCTATACTGAATGCTCTAACACCGACTATGGTGTTGGATGCACATTTGTCATTGGCAGCAAGCATATTAGATTCCGGCTTCTAGACCAGTGCTCGATTTTTACTGCAGAGCTTTCCGCTCTCTACCAGTCCACCCAGTACATCCGACGACACAGGCTTCTCAATATTGTTTATTATGATCTGATCTTCTGTAGTGTCCCCCAGAGGCTATATGTACTGTACACATACCACCCCTTAGTACAACGAATCCACGAATTCCTCCATTCGCTCGCTGATGTTCATGAGGGTCCCTGGTCACGTCGGGGAATGAAGC
Source organism: Schistocerca piceifrons (assembly GCF_021461385.2). Classification (NCBI taxonomy): domain Eukaryota; kingdom Metazoa; phylum Arthropoda; class Insecta; order Orthoptera; family Acrididae; genus Schistocerca; species Schistocerca piceifrons. Next base: position 205,253,811 of record NC_060140.1, on the reverse strand, counting down.
TGCCGATGCTGCTGCGAAGGCTGCAGTCCGACTCCCTAGGCCTTTTAGCTATATGTGAACAAGCTCCGGTAAATTTGGCAAATCCCGACGGCTTCCTCTCGCACCTTCTCTTAGTGCGGAGTTATTTATAGCTCGGCTGCGTAGTGGGCACGACGGAGTCGGTCACCGTTATTTATTGAATTAAAATTGCACTTCTCCAGATTTACTACAATCCGTCACGGAATCTAGCAACACGTGCACCCATCATCGTATCTCTATGTAACGCGTTAATCACATGTTGTGAGAGTTCATTTGCCGTTCGGCAAATACTCCCCACAAAAATTGATACTCAGAAGTTATTTCATTGCACACGACACCAATTAAACGAAGGTAGATGCCTAACAATCGTTATGATAAACGTCAAGCGAGTATGAAATATATTCACCATCAATATTTCGGATACACGTTAATTTATAGCCACTCCATAAACGACCAAGGTACCTGTAGTTGTGGGTATGAGTCTTACTTCATTTATGGTCACAAAAAACTTCAAAGTAGGAACTAAAATTAACTACCGCCTTCGGATACAATCGAACGGAATGCCGTATAGCAGTTGCTCGGCTTGGTCAACAGATGGCAGAACAGCGGTGCAGTCTACACTGTGGCAGCAGTACGACAGTTCGCTGTTGTCAATGTTCGCAACGCTATGGCATGATCATTTGCATACAGAAGTCTTAGTGCGCTTATCTGTTTGCTCTGTCGCTTCATTAACTTGATTCAGCACCGATAGATACATCATGCAGCAAGTACGGATGTGTAGCGATAATCTTCGAATTAGATTTACAAACCAGCATTTGAAGACTACATGCATGGTGATTATATTTCTAGGAGTCGAAACTGACGCCAATTCTAAAACTGCTTATTACTCGTAATGCAACAATGCTCTGTTATTGGATTACATTACATTACTAAAGCTTAAATGAAATGAACAGCAGGCGCCAATTGATAATATAACAAACGTAATACAAATCATAGGCACATGCACAGTCACTGTATGATTATAATACCGTAGAATAGACCAGCTTTTGCCCATTTCTCCCGGTTTTTGAAGATTACAGTTTATTATGTCTTACATTTTTGCCAAAAAATGCAAATAAATTCTGTGGAAAAAGTGACGGTTTTCTGAGTACATTTTAAGATACAGAACATAATTAGCCATTAATTATTGAAAAAAATTGTACTCCTAAATGGGCTAATGTTATCTCTTTGTAGGACAACTTTATTTCATTTACAGTTTTATGCTTCGGTAAATATTTTTTGATCAGTTAGTCAATATTCTACATATGTAATGAAGAAATAATGTTAACGAAGTTTCTGTAAGATAAAGTAAGGCAGAAAAAGACGGTTAAAGTAATGTACTGGTACTAAGTTGCATACTTTATTGAATGAAAATGTTATACATATGAGTGTAACACAAACAAGGAAAGTACATTTATGAGATCAGAAAATAATAACGTTAGTCAGTTCCAAAACAGAGTAAAATCGTCTCATAATTGGGCTTGGCTCATTTATTCTCATATTTTTATCTGAAAAAGAGGCGTGTCCCTTGTAACAATGTTTCCAATATGAAAACAGGCTTGAAAATAAGTGTGATGGACTTAAACTGAGATTATACCTACTAACAACAAGTATAGAGCAGCAGGTTCAAACATATTCAGCATAATCTCTGGAGAAAAATAATTTATATTATTTCCGTATGTGGGAAAAAGTTATGCCAAAGGGCCAAAGTTGGCTCAGTTTTGATCTTAAAAGTTAATAAGCAGGATAAAACACTTGCTTAGGGAACGATACACAGCTTTTCACACTTGTTCGGCTTCTGCGCCGTACGAATTTGATTCAGAAAACGTTTCTTTCCCTTTAAGAAGTCGTAGAATTCTGAACAACTGTATTTCAAACAATTTTCATCATAAGTATTGCTTTCAAACTCTCTACTTTCATTTGACTTTCCTTAGAAGTCCATATCTTATTCATCAAAGAAAAGACACATGCGACTTGTGCATTTGTAATGGGAAGAAATAATATTAATTCCATAATTTAGAAATATTTTCATAAGATGTATGGGTGTCAAGTGCTGGACCTTTTCTTACCCAGTATATATTGGTGACAGTTTTTTCTATGCTTCGTTTCTCTTTTTGCTGAGGTGTGACAAATTGCTGAATATTAACACACTCTTGAAACTAGTCATTGTCATTACTTGTGCAATTTGGTAACACATTTCTAAGAGACTTGTAGCATTTTTGTACCTCATCCCATGTAGATATATTGTTCAAAAGGCTCTAATTATAGTCTGAAAAGGCATTAACATGATATCCCTCCACTTCTCAGAGTATTGTGCTCAGCTATCATAAAATTCACAGACTGTTTTAGTGAACTTAGTAACATTTATATTGCACTCTTGTTCAAGTTTACTTAATGGGCTCCAGAAAGCCGTATCATTCCAAAGTTAAAACCGAGCTTATAAATTACATGTTTTCTCAGAAAGTATTTGAGCTAGGAAGCTGAAATTTTTACAAGTTATTTATTGGAGTATTGGCTCCAACTTAACATGGGGATTTTTAAAAATTTGAATTCGGTTATTAGAGATTATTTTTTTTCTATTGTGATGAAAATACACTATTTTTTGTGCCACTTTTTGTTTATAAGATCAACAGTACTCAGGTTTGTGGAGAAAGCCTAAGTTAAATTACACAAAAGGGACTGAAAATTTGAAGCAAATTGAATTGGTAGATCCTGAGAAAAAATGTAATTTATATGAAAAAATAAAAATTTTTGGGAATCGAGCGACAAAGTTAGGATTAACTTTCTGCAAACCCCTCCTCCAACTTCTTCTTTGTCCTCCTCCTGTTTACTGTGGCTTGTATTTCTAGATTATTTACAGCTCTGTCAGCAGCCTGAAGACGTTCCTTATATAAAGCAAGCATCGTTCGTACCATGTTGAAACCTATCTTCGTTTCCATATCTCGAAATACTTTGCACTCTACATTGTCATTACTGAAAATAGTAACATCATGATACACACTAAAGTGAAGTGTTTCTGTTCCAACAAACACAGTCTTGGGGTCTTCATTATACAACTCCTATTTACACTTTCATTGGGTTTTTGAGTTTTTCATGAACACACTTTTTCAACAGTTCAGCTGCTGCTAAATTTTTCGAAACAGGTTTTATCACTTCCATTAACGGATCAGCCAGACTACGTTTATGAGTGTGCACTTAACCAGTGAGCAATCCCTTGTTGTACTTACACTAATTGTTGTCTCCTTTGAGATACAAGTGATGATGGGGACTTTCATTGGTTGAAAAAGTGTGAAAAAATAGCCGAAATCAACTTCCACAATCAACTTCCATCGTCCTGAGTCCACTGCTGTCTGCCTTGTTGTGCATTCCATCGTGTCTGTGTGTGTTTACTAGTTCTTTTCTCTCCACAAGATGAAGAGAGGTAGTTGCAGCAACACCTCAGAGTGTAGCGGGAAGTTCTGGAGACAGGATTACCAAGTGAGTAAATAATTTCTATTTTGAGTGTAAATTTTCGTATGTATGTTAAATTTGCATTATTAACTCCATCTCCTCATTACAGTACAACAGCAGAATTTTGTCTTGTAGTGTGAAGAGAGAGAGGAGGGGGCTGGATCACAACAGACTCTGGGTCCAGCCTCCTGTGCTGGGTTCACAGCTGGCCCAGAGGATGACTTGGGACTTATTTAGATACATATGTGACATCAGTATAACAATCGAAGAACTTTAACTGTACACGTGACTTTCACATGCCTTCGGCAGTGGTGTGACCCACCATTTTTCCCCCATCCTGGACCGCCATCTTGGATTACATCATGGGAGGATGACAGCGTCCTCTGGAGGTGGTACTGTGTACTAGGTCAATTGGACTCCGGACCTTGTGCTGAACACACTTGATGTTGGTACTGCCTCTAATTGTTTAAATTAGATTTCCTGCCATTTCCCCCTACCCCAGGTCGCCATCTTGGATTGTCATGGAATGGATAACAGCACCCTATGGTGGCGGTACTCTGTACTAGGTCAGTTGGACTCCGGACACCCTGGTGAACACACTTGATACTGGTACTGCCTCTAACTGTTTAAATAAAGACTGCATAAAAAAAGACTTATGTACAGCACAGGCTGAGTCCTTTTCCTGCCTATTCCTAGGAAGAGGTGGTGGTCGGATGACTTAGGTTAGTGGGGGTAGCCCAAGTGACCTATTTTCTCGCCATTTTCTTAGGTTAGTAGAGGTGTGTTGTATTGTACTGATAGTATTTGAACAGCCCGCCATTTTCTGCGGGGGGGGGGGGGGGAGGGGAGGGGTTTAGGTTAGTGGAGGTAGCCCAACTGACCTATCTTCCTGCCAAAATTCAAACTTCCCACCAAAAGCCGCCATTCTGGATAACAGTACTCGCATCATCAGCTGACGTCACGGTCGCCATCTTGGATGGTGTCATGGGCTGTTGCCAACTCTACAGGCTGCCATCATGGATGACGTCATCATCGCCATCTTGGATACACCTGGCAACAGTGGAGAGTGGGGTGACACATACTTTGTCCCACTACTATGGTGAACCTAATGTGAATGGAGCTAAACAATGTGAGCTGAAGAAGGCTAAACCACTACTGAATTTACTAGTTATTGAGATGGCCTGCGAATCAAAGATGTCCAAAGTATCGGTCCGTTTGCCTCCCTTCTGGGCTAACAAGCTGGTGCTGTTGTTTCCACAAATGGAAGCAATCCTTTGCTAGGCGAGAATCAAGGCTGACTTGACGAAACTTGCTCTCAACGTGAGCGCAGACATTCAGGCAGTCATTACTGTGTCACCACCAGAAAACTCATACGAGAAACTTAAATCCGAACTAATCTGGTGAGTTAGAGCATCACAAGAGGCTGAAATGGGGCAGGTACTGCAGCAAGAGAACACAGGTGATCGCAAGCTGTCACAATAATTACGCCAATTACGATGCAAGGTAGACATGGTAACTGTTCCAGACAAGCTACTAACTACCCTGTGGAGCAGTCGACTACCAGCACAAGTCAAAGCAATCGTGGCATCTCAAACGGAGCAGTCATTGGACGACGTGGCGGTTCTCGCAGATCGCATCTGAGAGGGCATTGCACCTGCTCAGGTTAATGGCACGTGGTAGTAGAGCAGTGGCTGCCACAGTCACACGTGCATATTTGGACTCCTTTGTGTCAAACATGGAGTTGTTATGCATGCATAGTGGCACACTTCTGGAAATGTTAGGGGGCGTTGTCGTTGGATTTTCCAGAGCCATTCAGCAGCCAAGGCTACATTGTGTAACATAGAACAACCTACCTGCTAGTATCACCATATGTTTGGTGAACAGGCACAGAAATGTACAAGAACCTGCTGATTCCCAAACGCCAGCAGCAGTCAGTCAGCTGTAGGTGGAACTGATTAAATCACAACACTCTTCATCAGCGACAGCAGATGCAAACAGAACTACTTAACAAACAGCAGCTCAGACTTGAACATCTTATCTCACACTTCAGTGCATAGTTACAGACCGCTGACAGAATTCTGTTTGTCCACCACTAATAACTCCTCCAACTATATGTACGGAACACAGTGGATTGAACTAAATTTTTGATGACGCCACCCAGTCATGTGGGATTTCATATTCACGGACATTGTGGAGGCCATTATAGGAGCTGATCTCTTGTCACTTTACCACCTCGTACCTGAGGTGGCCAACACTCGGCTGGTCGATAGCATTATGGACTGACGGCTGTAGGATTCCATCGTGATGCAACTGTGCACACTCCCAAGCTGATAAAGGCATATGATGAGGGGTACACCTCCCTATGAAGATTGTTCCCTGTGTTTACCAAAATGGCTTTGAGCACTATGGGACTTAACATCTGTGGTCATCAGTCTCCTAGAACTTAGAACTACTTAAACCTAACTAACTTAAGGACATCACACACATCCATGCCCGAGGCAGGATTCGAACCTGCGACCGTAGCAGTCACGCGGTTCCGGACTGCGCGCCTAGAACCGCTAGACCACCGCGGCCGGCCTGTGTTTACCAGACCTGTAGGTGCACCTATGCAAGTGTCTGACAATAAGGTGCAGCATACACAGGGTGAATCAACTAAAACTTGCACCACAAATATTGCGGAAATGGAAAGTGCTATTGGTGTGCAGTCTTCACAGAATGGATTGCCAGTCAGGCACCCTATTGTTAGGCACTAAACAGATGGTAATAACAGTTAGATGCGTATTTTTTGGGCAAACAGACCCTTTTTAAACGGAATAATGTCTATTGACTTTAGTAGACTAAAATTAGGATAAATAAGAATGTCAGTGGTGTTCGTTGCAGGATTCTAGGGCGAGTCGTTTACGAGACATCGTATTTTGAAAAGTTCCCACATTGACACTTGTATAATACCTGTGCGGCATATACACTATGTGATAAAAAGTGTCGGGACACCTGGCTAAAAATGACTTACAAGTTGGTGGAGCCCTCCATTGGTAATGATGGAATAAAATATGGTGTTGGCCCACCCATGATGGCCTTGATGGTAGCTTCCACTCCCGCAGGTATAGATTCAATCAGGTGCTGGAAGGTGTCTTGGAGAATGGCAACCCATACTTCATGGAGTGCTGCACTGAGGAGAAGTATCGATGTCAGTTGGTGGGGCCCGGCACGACGCCAACGTTCTATAGGATTCAGGTCAGGACTCTGTGCAGGCCAGTCCATTACAGGGATATTATTATCGTGTAACCACCTGTGCTGTGATAGTGCCACGCAAAACAACAAGGGGTGCAATCCTCCTCCATGAAAAACACGACCACTTAACACCATTGCCTCCGAATTTTGCTGTTGGCACTACACACGCTGGCAGGTGGCGTTCACCGGGCATTCGCCATACCCACACCCTGCCACCGGATCACCACAGTGTAAACCGTGATTCGTCACTCCATACAACGTTTTTGCACTGTTCAATCGCCCAATTTTTGCGCTCCTTACACCAAGTGAGGCGTCGTTTGGCATATACCGGCGTGATGTGTGGTTTATGACCAGCCGCTCGACCATGAAATCCAAGTTTCCTCACCTCCTGCCTATCATAGTACTTGCAGTGGATCCTGATACAGTTTGGAATTCCTGTCTGATGGTCTGGTTAGATGTCTGGCTATTACACATTACGACCCTCTTCAACCGTCGGCGGTCTCTGTCAGTCAACAGACGAGGTCAGCCTGTACGCTTTTGTGCTGTACGTATCCTTTCACGTATCCCCTCCACTATCACATCGAAAACAGTGGACCTAGGGATGTTTAGGAGTGTGGAAATCTCGCGTATAGTATGACACAAGTGACACTCAGTCACCTGACCATGTTCGAAGTCTGTGAGTTGCGCAGAGCGCCCCATTCTGCTCTCTCACAATGTCTAATGACTACTGAAGTCGCTGATACTGAGTACCTGGCAGTATGTGGAAGCACAATGCACCTAGTAATATGAAAAAGGTATGTTTTTGGGGGTGTCCGCATACTTCTGGTCACATAATGTACTAAAGACCAACACAAGTGTATACACTAGTTAACTAGTTATGTGTATTCTGACCAGTAACGAGACAATTGACCACCACAGGTTGTGTTGAAAATGACCACCATCAGCGGCAATACATGCTTCCTGACTAGTATGGAGCGACTACTGCACACTTGCCAGCATTTCAGTGAAGATGTTCCAGCGGGCAGCAGTAAAACTTCGTTTAATATCGTCGGGAGCAGTTGGCATGTCCTTGTAGATGACGTCTTCCAGTTTTCCTCGCAGAAAAAAGTCTACAGGCATCAAATCTGGAGAACGGGCTGGTCAAGGTACAGGTCCTCTGTGTCCAATCCAACGATTTAAAAACAGTTCGTGAAGACATGCTGTAGTACTTCGTGCACTATTGGCTGGACAGCCACCATATTTGTACCACATGTTCCTCCTAGTCTTCATACGAATGTCTTCTTGCATCCGTGGAAGATCGTCTGTAAGGATGCTGCAACACGTTTGCATATTCAGTGTTCTTTCTATGAAAAACGACCCTGTAAGCTGATGGTTCACCGTCCTACACAATTTTTACAATTCTTGGACACAGATGTTCCACCTGACGAAGCTAATGGGGATTGTCAACAAACCAATTGTGCATATTTCGGCTGTTTACCTGGACATGATTGGTAAATGTGGCTTCATGACTAAACAAGATACATGATACGTCTGGATTGTCATGTCTTAGTGCTCTTGTACAGAAGTTAACACGATTCTCATAGTCGTGTCCATATAGCTCCTGATGGAGAGAGATGTGATAGGGGTAGAATTTACGTTGAGGGAGAATGCATAGGACACTTGCCTCATTCATGTCACTTGGGAGCTAACGTTGGGATCAACTGCAACAGCAGCAAGAACATTAATTTCCCTCTATTCTGTCGTTAGGTGTTTCCTTCTGTTATCTTGTCCAGGTGTTACAGTACCACTTTCACGTAACTGATAGAAGAGGTTGACAAATAACAGCCGAGATGGTTGACGTCTATTAGTATTTCTTACCGCAATACCGTACAAGAATGAACTACATTCTTCCTATACTCTCCATATACAATCACTAAGTCAGCTCCTTCTGCATTGGTAAATCCCCTCGTCAACTCACGACCTACTGCTAGGACTGTCACATATTAGCTGACTAGCACCTCACAATGCACTCACGGAACACACAAGCACACTTTAAGCAAACATACGAGTAATAACATTGTACCAAGCAACTACGCAGGTTGAGTGGCACAAACAAGTGTCAGTGTGAAAACTTTTTCAAAATGCTATATCTCGTAAACGACTCTCCCTATAATCCTGCAACAAACACTACTGACATTCGAATTAACCCTACTTTTAGTTTGTTAATGTCAAGAGGCATTGTTCCATTTATAAAATGTGTGTTTGCACAAAAAATACACTTCCAAAGAATTATTACAATCTGTGTATTGGATCCAATACGAATCCCAGATTACCAATACATTCTGTGAAAACGGCACATCTGTATCACTTTCCATTCCTGAAATATTTGTGCTGGAAGTTTTAACTGATTCAGCCTGTAGGAACTACAGATGGTCTGCCGATATCCTGCAGACCTAGGCACTTGGCATCCGACCACCTGGCCATTGCCAAGGCTGAATTTGAGACAATGTTCGAGAAGGTATAATCCATATGTCATGTAGCCAGTGACAATTTGTGTATTTGGCTAACGTGTATCAACACAACTAGCATCTTAAAGAGGTATTTAAGCAGCAGTACATGTTTGACCAACCCGAATCACATTCCTAGACCTCTGGGTATCTGCTACAGGCTCCCCACCGTTAATATACAAGGTGGAAGCCATTCTGCAGGTACCAAGTCCGACCACAATTAGATAATTACACCATCTGCGAGGGATGGTAAAACTTTTACTGCAACCATCTACAGCACTCAGCGGAGCTGCAGGCACCATTAAATGCGGCACTTACCGCTCTAAAGGGCAGAGGCAGTACCCTAGTGCAGTGGTCTGAGAAGATGTGCTCTGCTTTGGAAGCCGCAAAGCAGGGTATGGCGAACACAGCACTTCACGCACACCTCAGTTTTGATGCACACTTGGCGTTGGTGGTAGACTCAAGCCAAACGCCTATCGGTGGGACATTGCAGCAGTTGTCAGATGTTTCGTGGCTACCACTTTCGTACATCTCGCAGAAATTGTCACCATCACACCAAAAGAGGGGCATATACACTCCTGGAAATTGAAATAAGAACACCGTGAATTCATTGTCCCAGGAAGGGGAAACTTTATTGACACATTCCTGGGGTCAGATACATCACATGATCACACTGACAGAACCACAGGGACATAGACACAGGAAACAGAGCATGCACAATGTCGGCACTAGTACAGTGTATATCCACCTTTCGCAGCAATGCAGGCTGCTATTCTCCCATGGAGACGATCGTAGAGATGCTGGATGTAGTCCTGTGGAACGGCTTGCCATGCCATTTCCACCTGGCGCCTCAGTTGGACCAGCGTTCGTGCTGGACGTGCAGACCGCGTGAGACGACGCTTCATCCACTCCCAAACATGCTCAATGGGGGACAGATCCGGAGATCTTGCTGGCCAGGGTAGTTGACTTACACCTTCTAGAGCACGTTGGGTGGCACGGGATACATGCGGACGTGCATTGTCCTGTTGGAACAGCAAGTTCCCTTGCCGGTCTAGGAATGGTAGAACGATGGGTTCGATGACGGTTTGGATGTACCGTGCACTATTCAGTGTCCCCTCGACGATCACCAGTGGTGTACGGCCAGTGTAGGAGATCGCTCCCCACACCATGATGCCGGGTGTTGGCCCTGTGTGCCTCGGTCGTATGCAGTCCTGATTGTGGCGCTCACCTGCACGGCGCCAAACACGCATACGACCATCATTGGCACCAAGGCAGAAGCGACTCTCATCGCTGAAGACGATACGTCTCCATTCGTCCCTCCATTCACGCCTGTCGCGACACCACTGGAGGCGGGCTGCACGATGTTGGGGCGTGAGCGGAAGACGGCCTAACGGTGTGCGGGACTGTAGCCCAGCTTCATGGAGACGGTTGCGAATGGTCCTCGCCGATACCCCAGGAGCAAGAGTGTCCCTAATTTGCTGGGAAGTGGCGGTGCAGTCCCCTACGGCACTGCGTAGGATCCTACGGTCTTGGCGTGCATCCGTGCGTCGCTGCGGTCCGGTCCCAGGTCGACGGGCACGTGCACCTTCCGCCGATCACTGGCGACAACATCGATGTACTGTGGAGACCTCACGCCCCACGTGTTGAGCAATTCGGCGGTACGTCCACCCGGCCTCCCGCATGCCCACTATACACCCTCGCTCAAAGTCCGTCAACTGCACATACGGTTCACGTCCACGCTGTCGCGGCATGCTACCAGTGTTAAAGACTGCGATGGAGCTCCGTATGCCACGGCAAACTGGCTGACACTGACGGCGGCGGTGCACAAATGCTGCGCAGCTAGCGCCATTCGACGGCCAACACCGCGGTTCCTGGTGTGTCCGCTGTGCCGTGCGTGTGATCATTGCTTGTACAGCCCTCTCGCAGTGTCCGGAGCAAGTATGGTGGGTCTGACACACCGGTGTCAATGTGTTCTTTTTTCCATTTCCAGGAGTGTATGTCCATGAACTCCTGGCCGCTTACTAGATAGTTAAATAGCTCCGGTCACGGACTGAAGCGAGAGAATTCACGTTTTAGATGCACCCCAAGCCGCTAATATACACCTTCAGGCGTAACACCAACAACTGCACTCCTATGCAATATGACAATCTAGAGTTTAAATGCGATTGCAGGCTTTGTTAAGGTAGTCCAGTAACGAACTCTTCTCGGGTGATCAGCCGAGTGGTGGCGTCGTCGCAACGTTTCGATGAGTTTCATACCTGTCATCCTTAGGCGAGGTGTTGGCATGCTCCTCCTTGCTCTCTATGACTGACAGCCTCCCAGAGATTGCCTAAAATGTGCAGCCTTTGTCATTTGACATCTACTCCAAAAATGATGGGGTGAGGATAATTACTGGGACTAGGGAAAAGACTGAACTTGCCTGAGCAAGGCAGGATTGAATAAGTGGTTGTGCTAGTGGGACTTGCGATTTTTCTTCTTAGTCCTCGCTCTTGGCACCACACCCTATGATGCATTGCCAATCCTGGGGCGTGAAGATGGGATGAGAATTGATCAGGGCTAGGTCCTCCTTGGAAACGATGTTGTGCAGGTTTGCGGCTGCCCAACAGAAATCGTATGGTTGGTGGGGAAGAGAGGGTCTGGGAGCATCGAGAGGGGTAAAGGGGTATGGAAGGTTGAGGTACAGCAGGTACGAATAAAAATGGCTCTGAGCACTATGGGACTTAACATCTCTGGTCATCAGTCCCCTAGAACTTAGAACTACTTAAACCTAACTAACCTAAGGACATCATACACATCCATGCCCGAGGCAGGATTCGAACCTGCGACCGTAGCAGGCGCGCGGTTCCGGACTGAGCGCCTGAACCGCTAGACCACCGCGGCCGGCACAGCAGGTACGTACCACCTCGCAGTGACTTCGCTAACATGACCGTCACCATCTTCGCTGCTTTCGGGTTTACCGGCAGCTGCAGGTGGTCGCGTTTGGAAGCCTCTTCTTCAACCGTAGCAACGACTTGTGCTGCTTCTTCGCCCTCTTCTTCCAGCTGCTGCGCCTCCTCCTCTGTCTCCTCGACCACCTCTCCAGCAACCTGCGTTTCAGCGTCGGCCAGGGAGGCCGTCGTCTGGGTTTCCGCATCTATCCCTTTCCTGGTGAGGGTCGGCACTTCTCCTTTGCGAGTTGCGAGAGTCAAGGCTTCCGTCAATTGGCGCATCTGACTGCGCACCTCTTCCAGTTCCGCCCTCAGGGCCGCCCTCTCCTCCACCATGGCGGATTTGAGCGCAGCGACGGCATCGTCTGTGGATTTCTGTAATGATTCACGAAAACTATCGTAGTCGTCTTCTTCTTCGCGGCGGCACGGCCCGCTTCCCCTTCTTGGATAGGGAGCGGGGCGGCCGCTTTGTCTTGTTGGGCCACCTCTTCAGGTTTAGTGACCCCAGTCTTCTTGTTCTCCTTGCTCCAATTCTTGATATAGCTACAACGACGATGATTTACAGGATGTGCGCCACCACAGTTGACGCACTTCGGAGCAGCATCTCGCGGCTTATTGCAGTCGCGTGTATCGTGTGCCTTTGCACTTTTCATGCATGCGACCATGTTGCCACTGGACTTTACTACATGGCCTAGAAGTTGGCAGTTGTAGCACTGCTGCATCTTCTTCTTCTTCTCGCTCTTCTTTCCGCTTCGCACTTCATCAGCCAGATGCTCCAGTAGGACGGCGAGAAGGCGGAATCTTGACTTCCCCTTGGCTTCGTCTCCCTTGCCTCCGCCAGCCACTGCTGCTCTCATCTAATACTTTCCCCTCTTTGGGGAGGCCTGTGGGCGAATTTGTAGCCTTGCGGCTTTTACTCCTCTGTGTACTTGTGTGTGTAAATTTATGTGTGATTTTTTTTTTTTTTGTGTCTGTGAAATGTGATGAATGTTCTGTATGTGTCTGGTACTTGCCTGAGGTTGGCAAGATGATTGTTATTTTGGAGGCGGGAAGAGGATTAGGATTTGGATATAGGGATGTTCTCTTCGACTTAGATCGTCATAGGGCGTTTGTGCTTGTCGCGGGACATGTCATACCGACCTAAGGAATGCCGGCCGCTGGTGGCCGAGCGGTTCTGGCGCTACAGTCTGGAACAGCGCGACCGCTACGGTCGCAGGTTCGAATCCTGCCTCGGGCATGGCTGTGTGTGTTGTCCTTAGGTTAGTTAGGTTTAAGTAGTTCTAAGTTCTAGGGGACTTATGACCTCAGCAGTTGAGTCTCATAGTGCTAAGAGCCATTTTTTTGACCTAAGGAGTGGATGAGGTTATTTCCACATCTGGAAGAGCTGTCGTAGAAAGCCCTTGCCAGATCTTGGAATCTTTCTTTGAGGAGTGGGATTTCGGCAGCGGCGTGCAGATCATCAGTGGGGAATCCCATAAGTAGGTGCAGTGCCCTCCTGAGGGCGTGGTTTTGCAGCCTCTGGAGGTGGTCCAGATGCTGCTTTGCCGCGTATCCCCAGACGGGGCATGCATATTCGATTACCGGCCAGATCAGGGCCTGTTACACATTTACTGCTAGTGGGTAGGGAAGTGAGCTGGTTGAGTTCAGGATTGGGTATAGGATGGACATTCTGCTGCAGACCTTTCTGTGGACCTCGTCTATGTGGGGTTTCCGTGTAAGACGAGAGTCCAAGGTTACGCCAAGGTACTTGGAGGTTCTGCGTCAGGGGAGCTGGGTTCATTTTAGGTGAAGATGGAGGGGGGCGTCGAGGAGGTTCGCGTCTCCCGAGCCTGCGGGTAATCAGCATTGCCTGTGTCTTTTCATAGTTGATTGTGATACGCCAGCGACGGGGCCAAGTTTCTGTGTCACCTAAAACCCTTTGTAGCCTATGGATGACCAGGTCCTTGTTCGCATTTCTTGTGTAGAAGGCTGTGTCGTCTGCGTACTGTGCAGTGTGCACCAGGGGGGCCTTTGGTGTGTCCGCAGTGTACAGACTGTACAAAACGGGCCCCAGGACCGACCCCTGTGGCACCCCAGCACGAATACGCCTTTTGGGGGAGGTGGCAGTTTCTACTTTGACGGAGAATAGAGGGTCTTTCCCTGGTTTGTGAATGGCGACCACTTCCGCATGTTTCCAGCATGCTGTAAACTCGCGGGATCGAGTAATCTCGTTGAGGACGTTCGCGAGGTGTGTGATCGCCGTGGGTGGGAGATTTTCGACTAACTGATTGGTGATACTGTCATGTCCTGGCACCTTTTTTGTGGGGACTGACCTAATTACTTTTGCCATGTCCTCGGGGGCATTGAGGAGGACAGCCAGTTAACGACTGACTACCTCTTCATGCTCTTCATCCTGGGGGTCTGCCTCTTGGAACTGCTTCTCGAAGGAGTCGACGAGGGCGTTGGCCTTCTCAGCATGGCTGTAGACCCCGCTCGCCGTGCAGTGGCGGCATCCTAGCGCGTCCTTTTGTGAACTGTTTGGTTGCTTGCCATAGTGTATGATCGTCTACTTTGAGAGCTGTGAGGCGGTTTTGCCTTTGCTGGTTTCTGTGCTCATTGAGCGCTACCCTCAGTTCTCTCTGTAGACGATTGAGCAGCTTTCTGGTGGCCTGATTTCTGGTGATCTTCCACTCTTTTGCCACTGTGTTCTTATGTCGAATTTGAGCTAGCAAGTGTTCCGCGAGCTGTATTTGCGGCGGTGGGCCATCCCTTTGTGGAGGTAGGCCCGACGTGTTAGACATTGCTCTCACTAGGAGGACCGCAGGGTTTGTGGCCGCAAGAAAAATCAACAGAATTCCTCCGACCACAACCCAGTGATTCTAGAGGTCGATGTGGGAGAATGGGTAGGACTCCCACGGTACCAGACGTCTCACAAACGTACAGACTGTGAGCGATACCGAGAAACTGTCGCATCTGATATCGCTCCCGCTCCGCCATCTACTGCCGAAACAGTAGAACAAGCGCTACAAGACTTAACAGGCACCATCTTGGAGGCAGCGGCCAGCCACCTGCTGCTCCTTTTCTGACTTCCTCATTGTAAGGAGGTTCGGTTGGAAGTTTGTGGCCTGTTGGCCTTTACTCCCCTGGGAATCTTGACGAATCTTCTTTCTGTACTGGTAGGTTTCTCTGGACTGGCAAGGAGTGCCGATGACCTATTTCCTGTACTTGTCGGTGTGACGATTTTTCTTCTTCTTCTTGATGTTGCTGAGGGCTCTCCCTCGGTTGGGATATTGCGCAAAATGCATCCCGCTTTATCATACTCTCCGTTGACCAGAGCGATGATGATACAGCGCATTTGCCACTCTGTGAAGATAGGGTAGGAGTCAATCAGATTGAACTCCTCCCTAGAAAGACCAAGAAGGCCTTCTGGATACCCAAGTGGGCGATGTGGGAGTTGAGGTTTAGGATGGTTGGGTGGAACGAAAGGATAAGGGTTGTCGTGGTGGGGGTACGTACCATCGCGAAGCGATGCAGCGATCTTCTGCGTTACAGCGCTTGCGCTGTACATGTCTGGAAGCAGGAGGAATGGGACTTCTTCCCACTCTTCTTCTTGCGCTGCTGCTTCGGTGTCCGTCTTGGGCTGTGTTGCCTCCCCTTCGGCAGGCACGTCGGTCTGCGTGGCCACCGTTGCGAAATCCTCCCGTGGAGGAGTTGCCTGGGTGGCGGTGTCGACTGTTGTGGCGGAAGCTGCTTTGGCTGAGCGAAGCTCCTGCGTCAGCTCAGCAATCTGACGCCGAGCCTCGCCCAGTTCCGCCAGCATGGCCGCCCTCTCTTCCGCCATGGCGGATTTGAAGGCGGACATGGCTTCTTCTACGGCGTCGTTAAGGCGTCTGGTGACGACGTCTTCTGTGCAAGTGACCACCTCTTCGTGTGTGGTGGTGACTTGCTTCTGCGTCTTCTTCTCCGGTCCGCGCCAGTTTCTTCTGTAGGCGCAGGAACGGGCGTTGGCCGCGTGTGCGCCGCCGCAGTTGGCGCAGGTACAGGGGGCGTCCTTCTGCTTCTTGCAGTCACGTGTGTCGTGTGCTTGCGCACACTTCAAGCACGCAACTGCTCTGCTGCATTGCTTGGCGACGTGGCCAAGCTTTTGGCAGCGAAAGCACTGCGGTGTAGTCTTCCTCTTCTTGCCGGATGTTCCTGCTAGCGTGAGCAGCAACTCCGCCAAGGCAGCAGCTTTGCGTCCCCTTCCGCGTCCCGACATCTCGAGTAGCAACAGCGACAATCAGCTTATGCGTAACTCTCCGCGGCGTGAGCGGGAATGTGCTCCACATGTGTATATGGTTACTTGACCGCTGTCCTCTTCTGCAGGCGGACCATTCACGCGCCTCCAGAAACTGGTGCCGAGCGGCGCGGCCGGTAGTGGGGGATCACGGAGCGGCCGTTGGTGGGAGATGACGGCGCTGCTGTGGTGCGGGCGTCAACTCCTGGTCGCTGTCCATTTTGTCCACGGACGCCGCCATCTTCATAGCAGAGCGTTACTGACGTACATTCTCAACTGTGGAATCCCACGCTGCGCTAAGTTGAAATCCGCTATCCTGGTTGACCAGACTGTTGGGCAGACGTCCCAGAATCCGCTAGCACTGCATACCTTCTTCGTTTCCTCAATGTTGAAGGTGTGCCCCTTGTTAACGCAATGCTCTGTTCCCGCAGACTTGCTTATTTGTCCTATGCGCACGTTCATGATGTGCTCCGTACAGCACTGTGATACACACTGTTGTGTTTGTCTCATGTACTGCCTTCCACATTCACACTCAATACTGTAGATGCCTGGTGTCTGTAAGGCTAAAGGGACTTTGGTCGACAAGACGACGCCACCACTCAGCTGACCACACGAGAAGAGTTCATCACATCTGGAGATTATAAACCAATTCACTACGAACATTAGACATACTGTATGGTGGCTATAATTTCGCACCTTACAAGCACTCATCTACATACTTTGCCGTGATTTACAACCAGAATTAGGTATCATTTGGTAGGTTGTACATCGTGTATATGAATATTTAAAGAAGACTGACATTGCCACGTATACCTCTGCTAACGCTTATTATCAAACTGGCGTAATGAATGATTGCTTATACTAGTAGAGGTTGGAAAGCCAATGGAAATGAAATGGCAGGCGTAACTCAAGTCCTAGGTGGAAAAGCCCGCACAGGTGTGTTGGTCCTGCTTCACACAGGAAGTGCCAAGGTGGACGGTCTGGGCACCTAAGCGCGGAAGCACAATGCAGCAGCGGCCGGCCGCTATTGTAGTGGGGCCAGAAGGATAACTGGAAAATACTTTGGAAACTCTGAAAATCTTGGACGCAGCAGAGAGGAACGAAGATCACCTCACAAAACACAGGCTGGGCTATTCCCGAGGACTTTTTACTCTGAGAAGCGTACCATTGTACGAGTATAGGTATTTCCTCGCAAAATCTCCGCGCTGGACGACGAGAGACTAAAAGATAGTTGGTCGGCGTTCGGAAGAATCTGTAGAGAGGGAGAATATTCCGTGGTTTCGAGAATAAGATTCACCTTCTGAGTTAGGGGGGAGGGGACCCGAGCTTTGCTGCGAAGCCAGCCGTGGAGAAGAGAGGACAGGTCTTTTGAGCGTCCATGTTGGACAGTCGCTCAGCATCAGCTTTTGTTGGTACAGACGGGCTTGCTGTCTTTGCTCTCAGAATATTTTATAGTTAGAACAGTTAGGCACTGTACTGTTGCTAACTTATACGATTCTGGACTCTGGGTTGGGAGTCGTCGTTGAGTACGCAGCGTTCAGTGATTGAGAGCACTACTTCTGCCTGTACTCACGTTGAGACGCTGTCTGAACTCTGTCCTTGTGGCTGGGAGTTTGTGTTTCTCGTCTGTAGAACACAGAGAGGAGAAGACAGTATTAGATTATACTAGTCAGAGGACCATCTTGTCCCGTACTAATGTTTGCATACCACTGTAGATCATCTTTGAAAGCAGTGTCTTCTAGTGTTTGGTATGTCGATGATGTCAGTCGTTTCGCGTTACTTATATTAGATCGTGTGGCCATAAAAGGGGCAGATTTGGGCAATTGATCAATCACATTAGTTAGGAAATTAATTTATATCCATTTATGTCCATTGGAAATAGACATATAAACATTTGTAATATAAAGGGGTTTTAATCTACAATAAATGTATAAGCGGAAACAGCATTTATCATTTGGCAGCTACTAGTTCCCTAATCATTCATTTATGTTTATGTTGTAATTTACATGTTAAAGTGCAAGAAGGAGGAGATAATCACCATTAAAAGATCCTCAGATCTGCTTCAGGTGGTAGTCAAACACGGCCAAATCTTCATTTTCGCGTTCCGTATTTCCGTTGTGCACGTTCATTTTACACCCGCTAGGAGTAGCATCTTGGAACACTTCTGACACTGACAATGTAGCGGCTGATTGTCTCTCGCGTGTTCAAAATGGTTCAAATAGCTCTAAGAACTATGGGATTTTAACATCTGAGGTCATTAGTCCCCTAGAACTTAGAACTACTTAAACCTAACTAACCTAAGGACATCACACACTCCCATGTCCGAGGCAGGATTCGAACCTGCTACCGTAGCCGCAGCATGGTTCCGGACTGAAGCGCCTAGAACTGCTCGGCCACAGCGGCTGCCTCTCTCGCGTGTCAACAGTGTGCTAGGTACAATTCACTTTTCGTAACTGGCCAAGGCTCTGTGGGGTGACCAATAGCTCCAGACCTTCATCAGAGATGCCACGTCAGGCACGAAGTTAATAACTTGTCAACTCTCGTGGTGAAGATGTCCAAATACACTGTGAAGTTTCGCAAGGAAGATTGCGCGCATTCCTACCGACTCGCATTTCGACGGCAAGTTTTCGACAGTTTTCACGATCTGCCCCACCCTGGAGTGCGTCTAATCTTCGGCTTAGTGTCGCACTGTTTTGTATGGTCTCGGGTGGAGAAAGACTGTTGGGAGTGGACACGGACATGTTACGTGTCACGTCATGTGCACGCATGTAAACGTTGATGATTTTCCAGATGCAACTACACGTTTTGCACGTGAACACCACGATGTTGTAGGCCTGTTTCCTCTGTTACATGGCCAGCAGTATTTCCTCATCACGACAGATCGTTTTACGTACTGTCTGGAGGAAACACCTCTGCGGAAACATTAGCCGCACATTCACATCGGCAATATTCGGGTTAAAACTGTGTGCCCGACCGAGACTCGAACTCGGGATCTTTGCCTTTCGCGGGCAAGTGCTCTACCAACTTAGCTACCGAAGCACGACACACGCCCGGACTCACAGCTTTGCTTCTGCCAGTATCTCGTCTCCTACCTTCCAAACTTTACAGAAGCTCTCCTGCGAACCTTGCAGAACTAGCACTCCTGAAAGAAAGGATACTGCGGAGACATGGCTTAGCCACAGCCTGGGGGATGTTTCCAGAATGAAATTTTCACTCTGCTGGCCGCTTGGGGTGCTGCTATCGCTGTGGGTAACGAAGATGAGATGGAGTGTCGCGACTGTTATGCGTACTCACAAGGGAAACACCCCCCTCTGATCTAGTGGTAGGATGGCCCAGTGGATAGTCCGTCAAAAAATGAGCACAGATGAAGCATGAAGACAGGAAGAAGGTGCACTGAACTGTGAAAACAGAAGCAAAAGGGAAACTGTGAATGGTCAAAGCATAAGATGTGCAGCATTGACCAGGCTTGTGTAGGAATGTGGTCGTAGTTATGTGGTCACGGCGTTTGGCTGTTAAAGGGGAGGTCTCTTTTCAATTCTCCCTCTTACCCCTGCCTTTCTTTTCTTCAAAAAGTTATGAACTGTCGGTCAACTCACTGTCGTGTCGGTGCTCCTTCTGTATTCTTGGCAGTTGTCATACTATGCGTTGGTTATACATTTTAGTCACGTGGTAAGAATATATTACCGTTGCAAGTAGATGTGGGGATTAGTGAGAGCAGGCGAAATGCTACATAGACCTCTCACAGAAATAGAAATAACAAATAAATGGGTGCGAACTAAATTACAACAAAGGAATTCAAGAATCAAAACTTCCATAACGGAACGCAAGGATCATAACATGTGGTACCTGCGTACAACAAACAGGAGGTCCCTTCTTTACAACTCGCTGTTGCAAACGGACGTTACACGACAACATAGATGCATATCTGAATACATCTAGTAGACATGCCATTGACTTGGCGGACAGTTCATAATTTTGTTGGGTTGGTTTGGGGGAGGAGACCACACAGCGAGGTCATCAGTCTCATCGGATTAGGGAAGAAGGGGGTAGGAAGTCGGCCGTGCCCTTTCGAAGGAACCATCCCGGCATTTGCCTGAAGCGTTTTAGGGAAATCACGGAAAACCTAAATCAGGATGGCCGGACGTGGGATTCAACCGCTGTCCTCCCGAATGCGAGGCCAGTGTGCTAACCACTGCGCCACCTCGCTCGGTCATAATTTTGCTAAAAAGAATATGGGGCACGACAGAGATTTGAACACAGATCTTACAGTTCGGTGTCCAACACCGTGGCCACACAACCACGGCACATTGGCTGTTCAAATGCGCTTTTAATTTAATATCTTTTAGTGAACGATGTACAAGATACACCAACCTGCTGTGATAACCTCCTTAACGACTTGCGGAGACTTCTCGTAATGTCCATACGATTCTTTTTCTATAGTTTCAGGATCCTCACTGTCGGTGGCGTATTTCTCTGCACGTTCTAAACAGGTCCTACAGCCCTCCATTTTTTGTATAGCTCTTGAACAGTCCTGGTCGTGAGGAGTTTCCTATGAGGATCGTACGCTTGAAACATTTCGATACGTTTCTTGACGGTGCCTGTGTTTATGTAACAATCCACAATATCAATTCGCTGTTCTATGCAATCTGCTCCATTTCTGTAACAACTTAACAATTTGGGCTTTTCACAAAAACTGTCGCACAAGCACACAGCTGCACTGAACTTTCTGATAAAATGCAGTGTAGCCAACTTTCGAAACAGCGTTGCCACTTCACAAGCAATTCGACCATAGGTGATTCACTGGTAGGTCCGGCGTACCGGTTTTATGTGGGACGTCCTGTATATACTCCTCCCTTTAGCTAATCTATAATTAAACATTCACCTTTCATCAGTTAATTGTCTATGATGTTCTGTCCTTACCATATTGCGTTTTTTGAGACCAAAAGCTTTTACGTAGTAAAATAACATGGAAATTTGCAAATCTTCTTTCTGCAAAGGCGTAGGATCGGGAAATGTGTTCTCACCCGTAAGCAAGACTTTACCAAAAGAACTTTATCAGAATAGAAAACATGACGCACCAGTTGTCTAGATGTGTGCTTTATTTCATTTTAAGTCACAAGATGATTGGGAAGGACATGATTCCATTATGATTACAGCATCGCGTAATATTTTTAAGAACTTGATAAGGGATCATGGCTTTCCAAACATGTTGTGTTTTTGAGTTAAATAAAGCACACACCTGGACACATCCGAACTGACACCATAATACAGATGTAGTATAGCTTCACAACAGATATCTTTTAATACTCTCCCATCACTGTTGCAGCCATACCTTCCAACATTAATGAAAGGATGTACCTAACAATAAGTTTCAACATTTGTTGATTATTGTTAATGAAGTTGATCGAAGTCAGGAAAGTTTCGTCGTCCGAAGAAGATGTGGTGGCACGTTACTAACTATTCTCACTTCTATTAGCGTCGAGTAAGGCGCGTGACACGTCAGCGCCACGTGTCTGACACACCACGTGTCACATCACTTGATTGTCACGCCTCGTGTGTTACGCGGCGTCCACCGTGAGCGAACTGTGACGAACGCAGTACGGCGACCGCGCGAAAATGCATGGTGACAATTGCTGAACAGTATGAAATACGAGGCGTGGTTTTTTTAAGTAAGGTCCATTTGAACAAAACGCGCCTCGTAAAATCGTCATAATTTCTGAATGGTTTGCATTAGAATCTTCAAACTGCACTATTGGCCGGGGAGCATGATGGAAATTAGTATGCAATGTGTGGTTTGGTTTAGCGACGAAGCCCCTTTCATTTGGACGGATTCGTAAGTAAGCAAAACTGGCGATTTTGGGGGACTGAGAATCGGTATTCTTACTTTCTATGTCCATATACTACATTCGTAGCGTCCCACCCCAACACACTCATTACTCGTGGAAGACATTCTTACCAAGCCCAGAAAGAGTTCAGGGAATATGAGTGCATCCGCACAGAATACGAAGGTCACGGCCGGTATTGCCAGAATTATATTCTTATATGGAGATGGTGTCTGTTCTTTCGGACATGTCCGAAAGAACAGACACCATCTCCATATAAGTATAAAATCAAAATATCTTTCAGTTTCTCTATACGGCGACTAGGTGGTGTGTAATTTCATTTAGGTGTAGGGTGCCCCGGTCCCTGGATTTCCCCCTTCGCTACGTCTTTCGATTGTGTAGAGGGAAAGTAGTTTAAAAGTATATCACTATTAACTCGATATCGATTGATAAAATTGCATCAGAGTTACGCAAAATGTGTGGTTAACAGCCCACTCCTCCCAGGTTCTTCCCGAGTTTCGTTTTTAAAAGACCAAATATGTTGTTTTCACCTCTGCGGTTCAACCCTCAAAATTGGCATTGCAGTTGTCGCCGCAAAATGCTACACATTTCTTAAAATTAACTTCAACATCTGTGAGAGCTGAAATGCGTAAGCTGGATATTGTCTCTGGTGTTTCATTTTGTACAGAAGGGAGCTTAATTATTTTAGTTTTTATCCCTTCATCTGCATCAAAATACTGAATAATATAGGAAATAATTTCAATGGTTTGTGATTGACGCCATAATTTGCTAGTCCCTGAAACGACTTTTTTTTCCAAGTTCAGATTTCAAATGGATACAGGATGAGGAGCAAGAAAAAGTTTGATAACTGCTGTGACTTCAATTCTTGCAACACTTTGCTTTTTAGCAATCAAAAAGCTGAACACTATTTGGTCGTGTAATCAAGTGACTTAAATGCTTTTGTCAGTTCAGCGGTAACATTGAGCATTTGCTTTATTGTATCCAGCTTTACAAAAGAAAGGCCGTGAGTCTTGTACCGGATGCTTCTCCCTGAGCTCTTCTTTTGTGCTTTTGGGTCTTAAAATACGACCTATGACAGATTTCCCACTATACTTAACTGAAAAATAAATGGAACCGTATTTGCAGAATGCTTCGTCATCTGTTTTGTCTCTTTTTATGAAAGGCCATAATTTCTGTGTATCCGTAGCTGAAACAGCAATTACCGGTTACGATTCGCTTTTGCAACACACAACAATGAGAACTATCACACTGTAATAACACATAGACACTGCAATGGCAAACGAATTTATGGAACTCAAGGTTGTGCAGCAATATGAACACGCGAATAAGGGCTGTCAGAGAAGTTACCCATTGGAATCAAATGAAGTAGACATAGTTTGAGAGGAAGTTGCTGGCGGTTGCTTTCATGTTATATTTTAATTATGTACTGAACCAGTAGAGTATATGCCTTCGTTTCTCCTACTTGAAAATCGATAAATTTAAACGATAGCTTAAATAAATTTACATTCGATAATTTAACCATGCAGGCTCATAAAAGCCATACAATTTGTGTAAGAATTTGTTAGATCGTCGCTGAGCAGCGACCACTTGATATTTCAAAAAATATTTTACGCGCCACGGCGCAGAATACGAATTGTTCATAAATTGTATCGATGTGTTTCTTATTTTTTGACAGCTGAAGAATTGTAATCCTCTTCTGTTACCACAGTCCTGATATATTTTTTAAAGACGGCGGAAGCGTATGTGGCGTGGTCCGCAAACACTAATGAGTTATTATAAAATATTACTATTGTTCAGTGCTATGTAAGAATTTATGTGTGCATCTAAGATGAAATATCGAAGATGTTAAAGGACTTTACTTAAAGAAACAGCCAGCAAGATAGAAAATTGAAATTGTATGGAGCCTATTGTTAGCAATACTGACTAAGTAATTAAATTGGTTATTGTGCTCTCAAATGCTGTTGTGCCTGTTTATTGCCATGCTATCCATCTCCTATTAATGGCAGCAGAAATAACGGTGTTTTTATTGTTTTAAAATGGTTCAAATGGCTCTGAGCACTATGGGACTTAACTTCTGAGGTCATCAGTCCCCTAGAACTTAGAACTACTTAAACCTAACTAACCTAAGGACATCACACACATCCATGCCCGAGGCAGGATTCGAACCTGCGACCGTAGTGGTCGCTCGGTTCCAGACTGTAGCCCCTAGAACCGCTCGGCCACCCCGGTCGGTTACTGTTTTCATACAGCTACCAGGGACCGACTGGAATGTCGGCAAACGTCGTAGTTAAGGCAGAAGGCGCATTGCCATTTACCTTGTTTGTGATCCAAATACAATTTCTTTTAACGTGTGGTGTAGTACAGCAAAGAAAATTTCCAGCTCTGTCTGGTCCCTTAGGTTTCTCTGTTCGTAGTTGCTATGTCTCATATCCGGTCGTTATCGAACATGAACACGACACAAATAAATTAAAAGGCGATGCGAACTCTGTTCTTAATCTTGAGAACGCTATGCCTTCTGCAAACGATTTCAGGCGAGATATAAACTATCACATAGAGCACTTAAGTTTTTGAAAAGTCATTGCTCTTCCCGCCAAGAAGTGGTGCAAAACTCACAACAGTATTAAAGGGAAAAAAAAGGATGACAGCTTCTTGTAGAAGGCTACAGAGTCAAGTAACCAAGTAAATAATTGGTCAAACAAGCACATGCACAGAAGCATGTAAATGAATCAATTATATTTTCTAAGTGACTAAGTGAATGAAATGCAAAAAGCAATTGCAGCAGCATAAGCTCTCGCATATAAGTGTTTCTTGTTTAGCATGATAATTTTTATAATGTCCAGATTATTGAAAGGCTGATTTATGTGTTTCTTTATAAAATCTTATCCAAAATACCGACCCCTGATAATCCTTCAAACATTCTATTCCAAGGATCAGCTCGTAGAGGTTTACTTGTACTGTCTGGGCGAAGCAGCTCATATGAAAAGCGTGTAGGTTCGCGACGAGGTCAGTTAAATTTTGCTTGTTGAAGCCAATTAGAGTCAAGCCACTTGCTTGGCATGCAGTTGAGTTTGTTGTCTTCGTAACGCGCGATTAGTTAGTCATCACCCGTATATTTTTAAGCGCATAGTATTCAGCATGGAAAGGAGGCAGTATCTCCGTCTGGAGGCTGTCCTCAATTTAAATAACACAATAAGCACAAATTAATGGACCAATAATGAAAAGAGTGATAAAAAGAGGCGTGTTATCAAAGAGGATGTCAATTAGTTTGTCTTTGGGACAATTAAAAATATAATAAGAATTTGACGGTAAAGAATAAATGAAACTGGTAGCTGAGTTTATAAGAGGAGATCGAGTCTTAAGTGGAAGATGTAAATTTTAACTGGTAGGCAAGTCCGAGCGTCAAAGAAAATGATCGACAGCATTTCTTTACCGGACGTGACCATTAGATTAAGAATGTATATGTGTATATGAGCAAACTATGTAAATACAGGGTGATTCAAAAAGAGTACCACAACTTTAAAAATGTGTATTTAATGAAAGGAACATAATATAACCTTCTGTTATACATCATTACAAAGAGTATTTAAAAAGGTTTTCTTTCACTGAAAAACAAGTTCAGAGATGTTCAATATGGCCCCCTCCAGACACACGAGCAATATCAACCCGATACTCCAACTCGTTCCACACTGTCTGTAGCATATCAGGCGTAACAGTTTGGATAGCTGCTGTTATTTCTCGTTTCAAATCATCAATGGTGGTTGGGAGAGGTGGCCGAAACACCATATCCTTAACATACCCCCATAAGAAAAAATCGCAGGGGGTAAGATCAGGACTTCTTGGAGGCCAGTGATGAAGTGCTCTGTCACGGGCTGCCTGGCGGCCGATCCATCGCCTCGGGTAGTTGACGTTCAGGTAGTTACGGACAGATAAGTGCCAATGTGGTGGCGCTCCATCCTGCTGAAATATGAATTGTTGTGCTTCTTGTTCGAGCTGAGGGAACAGCCAATTCTCTAACATCTCCAGATACTGTAGTCCAGTTACAGTAGCACCTTCGAAGAAAAAGGGACCAAAAACTTTATTGGCTGAAATGGCGAACAAATGTACAACTAAATGAAACTTTATAGCTCCCTTAATTCGCCGACAGATAGTGCTTAACTCTGCCTTTTGTCGTTGCAGAGTTTTAAATTCCTAAAGTTGTGGTATTCTTTTTGAATCACCCTGTATTATTAGTCAAGGTATCTTGTTATCCTCCTGTGAAAGTGTTATTTTTGCAAAGAGAAAGTGAGATGAAACACGGCGTTTAGTTCACGAACGCCTATCAAAGTTAAAGTGAAACTTTGTGCGTCGAAATGCGAGTCTGTGTCACGGTTCTTTATATCAAACCTTGTGTGTATTAGTTTTATTTTTAACACGTGCAACGGTCAGTGAATAAGTATCGTTCGCGATGCAGCCCTCGCAAGCCAGCAAAATAACTTCTTTTCACTTACCTGTGAGTCATTTACGGACAGTTGACAAGTGGTACGACGAGATGACTTCGTGCAGGCACCGTCGGTGAAGCAACAGTAGCAATCCTCAAACAACGTGCTTTAACCGCAGCACGTTATCGGCGGACAACACAACACACACCCAATCTATGATTGCGCGCGCGATACTGGCCGGTGCTGGTCTGTCAACATTTCCGCGCCGCGGCGTATGACGAAATAATGGATATTTGAAACTTTGATGGCTGGGTCCGCGTGGCTCGCTCCGACAATAACTGAGACTTCATACTACTTTGAAAGACATTGTCCTATGTGTACATAGCAAACATCATATTTTAGAGACTGAAAGAGAACGATTTGTATTAAGCAAAGAATAAAATGGTCACGACTAGAATAAATTTCTGATACGGTCAGAACGAAGTTGATATTTCCTTAACCGCTGTCATAAACAAGAGCAGAAATCAGTGCGAAATGAAAGAAAGAAAGAAAGAAAGAAAGAAATGAACCTTACCCATCCTGAACCCATTGTAAATAAACCGATAATTTTAAGTAATATTAATGCAGAGTATTCTCTATTTATGTTCTATATTCCATGAGTTGACGGAAAATGGCAAATTCCATTCAGTGAAGTGGTAGAAAAAGGACTCCCATCGTGAGCGGTTCTTGACAAACAATTCGACGGCACAGTGTATCCACAAACGAATCTACAATGTGTGTAAAATAAGAAGGAATATTACAATGAAATAAACACAAGCCTATCGAGCTTGTAGAGACATTGAAAATTTGGAAAACATGTGAAAGAATAATGAAAATGTCATGTCAGTTTCATAGTTTGTAAGCATTTTAAGATTATGTAGCTACTTCTATGTATATGTATTTTTTTTCTCTGCGACAATGCCTGTCATCTCCACTTAATGTATATAGCTTTTTATTGTGAATAGTAATACTTTCCATGTTGTTGTAGATGTTAAGAAACCCTGTGACCAAAACACAGATACAGATGAACTGCACAAAGACAATTTTTACTAATGGTCATAACAATGAATAGTTTCTCTATTACGCTAACTTCATGAAACGCCAAGTGTATAGTACTATATGACTACTCAATTTCAGCAATAGACATGTATTGAAAGCCACTAATATCACGAGTGACATGAGGACGGAAGTAATACCTCCGGTATTCCTCCCCTCCTCATGCGAGGCAGTGAAATATTAGTATCTGCCGTTTCGATAGCTTAAATAAACTTACATTCGGTAATCTAACCATGCTTGTCATACAGTTTTTGTATAAATGTCTTAGATTGTCGCTGAGCAGCGACCACTTGATATTTCAAAGACTATCTTACGCGCCACGGCGCTTGTTCATAAATTGTATCGATAGCGATATTTCGTGTTTCTTATTTTTTGACAGCTGAATAATTGTAATCCTTTTCTATTACCACAGTCTTGATATATTTTTTAAAGACGGTGGACGCGTATGTGGCGCGGTCCGCAATCACTAATTAGTTATTGTAAAATATTGCTATTGTTCAGTGCTATGTAAGAATTTATGTGTGCATCTAAGATGAAATATGGAAGATGTTAAAGGACTTTCTTTAAAGAAACAGCCAGCAAGATAGAAAACTGAAATTGTACGGAGCTTATTGTTAGCAATACTGACTAAGGTAATTAAATTCGTTATTATGTTCTCAAATGCTGTAGTGCCTGCTTATTACTTAAAGTACTTCTATGCTATCCATCTCCTACTAATGGCAACAGAAATAACGGTGTTTTTATAGTTTTCATGCAGCTACCAGGGACCGACTGCATGTCGGCAAACGTCGTAGTTAAGGCAGAAGGCGCATTGCCATTTACCTTGTCAGTGATTTAAATCCAATTTCTTTTAACGTGTGGTGTAGTATAGCAAAGAAAATTTCCAGCTCTGTCTGGTCCCTTAGGTTTCTCTGTTCGTAATAGCTGTCTCATATCCGGTCGTGATCGAATATGATCACGACACAAATCAATTAAGTGGCAATGCGAACTCTGTTCTTAATATTGAGAACGCTACGCCTTCTGCAAACGATTTCAAGTGAAATATCAACTATCACATACAGTACTTGACTTTTTGAAAAGTCTTTGCTCTTCCCGCCAAGAAGTGGTGCAAAACTCACAACAGATTTCTGAATCTTCACAAGAGAATAATAATTTAATCAAAATACAAATACTAAAAAAAAATATCATAACATTCTTCCATAATCTTCCATTTCCAATCCTCATGTTGGCTGCTATGGACACAGTCCTTCCTTGAATGCATACTGGTAATACAGTTATTAAAATCCTCTCTGTTTAACACCAACACCTCATCAATTTAGCACACCAATTTCCAACAGGATAACACCCAATGTAAAGGAAAAAACACCATATGCCTTCCACAACAACAGCTCAATACAGAGCGACTTTTTCTGGCAGTTTTGATGAGGGAGGGGAGGGGTGGGGTGGAATGTGGTGATGAAGGAGAATGGGGAGAAAACCATGATGTCATCAGTGCACTGTTGACGCATTTACACCAGGAGGCAGGGGCAGGGTAGGGGAGGGTCTGCCATCTTGAGTAAATTTGCATTGTTGCAAACTGTGCTCATTCTCTCTTTACCCCTCTACTGCTGATTACATACGGACTGTGGTGAGAGGGACTGCACTCAGACACAGATAACTTCCAGATTGTGGCAGTGTAAGGATACACATGGCAGTGTGTCGATGCCGACGTCTCCTATTCGTCGATGTGTCCAGCAGTGATTGTCTTCACTTGTGGTCCTGCTGCATGAGACCTCGTTCTGCATATGACACTGTACTAAAACCATGACATACTGATGCGTGCTAAATCTACCTTGAAAATTCTTTATACATTCCATTAGCATTCGAAACACAGCAAGTTCTAAGCTCTCCATATGCTACTGCTGTACTCCTATCAGTAACTATATTTTTTCCTGTTGCATTTCAACTGAGTCTGACAAAACATATTGCATGTAAGCTGTGCACGGCTGGTGTTCATCCCATTAATTGTTTGTCATCTTCTATTACGGTAGTGCCGCCTCGTTTTCTTATTCCATTTACTGGCGTCACTAACTTCCTGCCTTGTTTGCCCGTGAGTGGCAGCAGCAGCGCGTATCGATAAGCGCACTGTCGTACCATCTCTGGAGCGACCGATAGTATTTCTGGGTCGTCGTGTGTCGGGTGGTCTACCCCATGCGGATCCTCTATGATCTCATTCCTTTCCCCCATCTGCTCCTATTCCTCGAACATATCCGCATCCTCTACACCTCCCGCAGCCTTGAACCCCCTCACCGCCTGGTTGCTCCTCTCCTCTCCGATCCCCGCCCCCTGCCCCGTCTTCACTGTTGTGTCCCCCCTACCCTCCATCTCTCCACCCTACATCTCCTTTCCCAAGGTGGCTTCCATCAACTCCCCCTCCCGGATGATGCCCTCTCTCCCTCCATTTATCCCTCCTATCAACTCTGATCCTCACTCCCCCTCCTTTCCTCTGTCCTTTTCCCGGGCTCCCTCTCCCCCCCTTCCATCGTCTTTCTTCCCCACCTCCCCTCTCTTTGCCCCCTTCTCTCCCCCGCGTCCTTTTACATTTCCCTCCTCTGCCTCCTCTCATTCCCTCTCGCGTCTGCCCTTCTCCCCCTTTATTAGTCCTCTCCCTCCTTGGTTCCCCCCCTTTTCGTTTTTTCCTCTCCTCCCTCCTTGTTTTTCACCCTACTCCAGGTCCCCCCCACCATCTGCCTTGGATCGGGAGTGCCAGCTTTGTGCCGCCTTTTTCGTGCAGTGTTTTACAGTGTCAGTGCGTGCTCCATGTTGTGTCTTTTGGGACGTGTAGCGAACAGCCATCATACTGTCGCTGGGTGTGCTTTTTATCACTTGCGAACAGAAACCAGGCTGTCGCCATGTTTTTTTAATTGTGTGTCTACTATGTTGCTTGTCTGATTCCTGTGTCTTTTATCTACATTGCCAACCCCCTTTTGCTTTCTGTTTTAACTTTCCGCAATTTTACGCCATTTTACACTTTAAATCGCCATTTTATCGCCTGTTTTTCCTTGTTTCTTTCTTCTTCCTTTATTTAAAAAAAAGTCTGTAGGCTGTAGAGCAGCGTAGTAAGGTGCTGCCGGCCCGCCCCCTTCGGGGGGAATTGAAAATCAATAAAGAAAAAGAAAAAAAAATCGGGTGGTCAGTGAGTGGGAGACGCACCAACAGTGCAGTCGCGACGGAGCAGCAGTCTCGGACGGACCAGCAGTCCAGTCGGTCAGTTGGCGTAGAGCAGCAAGTAAGCCTCGTCGCGCCGAGTCGGGCAGAGGCCGCTGGCGGCGTGCACACGCGGTTGGAGTGTAAGTTGCCGCTTGCGAGTGCTACGAAGTACGTCGTCCTGGACATGAAAGTTGAGTCGTCACTTAAGTTACTATCGAGCTTCAACTATTTACATATCTTCGTTGGATCCTGGTCGTCGCTTTTGGGACATTCCCGCGAGCAACAACATGTGTGTATTTAAGTCGGCTAAGATTCCAGCTGTCTTCCTGTGAAATTTAACTTAATTTATTCCCTGTTATGGAAGTTCACCAGCGGTATCTTCTGCCTTGTGGCAGAAGTTGATGTTATTTTAGGCAGTGTATTTTCCTCGTCCTGTTGTTGCTGACCAGTGCGGTGTGTAGTTCGACAACTGAGGCGCTGTGGGCGTCAATATTGTGTGTGTCGTGTATTGAAATCTTGTGGTCGTTTTGCTGGTTGCGTGGAGAGGAACTGATTTGGTTGATTGATCAGTCAGCTGTCTGTCGGTTGGGTTATCTCCAGATTAAGAAATCACTGGAGAGCTGCCTGTCTCACCTAAACGGGCGTTAGTGTTGCAATTCCAGGCCAGCCACTGGAGACTTCTGAGCGCAGTTCATTGTGTGCCATGTAGTAATTTCCCTGTTTGGATTTTAATTATTTGGTTGATGTGTGGCTTAAATTAATGTTCTTGTCATGCACTTAAGGCATGAGATTGTTGTATTTTTATATGGGGCCTTCAGCCGAATTTTACTGGAGAAGTTTTAAGATAAGGTCTTCTGCTTTTTATATTGAAACTCTTTTTAGGCCTTAAGCCGTTAAACGGCCTTCAGCTGAGTATTATCTTTTAAATTAGTGTCCTTGTCTTGCCTTTAAAGTATAAGTTTGTTATTCTGTATTTTATATGGAATGTTTTAAGATACAGCCTTCTGCCCTTTAAAATTCAAACTCTTCTGCTAGGGCTTAAGCCGTTAAATTATTTGTCGGTGAGCGTCCTTCAGCTGAGTTTTAATATCTATTAAATCAATCATCTTCTCTTGCCCTTAATTCATAATATTGTTATGCTTTTGAATGGGGCCTTCAGCCCAATTTGCATGAAATGTTTTGAGATAAGGCCTTGTGCCTTTTGATTGAAACTCCTCTTATTGCTTAACATGCGACCTCCAGCCTAGTTCCATTAAAATGAAATTTCTAAGGCCTTCAGCCGATTAGATTGAAGATTTAGAAAATATTCCTGGGTGAAACCTCCAGAAGAACCTTGTATTTCACTTTTGCTTAAGCCTTGTGTCTTGAATTTTGTATGTGGCCTTCAGCCGATCTAAGGTTAATCAAAGGAGGTCGATTAAAGTTTTGAGCGTTTTCCATCCTTGTTGTAATATTATGTGTTGATAAATAAAGTTTGCATGTTGAGTGGAACTCACAGGAATTCATTTTGGCCCCTTTCCACAACCTAGTTCGCTCTGTCCTGCTAGCCCAGGCATTTCACTGGTGGCAGGGCATGGTTACATTTGCACTTGCCATTCCATTTACTGTCAGTTTCACCCTTGTTTCTGTTCTATGGCACCATATTGTTTTGGTTGTTGATTGTTTCAGATGTATTCTAATGGCGGCCAGACAGTGTCCAGGGATCGGCCTGCTCAGGAAGGACCATCTAGTTTACGAGTTGGCAATAAGGCGCCAACCTATTGAGGGCAGTGTTCCAGATTTAGTATCTCGTTTGCGCGCTGCCGTTCTTCATCCGGTTGACGTCACGCCGGCGGTGGTGAGTGAGACAGGAGCGGCCATTGAATTTTTGTTTAAGGCTGTTAGAGGCCTTGAGTACACTATTTGTGGTTTGGAAGGAACCCAGCCGGCCGGAGTGGCCGAGCGGTTCTAGGCGCTACAGTGTGGAACCGCGCGACCGCTACGGTTGCAGGTTCGAATCCTGCCTCGGGCATGGATGTGTGTGATGTCCTTAGGTTAGTTAGGTTTAAGTAGTTATAAGTTCTAGGGGACTGATGACCTCAGATGTTAAGTCCCATAGTGCTCAGAGCCATTTGAACCATTTTGAAGGAACCCAACCTAGTGACGGTCAGCTGGATAGGGTGTGGGCGCAGTTAATGCATTTAACTAATCGGATTGCGGATTTGGGCATTTTGGCCTTGGAATATCATCATAAAAAACTAGCAGTTGAATTGGGAGCTTTGGTTAGCGCATTACAGTTTAAGCGTACGTGTTTAGAGGTGGATGGGAACAGGACTGAAGATCGGGACTTGCTGTGTCAGGGACAGGGCGAATTTGCCCTGGTGTGGTACTGTTACACCCTCTGTCAAGTTAGACGCAATATTTGCCAAGTTGCCTAATCCTCTGGCGTATTTATTCCTAGATATTACTGAATTAGTTGTGGAGTGTCATCATCATGGATTAGCCATGCAGATGCATACTAAATAGTTGTGTAATCTTTTGTTACTTTGTTAAGTAAGTATACATAATGCAAATGAAGTTGTCGTTGGAACACACAGCTCATCTACAATAATAGGTCCTTACTGGTTTATAAACTAACGCGTCTCTACTGAAATCATAAACTATCCTTCCGCCTGTCTACAAATACATGCCCCTTCCTAAAAATAGTGAGTACACGCTTGGAGTGATCCAGGCTAACATCTCAGCGTCCTCATTTACTGAATGTTAGTCATTTACCTTTATGAACTTATTTGGTAAACGTTAGTCCAGGCTTGGACATCTTAGCAGCAACATCATGTACTATTTTCCATTGTAATCTTTTATTACCTGTATGTGAGACCACATAAGAACAAGTCCGGATAACAAGTCGATGCAAGTTCGCAGCTCGCATCATGGAGTGTAACAAGGCTCGCGGATAGCACTTATGTGGCCACGTTTTCTATGAACTGCGATTAATGAAAGAATGAGGTCTATTATACGTGCAGCCACTCAACTGTAACTACTCATATGCGCTACACTGGCTTTTGCGATGTATAAGCAGATTCAGGACCCCACGACAAACCTCGAGGTTTGGTAGATCACACAAATACGATCACTTTCCATTAAGGAACATATCCGTTTTGGTCTTCCATTTATGAGTTATCCACATGGTCATGATGTGCACTGACACCAACTCATCTGCTGCACATCTCCTAGGGAGCTTCTTATTCTGTGCAGCTCGTTATTCTGTGCAGCTCGTGTTGATGTAATATTACAGCTTCAGAGTCACGCATCTTACTAGTCCTACATGCAGGTTTTCTTGCTGTTAGTACTCAACATGGAATATGGATTTAACGAGATCGTTGAACGATTAGATTAAGTGTCACAGTTAGTCAAGGGGAAACAGAGGAGCAGCTCTTCTTATCTGCGAAAATCGATTCCCAACAGAAGACATCTGCGCCACGGCACCTTTGCTGCAATTCAAGGACACTTACAAGGGAACCTCCACATCGCACCCCCCTCAGAATTAGTTATAAGTCGGCACAGTGGATAGGCCTTGAAAAACTGAACACAGATCAATCGAGAAAACAGGAAGAAGTTGTGTGGAACTATAAAAAAATAAGCAAAACATACAAACTGAGTAGTCCACGCGAACATAGGCAACATCAAGGACGGTTAGGGAACAGCAGCGCCGTGGTACTGTGGTTAGCGTGAGCAGCTGCGAAACGAGAGGTCCTTGGTTCAAGTCTCCCCTCGAGCGAAAAATTTTTCTTTATTTTCGCAAAGTTATGCTCTGTCCATTCGTTCAGTGACGTCTCTGTTCACTGTAATAAGTTTAGTGTCTGTGTTTTGCGACCGCACCGCAAAACCGTGCGATTAGCAGACGAAAGGTGGTGCCTCTCCAATGAGAACCGAAAACATTTGATCGCAAGGTCACAGGTCAACCAGTTCCTCCACAAGAAGACACGTCTGATATATTCTATACGACACTGGTGACGGCATGTGCGTCACATGACAGGAATATGTTGCCGACCCAACTAACTTGTACTTGGCGAATGGGTAAAAAGATTCTTCTACGTTGCCCGATTTAGGTTTTCTTGTGGATGTGATAATTACTCCCAAAAAAGTGATGAAAACATAAGAGTTTCTCACATAAACTGCAACAAGTGAATCCAAAAGTCTCACAGTCGCACACTTTTCCCTGTGCTCTGTCAAAACATATTTTTTTAAGGTTTTCAAATTTTTCCGTGTGTAGACCGTCAAATCCTGCATATATCCAAGCAAATCTGAACTTGTACTGGAGTTTTGGAGAGCGAAGTTGATTATGTGTGAGTGCCTGAACTTTGATAATTGTCTGAAAATAAAAAAATTAAACATCTCGCTCGAAGGAAGACTTGAACCAAGGACCTCTAGCTCCGCAGCCACTCACGCTAACCACGGGACCACGGCGCACATGAGTTCTGTCTATCCTTTATGTGGCTTATCTTGCACATGGACTAATCAGTTTGTATATTTTGCTTATTTTTCATAGTTCCACACAACTTCTTCCTGTTTTCTCGATTGATCTGTGTTCAGTTTTTCAAGGTCTATCCACTGTGGCAACTTATAACTAAATCTGAGGGGGGTGCGATGGGGAGGTTCCCTTGTTAGCAGGAACGGGGAGTTTGCGTCCTCTGCATGTTGCTGGTGGTGAGACGTGAGAACACTAGTTTTTGAGGATAACGTGATTCGTAGACTTATCAATGAACCTTCAAGCAACAGGAATTCTATACGTGTGTTTTTGGATAGTGTGCGCCTTTATCAAAACACAATTTTGTTTTTTTAACCCTTAACATGTTTCACTGCAGTTGCAGCATCTTCAGTGGGCTTTTATTTCTCGTCTGTTAAAGATAAAGAAAGTTCTTTACTGTTTGCATACATGTAACTATTAGTTTTTAAATCGTAATTACAGATATTTGAAAAAAACACATAAATTATGAATTCGTACCTTTTTACCACATGGTGTGGTTTTTCTGATGTGTTGTGTTTCGAAGAGACTGTTTTGTTCCAAAGTTTGTCATCTGCAACCACTTACACCAAAAAGTAGATAAATGTTTAAGCCAAAATTACGATTTGAAACTGTTATTTCTGTGGCTGATATTAATTAATTCTATGTTGTGTGTGTGTGTGTGTGTCTGTCTATTTACATAATGTTACACTTACGTTTTCTTTTTCCTCATCTTCAGCACTGTCAAACTCTATACAGGGTGTTACAAAAAGGCACGGCCAAACTTTCAGGAATCATTCCTCACACACAAAGAAAGAAAATATGTTATGTGGACATGTGTCCGGAAACGCTTACTTTCCATGTTAGAGCTCAGTTTATTACTTCCCTTCAAATCACATTAATCATGGAATGGAAACACACAGCAACAGAACGTACCAGTGTACTTCAAACACTTTGTTATGTTGAAATGTTCAAAATGTCCTCCGTTAGCGAGGATACATGCATCCACCTTCCGTCGCATGGAATCCCTGATGCGCTGATGCAGCCCAGGAGAATGGCGTATTGTATGCCGTCCACAATACGAGCACGAAGAGTCTCTACATTTGCTACCGGGGTTGCGTAGACAAGAGCTTTCAAATGCCTCCGTAAATGAAAGTCAAGAGGGTTGAGGTAAGGAGAGCGTGGAGGCCATGGAATTGGTCCGCCTCTACCAATCCATCGGTCACCGAATCTGTTGTTGAGAAGCGTACGAACACTTCGACTGAAATGTGCAGGAGCTCCATCGTGCATGAACCACATGTTGTGTCGTACTTGTAAAGGCACATGTTCTAGCAGCACAGGTAGAGTATCCCGTATGAAATCATGATAATGTGCTCCATTGAGCGTAGGTGGAAGAACATGGGGCCCAATCAAGACATCACCAACAATGCCTGCCCAAACGTTCACAGAAAATCTGTGTTGATGACGTGATTGCACAATTGCGTGCGGATTCTCGTCAGCCCACACATGTTGATTGTGAAAATTTACAATTTGATCACGTTGGAATGAAGCTTCATCCGTAAAGAGAACATTTGCACTGAAATGAGGATTGACACATTGTTGGATGAACCATTCGGAGAAGTGTACCCGTGGAGGCCAATCAGCTGCTGGTAGTGCCTGCACACGCTGTACATGGTACGGAAACAACTGGTTCTCCCGTAGCACTCTCCATGCAGTGACGTGGTCAACTTTACCTTGTACAACAGCAACTTCTCTGACGCTGACATTAGGGTTATCGTCAACTGCACGAAGAATTGCCTAGTCCATTGCAGGTGTCGTCGTTCTATGTCTTCCCCAGTCGCGAGTCATAGGCTGGAATGTTCCGTGCTCCCTAAGACGCCGATCAATTGCTTCGAACGTCTTCTTGTCGGGACACCTTCGTTCTAGAATTCTGTCTCGATACAAACATACGGCGCCACGGCTATTGCCCCATGCTAATCCATACATCAAATGGGCATCTGCCAACTCCGCATTTGTAAACATTGCACTGACTGCAAAACCACGTTCGTGATGAACACTAAACTGTTGATGCTACGTACTGATGTGCTTGATGCCAGTACTGTAGAGCAATGAGTCGCATGTCAACACAAGCACCGAAGTCAACATTACCTTCCTTCAATTGGGCCAACTGGCGGTG
This sequence comes from Schistocerca piceifrons, assembly GCF_021461385.2. NCBI lineage: Eukaryota > Metazoa > Arthropoda > Insecta > Orthoptera > Acrididae > Schistocerca > Schistocerca piceifrons. The sequence continues at coordinate 205,216,201 of NC_060140.1, read as the reverse complement.
AATCGAGGAAGTACAGTACATACTGACGAAACTAAAATGAGCTCTAACATGGAAATTAAGCATTTCCGAACACATGTCCACATAACATCTTTTCTTTATTTGTGTGTGAGGAATGTTTCCTGAATGTTTGGCCGTACCTTTTTGTAACACCCTGTATATTGAGTTTCCACTGTCACTGGCACTGATACTGTTGCACTGTTTACCAGCTGTAAAAACAAACATAGCGGGCAGTGAAGCAGTTGAAGGTGTAAAAAACAAGACGGCTGACAGTGGAACACTTGAAGGTGTTCCTGGCGGTTGTTCTGAATCTTTCAGAGGTCTCTTTGTTTTTGTGTGTGTGTGCTTGTGTGTGTGTGTGTGTGTGTGTGTGTGTGTGTGTGTGTATGTGCGCGTGTCTGACAGTGGTTCTATGGCTCGCCCTTTGTGAGAAGGTCAGTTATCCATTTGGGGAGCACTGCAAGGTACAGCGTGCACGCATACCATCTTCGAAGGGTGCAGGTTTTAGGACCGGTTGATTACCTACATCGTATGCAGTTTGTGCACTGGTTCATACACCAAAGATGCTGCCTTCCACACACATGTTTTATTTACACATGAGGCCTTCTTTACACTTCACGGGTATTTTAACAGCAGGAACAGCCACATCAGAGGCTATGAGAATCAGCATTCTGTTGCTATTAGAACGCACCAACCAAGGTTCTCCGTAAACATTTGGGCGGGAAGAGTGGGTAGTCTTTTAGGACCTGTAATACTGCCACCTAGGTTAACTCCGGTCGAACTCGGGCCACACGAGCTCTGAGACGCGTCAGAACTTCAACGTAAAAATTTCCGTTCACTCTCTGGCCGGGAGGGACAAATTCCTTGTGAACAATGCCCCTAGAATCACAGAAAACAATCAACATTGTCTTCACATTGGACCTTGATTTTCGCGACTTTTTTGTTCTCGGTTCTCCTGCTAGTTTCCATTCCTTGCTTTGAGATTTGAGCTCACATCGAATTCGTAAAACCAGGACTCGTCTCCAGTGATAACTCGGTTGAGGAAGTCCCCTCGTTCGTCTGCTTCCAACCAATCCTCACAGCACTCAATCCTCTTTGCTATCTGTTCTGGCGTCAAGAGCTTCGGTACGATTTTCGCCCACAATTTCTTCATTTAAATTTTTGCGTCAGGATTTCGTGAACGATTGTTTTGGGGGTTGACAGCTCGTCAGCAATCATTGTGACTGTCAATCTACGGTCTTTAAGAACACAAGCCCGAATTCGTTCAACATTTGCATCGGAACTCGACGTCGACGGGCGTCCTGGGCGAGGGTCATCGTTCACTTCTTCTCGGCCATCCCGGAACCTTTTTAACCACTTGTTCATGGTTGGTTCCTTCAGAGAATTGTCTCCGTAAACCTGTTTCAAACACTCAAAAATCTCACGGCCATTCTTGCCTAGCTTTGCAAGAAACTTGATGTTGACGCGCTGTTCCTCAATCAGAGAGAGCTCCATACCGACGGCAAGTGAAAAAGGGTAACTGTCAATAAGCTGCCGCACACTCCCACCTTCACGCAGAGTGCTCTGACTCGAACTGAGCGTTGATGGGATTGATTACAGCAGTAGTCTCACCTGGTGGTGACTGCAACCTGTAACATAAAGACATTATTCAACTTTTATACGTATTTTCTGGACAAACCTCGTAATGCAACGTATGGTTTTCCTCGGCCCATTTCGGTTGAAAAAATGTGGAATTGGTTGTGGGACATCGTGGAATGTTCCTGTTTCAGCTCCTACAGTTCCATAAAGTTCCGGTAGGTGGCGGCGGCACATATAGCCTTCAAAATGGCGTCTGTAGCGGTGGTGCGTTCCAAGCAGAGAGTTGTCACTGAGTTCCTTTTCGCGCAAAACCAGAGCACCACGGATATTCATTGGCGCTTGTAGAGTATCTACGGAGACCTGGCAGTGAATAAAGGCACGGTGAGTCGTTGGGCGAGGAGTCCTTCATCATCCCAACAAGGTTGTGTAAGCCCGTCCGATCTCCTGGACGCCGGCCGGCTGCACACAGTTGTGACTCCTGGGACGTTGGAACGTGCGGACACTCTCATTCGAGGTGATCGACCGATCCCAATCTGACACCTCGCTGCTCAGCTGGGCGTCTCTGTTGGTAGTACTGACACACTCGTCGACCAGATTGGGTACTAAAAGGTGTGTGCTTGCTGGGCAGCTCGCCTTCCGACTTCCATCTGTTTGGCCCAATGAAGGATGCGCTCGCCAGGAAGCAATTCGTGAATGAATGGGAGGTTATTGTTGCAGCAAGAGGTTGACTCCGACGTCGACCAGTAGAGTGGTACCACGCGGGCATACAGGCTTTCCCAGTAAAGTGGCGTAAGCCGTTACAGTGAACTGAGATTATGTTGAAAAATAGGGTTTTGTAGCCAAAAGAGTGCGGAATAATATGGTGTATTAGAATCCTGTATAAGACTAATCTGCTTTCAGAAAAAAAAATTACGTTGCTTATTCAGTTAAACTAAAAGCTAAAAAAGTAAACTCCGTCCAAACAGGCCTCGGAAGGGCCAATGGCACTGACCGACCGCCATGTCATCTTCAGCCGATAGCCACGTGGGATTAGCGGAGCGGTCTAGGGCGCTGCAGACATGGACTGTGCGGCTGATCCCGGCAGAGGTTCGAGTCCTCCCTCGGGCGTGGGTGTGTGTGTTTGTCCTTAGGATAGTTTAGGTTAAGTAGTGTGTAAGGTTAGGGACTGATGACCTTAGCACTTAAGTCCCATAAGATTTCACACACACTTCAGCCGATAGGCGTCACAGGATAAGGAGAAGGAGGGGCATTGAGTCAGAACATCGCTCTTCTGGCCGTTGACAGTTTTCGTGATCTTATTTATTCAACGCCCCTAGAAATAATTCCAATTCCAAAGAAGGTTGGTAATGACAGGTGCGAATATCATCGAGCCGTCATGAGTAAAACAATATTGACATGAATTGTTTCCAAGAGAAAGGGAAAAATGATATAACCTGGACTTAGGAAAGATGAGTATGGGTTACGGAGAAATAAAGAAACATGACATGATTGTCTGACCTTACAAAAAATGGTGCAAATGGCTCTGAGCACTATGGGACTTAACATCTGAGGTCATCAGTCCCCTAGAACTTAGAACTACTTAAACCTAACGACAGAAGAAATGCAAACATATGCTTTTGTACTATTGTCGATATTAGGAAATCATATTCGTTATGTTACAAACAAACAAAAAAAAAAACGGAAATAATAGGCCTAATGGACAAAAATATACAACTAAAAACGCCAACAAAAGAACTTCGGTAGTATGTTCAAGATTCTGTTTCAGGAACGAGGTATAATTAAAACTGACATGAAAAAATAAAGGCGCATGCTAAAGGAGGGGACTGCTGTTGGGTGTGAAGTGTGGTGGGATCTTTGCGGGCGCGTGGCCGCTGAAGTAGCCGTGAAGGCCTCAACAGAACTTTGTAACAACCCTGCCTACAGGGACACAATGCTACGGAACAAAGAACACATACGAAGTCAGGGTCAACAAAATGCTGCTCGCAAAGATACGAGCGTTATGTGTTGGCGGCGCAACTAGCTTTCTTGGTTGCCTGTTTCGCCGCAAACGACAGACCGTAGGCGCAGAGACATTTCGTAGCGCCGTCATAGGCACAACAACCTCCTGATCGTTCCGGCATCCGTCAGATGTCTAATGTAAAGCATCTAGAGCCGTCAACTGTACCTGTGAAACTTCATTTCTCAACAGGTTTCTCTTATTACAAGCACCATCACTGGAGGACTGGAAGTAAAACAAAATAAAATAAAGCAAAATATATATATAGTATACAAAGTCAAATAAAAATATGAATGTTGTTCGTATAAAAACAGAGCCGGCCGGGAGGCCGAGCGGTTCTAGGCGCTACAGTCTGGAACCGCGCGACCGCTACGGTCGCAGGTTCGAATCCTACCTCGGGCATGGATGTGTGTGATGTCCTTAGGTTAGTTAGGTTTGATTAGTTCTAAGTTTTAGGGGACTGATGGCCTCAGCAGTTAAGTCCCATAGTGCTCAGAGTCATTCGTGTAAAAACAGAGTCGCCAACAGTACGTACAAAGCTGTACAACGAAAAATCAAAACGACAGTAACAACAAATAGGGCGTGAACAAGTATCTGTGTAAATAGATGTATGATGAAGTGCATACAAGAAATAAAACCGACTTCAGTGCGATAAAAAGCAGGTATACACTGAGGTGACATAAATCATGACATAACGATATGCACATATACAGATGACGGGCTAGCTGGTGTGGCCGAGCGGTTCTAGGCGCTTCAGTCTGGAACCGCGCGACCGCTACGGCCGCAGGATCGAATCCTGCCCAGTTCACGGATGTGTGTGATGTCCTTAGGTTAGTTAGGTATAAGTAGTTCTAAGTTCTAGGGGACTGATGACCCCAGATGTTAAGTCCCATAGTGCTCAGAGCCATTTGAACCATTTGAACAGATGACGGTAGTATCGCTTACACAAGGCATAAGAGGTCAGTGCATTCCCGGAGCTGTCATTTGTACTGAGGTTTTTTAATTTAATCATATCGCTAGGGTCCCCCGCCGGGCAGACCGTTCGCCGGGTGCCGCTCTTTCAATTTGACGCCACTTCGGCGATCTGCAGTTGATGAGGATGATAGGATGATTGTGAGGATAGCACAACACCCAGACCGTAGGCGAAGACAATTCCCCGACCCAGCCGGGAATCGAACCCGGGCCCAGAGGATTGACAATCCGTCACGCTGACCATTCAGCTACCGGGGGCGGACTCGTACTGAGGTAACTCATGTGAATAGGTTTTCAACTTGATTACGGGCGCACTTCGGGAATTAACAGACTTCGAGTAGAGAATGGAAGCTGGAGGTAGACGCATGGAACATTTCATTTCAGAAATCGTTAGGGAATTAGATATTCCGAGAGCCACAGTGTCAAGAGTGTGCAGAGATCATAATTTTCAGGCATCCGATGGCCTTCACTTAACGACGGAGATCAGGGACGTGTGCATAGAGTTGTCAGTGCTGCCAGACAAGAAACACTGCGTGAAACAACAGGAGAAATCAATGTGGTACGTACGACGAACGTATCCGTCACTACAGTGCGGCGAAATCTGGAGTCAATGGCGGCAGACGACGGTCGCGAGTCCCTTTGCTAACAGCGCGACATCGCCTGCAGCGCCTCTCCTAGGTTCGTTACCATACCGGTTGGATCCTAGACGATTGGAAGCCCCGATTTCAGTTAGTACGAGTTGATGGTGGGGTTCGAATGTGACGCAGACCCCGCGAAGCTATGGACCCAGGTTATCAACAAGGCACTGTGCAGGCTGGTGGTAGCTACATAATGGTGCGTGCTGTGTTTACGTGGATTAGACTGAGTTCTCTGGTCCAACTGAGCCGATCATTGACTGGAAATGGTTATTTTAGGCTACGTGGATAGCATTTGCACCCATTCATGGACTTCATGTTGCCATACAACGATGAAATTTTTATGGATAACAATGCACCATGTCATCGGGCCACAATCGTTCGCGATTGGTTTTCAGAACATACTGGACAATTCGGGCGAGTGATTTGGCCACCCAGATCACCCGACATGAATCCCCTCGAATAATTATGGGACGTAATCGAAAGGTCAGTTCGTGGAAAAAATCCTGCACCAGCATCACTTTCGTAATTATGGACGGCTGTAGAGGCAGCATGGCTCAATATTTTTATTGGGGACTTCCAACGACTTTTTATGTCCAAGCCACATCGAGTTGCTGCACTACGCCGAGCAAAAGGAGGTCAGATATGATATTAGGCGTATCCCATGACTTTTGTCACCTCAGTGTAATTTTAAATGTTGGGAAGTCTTTTCTGAATTAATTAGTCTTGAGTATAGCCTTTCGCGGAAGTCAAACACTGAGGGTAAACAGGTCAGACACGATGAGAATAGAAGATTTTGAAAAGTAGTGTTAGATACGTAGGTCGGATTACAAATGAGGAGGTACCGAATCGAAATAGGGAGGAAAGAAATTTATGGCACTACTTGACAAGATGAGCTGTCTCTTCTCTTATTTTAAATTAACATCTAGGAATCTGGATACCAGTTTCGTGAACCTACTGTTATTGGAATCAAGTGGGCATAAGACAGACAAGAGATGAATACACTAAAGAGATTCAGAACGATGCAGGTTGCAGTAGGTACTGGGAGATGAAGAAGCTTGCACAGGATAGAGTAGCATGGAGAGCTGCATCAAACCATACTCTGTACTGAAGACCACAACAACAACAAGATAGACAATCTGTCTTAAGCCGATGGGAACGAAAGAAGACCTAGTGAAGGTCCTCAGCATAATGGTTCAAATGGCTCTAAGCACTACGGGACTTAACATCTGAAGCCATCAGTCCCCTAGAACTTAGAACTACTTAAACCTAACTAACCTAAGGACATCACGCACATCCGTGAACTGGGCAGGATTCGAACCTGCGACCGTAGCAGCAGCGCGGTTCCGGACTGAAGCACCTAGAGCCGCTCGGCCACAGAGGCCGGCTCAGCACAATGGAAAGGATTTTCAGTGATGAGGATGGTGTGAATAAACTCGCGAAAAAGTACAGTGATGGTGTGCAGTATTGAAGAAAAATATGAATGTCTAAGAGTAGGATTTGGGATTGATAAGTTAGAAGTGATAGTGGAATTTACTTACTTAAGAAACAGGAACACAAGCAATTGTAGAAGCTGAAAGTAATTGTGAGCTGAATACAGCAAGTCAAAACTGCATTTAATGTGATAAAGATCTTAAGCTCTTACTCACAAGTAAGAACATCAGTATGGAAATAAAAGAACGGATCAAGAAAGCATTGGTTCGGAGTGTGGCCCTGTAAGGGTTTGAAACTTGTAAGATAGGAAAACCAGAGAGAAGGCGGTCGGAAGCCCTGGGGATTTGGTGTTACAGAAGGTTCGAGAGACAGAGTTACCAATGAGGAGTTGCTGAGAAGATTGCAGGAAGTCAGATGTGCCTAGATCAACCGCCAAACAAGAAGAGACAAACTCGTTGGACACATTTTAAGACACGATAGGGTCACTGGAACAGCAGCAGATGATGCTATTGTGGGAAGAAATCGCCAGGGACGACTAAGGATGTTATACATGCAGCAGATTGCTACGTACGAGAAAATGAAAGGGAATGCGGACAAAAGAGAAGAATGGTGCACTTGTGCAAACCAACCTCAGGGTTGAAACGTAACACCTGGGAACTGTTCCACTTCATTAAAGTTTATTTCCGCCAGATTCTCGCTCTCATTTGATTAATTAAAAAGCTAATAACATATCAACAGTAATTCTAAGCATAGCCAAGTATGGGTGTAATGACATTTTATTTCACAAATCATACTGCATTTTCTGTTGGGATGTATGCTAAATTTCATTCTATTTCATTAATTTTCAGATTTTAACAATCAACGAGATTGTAGCTGAATGTATACAAGGCCCATTGTTCAATGTCAGTTTTGCACGAACTGTAGAAGTGGCTACTGTGCTGGTGTGATTTGTAAATATGCAACGATTCTTCAAGGCACACATTGCGCCAATTTAGCTCAGTTGTGCTATTGATTACTCTGGATATCTTCAAGACGGAAAAACGTTATTTCGGAATTCAAAAATGTGGCACAAATTAATGTGAGCAATTTGGTACTCTTGTCAGTTGCTGATATACCCAGATTTGGACCTTTTTTTTTTTTTTTTTTTTTTTTTTTTTTTTTTTTTTTTTTTTTTTTACAGCAAAAGACATCCTTTCGACGCAGATCACACAGGTAAATGTTCAACGAATTCATCTACCGATTCGCTTTCTGCAGATACTGTTATTTAACTGAATAACTTTAAGAATTTTTGTTACAGCATTATCTCAACGTAATTCAGTAATTTTATAAAGTTCTGTGCTGTAACTGACTTTCAAGTATTTGATCCCAGTCAGTTTCAGTTACTTGAGACATAGTAGGAATATTATTGCTTTTCTTTTTGTTACGGAAACTTTTCATTTGAACACCAACAAGAAGAATGAGACTTGATTAAAACCCAGGATCTGTTGATAGAACACCTGTTGAAGCAACAACGGATCTTCAATTTGGTAATGGAGGGAGCTGTAGAGGCTAAAAATTGTAGAGGAGGACCAGAGCTTGACTACAGATGACAGGTTCAAGTGGATTGATGTTGCTGTAATTATACAGAGATGAGGAGGAATCCACAGCATGACTTGCATGGAAATCTGCATTAAACCATTATTCGGTTTGTAGATCACAACAAAAACAACAACCGAGCTGTGCTGCAGATGTCCTTACGCTACAATTTCTTGTCAGAATTTGGGACACCATAGCTTGCGCCAATGTACAATCTGTTTATAAATGAATATCGGGGATTTAATGCTTTATAATATTTATTCATTAAATTTACAGTTATGAATGATATGTCAAATGAAAGAGCAACTCTAACAGTTGTGTTTGTCACCAGTGTGCATGCACAGCGCGCAATGTTTCCGCCTCAATCCGCTAGGCAGCGGTAGTAGCGAAGATGGCGGCTAGTGAACAGAAAGCGTTTTGTGTTTTGCAGTTTGCAATCTGTAGTAACTGTGCAACGTGCGTTGTGGCTGAAGTTCGGTTGTGATCCTCCAAGTGATAATAACATTCGTAGATGGAAACATCAATTTGAAGATACCGCCTGCCTTTGTAAAGGGAAGAGTGCGGGACGACCATGAGTTAGTGAAGAGACTGTTGAGCGAGTGAGAGAGAGTCGTTCACTCGTAGCCTAAAGAAGTCCGGAAGTCTATTCGTGAATTACAAGTTCCCGTGTCGACTGTTTGGAAAGTTTTAAGAAAACGCATACTGTCCATCTACGTCCTTACCGTTTGCAGTTATTACAGGCTCTAAAGCCGGCAGACCATGGATTACATGCCAACTTCGCAAACGAAATGTTGTTTCATGACAATAAGGATTTTCTGGATCATATTGTCTTCAGTGATGAATCGACCTTTCACCTTAGTGGGCATGTTAGCACTCACAATGTGCGCATCTGGGGCTCAGAAATTCCTCACAAAGTGGTAAAAATGTAACGAGATGCCCCTAAAATGACTGTTTTTTGTGTTGTATCCCAGCAGAAAGTTTATGGGTTTTGGTCCGCCGGCTTTAGAGCCTGTAATAACTGCAAACGGTAAGGACGTAGATGTACAGTATGCGTTTTCTTAAAACTTTCCAAACAATCGACACGGGAACTTGTAATTCACGAATAGACTTCCGGACTTCTTTGGGCTACGAGTGAACGACTCTCTCTCACTCTCTTTGGTGAACCTACTGTAAGTGGGACTTCTTATCTTGATGCACTAGAGCAATGGCTCTTCCCTCAGTTGGAAGAAGATGAGCCAGAGACCTTCAGTTTCCAGCAAGATGGTCCGCCACCTCACTGGCATAGCGAAGTATGCCATTGGTTGAACTTCACTGTACCCAAGCGCTGGATAGACCGCAAGGGGCCCAGTGACAGGGCTTGCTTTGCATGGCCTCCACGTTAAGCCATCTAACGCCATGCGATTTTTTCCTTTGGGGCTTCACCAAGGATCGTATGTACGTGCCTCCGCTACCAGTAGACCTCCCTGAATTAAGAAACAGGATTGAAGCAGCTGTTGCTACAATTACTGACGACACACTTATCAACGTTTGGGAAGAACTCTGCTATAGACTTCATGTGTGCCGTGTGACAAATGGTGCTCACATTGAACATTTATAAGGTTCTTGGTAAAACTGTTTGAGTTGCTCTTTCATTTTACATGTCATTTATAACTGTAAGATTAATATGGTAAATACACTACTGGCCATTAAAACGGCTGCACCACGAAGATGACGTGCTACAGACGCGAAATTTAACCGACAGGAAGATGATGCTGGGATATGCAAATGATTAGCTTTTCAGAGCATTCACACAAGGTTGGCGCCGGTGGCGACATCTACACCGTGCTGACATGAGGAAAGTCTCCAACCGATTTCTCATACACAAACAGCAGTTGATCGGCGTTACCTGGTGAAACGTTGTAGTGAAGCCTCGTGTGAGGAGGAGAAATGCGTACCATCACATTTCTGACTTTGATAAAGATCGGATTGTAGCCTATCGCGATTGCGGTTTATCGTATCGCGACATTGCTGTTCGGGCTGGTCGAGATCCAATGACTGTTAGCAGAATATGGAATCGGTGGGTTCAGGAGGGTAATACGGAACGCCGTGCTGGATCCCAGGCCTCGTATCACTAGCAGTCGAGATGTCAGGCATCTTATCCGCATGGCTGTAACGGATCATGCAGCCACGTCTCGATCTCTGACTCAACAGATGGGGACGTTTGCAAGACAACAACCATCTACGCGAACAGTTCGACGACGTTTGCAGCAGCATGGACTATCAGCTCGGAGACCATGGCTGCGGTTACCTTTGACGCTGCATCACAGACAGGAGCGCCTGCGATGGTGTACTCAACGACGAACCTGGGTGCACGAATGGCAAAACGTCATTTTTTTCGGACGAATCCAGGTTGTGTCATGATGGTCGCATTCGTGTTTGGCGACATTTCGGTGAACGCACATTGGAAGCGTGTATTCGTCATCGTCATACTGGCGTATCACCCGGCGTGATGGTATGGGGTGCCATTGGTTACACGTCTCGGTCACCTCTTGTTGGCATTGACGGCACTTTGATCAGTGGACGTTACATTTCAGATGTGTTACGACCCGTGGCTCTACCCTTCATTCGATCCCTGCGAAACCCTACATTTCATCAGGATAATGCACGACCGCATGTTGCAGGTCCTGTACGGGCCTTTCTGGATACAGAAAATGTTAGACTGCTGCCCTGGCCAGCACATTCTCCAGATCTCTCACCAATTGAAAACGTCTGGTCAATGGTGGCCGAGCAACTGGCTCGTCACAATACGCCAGTCACTACTCTTGATGAACTGTGGTATCGTGTTGAAGCTGCATGGGCAGCTGTACCTACCTGTACACGCCATCCAAGCTCTGTTTGACTCAGTGCCCAGGAGTATCAAGGCCGTTATTACGGCCAGAGGAGGTTGTTCTGGGTACTGATTTCTCAGGATCTATGCACCCAAATTGCGTGAAAATGTAATCACCTGTCAGTTCTAATATAATATATTTGTCCAATGAATACCCGTTTATCATCTGCATTTCTTCTTGGTGTAGCAATTGTAATTGCCAGTAGTGTATTATATAGCGTTAAAACCCCACATATTAATTTATAAACACCTTGTAGTTATAGTGTACCGCCTCGCTTCGGCCATCTTACGTCTTATCTTGCTTCCTAGATAGGAAAATTTTCCACTACTTTTGCCTCTATTTTGTCTTCCTAATTTTTGATATTCAGAAAATCGCTGGTCTCCTGTGAGATGCTCGTCACCTCTCTCGTCTTCCCTTCTCGGGTGGTAATGATCAGGGATCAGCTTGGGTGGGAGCATATCTCGTGCGCTCTGTCTCCGAAGCGGGGAATGCTCATTTCGCCAGCAAACTCCGCGTCTACTCTACGAAGCAGGCTATCGCGAAAATGAGAGGAGAGACTGGCTTGCTCCGAGAGGTGAGTTGCGAGAGTGCGAATGGTGGGCGGGAGGGGGAACGGAAACGTTCCCATTGAAGTGAGGCCGCACGTCCAACATTAAAAACAGTTACTGCTGCCACGGCCGCGGTCGCTGTTGCACACACTCGTGCACACCTGTTCCGCGCCGCCGACCACCGGACCGCTACGAGATGCGCGCCGTCTGCTACTTGCTGTCGCTCTGCCTGGCGTACTTCGCGCACGCCCAGCGTTACGGTAAGTAGAGTTACAGCTCAGCAACATTCAACACACTGAAAACAATATTCTCCCACTTCTGCCCCACTCGCACTTGCACACCAGTCTCTTCACCAGCTGCTGCCTCCAATCACGTTAATTCGATCCCACTCCGACTGTCTAGAAATAACTATACCCTACTGTGTTCACAGGATAGCTGCGTAGGTAGCGCACAGGACTACAAGGGTAACACTCAAAACGCCATAACCAGTTTGCTCAGAAACTTAGCTCAGTGGAAGAGGAGTGAAAATGAGCGAACGCGTGTTCCGGCTAGTCCGTACAAAGGCGACCGTTTCTGAGAAAACGACTTTCAAAGCTTGCGACGTGATTTATATGCCTCCACGCGAGCCGTAATTTCAGCTGGAAGGGCGGCGCCGTAGCATCGCGGCATATTACTTTCCCGCTCGATGTTTGAAACTTGGTTATTACTTTTATTTATTTATTTATTTATTTCATTTATCTATCCATGGCTGTTGAACGCTACTGCGCGAATATTTCTTTTCAAGTTAGGGGATACAAAGCCGCTAAATTAATTGTAAAATTGCAACTGGATTTCACAATAAGTACCGCACATTCATTATGTGATACACAGGGTGTAAATTTTAAGTTGACAACCCAAAATAACTCGGAAAATAAGCTTCACACGAAAAAAATGTGTGGAATACAAAGTTGATTATTTTCGACGGGGACATCTGCTGGTGCTAAAGTTAGTGGGTGGCAACTTTAAAATTTCAAATGGGAACCCCCAATTTTTATTGGAGAATCAGATTCTACATAAAAAACTATGTCCATTTTGTCTTAAACATTTGTTTTGATTCTTGGTAGTTGGCACTGAAAATCCATGTTCTCATTTTTGCGTGGAAAATGGTTACGGATAAATAAAAAATACTTATTTACTTCGTAAATTTTGATTCGCTAAAACTAAAACTATCCATCTCTCTCGGTAGGGTGGGGTTTGAGAGTGAGGAATTAGAGTTTTACAAATATTGACCCAAATATTAATTTTTTCCGCAGATTTGGATAAGTTTTGTTATTAAATATTAATTTTTTCCGCAGATTTGGATAAGTTTTGTTTGTGTCAACATTTGTAAAACTCTAATTCCTCTCTCTCAACCCCCCCATTTGTGGGGAGAGAAGGTGAGTTTTAGTTTTAGCGAATCAAAATTTACGAAGTAAATAAGTATTTTTTATTTATCCGTAACCATTTTCCACCCAGAAAATGAGAACATGGATTTTCTTGAATTACAGCGCCAACTGCCAGGAATCAAAACAAATGTTTAAGACAAAATGTACGTAGTTTTGTATGTAGAATCTGATTCTGCAATAAAAAATGGGGGTTCCCATTTGAAATTTTAATGTTACCTCCCGCCCCACCGCCAGGGGTCTGGGGTGGTGGGCTAATTTTAGCACCAGTAGATGTCCCCTTTGAATATAATCAACTTTGGATTCAACACATTTCTTCTTGTGGAGCTTATTTCTCAAGTTATTCTGGTTTGTCAACTTAAAATTTACACCCTGTATGTGTGTATGGTATCTTCAACGGTTACAATCTTTTTAAATTCTCATATTCTTATATTTCATTCCTACATCAATTTTATTCTTATGTTTACTCTCCAGGAATATTTGGTACAATCCCTAGGATTCTACCGATCGTAAAAACATTCGAAACATGGTGTGTACCGGCAGACGCACCAGCACCGGTAGCAGAGCAGTAGCTGTCTGATACACAGTAATTTAGTTTCGTTTCCTTTTTTTTCACGTGCTTCTGCAAAGAGGTAAACTACACCCGTGTATTTACTGTGTAGACTAGTGGTTACACACAGGAAGCGGCTAATAGGATATCAGAATACGTGTGGCGTGTACATGTAACTTTTTTAGATTATAGAAAGCCTCCGCTAGGATCAAAGGTGATTTGCCTGATAAATTAGCCACCTTGTGCTCAGAGAACGTTCGGCGTCGCAGATCAGAGATAGAAAAGGTTAATATGATTTTACTAAATTGCAGGAGTATCCAAAGATAGGTCCCAGAATTAGGAGCACAAAGTTAGTTGAAACCAGACGTTAATGACAACAAAATCCTAAGTTCATATTGGAATATTTATCGTAAGGATAGGGTAGTTCAAAATGGTTCAAATGGCTCTGAGCACTATGGGACTTAACATCTGAGGTCATCAGTCTCCTAGAACTTAGAACTACTTAAACCTAACTAACCTAAGGACATCACACACATCTATGTCCGAGGCAGGATTCGAACCTGCAACCGTAGCAGCAGCGCGGTTCCAGACTGAGGCGCCTAGAACCGCTCGACCACAGCCGCCGGTGATAGGTTAGTCGCCAATGGTGGCGGTGTCTTTATTGCAGTAAGGAAGTCGATAAAATCTAGCGAGATTGCACGGATTCCGAATGTGAATTAATGTGGGTGAAATTGAATATCAAAGAACGGTAAAAAACGGTGATCGGATGCTTTTATAGACCACCTGGGTCAGAATCTGTAGTTATAGAGCTCTTCAGACAGAACTTGTATAATATAGTTAATGATTTTCTGACCATGCCGTTGTAACAGAGGGTGACTTCAACTTGCCAGGTATAAATTGGGAGTGTCATGCTACCAAAATTGGTGCCAGAGTCAGGGATTCGTGTGTCGTCGTTGTGAATATCTTGTCCGAAAAGTACTTTGAGCAGATAGTTGGAGAACCAACTCGTGAGGGTAAAGTTTTAGACCTCCTGGCAACAAACAGACCTGAACTTACCGAATCAGGTTACGCAGAGGAAGGTATCAGTGATCACAAGCCTGTGATAGCATGTATGACTACGGGTCTGACAAAGAATTGCAAGAAGGGTAGGAAGTTGTTTTTGCTTAGCAAGAGTGATAGGATACAAATTTCGGACTACCTGAGCGGTCAACAACAAATATTCGGTAATGAGGACGAAGATGTGGAGAATAAATGGAAAAAAGTCTCAGGAATCGCGCAATATGACCTAGACAATTATGTTCCGAGTAAGGTCTTAAGGGATGGGAAATACCCACCACTGTTCAAAAGTCGTGTTAGAAAATTGCTACCTAAACAAAGAGAACTTCATCTCAGATTCAAGAGAAGTAAAAACCTAGCTGGCAAACAAAAGCTGAACGAAGCGAAAATGATCGTAAGGAGAGCAATGATATTGAAAGTAAAACTTTGTCAGCCGATCTGAGTAAAAACCCTAAGAGGTATTGGTCGAATGTAAAATTAGTAAGTAGGTCAAAATCATCTATTCATTCACTCAGTGACCATACTGGCACCGAAACGAAGATAAGAGACAGAAGGCCGAAATATCGAATTGGGTCTTCCTAAATGGCTTCACCGCGGAAGATCGTAACACGGTCGCTCCCTTCAATCGTTGTATGAACGACGAAATGGCAGATATTGAAATAACGGATTGCGAAGTAGAAAAACAACTAGAATCGCTTAGTAGTGGAAAGGCATCAGCACCAGTTGAGATACCTATAATATTCTACAAAGATTATACGAAAGAACTTGCGCCGGCCGCTGTGGCCGAGCGGTTCTAGGAGCTTCAGTCCGGAATCGCGCTGCTGCTACGGTCGCAGGTTAGAATCCTGCCTAGGGCATGAATGTGTGTAATGTCCTTAGGTTAGTTAGGTTTAAATAGTTCTAAGTCTATGAGACTGCTGACCTCAGCTGTTAAGTCCCATTGTACATAGAGCCATTTGGACCATTTTTTAAAGAACTTGCCGCCTCCCCTCCAGCAGTAAGTTTGGTAGATCGCTTTAGCGACGAAGGGTACCTAGCGACTAGAAGAAAGTGCAGGTCATTCCCATTTATAAGAAGGGCCGTAGGACAGATGCACATAATTGTAGACCTATATCGTTGACGTCAATCTGTTGAAGAATTATGGAACGTGTTTTATGCTCAAGATTTATGACGTCCTTGGAAAAGGAAAATGCCTATTAAAATGAACATGGATTCCACAAACAGGAACTCAGCTGCTCTGTTCCTCCATGAGGTCCACAGCGCTGCAGGCGACGGCGTTCACGCTGACGCCATGTTCCTTGACTACAGAATGTCATTTGTCACCGTTCCGCACTTTCTGTTAGTGAAAAAATAGGAGCTTATCGAGTATCGGAGCAGATGTGCGACTAGAACGCAACGTGTCGCTCTTAACGGAGCAAAATCGACAGATGGTTCAAATGGCTCTGAGCACTATGGGACTTCTAAGGTCATCAGTCCCCTAGAACTTAGAACTACTTAAACCTAACTAACCTAAGGACATCACACACATCCATGCCCGAGGCAGGATTCGAACCTGCGACCGTAGCGGTCGCGCGGTTCCAGACTGTAGCGCCTAGAACCGCTCGGCCACAAAATCGACAGTGGTAAACGTAATTTCCAGAGTACCCGAAGAAAGCGTGATAGGACCGTTACTGTTTGCAATATATATATGATCTAGTAGAAAGCGTCGGATGCACTCTAAGACTGTTCGCAGATTATGCGGTTGTCTGTAACAAAGTAGCAACGCCAGAAGATAGTAACGATTTGCAGAATGACCTCCAGAGAATTGATGAATGGCTCAGGCTCTGGCAGGTGACCCTGAATGCAAATAAATGTAACATACTGCGCATACAAAGGAAAAGAAATCCACAACTGTATAGCTACATTATTGATGACAAACCGCTGGAAACAGTATCCCATAAAATATCTAGGAGTAATATATGAAGATAGTAACTGTTCTCGAAAGAACAGATACCATTGATGACCGTGCAGCTTCTCTAGAATAAATTATAATTAATTGAACCCTCAGCTGCCGACAGGTGCTGTTGATATACCTCGATGGGGACAGCTGAAAATGCGCACAGGTTGCCCGAACTCTAACGGGAATCGTCACCTTAGTGTGCACGAATAATTAGTGGATGGGCAAATATCTATTAGGTACATTATGCATGTAGATTGTGGACAGTTGGGAATGTAGGTCTCGCGGGAAGCGTGCAAGGTGTAAGTCCCTGCAGTCGCGCTATTCATCTGTGTCCTCGGTGGCTCAGATGGATAGAGGATATGCCATATAAGCAGCAGATCACGGGTTCGAGCCCCAGTCCGGGCACACATTTTCAGCTGTCCCCATCGAGATATAACAACAACACTTGTCGGCAGCTGAGGGTTCAATTAATTATCTTTTATCTAGGAATAACCAATTATGCAAAGCGACTTTAAGGGGAATGTCCACATGAAAGAAGTCGTTTGAAAAGCAGATGCCAGATTTTTTCGTAGGAACAATATTAAGGAAATGGAACTCATCCACGAAGGAAGTGACTTATAGGGCGCTTGTTCGAGCGATTCTTATTGTTCATCTATCTGGCATCCCTTTCAGATAGGGGTGATAGAAGAGATAGAGAAGATCCAACGAAGAGCTGCACATTTCGTGACGGGAGCGGTTAGTCGGCACGACAGCGTTACGGAGATGCTCAACAAACTCCATTGGCAGACGTTGTGCATCAGGATAAGATTTACTGTTGAAATTTCGAGAGAGCACTTTCCGGGATGAGTCGTCTCGCGTAATGACCATGAGGAGAAAATTCTAGAAATTACAGCCAATCCAGAGACTCACCAACAGTCGCCCTTCCCACGCGCTATTCGCTAATGAAACAGGGTTCGAGGGCTCAGTTAGTGATACAAAAAGTACCCTCCGCCACAAACAACTAGATGGCTTGCGGAGCATGTGTAAGTAGACTGTTTAGGGTTTATGTTGGTAACGCCACGAAGTGCTCTGTATGAAAATCGCTGACTGCGCTGTGTGCAGTCTGTGGCTGGTTGGACTCATTGTTGGATGTGAACAGCGCGTAGCGTTGGGCATTTGTAGGTGAGCCGCCAGCAGTGGTGGATGTGGAGAGAGAAATGCTAGAGTTCTGAGAGGTTACTATAAGCGGACGATCTGGACATGTGTCCGCCAGAAAAAGGAGGTTTGTAAAGATGGATGTCATGAATTGATATATATATATATGATGACTTTTGAACATTATTAAGGTAAATACATTGTTCTCTATCAAAATCTTTCATTTGCTAACTATGCCTATCAGTAGTTATTGCCTTCACTTTCATTTGCTAACTATGCCTATCAGTAGTTATTGCCTTCAGTAGTTAGAATCTTTTATTTAGCTGGCAGTATTGGCGCTCGCTGTATTGCAGTAGTTCGAGTAGTGAAGATTTTTGTGTGGTAAGTGATTCATGAAAGGTATAGGGCATTGTTAATCAGGGCCATTTTTGGTAGGGATTATTGAAAGTCAGATTGCGTTGCGCTAAAAATATTGTGTGTCAGTTTAGTGATGGTCAGAAGAAGTAAAGAGAGAAATGTCTGAGTACGTTCAGTTTTACTTAGCTGTTTCTGTATCAAATAACGTAGAAGTTTTCCAGCACTGTCATTCTTTAATTTTTCAAAGGGGACGTTTCACCTGGTGTTGATGTAGATGTAGAAGTTCTGAACACCACCAGCATCGCGCGAAGGCAGATTTGCCGCAGCATTTCTTCGTCTGAAACTCACTCAGGAATGAAAAGGCTTTAGCGTTGCTGGAGATTCACTCGTTGGCAATTATTTCGCGGCAAATCACGCATAACATAGCACTTTACCAAAATCAGGCGTTTACCGTTGATTGTGAGTGTAGTAGTTTTCTACAGACAGGAACGTGGGGTGCAAAAGCGTGGACGCACGTTGCTAGCCACTGTGCCACCACTTCGGCTGAACAACTTACCCGCTAAAAGGCATGTGAAGTACCTTGAAAACTTGGAACTTCCCTATCTCAGAAACGGACGACTGTCTACGGAAACGCCGAGACACTGAGTGATGTTTCTGAGGAATCGGGTTATGGCACATTGCGTGTTCTTCTCCTAAGGTCAGATGCTGATAAGGTGTTACTTGCTCTTTGTTCAGTTTCATGCAGTAGTACTGAGAATACGTCAAACCGAAGTAGCCACGGGATGTCGGTACGGCGCTGATGTTTACATTTTCCGCTACGACCCAAACATTAATGCAACACTTATTTGTCCTGGTTTTACACAACAGTGGTGCTGAATTGTTGTTGTTACGGATGCAAATCGAAATTCATCACGGGAGGAGGCTACTTTACCTGGAAGGTTCTAGTAAGAGGCGCTTTATATGCTGATTCATATCGAGGTACAGCACAACGAAGACAAGTGCTACATAAATTTAAAATTATACAGGGTGATTCAAAAAGAATACCACAACTTTAGGAATTTAAAACTCTGCAACGACAAAAGGCAGAGCTAAGCACTATCTGTCGGCGAATTAAGGGAGCTATAAAGTTTCATTTAGTTGTACATTTGTTCGCCATTTCAGCCAATAAAGTTTTTGGTCCCTTTTTCTTCGAAGGTGCTACTGTAACTGGACTACAGTATCTGGAGATGTTAGAGAATTGGCTGTTCCCTCAGCTCGAACAAGAAGCACAACAATTCATATTTCAGCAGGATGGAGCGCCACCACATTGGCACTTATCTATCCGTAACTACCTGAACGTCAACTACCCGAGGCGATGGATCGGCCGCCAGGCAGCCCGTGACAGAGCACTTCATCACTGGCCTCCAAGAAGCCCTGATCTTACCCCCTCCGATTTTTTCTTATGGGGGTATGTTAAGGATATGGTGTTTCGGCCACCTCTCCGAGCCACCATTGATGATTTGAAGCGAGAAATAACAGCAGCTATCCAAACTGTTACGCCTGATATGCTACAGAGAGTGTGGAACGAGTTGGAGTATCGGGTTGATATTGCTCGTGTGTCTGGAGGGGGCCATATTGAACATCTCTGAACTTGTTTTTGAGTGAAAAAAAACCTTTTTAAATACTCTTTGTAATGATGTATAACAGAAGGTTATATTATGTTTCTTTCATTAAATACACATTTTTAAAGTTGTGGTATTCTTTTTGAATCACCCTGTAGTAGCGTAGGTGTCTTGAATACGCATTTAGAGCAATGTCCATCTGCAGGTGAAAGTTACGACGGTGTGGTTCAGTTCCTGCACAGTACACAGTTTCCAAACCACTGTCGTGATTTTAAAATGGTCACGATAGGAAACTACACTACTTTTACCTATGACGTGGAATATAATGTTTTAGTTTCCCTAAGGATGAACTGAAATCTAAAATATGATAAAACAAAGTAAGAACGGGAGAATTTCATCTCTAAAATATTTCTTAGTGTAAGTAATTATTCGTTAAGTTGCTACATGTCGTGGTCCCCAGTTCGTTGCTTTTCGGAACACATTCACGTGGTCGCACTAGGAAATCAGTTCGCGATATCACCTTTGCATCACTACATATTATAAATTTAGGACACTCACCATATTTTTGTGCTGGCCGCTGTGGCCGAGCGGTTCTAGGCACTTCAGTCCGGAACCACGCGGCCGCTACGGTGACAGGTTCGAATCCTGCCTCGGGCATGGATGTGTGTGATGTCCTTAGGTTAGTTAGGTTTACGTAGTTCTAAGTCTAGGGGACTGATGACCTCAGATGTTAAGTCCCATACTGCTTAGAGCCATTTGAACCATTTGAACGGAACCGTTATAGCAGGGTTGGTCAAACTTTGGCCCCCGGGCCATATGCAGAAAGCAAGTATTCGTGCGGCCCGCGTAGAGCTTCTCAAGAGTATATTTTTCTTGCACAGTAATAAACAAAAATACTCAGACACAGTAATGTGTTAAGATATGCTTAATTTTAATCGACATTGGCAAATTAAGCGTGAGGTAAGTTAAGTTGGCCGCTCACCTCAGGGGCAGAGTGGCATGTAGCACGGCCTCTGCTGCGTGAATGGAAGTGAGAGGGGGGAATATTTCACTGTTGGTCTTCCAATGCTGACAACTGACGAGCGTGCAGAAGTAACACCGATCAGCCAGTATGGCACGAATATCAAACGGAAGTAACAAGGATGCGTGAGTGCACATTGTACAGGCGGTCATCTTCAAACGTGGTTCATGTTTGTAGCAAGTAATATGCAGTTGAATTAAGGCTATTGTAGTACAATGAAATGACTATGACGTTGCGACGCGTGGTAGCCGTGCGGTCTGAGGCGCCTTGCCACGTTTCACGCGGCTCCCCCCGTCGGAGGTTCGAGTTCTCCCTAGGACATGGGTGTGTGTGCTGTCCTTAGCGTAAGTTAGATTAAGTAGTGTCTAAGCCTAGGGACCGATAACCTTAGCAGTTTGGTCCCATAGGAGCTTATCACAAATTTCCAAAAATGCATTCGGAACATTTAGTAAACATTTGTGATAGTGTCTCATATTGCAATAACTGTTATTAATTAATGTAACATATTAATTTATGGAGGCCACCAATTAATAGTAAGATGGGTAGGAGAAGGTGTAGTTAATAGGCCAGGACGGGAAAAGTGGCCACTGCATGTTTTTTTCCCCGAAACAGCGCTGAAGCCTGCCGAGAAGCGGGCGGACTAGTTCTTACATACGTCACTATTGTTGTCAATAGATTGACAGAGGAAGCTTGTTCCCTTATTTTTTAGTGCTAATTTTTTTTATTTTTGAGTTATCTTTATATTATTATTGTTACTTCAGTATGGAAGTAATAACTTTTAACCATATCAGTATTTACGAGTAAACAACGTCTTTTGGCCTACAAATTAAGTTCCTTGTTATTTATTTCAGTCTGATAGTTTCTTCTGTTGACCAATTCCGACATGGCGTCCGCTCGGGAAAAGTAGCCACAGTATTCGTAGGATAAAGTGGCCAAGATGTTTGCTCCAGTAAGAGTTGGTTACTTCCAGAAACACGAATTATGCAACAGATGGACTTGAAATTAAAACAGTCAGTATTTCTGCATTCAGCCTGACTGGATCGCAATAGTATAAGTGAAACATCTGGCAAGGAATGACTCGATTGCTCATGTGATGCGTTTCCGAATTTATTTGTGTGTGAAACAAAGATTCACAGACTAGTCAGACGAGGCCTACTTGCGTTTGACGAGTTTTTTGTGTGTGTGTGTGTATGTGTGTGTGAAGGCTAATTTCAAGAACTACTGTAGGGGTTTCGATACGGTTTTCACTAATAAATATACTGAATTCGCGAAGAAGCTTTGTGTATCATGTTTCTCTATTAAATCGTACACCGTGTGATCAAAAGTATCCGGACACTCGGCTGAAAATGACTTAAAAGTTCTTGGCGCCCTCCATCGGTAATACTGGAATTCAACATGGTGTTGGCCCAGCCTTAGCCTTGATGACAGCTTGCGCTCTCGCAGGCATACGTTCAATCGGGTGCTGAGTTTTGTTGGGGAGTCTTGCATTGAGGAGAGGTATCGATGTCGGTCGGTGACGCCTGGCACGAAGTCGGAGTTACAAAACATACCAAAGGTCTTCTATAGGATCAGGTCAAGACGCTGTGTAGGCCAGTCCATTACAGGGATGTTATTGTCGTATAGCCACTCCGCCACAGGCCGTGCATTATGAACAGGCGCTCGATCGTGTTGAAAGATGCAATCGCCACCCCCGAATTGCTCTTCAACAGCGGGAAGCAAGAAGGTGCTTAAAACATCAATGCAGGCCAGTGCTGTGATAATGACACGCAAAAGCCGGCCGCGGTGGTCTCGCGGTTGAGGCGCTCAGTCCGGAACCGCTCGACTGCTACGGTCGCAGGTTCGAATCCTGCCTCGGGCATGGATGTGTGTGATGTCCTTAGGTTAGTTAGGTTTAAGTAGTTTTAAGTTCTAGGGGACTGATGACCATAGATGTTAAGTCCCATAGTGCTCAGAGCCACTGTTCAATCGTCCTATGTTTACCCTCCTTACACCAAGCGAGGCGTCGTTTGGCATTTACCGGCGTGATGTGTGGCTTGTGAGCAGCCGCTCAACCATGAAACCCAAGTTTTCTCACCTCCTGCCTAACTGTCATAGTACTTGCAGTGGATCCCGATGCAGTTTCGAATTCCCATGCGACGGTCTGGATAGATGTCTGCCTGTCACACATTACGACCCTCTTCAACTGTCGGCGATCTCTCTCAGTCAACAGACGAGGTCGGCCTGTACGCTTTTGTGCTGTACGTGTTCCTTGATGCTTCCACTTCACTATAATATCGGAAACAGTGGACATATGGATGTTTATTTTGTATCCCGCCTGGAAGGCGGCGCGTGGGTAGGAGCAGGAAAAGGTGAAAATCTCTCGGTACTGCAGTGTGAATTAAAATCACATTTGCTTTAGCAACACAGTAATACATAACTTTGTCCTGAGGTGCGAAGCTGAAGCGAAGTGTCCCGGCCGTCTGCTCTTGATCAAAATGGGCAGAATCTGGAGCGGAGCTCGTAGAGCTCCACAGCGCCGGCTAGAGGGCGCTGTCGTCGGTGTCTCGTAGTGCCAACTTAGCAGAGCGTACCTACGTTGTGGCATCTTAGCTATCGATACCACAGTTTAGGTGTGTGGAAATCTCGCGTACAGACCTATGAAGTAAGTGACACCCAATAACCAGAACACGTTCGAAGTCCGTGAGTTCCCCGGAGCTCCCCGTTCTGCTCTCTCACGATGTCTAATGACTACTGAGGTTGCTGATTAGAGCACATGGCAGTAGGTGGCAGCACAATGCACTTAATATGAAAAACGTATGTTTCCTGAGCACTTTCCTGGCGTACCCTGCTTACATCATTTAAATGGTATGAAAGTGATGATTTTCAGTTACCTAATGCCGTTCTCTGAAATTTAATCATAACTCTACACAGTGGGTCGTAAACAACATTAACGCTTCGCCAAATAAATCTTCCGTGCATAGACAGTACTCTCTGTGAGAAGCCGGGCTGCTCGCTATTAATTTATTAAAACAGAGAATTGGAAATGAGAGCAAGTGTATCACAAAGCCTAAAAATTTCAGTGGCTATCTCTTCTTTCCATGCAAAAAAGAAAAATGAAGAAAAATGGCCAGGTTCAATTAGCTCTGGCGCACTGAGGGTTCCGTACAAATTTAATTATGTATACAGACAGCTCATCCATTCCTGGAATCGAGAATCTCGACCGTTTTTGTCTTTTATCGACACTGATGCTGGCAAGAGATCGGCCCCTGGGATTCCAAAATTTTCGAGATCGTTTTAATTTCAGTAATAAAAATTTGACATAGTCATGTAGGCGACAGGCTACCATTATTATAATAATAAGTAGCTCTCCATTCAGGCTGACTGGATCGCAGTAGTAAAAGTCAAACATCAGGCAATGAATGACTTTATTACTCATATGATGCGTTGCGGAATTTATCCATCATCAGATATCCAGGAGAAATTACTGCCCGTAGATACAGATTTTCAAGTTGTATGTGAAATAAGCATTTGCGGACTAGTCTGCGAATGTTTGTTTCACATACAACTTGAAAGCCATATTTACGTGCAGTAATCGTTCCTGGATATCTGATGATGGATAAATTTCGAAATGCATCATATGAGCAATAAAGTTATTCCTTGCCTGATGTTTGACTTTTATCATTGCGATCCAGTCGGCCTGAATGCAAACTACCGATTGTTTCCATTTCAAGTCTGACGTTGGAGAACAGATGACAAAAGAACTATTTTTTCTTGTGATATAATTACAAAATCACAGTCTTCGGATTTTTTTTCCTTTGGTTGTACTGTGAAACCGTGTCTTCTTGCCAAACTGCATGATTCTAGACTATCGGGACGTACCCTATAGGTTTTGGTGACTGAGTTTGCGAGTGTCAAAACGTGATATACATTACCGTACGTTTGATAACAAATGACGAAATAAATTTTGTTTTCGTTTGAAATAATTACAGATTTTTTTCCTTTACTTGTACTGTGCACCCTTGCATCTTGTCAAATTTCATGATTCTAGGCCATCGGGAAGTGCCCTTTAGGTGTTAACGAGTAAGTTAGCGAGTGTCAAAATATGTGACATAAATGGCCGTATCTTTCGACAGCGTTGACTTAAAAACTTCAGTTTTTTAGACCGGCAAGAGACCGTAGACATGAGTATGTGACATAAACTTCAACATGAGGAAAATGGCTCTTAAGAGACGTATGCACAGACAGACAGACAGACAGACAAATAGCAACTGATGAAACATTTTTTTCGTGTAGTCCGCAGCTCGTGGTCGTGCGGTAGCGTTCTCGCTTCCCACGCCCGGATTCCCGGGTTCGATTCCCGGCGGGGTCAGAGATTTTCTCTGCCTCGTGATGACTGGGTGTTGTGTGATGTCCTTAGGTTAGTTAGGTTTAAGTAGTTCTAAGTTCTAGGGAACTGATGACCATGGATGTTAAGTCCCACAGCGCTCAGAGCCATTTGAACATTTTTTTGTAATATGATTAAAAATTTACAGTTTCAGAATTTTTCCCTTTAGTTGTACTGTGAAACCTTTTTTATCAAATTTCATGAGTCTATCCCTATAGGTTTCAATGAATGACTTTTCGAGTTTTAAAATATGTAACATGAATGGCAGTATCATTCGACTGCAGTGACTTAGAAGCTTCAATGTTTTACACCGCACGCCAAGACACCATCTTTTGAAAGCATATTGTGATGTGGATATAGGTTTACGGATATCGGGCTAGATTCATGACTCTTGTGAGTAGGTGAATTTCCAGTTTGACGATTGCCTTATAAAGTCTGGCCTGCTGATCGGCATGGTGGGAACAGCCAAGCAGAAGCTGATTTAGTTCTGCTGCTTTTGAGGGATGATATTTGCAATATAGAGGCGCTAAAACTTTGGTTATGTAGGTATGTTTATATTGCATTCTTGTTATGGATGTTGCGTATCATCATGAAAGTTTTAACTTTGAATACCATGGTGTTTTCGGAATGTACTGTTGAATCGATGCAACGTTTGGTCCTTTCGTCAACTGAGAAGTTTTCCTGAATTGGTACCAATCATAAAATGTCTCCGTTAGCTACAGTGGTTACGAAGTTGTTTAAGGCAGACGTGCAAAGAAGGGTATTCATCCCGAGATGCTTTTCTTTGCTAGCTTATTTTGCGCACACTCTATAGACCTATTAAAATTACTTGATAGTTGACGCTTCACGCTTTGCAGCTGGTATTCTCCAATCAGAGTGCTTAACGTCACACCCGAATCATTCCCCGCTGTCAAAGTGTCACAACAACTGGTCAATCCGTTTCCAGTTTCTTGTCAGGCTTTATTTCTTGATGTATTTGGATCCCGAATGATGGGTCCAGTACCTTTATTTCGTATTTTATCACACATAATAACCATACCAGAAACAACATCCCCCCCCCCCCACACACACACACACGCAGACAGAATGATGCTAATGAAATACACACGTCCATACACTGCACTCACCGAACACTACCGGAAATTTCCGCACAAGTTCCTATTCAGCGGCACATACAGAGTTATCATAATTACAGAGATCAGCTTAGATTAAATAAGCTCTGTAGGGCATTGCCTGAAGTCGAAGTTTTTAAAAGCTGCAATTCATCATTGTGACTGGGTCACCACACTTATAAATACACTACTGGCCATTAAAATTGCTACACCACGAAGATGACGTGCTACAGACGCGAAATTTAAACCACAGGAAGAAGATGCTGTGATATGCAAATGATTAGCTTTTCAGAGCATTCACACAAGGTTGGCGACGGTGGCGATACCTACAACGTGCTGACATGAGGAAAGTTTCCAACCGATTTCTCAAAAAAACATGTTCAAATGTGTGCGAGATCTTATGGGACTTAACCGCTAAGGTCATCAGTCCCTAAGCTTACACACTACTTAACCTAAATTATCGTAAGAACAAACACACACACCCATGCCCGAGGGATGACTCGAACGTCCGCCGGGACCGATTTCTCATACACAAACAGCAGTTGATCGGCGTTGCCTGGTGAAACGTTGTTGTGATGCCTCGTGTAAGTTTCCGACTTTGATAAAGGTCGGATTGTTGCCTATCGCGATTACGAAAAATGGCTCTGAGCACTATGGGATTTAACTGCTGTGGTCATAAGTCCCCTGGAACTTAGAACTACTTAAACCTAACTAACCTAAGGACATCACACACATCCATGCCCGAGGCAGGATTCGAACCTGCGACCGTAGCGGTCGTGCGGTTCCAGACTGAAGCGCCTTTAACCGCGTGGCCACTCCGGCCGGCTATCGCGATTACGGTTTATCGTATCGCGACATTGCTACTCGCATTGGTCGAGATCCAATGACTGTTAGCAGAATATGGAATCGGTGGGTTCAGGAGGGTAATACGGAACGCCGTGCTGGATCCGAACGGCTTCGTATCACTAGCAGTCGAGATGACAGGCATCTTGTCCACATGGCTGTAACGGATCGTGCAGCCACGTCTCGATCCCTGAGTCAACAGATGGGGACGTTTTCAAGACAACAACCATCTGCACGAACAGTTCGACGACGTTTGCAGCAGCATGGACTATCAGCTCGGAGACCATGGCTGCGGTTACCCTTGACGCTGCATCACAGACAGGAGCGCCTGCGATGGTGTACTCAACGTCGAACCTGGGTGCACCAATGGCAAAACATTTTTTTGGATGAATCCAGGTCCTGTTTACAGCATCATGATGGTCGCATGTGTGTTTGGCGACATCGCAGTGAACGCACATTGGAAGCGTGTATTCGTCATCGCCATACTGACGTATCACCCAGCGTGATGGTATGGGGTGCCATTGGTTACACGTCTCGATCACCTCTTGTTCGCATTGACGGCACTTTGAAGAGTGGACGTTACAATTTAGATGTGTTACGACCCGTGGCTATACCCTTCATTCGATCCCTGCGAAACCCTACATTTCAGCAGGATAATGCACGACCGCATGTTGCAGGTCCTGTACGGGCCTTTCTGGATATAGAAAATGTTTGACTGCTGCCCTGGCCAGTACTTTCTCCAGATCTCTCACCAACTGAAAACGTCTGATCAATTGTGGCCGAGCAACTGGCTCATCACAATACGCCAGTCACTACTCTTGATGAACTGTGGTATCGTGTTGAAGCTACATGGGCAGCTGTACCTGTACACGCCATCTAAGCTCTGTTTGACTCAATGCCCAAGTCTATCAAGGCCGTTATTACGGCGAGTAGGTGGTTGTTCTGGGTACTGATTTCTCAGGATCTATGCACTCAAATTGCGTGAGAATGTAATCACGTGTCAGTTCTAGTATAATATATTTGTCCAATGAATACCTGTTTATCATGTGCATTTCTTCTTGGTGTAGCAATTTTAATGGCCAGTAGAGTATAATGAGTTTATGTAGTGATGAAGTGTAGCACGATGGTTATCGTATTAGCATGATTTCTAGGCCGTAGGTTCGAACCTAGTCAATTCTGTGAATTTTTAAATTGAACCAAAATAGTTTGTTATTATTTTTATTCAATTAATTGGTTTAAATGTAATTTTTTGTTTTATATTCCGTTTCGGGTCATTTTTCGTTACCATATTGGCTTTTTTATTTGCTCTTATTTTTCTTCCTAATTGTTTTTTGTTTGGGATCTATCTGTGTAGTCTTCAGTGTGCAGTCAAGCATCAACAAGGACTGGTCATCGGTTGGTAACGCCGCAACCCATGTAGCCAGTGTGAGGATGGTTTCAGGTAACAGATGATAGCGAGAAATAACAGTTTGCTTTTGCTGAAACTGAATATTTTCTGTCTTGAATTTGCTCGTAAAAGTTAGCCTTCATCACCACCAACAAAGCGATCGTGAGTAGTAGTCCCGCATATTGCTGACCAACTTTTTTTCGGCTCTATTCCACATCGCAAGGTTGTGGTTAGCTTAGGGAGTGAGTTTAAATTCAGGGCTACAAAACACGTCGTCAACCACGGTTCATTCGCCGGTCGCTTAAAATCAGCAGTCGAGCAGAGCATTTCGCATTTCCAACAAACCTCGCGGTGGGTACTTCCAATGTTGCTCTGCATTACATATGAACAGATAGTGTGAAGTGACCCGCTTTTTTTTTTTTTTTTTTTTTTTTTTTTTTTTTTTTTTTTTTTTTTTTTTTTGCAGGTTACTAAGACACAGCGTCACCGGTTCAGATCCGGTCCAACTGTCCGGTGTACAAGTAAAAGGAGACTCAAAGCAACGGCTGAATAACAGCGGAGCATAGCACTTTGAAGGTGTGGCGGTGGAACTTTAAGTTCTGTGCCACCCTCCGACGGTGGAAGGAAGGACAGAGGAGGGGTGCAGCAGCGCGCCAACTCATATGGTCAAGGAGAAAAGTACCTGGACGGGAAGAGGCCACTGCTAGTGACTGTACGAAACGGGCAGAAAAACGTGGTCGTATTGGGCCTATCGCCAGTCATAGCCCGAATCCGAGTCCTCCAGGATGGTGAGCGGAACGGGGTGTCCGTGCCAGCGCAGTGGAACTGTAGTACCGATGGTTTGGAGTCCAGCGATTGTCTCACGGAGGACGTCCAGTTTTCTGTACAGTTGGTGAGCCTTACGGCGAATGGTCGTCTTGAGAAGGGCTGTATTTGTCTCCTCATGCAGAGTGACAATCCTGGTGAGCGGAGGGGCGTGAAGACTCCACCTGAGAACTTTATTCTGTAGGCGCTGGAGCGTCAGCATCCGGGACTTACTAATCGTGGCCCACGCAGAGGAACCATACGTTGGTGAAGGTAGGACATTGGAGTGATACAGCCGGAGCTTGGTATCTAGATTCAGCTCTCGTCTGGAGAAGAGCGGGTACAAGGCCTTTGTCAACTTTAACCCTTTATGGGTGACGTATTCTGCGTGGCGGTGGAAGAAAAGTTTCTTATCCAACCAGACCCCGAGATATTTGGTAGCTTGGGCCCAAAGGACCCGGACGCCCCAATTGAGATGTTGTTGTGGAGTATAGGGTGCCGTTTATTGAAATACACAGCCATGGTTTTATTGGAGCGAGACCAGGTGACTGTTGCGTCCACTTGCCTTCGGAGGCGAGCAATGAGGTGATCAGGATTGCAACCAGTTGTATAAAGCGCCGTGTCATCGGCGTATTGCGCCAAATGGCAGTGACGGATGACGGGCATGTCATTGACATAGACATTAAAAAGAAGAGGGGACAGCACAGAGCCCTGAGTGGTACCCGTTGACATGTGGCGTACACTGGAGCGCTGTCCCCGCTGAGCAACGAGGAAGGTCCTCTGGTGAAGGAAATCATCCACGATCTTAACGTAGAAAAAATGGCTCTGAGCACTATGGGACTTAACATCTGAGGTCATCAGTCCCCTAGAACTTAGAACTACTTAAACCTAACTAACCTAAGGACATCACACACATCCATGCCCGAGGCAGGATTCGAACCCGCGACCGTAGCAGTCGTGCGGTTCCGGACTGAGCGCCTAGAACCGCTAGACATCCGCGGCCGGCCTTAACGTAGATGTCAGCATCTTATACATCAGGTTGTCCTGCGAAATGTTATCATGAGCATTCGGCACGTCCGAGAAGACAGCTGCCGTCGACATGCTGGAATTAAAACCCTTGCTGATGTGCTCCGTGATCCAGAGAACTTGCAAGTCAGCGGACAGGTGGGACGTAAACCCAAACTGTTTTGGACGGATCGTCCCAGCTGCCGCCGGAGGCTGGGAAATGCGGTGGAGTATGAGTAGGGTGACCAGACGTCCGGATTAATCCGGACATGTCCTCCTTTTTAGCTCTTTGTCCGGGGTCCGAGCGGATTTTTATAGTGTCCGGCTTTTTCCCAAAGTTGAGCGTAATACAGTTAAATTTACAATTCGTCCCGTTCTATTGATCTTTTCTTAAGTACTTCAACTATTGGCACAGCCTTCGTGATAAACACGCACGAAGGCGGTGTTAGTAGGTGGCACCAGGATCGTCGATGTTATCGTTGATCGACCTATAAGCGAATGCAAATATCGATTATTTAAAATTTTCGTTTCGTATCTTCGCTTTGTATTGGCTTGGCTTCCTGTAGTACACGTGTGATGTGTGAGTGTATTTTTCAACCGAGTGAGTTACGTAAAATATTTGGCTATGCCTAAACGAAAGTGTACATTTTCTGATGTCCTTTCTTACAAATATCCGGCTTTAAGAAAGGGAGAAATGTATTTGAAGCGAAATATAAGATATGTGGAGCTGGAACGTACGTCTCATTGGCCAATAAAGGTAAGAAATAACTCGGCAGATTAACTCTCATGGTTTTATTTCATTGTTTCATAGTCATTCAATTTATTTGTATTCGGAAGGTTAGAGTGCAGTTTACATGTCATCAGCTGCTGCTTGAATTGTAGATGTTGGTAGCGGTGCGTCGAATGAAGGGAGGTGAGTGGTCTCACGTTTTTCGCTTTGTAAGCAATTCCATGTTGTTGACGTAACAAAACAATTGACGCCACACTGTCACCACAATCAATGTTTTTAATTTTTTTATATTGCTCAGTTAACCATCACCTGACCATCAGCAACAATTAACTAATAGTTTACCGGTAATACCCGGCAGTCACGTGGCTTGTCCAAAGCTGGCGGGTGGTATCCTCATCTGCAGTTGACCCCTTCGATGTGTCCTCTTTTTTTCTTTTGTCCTCCTTTTTGAATCTGTTTGTCCTCTTTTTTAAACAATTGCATCTGCTCACCCTAAGTATGAGAGACTCCAGGACCTTGGTGTTCAAAAAGCTGATGGGATTGTTGTTGGTAGGTATGGTAGGGTGTTTAGAAGGCTTTGGGATCACAATAAGCTTTGTGTGTTTCCACTGTGGAGGGAAAAGGCCACTCTGAAGACAACAGTTCAATATCCTGGTGAAGGAGGATTCGGGGCACTTCCACTGTGGACGTAAGATGACCTGCCGTGTTTGTTTTCACCCATAATTGAGTGGTAGCCGGGAGCCAATGTGGCAACATTGTAGCGGCAGGTGGCAGATGTCAACTATCAAGTAATTTTAATCGCATTATGGTGTTGGTGGTGTGTGTGATGTTTTGCAGAGGGATGTTCAGTGGACGTGTGGCGCGTGAAGAGTCGACATGAGCCGGTGCTGGCGGTGGGTGGTGCATTGGCCCTGCCTGACGACGAGACGGGACAGCTGCTGCTGCCCAACGGTGGCTCAGTGCTCGCCGGCTGTCCTGGGGCCGGCAACAGCCTCAAGCTGGGCAAAGGACTCCGCCACGCCAACGCCACCTGCACGTCGGCCGGCACCTTACAGGTACCACTCTCCTCGCCTTGCCCTAGTTGCTGCCACTGACCTCTGCCTGTAAAACTCGTTAAAGAGACAATTATGGAACTGTATGAAAAAAAACGTAAATTAGTTACAAACTACGGCGTGTACACACTTTATTCTGCATGTAAACGTCACTAGATATTTTGATTTAGATTATGGCATGTTCGATATGCCTGCCAGCATTGGCGATGATGAGGCGCAGACGAATAGCGAAAGTCTGCAAGAGCTGCTGAAGTGTCGCAACATCGATACAGTCGATGACCTCCTGTATGGCTGTTTTCAGCTCAGCACTGGTTTTGGGGTTATTGCTGTACACCTTGTCTTTTTTTTTTTTTTTTTTTTTTTTTTTTTTTAATCGTATGGCTAGGGCCCCCCCGTCGGGCAGGCTGTTCGCCGGGTGCCGGTTTTTCAATTCGCAATTCGACGCCACTTCGGCGACCTGCAGTCGATGAGGATGATAGCATGATGATGAGGACAGCACAACACTCAGTCCCTGGGCGGAGAAAATTCGCCGACCCAGCCGGGAATCGAACCTGGGCCCAGAGGACTGACAACCAGTCACGCTGACCATTCAGCTGCTGGGGGCGGACAACTTGTCTTTAATACAACCCCACAAAAAGGGATCTATGTGTTCAGATCCGGAGAAAGTCGCGGCCAGTCGAGGCCCATACCAGTGGCTTCTGGGTATCTCATAACCAGAATGCGGCCCCAAAATGCTGCTTCATCAAACAATCTCCTGTTTCGATGGGGTGGAGCTTCGTCTTGTATGAACCACATCGTGTCGAAATCGGGGGCGATTTCGATAATGGGGATGAAATCATCTTCCAAAACCATCACGTACCATGCGGTAGTCATCGTACCATCAAGGAATATCGCACCGATTACTCCGCGACTGGACACTGCGCATCACACAGCCTCCTGTTGAGTGTGAAGAGCCTTCTTGATCGCGAAATGCGGATTCAAATGGTTCAAATGGCTCTGAGCACTATGGGACTTAACTTCTGAGGTCATCAGTCCCCTATGACTTAGAACTACTTAAACCTAACTAACCTAAGGACATTTCAAACATCCATGACCGAGGCAGGATTCGAACTTGCGACCATAGCGGTCATGCGGTTCCAGACTGTAGCGCCTAGAACCGCTCGGCCACCATGGCCGGAAAATGAGGATTCCCAGTCTCCCAAACGCGCCAGTTTTGTTTACTGACGAACGAACCCCAAATGAAGGTGGGCTTCGTCGCTAAGCAAAACCATGCGCGCACACACTAATTCCCATCTCCGTCCCA
Organism: Schistocerca piceifrons; assembly: GCF_021461385.2. Lineage (NCBI taxonomy): Eukaryota > Metazoa > Arthropoda > Insecta > Orthoptera > Acrididae > Schistocerca > Schistocerca piceifrons. The sequence continues at coordinate 205,182,921 of NC_060140.1, read as the reverse complement.
GCCGGGAATCGAACCCGGGCCATTAGCTATGACATTCCATTGCACTGACCACTCAGCTACCAGGGACGGACTGTAGGACCCATACCAGATATGAATAATAAGAAATACTGAACACATACAAAGAAGGGTGGCACAAATAGTTGCAGGTTTGTTCGCTTCACAGGAGACTGCTACGGAAATATAGCGTCACGGAAATATAGAGTTTCAGGGAAATATAGAATGTCAAGGAAATGCAGTATAGAGTTTCAGGGAAATATAGAGTGTCACGGAAATGTTGGAAAACCTCAAGCGACAGGCTCTTGAAAAGAGAGCCTGTTATCCTGTGAAAGCCAACTGCCCACAGGAAATGGTGGGAGTAGTTTTCCACACGTTTATTAATCAGACTCAACAAACCCGAGCGCGAGCTTAAGCTGATGATAAACAAATAATCCAGCGCACAATTTACAAAATATCAACTTACTATCAAGCACAATATAACACATTTGATAAAATGCTGTACTCCTCAGATTATCTTTAGCTTTTCGATAAGAGGGCACAAAGCAATATAACGTAAATAGCAGGGCGACAGTAAAAGTATGACAAGAACTATCACTTGACCCCAAAAACAATATCTCAAAATATGTCCCACCAAAGGTAGCACCCAAAATTAAGGCCGGCCGTTGTGGCCGAACGGTTCTAGGCGCTTCAGTCTGGAACCGCGCGACCGCTATGGTCGCAAGTTCTAATTCTGCCTCGAGTATGGATGTGTGTGATGTCCTTAGTTTAGTTAGGTTTAAGTAGTTCTAAGTTCTAGGGGACTGATGACCTCAGATGTTGAGTCCCATAGTACTCAGAGCCATTTCAACCCTAAATTAAAACTAGCATAGCATAATTAATAAAGAATGCCAACCATAGCATAATCAATAAAGCACGACAACCAGATTATCTAGTTCTAACCACAGCCACAATAAATGAGAGGGCAATTCAGTCGACGCCAGCGTAAAACAGATCACAACTTCACAGGACACAATAAGCAAAATAGTACCAATTCTTGGGGTTTAACACAGTAGCACCTACCGTGGCCTCACCGTGTGATCTCTTGCACTATTTAAAAATTTCGAGCCAGACATAGCTGGCTGCACGATACCATAAAAGTTTTCACTGGAGACAACCAGCAATCCTCCTTTAACTGTCATAGCCGAATACACCCAGCAGCTAATAACAGCTTGTGTCCCGGCAGCACCACGTTCCTTGGATTCACAAGGCTAGCCCTATCCGCTCATCCACACTGAAACCCATGTCCTGTGTTGATTTGACAGCAAGCGCTACAAACCCAGGTTGCAGACTCTACCAGGCTGCCTCCGCCATTTTGGTGCGCTTTGTCTCCTCCAGCTGGCTACTCTTTTAGATGGTCATTAGCTATCGTGTCTTGCTGGCCATCTTCGCACTGCTTTTCTGCTTAGGCTCCCCTCTGCAGACGTTAGCGGCCGTGATATCCATCTAATACAATGGACTTCTACCACTGGCTATCTCCAGTCTTCTAGTTCTGCTTCCACCAAGCAGTTAACTATTTCTACCTGTTATAGCAAATGTCCCTATTCCTTCTACTGAACTTGTTCTCTACAGACATTCTTCCTATTTTTTTGTAATTCTTCATTTTATTTAAAACAAATTTGTGTAAAAACAAACGGAATACATGCTAGCTCATAAAAGATTATAATAACGCACAATGATTTCATTTAGTATACAAGATGTTTCAAAAAGATGTCACATATTCCTGGAGGCGGTACCACAATCAAAATTAGCAGAAAATTCCCTATAAAAATATATCTGGAAACCAACACCTGTTGTGCTATGGGACGTCTTACTTTTCACGAGTAATGTGCAATATTGTGGTGTCGGCATGATTCGCAAGAGATGCTATAGCAAACTACGTCAATATACGCGTATGAGCAGATGCAAATCCTCGAGCAATCATGGAGGTGAGGCATCAGGATTGCTTCAGTATCAGTGTATGGGCATGAATTGTCTGTGATAGGCTCTTAAGACCATACGCTTTACCAAACAGAATTCTTCATGATGAGATACCAACGCAATTGGAGAAGGTTATCCTTGTAGTGAGACAACGAATGTTGTTTATGAACAATGTCACCATCTTATTTTCTACAGATCTTGCGACGACAGTGCCTCACGTCAATATTTCATGAGTGCTGGATTGGTCGAGGACAGCCTTGCATCCCTTGGATTTCTGACTGTGGGGAGATTTGTGGGCATTGGTGCATGCTCAAACCATTAACAATTTGCATGTGTTACAGGAGCACGTGATCAATGCATGTGGGATAATCCGAGCGGAAAACGTGTATCTGACAAACTGTGTGATTCGCTGAGGATAAGGGATCATGGGTATATCTGGATGCATGGTAACCACATGCAGCATTGCCTATAGCGTCTTCTACCATGTAACAGAAAGACGAAAATAACAGCACAGATTGGTCCGTATCTCAAATATTAAACTGCTTGACAATTGCTAGGGAACAACAGATTCTTGCTGAAGAACAACTGCCAGTTGCTACAGAACAATCAGCAACTGTTACATAACACGCAACCAATGGTACACTGACGGAAAAGAATCACTACCCCAAAAATAATTAATGTAGGGTAACTAAATTTCGGGAATACATTTATGGCCGAGCGGTTCTAGGCGCTACAGTCCGGAACCGCGCGACCGCCACGGTTGCAGGTTCGAATCCTACCTCGGCCATGGATGTGTGTGATGTCCTTAGGTTAGTTAGGTTTAAGTAGTTCTAAGTTCTAGGGTACTGATGACCACAGCAGTTAAGTCGCATAGTGCTCAGAGCCATTTTTGGAATACATTTACGTGGGTCACATATTTAAGTGAGTAGCACTGTAAGATCACAGGTTAATGTAACCAAGAGATAGGCCTTGCAAATGTGAAATGCTGGTACATTAACAACTGGTGTAACCGCCAGAATGTTGAATGCAAGAATGCGAACGTGCATGAATTGTGTTACACGGGTGCTAGCCAGCTTGTGGGATGGTGTTCCATGCCTACTGCACTTGACTGGGCAATAAAGGAGCGGTAAATGCCGTTTGTGGATGAAGGTGGAGTTGTCCTCCAATGATGTCCCATATGTGCTCGATTGGAGACAGATCTGGTGATCGAGGAGGGCAAGGCAACATGTCGACACTCTGTAAAGTATGTTGGGTTACAATAATGGTATGCAGGCGAGGGTTATGCTGTAGGGAAACACCCCCTGGAACTGTGTAGGCCTGCCGGTGTGGCCGAGCGGTTCTAGGCGCTTCAGTCTGGAACCGCGCGACCGCTACGGTCGCAGGTTCGAATCCTGCCTCGGGCAAGGATTTGTCTGATGTCCTTAGGTTAGTTAGGTTTAAGCAGTTCTAAGTTATAGGGGACTGATGACCTCAGAAGTTAAGTCCCATAGTGCTCAGAGCCATTTGAACCATTTTGAACTTTGTTCGTGAATGGCAGCACAACATGTCGAGTATGCAATCAGGGTGCGTGGAATAACCACAAGAGTGCTCTTAGTGTCATATGAGATCGCACCTCAGATAATAACTCCAGGTGTAGGGCCAGTGCTTCTACCACGCAGACAAGGTGGTTGCAGGGCCTCAAGTGGATTCCTTTAAACAACACACGGCCTTCACTGGCACTGTGGCAGAACCGGATTTCATCAGAAAACACGACAGACCTCCACCCTGTCCTCCAATGAGCTCTTGCTTGACACAAATGGAGGAGGTTTGGGCTCAGTGGAATGCAGACTACAGGGCCGCTGACTCGGAGCTGTCCTTGAAGTAACCGATTTGCAAGAGCTCATTGTGCCTCTGTGGCGCCAACTGCTGCTTAAATTGTTGCTGAAGATCCGGTACGATGCACCAGAGCCATATGCCACACACGATGGTCTTCCTTCTCAGTTGTGCCACGTGGCAGTCCGGAGCCCGGTCTTCTTGCAACTGTACATGCTGGTGACCACCGCTGCCAGAAATAATGTACAGTGGCTACATGCCTGCCTAGTGTTTCGGCAATATCACAGAAGGAACATCCAGCTTCTCGTAGCCCTATTATATGACCTCGTTCAAATTCAATGAGGTGTTAACAATGGCGCCTTTGTCACCTTAAAGGCATTCTCGACTAACTTCAACTTACTACGTCCAATCTCAAAAGTAACTCAAAAATGGCTCTGAGCACTATGGGACCTAACATCTGAGGTCATCAGTCCCCTAGAACATAGAACTACTTAAACCTAACTAACCTAAGGACATCACACACATCCATGCCCGAGGCAGGATTCGAACCTGCGACCGTAGCGGTCGCGCGGTTCCAGACTGAAGCGCCTAGAACCGCTCGGCCACACCGGCCGGCTCAAAAGTAACTAACGCTTATGAGCGTTACAGCGTGTATTTAAAGCAAACCTAAGTTCCATCCTCATAGTGGCTCTACTTGCGCCACTCTTATGTGTTTGGCACGAAATTTAGATAACACTTTTCAGATGTATAAACCCGTTTACCGACTCTCGTTTGTGTCACACAACTCCTTCTTGGTGTTGCGATTTTTTTCCATCGATGTAGTAAAAGGAAATGTAGAGGGGAGACGTGTTAACTCCACCGACGCCTGTGCATAAACGCTCTGTATGCATTCGACAGTTCATGCAGTACAGTGTTTGAGGAAGAGTGTTTTGGAACCGTTTAGTGTGACATTCCGTGTAGTACAGCACGTCAGGAAGACATCATTTGAGTGCTTACGACCGTGGACGAGCTGCTGGACGGCTAGAAGCTGGTCGGAATGTCACTACTGTGGCCACAGTAATGGGTGCATCCAGAAGTGTCATCTCGCGACTGAAAAAGACCCCTGAAACTGGGAATGTTATACGTAAGCATGATGGTGGTCGAACACAGACCATCACACCGTAAGAGCGTCGACACGTTACCCGAGTGGTGAAAAGGAACAGACATCTTGAACCATTTCGCGGCGATTAAATCAGACTGATTTGTATACTCGGAGATCTGTTAAATGCATCCCACTTCAACCGCTCCATCGTCGATAAAGGGTTCGTTGGTGTAGGGAGCATGTTGTGGGGGTAAGCAACAGTAGTCCATAGTGATGATCAACGACAAATCCTGCGCCACTGTGGAAAGTCATTCTGGCCACCAGTTAGTGTGAAGAGAGCGAGAGAGAGAGAGAGAAACACGTTACACATCAAAGAATATTCATGAACCTCATCGGTATGGCCTAGGCGTTATATCGGTATGACCTAGGCTTTATGGTGTGGATAGTCATTATGCCAAGGGCCCAACACCGCTGCGTATCTTTGCGCGATGTACCTTTATAGCATAGTGGCACTGCTGGGAAATTGTTTCATGTTCTTCTGTTTAGGGATGTAGTAGGTCCCGACTTTCTATTTATGGATGGCAATACCCGCCCATACAGGACCGCTGAGTTGTCGAAAACACCCGAAGTGAAGATCGAACGTGCGGAATGACCTGCGCACTTTTCGAGCCTAAACATTATAGCACATGCATGGGATATTCCTGGCATACGTGTTTCTCACAGAACACCCCCTCCCCAAACCGTGCAAGAACTGAAAACCGCCTTGATTGAGGAGTAGGACAATATCCACCAAGGAATCATAAACAGTTTGGTAATCAGCAAGAATAACAGGTGTAAAATGGGCACATTTCTTACTGAGAGTCCGATTTTGACCTTTATGTTGGGAGTCTGACCTGTGTCAGATATGATCGTTATTTAAGTCTAATATTCCGTTTTCTCATGAGATGAAACCCGTGCCATTTTTCGTTATGAATGTACCACTCCACCTGTATTACGTATGTACTGTGTTTCATGTCGTCCATAATTACCTGTGATTATTATTCTTGTCCAAGAATGTCTCTGTTCTTTAGCAATTGTCAAGCATTGTAATATGTTCAGACTGACTTTATATTGTGGTTGTATGATGGCTATCACAAAATAAAGATTAAGCAATACGCAAAAAGGAAGAAAGAACTGTCTGGCATTGTCGCCTAATCAGCGAAGTTTTTCGTCCCACGTACACAATGGCCACTTTCCTCGTGGTACGTGAAAATTGTGTCTTAAGTCTGTCTTTTAAGTGTAGATGACTATGATAGATGTATGTATAGTGTGATAACATGTTTGTTTTGTGTAATAATGGAGGAAGGGAAAATCTCTCGCATAGCACCAAGGTGACACCGGGCTTAAATTACCATCAACAATGTCACATGCTATCACTCCATGTGACACTTCGTAAAGGTTGGCTAGATGGAAGAAAAAAATAAATAAAGCGCACAAAATCGTATAAAACACACAAAACCGCATAAATTATCTGTACCAAGAACGACTCGCACAATATCTGCAGAACGAAATTACACAGAGCAATGTAAACAAAGAAAGGTAAAAATCCAGTCACTTATTAACAGGGCAGGAGTGGAAGTTTTAAGGAGAAAGAAGAAATTCAGGAAAGGAGAATGGTCTCATAATATGGAAGGATTAAACAGAAAATACAGTTAAAGAAAAGCAAAAATCGTACCTAAAAAATTTACGCGAGAATGCAGAAGAGATTCGAGGGACGCAGGTAAGAAGGTACAAATTGAACGAAACCGTAGTAAGGAAAAATCAACGAGAATCGTGCGACAGATTAATATCAACTATAAAAAATGACATGCATGGTAGGCCAGAGGTGGAATATAAATTCGTGAAACAACTAAATATGGAAGAAAGATGTTGCAAGAATAAATGTCGTAGATAAATAGATTCAGATAACCTACTAAGGACTATGAGCTGAAGAAGGTGAGAAAGAGAAACAACAACTTTAGAGGATTAAGGGGATCCACTTATGTGTCAGGAAAATGACAATACACTAGATGAGATGGAGGACGATGGAGTCAACGTAGAACTTCTTAAATATGGAGGATTAATGTTCAAACGGAGATTTTTATACCTCTCAAATGATTGCTGGAAAATTAGGATGGCACCGTCAGTGAGACTATAGAAGAATAAGCCTTCTATGCTTCTTACAAACTCTAGGCAAGAATTATTAAAAACAGAATGAGAAAGATAGTTGATGCCCTCCTAATGGAGGAACAATCTGGCCTTAGAAAGGGGCGAACTTGAAGTGACGATATTACTGTCGTACGACAGTTAACTGAAAAACGACGAAAATACAAACTGGAGACCTATATCGCATTAATAGATTATGAAAAGGCTTTTGCTAGAGTTAGCACAAGCAAGCTCTGGAAAATCATGAAGAAATGAGGGAATTTGAAACTTTCAATACAAGTAATAAAGAGTTTGTATCAGCGCACGGAATTTATAAGAGATACAGGGAAAGAGACGGCAGGACCAATGAAGATCAACCGAGGAGTGTGGCGATTTCACCTGCTATAATAAGTATATACTTAGACAACATCGTTGCTCAATGGAAACGGGAAATAAAAAAAATTGTCAGTTTAATACCAGGACACACGTACACACATGTACTATGCTGTTTGCCGATGACCTAACAATAATACAGTAATTCAGAAGACAATTCTCAATATATTGTCTAAATGAAATTTGTAAGAATTAACATCTAAACATTTTAGTTAAAAAAAGACTAAAGTAATGGCCTTCAAAGGACAATTTACATCTACAGCAAGCTCCATAACAGTACAGGATGATCAATCAATAGAACAGATGTCACACTTTTATTTGTTAAACTGCGATATTACTACGGGTATGAAAACGACATCATTCGTAAATGAAATAAGTGAAGGAACGCTTGGTAACAAGAAAGGATACAAAGCTAAATATTTTTACAAGGTAATGACTACTCCCATAGCAATAAAATCGATGTGAATCTAGTGCCATAGCACAGGCTTGTGTTACCAACCTTGTCTACGTACATATAGCGATGTAGAGAAGCCACAGGAAGCCAAAATATGGTTGGCAGTACGGACCTTCAAACCGCCGTCCTCCCAAATGCCAGCCCAGTCTCTTATCCGCTGCGACAATTGATCCTGTGCACCCTTTAACTCTTCTCAATCGGTCTCATGGAACCAGCTGCTTAATTGAAGAAATATTGCCTCCAGTGAAGGTCGGGAAGTGACGCCAGTTCTAAATATTCGCTCTGCCTCGATAGCGTTGCCACGATAGCCAGTACGAGTTGTTTCTATGATTCCAAATGAACTGTGTTTCTTCAGAAAAAAAGAAGCCGGTGTCCGTTTTGGTTTCGCCACTTTATCAATAAGGCGCACGTATAGTGACGACAGGTATAAAATGAACGCAGCAATTAAAGCAGGTGGGCATGACGTGTACTGCAATAAAAGAGCGTAACCTTGTCTGCGCGACACATTTTTGCGTCAGGTGCGTATGGCCTGTTAACGTAACTGGCTCTTCTTGTTGACGCAGGAAAGTGCCAAACATAATGTTCTCATTTATATTTTAAGTAGTTGCTACCCCACTGCTTGCTTGCAGCTTTTTGTCGAAAATCATGATGTACCACATTCAGGTGCCACGAAAACAGTATTACTACCAGTTCCTGGCTCAAAAAGTACGGCGTGTTCAAAAAGTCGCTCCGCAGTGCCGTATGATTTTTAGCCGCCCGTGCCGTAGGCCGCAGAGAATATACCGAAATGAAACTGCAGTATCGTTGTGCGTTTATTGTTTCGTTGAAAAATATGGGACCCACAATCCGACGTCTAGAAATTGGTATCCAAATTCCTATTTTCACAGAATGAAGTGGTTTCTCATGAATACACAATAGATTTGCAGTACTCCACATACGAGAATTTTGCGAGTTCATGCACACGGATTAATGAAACCACGCCTCATCAGTGAAAAACGTTTCGTTATGAATATCCCTTCCATTTTGTTGAACGAAATTTTTGAACCATTAACAATAATGCAGTCTCTAGCCATTATCAGTATTTTTCAGTTCTTGCACGACTGTCACTTTGTATGGAAAAGTTCTAATTTTTTCCTTACAGCTGTATGGGCCGTTCCGACATTAACATAGATTTCCTGGGCGATTTTTCTTACTGACATGTTCGGACTCATGGACATTTTATCGGAAATATCGAGTAGTTTATCCTCACACAAAACACTAGGACGACCACTTCTCGGTGCATCTGTCACTGAACCCGTACTTCAAAATTTGTTAATCAAATCTCGCACAGTATCGCGATGGGGGAGTGTTGTCTCCGGGAAAGCTGAATCAAATGTTTGACGAACTGAAACTGTGTACTTACCGCCAGCTTTGAACACTTGTTAGACTAAAAACACACGTTCTTCAATGGTTAGCATTTTAACACTGGCAAAAACGAAACAAACGAACAAAGGAACTGAAACGTTCACGTCGACACGTAACGACACACAACAACGATACTACTGACGCTGGCTGAGATAAACGAAACAGTGAGAGTCCACCTGAAGGGAAGTAACCCAGGCAGACAATCATACGGCACTGAGAAGAGACTTTTTGAACACCCCATATTTCATCTACGTTATCTGTATAGATGCATACATGAAGCACCATCCCACTTTAACTACGTCAAATACAGTGTACTAAGTTCTGTTGTCCAGTTCGTGTTTCTGACATTGTTTAGAGTGGGATGGGACTTTATTTTTGCATCCAGAAAAATACTGTAGTTCAAAAATTTCTTGTAGCTGATAACGAATAGTCACAACTGAAACGCGTAGCAATAATAAAGATTTTCATAGCAGATGACAATGATACAACATGATTGTAGCCCTCATTTTTCTTATTTTCAGTTCTGCACGTTTTCCAGTGTGGTGCATGATGAGCTTCTGAATTTGTGCTCTCTGTTGGTTAATATACAGGACGGTCAGAAACAGTCTGAAAAACTAGTAATGGTGTTACGGGGTAGGTTATGTTGAGAAATAACTGATTCTATAAGTGTGTCGTTCCCGAGTTGATTAGCGCTGAAATTAGCCAATTTCAGAACGAAAATTTAAACAGTGTTACCAAACGTGTGCTTCGTTTGGTTTCCTAAAATAAAAAAAGAAAGCGATACAAAAATTGGATGTGGGACGCTAATAAAAACTGAGCAATCTGGTGCGCTGTCACTACGCCCTGAATACAACTGACACTAATCGTATCTGGCTGGGCACTTGAATTTGCCCGCGCAACGACCTGACTGGCTGACTTCAAAGCTAATTGACTCGGTGGCCGAGCGGTTCTAGGCGCTTCAGTCCGGAACCGCGCTGCTGCTACGGTCACAGGTTCGAATCCTGCCTCGGGCGTGGATGCGTGTGATGTCCTTAGGTTAGTTAGGTTTAAGTAGTTGTAGGACTGATGACCTCAGATGTTAAGTACCATAGTGCTTAGAGCCATTTGAACCATCTCTCAGCATAACCTACCCTGTCAAACCGTTACAAGCTTTTCATACCGTTTTTGACCACCCTGTTTAACAGCAGCGTCTCATCGGATCCGTTTCCAAGATTTAGCTCACTGTAGTGACTACCAAGAGTCATACGATGTCTGCCCCATGCGAAGAAGGACATCGAGGACACGCCATCGTCTCTCTTTCTTGGTGGTAACTGCAAGAATCAAACAAAAAATAAGAAGACATAGAAAAGAAGTAAAAGTAGAACAGACCCACGTCAGAGGTGCGTGTCTGTTCGACCATCTTTTTTGAATAAGAGAATTACTTACTAGGAATGCTTCAGTCTTCCAACGATCTATGGCTCATTGCTTCTAGAAGAGGAGCAATTTGTTTCGCGTACTCTATGTGGAATGGTACTGGTTTTCCTTCACGTCAAGTGGCGTTTCCTCTGTTCAGAGATCTCAAATGCTTTTCTATCCCGTGGTTACTTCTTCTCCAGCATGTGTCATTTTGATGTTCGTGCGACGATTTGAAGGAGAAACCACAGTACGATCATCCTCAGTGATATACGATTTCATTGGACTCAAGTCAGTGGCCACACGAAGGACGAACATTTTATCAACTGGTCATCTGTTACTGAGTTTGGCCTATTTCCAATCAGTTTATGGCCATCCACAGAATTGTAAATGCTCACACTTCGTACGCCGCGGTCGCTGTGTAGGCACTTTTATTTCACCAAGATGACCAGTTTTAACAGTCTTATACTGCCATCATCTGGTCTTAATGGAACTTGTTACAAAATTGCCATATTACAGTTCGTGAAGTCAAAGCACAAAAGGCATTCCATGTCTTGATAAAAATCCAGTTGATAAAATACAAACGATTGGGAAAATTCAGCCAGATGATAAAAACAAAACAAAAAAAAAACACTCAGTTAACATCCTCGTATTGTCCATGCGTGCACTGTTGAGATAAAGGTATGTGTTAGCACTCCGCAGGCAACGTAGTGCTGTGCAGCAAACTTGTGAGACTCGTGTTCACCACCGGGACGCATGGACAATGCGAGGATTGTAACTGTGTGCTTTTTATCACCTGAGTGCACTTAATCATCTGTGTGTATTTTATCAACTGGATTTTTATCAATACAAGTATACATTTGGAGCACCTTTTATGCTTTGACTTCATGTAATGTAGTACGGCAGTTTTACATCATAGCAAGCTATACGAGATTAGATGATGGCAGCATAAGATTGTTGAAACCGATCATCCTGGAGCAATAAAATACTCTACACTGATCACGGCGTACAACGTGTATTCGTTTTCAACCATACCGATTCCCCACATCACAGCATACGTATCTTACATCCAAAGAGTGTTTGGAGTGGTCGTCTTGCATGTGTGACGCTGTTGCTGGGACAGAGGAATCGCACTCGCAGTGAGTGGGGTTTAGATCTGCGCCAGCTGATTAATATTTAGCCCTCTTTGTAATTTCGCTAAAACAATTAAAGCGAATGTGAGGATAGCGTCTTTGAATAGGAACATACGTAGTTTATCTGTTTCTCAACATCTTATCCGTTTTAACGAACTCGTCGCTGATCTTCCACTAATGTCTTGTTAATGGGGGCATTCTGTTCTGTTTATGGCCATCTGTGTTATTCGCTTGTAACTGTTACAGATTCAATACTTTAATCACCCTTTGCAGTACGGATATTCTAGACACGCATCTTTATTTTGTTCCGACCATATTTTTCTCGAAGATATTTTTTGTAAATGCATTATACGGAACTGGATGTCAAATTAATTTAGTTAATTCCTTTTCTCTAAGGTGTTAATAAATGTTCTTTTTTCGACTGTCTATTTGCTACTCTCTTAGGGTCCAGGACGTTTTGTGATACCTGTTCATATTCCATCCCTGCCGTTTCTAAATTTTTTCCTCTCACATTTTTTCCAAGAGTGCGAGTCCATTTTTAAAACCTTCAAAATTTCTGTTAGCATCAGTTTTTCTGTGACACAAGTAGCAGAATTAATTGTTTTAGAATTGTAGTTCCTATTTGAATGTTTGCTCCCATTTCCATGTCGTGTTTTTCTACCACGTTTGTTTCCGTTTTATGAATGTCCTTAGGTTACGCCTGTTTAGGGCATCAGTGAAAATTCTTATCAGACGGAGTGTGTGCTGCTAAAACTGTAGAATGAATCGCAAATCTAATGCACTATATTAACTTATCATCAGTTTCGCTCTCTTGTTGAATTTTTCATTGCTTCTACTGTCCCAAAGGAAAATTAAATAAATATGGTGAGAAGAAACGGCCTTTTTGCACGCCTCTTGGTATTATAGTCTCTTCTGGTTCCCCAAATCAGTCCACGCGATTCTCTACTTTTTTTACTCTAGTTCCTGCACAATTTGAGAATAAATTTTTTATCTCTCCACCTCCTATTCTAGCTTTGTTTAATTTTCTGAGCAATGTCACCAACTCTATTCTTTGTGGAATTGTTGCATTTTTTTGCTGTTTATCTCAATTTTTATTTCTAACGCAGTTTATAATTCCGTTATAGCATCTCTCTTTTTTTTCTTCCTTTCGTAAATCGAAACGTGTATTCTCGTAAATACTGGTTAGTAAAAAGTCAAATGTATTTTAACAATGTGTAGTACAATAAGATTTCTAATTGAAATAGCAACCAGCCATAGGTATGATTTAGTGTGGTTTCTTTGGATCAAAGCATGACCGGTTTCGGATTTTTTACCAAGGACTCTTCAGATTATTGTTACACGCTGCGTTGGTTTCCTGATGGGGCCTCGTTTTGTATCCCTTATTGGTTTTCTGCACTAGGATAGTCAGAAAGTTCTTTGTTCACTACTTGGTAAAGTTTACGACGGATTTATTTGTTGTGAACCCTATCAAATCACTTACGAAATGGTTTTAAAGTTATTAGAATGGAAATGTGTGAAGACTTGCGTACTGTTCACACAGAAGCATACAGTACGTAAGTCTTCACCACATATATAGCATTTGTAGACTTAGAGAAAGCTTTTGACAATGGTGACTGGAATATTCTCTTTGAAATGTCGAAGGTAGCAGGGGGAAAATACAGGGATCGGAAGGCTATTTACACTTGTGCAGAAACCAGACTGCAGTAACAAGAGTCGAAGAGGATGGAAGCGAAGCAGTGGTTCAGAAGGGAGTGAAACAGGATTATACCTGTCCCCGATGTTACTCAATCTGGACATTGAACAAGCATCAAAGGAAACAAAAAAAATTGGAGTAGGAATTAAAGTTCAGAGAAAAGAAATAAAAACTTTGAGATCTGCCGATGACACTGTAATTCTGTCTGAGACAGCAAAGGACTTGGAAGAACAGCTGAATGGAATGGACATTGTCTTTAAAGGAGGATATAAGATGAACGTCAACAAAAGCGAGACAAGGATAATGGAATGTGGTCGAATTGAATCAGATAGTGCTAGGGGAATTGGACTAGGATGCGAGACACTTAAAGCAGTGGATGAGTTTTGCTATTTGGCCAGCAAAATAACATGATGGCTGAAGTACAGAGGATATAAAATGTAGACTTGCAATGGAAAGAAAAGCATTTCTGAAGAAGAGAAATTTGTTAATATCGAATATAGATTTAAGTGTTAGGAAGTCTTTTCCGAACAGATTTGTCTGGAGTGTAGCTATGTATGGAAGTGAAACATGGACTATAAACAGTTTAGACAACAAGAGAATAGAAGATTTCGAAATGTGGTGCTACAGAAGAATGTTGAAGATTAGATTGGTAGATCACGTAACTAATGAGGAGGTACTGAACAGAATCGGGGAGACAAGAAATTTGTGGCAGAGACTGACCAAAAGAAGGAATCAGTTGCTAGGATACATTCTGAGACATCAAGGGATCACCGATTTATTACTGGAGGGAAGTGTGGGGGGGGGGGGGGGGGGTGAAAATCGTAGAGGGAGGCCAAGAGATGAATACAGCAAGCAAATTCAGAAGGATGTGGGTTGCAGCACGTATTCGGAGATGAAGAGGTTCGCAAAGGATAGAGTGGCATGGAGAGCTGCAACAACCAGTCTTCGGACTGAAGACCACAACAACCAACAACAGGGTGTAATACAATTCTTTTAAGAATCGAATTGGAATGGCTGGTTCTGTTGCTTGAACCCTTACCACCATTTCCTATTTTAGGCACTGTAATTGTTTTACTTTTTAAATTCCCGATGGTAATGTTCCATTCTCATAAAATTTATATATACCTTCGAGCAGTTGTTAATTCTTCAGCGTTATTTAACCACTATGCTGTAATGGTACCTGTCCTAGCCCTTTGTAGATGTCCGTGTTATGTGAATCATTATTGTTGCAGAACAGAGACAGTCCCACTGTCACTAAAAAAAAACAAATACAAGGGAAATTGATGAAGAAAGCTTAATACCATCTCATGCATCCACAAGAAGGACTATGCGTACAGATGCGTACAGATGGTGACGAAACATCTATCAGAAGGTGCTAGAAGTTTCTTGTTTTGTATAACATTATTGAACGGGTCAAACCCTCTACTCATTTTCTAGCCAGCGCTTCTTAAATTACCTACTGCAGAACATTGGAGTTAGTGGAGATCATTCACTGGTCCCGTGAAACTTACATCGCTTTTTTCGTAGCACTCCAGACAGTAACTTAATAAAAATTAACCTCTCTACGAAATAAAAAAAAATGGAATAACAGTTAACCCTTGCTTGCACCTAATAACATAAATAGTCGTTAACGAATGCGACGCTATTAGCGATAAGGCTTTGTTTAACGTGCAGACACAAATGGCCATGTCGCTACTTTTAAGAACTGCAACGTGTGAAACAGGGTTCTCGGCTTATGTGTCACCAAAAATAAATGCTGCTACAGACCCTAAGCCGAATGTGCAATGACAACTCAATCTTCAACAATAAAGCTTAATATTAAGTATATCTGGAAAATAAGAAATAGTACCACTGGTTTCATTAAAATTCAAATTTAACAGAGCTCTTTGATTGCGCTATGTTAAATGTAAGTATCTTTAAGAGACTTGGGTTGATTAAGAAATGACCTTCCGAAGCAAATAAATGTTATTTGGGATCATTTTTGTTTCAGATAATCCATTTACAGAATGTAGAAACCTGAGACTTGTGCGCGATGTGTCACGCACACATGAGGAGAGGCCTCAACGGCTGTGTAGTCCAATACTCCGCAAAGGATGAGTACTAAATTGATTGACAAATAATGCTTCCTGTCATAGATTCATACTGAAGGTTAAATTACAAATCCACTGAAGGTAATCATGGGCCGATTATGTTAATATTTAACGAATTGGAAAGCCTGCTAGGCAAAATTGTTTAATATTATCAGTTTTCTTCGGCCTTCGGAACCCACAGATGTGTTGCCGGATGCAGGGCCATCAGATTGTGGGGGCGAATTAATTGTAATGTCAGTCAAACAACTTGTTTAAGAAAGCCACAAGATGGCACAAATGCCATAATAACAGTTATTGTGTTAAGATTGGTGAGGCAGAGACCCCAGAATGAAATGAGGCTGTTTTCTCATGGAGGGTCACCCTCCTGGCGCCATCTTAGCTTGTCCAACCTAAAAAACGTGAATTATTACTGCCCCTTCGGCAAAAAAGCAAAAGGAAGTGTTAGTTCTGCCCATTGCCCCCTCCCCAACCCCTCGGTAAGATTCGCCATAGGAATCCCTTTTTCGCCTCAGGTACTCCACTGTTGTTCCTCCGAGAAAATAAAACTACGGAGAACTGATTCTGACACGAGTCCACTCGGAAACATCTTTTTGACGGAGCGGTACGGACGCAGAATATTATCGGTCATTAGTGTGGAACTCACTGTCCTCGTTAAGTAAAATGAACTGACTACCAATACTCTGGAATCAATCTGGTGTAAAACCACATCGGGAGAATACCGGCCGCGCAGTAAGTGTATGCACGTGCCTACCTCAATTGCTGTAATTACGCGAGCATGCAGCTTGCACCTCAAGCCCTCTGCACAGCACACACACCGATGTTCATGAAGTAAGAATTTCTGCACTTGCTGCTCTTTGTATACGTATTTCACATCTCTCAAGGTCAACAACTATATCTCACGTACGTTCCTTCGATCTCAAGTTTCACTATTTAGAACTCTCTTGGCGGTGGACGATCTTTATTTCTTATTCAATAGATTTTCTCTTGTTACCGGCTATCCGAGAAGTAATCCATGCTCAACAAGACTACTTCGCATTCAAATATGTTTCTTTAATTTCAGTATATAATTCTTCCATCAATTACCTGCTTTCGTCTTACTTCTTTGTGGCCTTCCCAGTATCTCCGTCTGTATCGTTGTCCGATGCTGCCACGATCAGGAGCACAAGATATGCAGGTAATAATTCATTTACCTGTTGATAAGTAAGTGGTAATTGATTTCCCCTTCATCATCGATTTATGTATCGCAACAGCTACAAGTGCTGTTTTAAAAAATGGCTTCAGAAGCAAGTCAGCGGTTCCACGATAAAAGTGGTCATTAAAAAGGCTTCCTCTTACCGGAAAGGTTAGAAAACACTGTTCTAGTGGATGAGCCTGGTGCTGAAGCTGAAGTAATGAGACAGACAGCCAAACTGTTAATTTCAGTGTTTTTAAACGCACCCACCATATGGATACAGCCACACAAGTGTTCAACTACAACATGTACTGATAGAAAAGGCTTCTCAAAACGATCTAGAAAGCAGTTCGAGAGCGAGTTCTTTTCAGACTTAACATTACTGCGGAATTAACCTCTTTCCTAACTCATATTTATCGAGAACAGAAAGTGCACCGAAGAGTTCCGCGTGACAACAAAAGAGCGCACCTTACTCTCGTCTAGAAAATGGGGAAAAGAAGCTTTGAGCAGAATTATAGACCAATGTCACAAACGCACCTTTGCGGGATAGTAAGGCATCCTTTGATGCCCGCATCTCGTGGTCGTGCGGTAGCGTTCTCGTTTCCCACGCCCGGGTTTCCGGGTTCGATTCCCGGCGGGGTCAGGGATTTTCTCTGCCTCGTGATGGCTGGGTGTTGTGTGCTGTCCTTAGGTTAGTTAGGTTTAAGTAGTTCTAAGTTCTAGGGGACTGATGACCATAGATGTTAAGTCCCATAGTGCTCAGAGCCATTTGAGCCATCCTTTGATCCCAGACTGTCGTTACTGGAGGGGGAAAAGCATGTAGTTGGCCTAGGTGAACCAGTAGATCGTGTGCATCGATTTTCGAAAATCGTCCAAAACTGTACTACAGTCTCGACTGCAAGGTTTCATCATTCGGAATATATTCACATACAGTATGTTCCAGGAGAAAAGGTCAATATTCAGGAATATGATAGAAAAGATTAATTCGAAGTTAAAACATTTAGTAAACATGGGCTCTAAAATGCATGCCTTAAGACCTAAGTGCACATTTTCAGTAGAAGAGTTGTATTTTACAGTAGTGAAGGTAAACAATTCCTCACAGTTCTTTAGAGCCTATGTTTACTGCGTGTATGGAAAGCAAAGAACCTGCAGTAGAGTAGATTTGTTTCACACTATCGAAGATGAAGAAGTGTTCAAAGGTTTTAAGTTACGCGTTTTAGAGCACATATTTCTGTCCTCTCATTACCATACGTCCCTTAAGTAAAAGCAGACACTATAGACAGTGCTGCGAGTGTTTACCACGCATCCTGGCACATCCTTCAGCCCATCTTTGCAGCAAAGAAGCCCTTCTTGCAATCAGGTCTGGTGATCGGGAAGGCCATGCTTCGGGACACCCTCGCCCAAACCACCGCCTATGAAACGTTGCACTGAGAAAGTAGAAAATAGGACTGTGCCCCGTCGAGCATAAACCATAGTCGTTGTCTTTCTGCGAGGGCAACATTCTCCGATTGCGCTGGTAATTCGTCGCGTAGCAGTCAGTGATACTCAGCACCTGCTAGTCTGTCTGGTAGGTTGCGTGGGCGAATGAGTCTATCACCGGCAATTCCAGGCCTTACACTGATACTGAAGCAGTCCTCATGCCTTACCTATTACGTCGGGATTCTGGCTGTGGGAACATTTAAAGTTATAGGTGTATGCTCAACCCATCGAAAATGTGCAGACTTAATAGGTGTGTGTGACCAAAGCATCTGATGCAATACAAACTTGTGCAAATTTGCTTCGAAGCGTGGGTGATTGACTGCGAAGACTGGCATAGCGATGTGACAGAATGCGCAGTAACAACATGCAACACTGCCTGTAGTGCCTACTTCTACATAACGGACAGATGCCAATGAGAGGACAAGAATGCCTTGTAACTAGGGCCTCCTGTCGAGTAGACCGTTAGCCTGGTGCAAGTCTTTCGAGTTGACGCCACTTCGGCGACTTGCGCGTCGATGGAGATGAAATGATGATGATAAGGACAACACAACACCCAGTCCCTGAGCGGAGAAAATCTCCGACCCAGCTGAGAATCGAACCCGGTCCGTTACGTATGACATTCCGTTGCGCTGACCACTCAGCTAGCAGGGGCGGACAATGAGAGGACAAATTTGCTCATACTCAGCAAGTACTGTTTTCCGGACATATCGTTATAGGAACCTTTCTTCTAGTTTTGACGAATACTGCCTTCGGTAGGAGTATGTGATACTTTATTCAACATTCTGTTTTTTTTTTTTTTAAAGGTAATTTTACAATCATTTCGGTTTGTACACCACTGGCCATTAACACTGATACACCAGGAAGAAGACGCGCTACAGACGCGAAATTTAACGGACAGGAAGAAGTTGCTGTGATATGCAAATGATTAACTTTTCAGAGCATTCATACAAGGCTGGCGCCAGTGGCGACACCTACAACGTACTGACATCAGGAAAGTTTCCAACGGATTTCTCATACACAAATAGCAGTTGACCGGCATTGCCTCGTGAAACGTTGTTGTGATGCCTCGTAAGGAGGAGAAATGCGTACCATCACGTTTCCGACTTTCATAAAGATCGGATTGTAGCCTATCGCGATTGCGGTTTATCGTATCGCTACATTGCTGCTCGCGTTGGTCGAGATCCAATGACTGTTAGCAGAATATGGAATCGGTGGATTCAGGAGGGTAATATGGAACGCCGTGCTGGATCCCAACGGCCTCGTATCACTAGTAGTCGAGATCACAGGCATCTTATCTGCATGGCTGTAGCGGATCGTGCAGCCACGGCCCGATCCCTGAGTCAACAGATGGGTACGTTTGCAAGACAATAACCGTATGCACGAACAGTTCGACGACGTTTGCAGCAGCATTGACTATCAGTTCGGAGGCCATGGCTGCGGTTACCCTTCACGCTGCATCACAGACAGGAGCGCATGCGATGGTGTACTCAACGACGAACCTGGGTGCACAAATGGCAAAACGTCATTTCTTCGGATGAATCCAGGTTCTGTTTAGAGCATCGTGATGGTCGCATTCGTGTTTGGCGACATCGCACATTGGAAGCGTGTATTCGTCATCGCCATACTGGCGTATCACCCGGCGTGATGGTATGGGGTGCCATTTGTTACACGTCTGGGTCACCTCTTGTTCGCATTTTGAACAGTGGACGTTACATTTCAGATGTGTTACGACGTGTGGCTCTACCCTTCATTCTATCCCTGTGAAACCCTACATTTCAGCAGGATAATGCACGACCGCATGTTGCAGGTCCTGTACCGGCCTTTCTGGACACAGAAAATGTTCGATTGCTGCCTTGGCCAGCACATTCTCCAGATCTCTCACCAATTGAAAACGTCTGATCAATGGTGGCCGAGCAACTGGCTCGTCACAATACGCCAGTTACTACTCTTGATGAACTGTGGTATCGTGATGAAACTGCAGGGGTAGCTGTACCTTTACACGCCATCCACGCTCTGTTTGACTCAATGCCCAGGCGTATCAAGGCCGTTATTACAGCCAGAGGTGGTTGTTCTGGGTACTGATTTCTCAGGATCTATGCACCCAAATTGAGTGAAAATCTAATCACATGCCAGTTCAAAAATGGTTCAAATGCTCTGAGCACTGTGCTACAACTTTTGAGGTCATCAGGCCCCTAGAACTTACTGTAGAACTACTTAAACCTAACTAACCTAAAGACATCACACACATCCATGCCCGAGGCAGGATTCGAACCTGCGACCGTAGCGGTCTCGCGGTTCCAGACTGTAGCGCCTAGAACCACACGGCCACTACGGCCGGCCCACATGTCATTTCTAGTATAATATATTTGTTCAATGAATATCCGTTTATCATCTGCATTTCTTCTTGGTGTAGCAATTTTAATGGCCAGTAGTGCATATATTTCTGTTGAGTCCCATGGTCACTATCATTGCTCTGGAGTTAATTAGTTAGTTAGTTACATTTTCCTTCAATAATTTGAACAATTCTTTTATCGAAATGATGTAGAACGTGTCATTTTTCACGGTATGTGTGCATGATACTGTTAACATTAATGAACACAATTATTTTAACTCTTACTAATGCTACCACACGTTTTTTACTGACTGCCAGTTTTCAAGTAGAAATTCGTCAATGGAACAGAAGGACTTGTCTAGGAGAAGTTATTTTAAACAGTTGAAAATCCAGGATGGAATAATGACAACCTTATGAAAAGGATAGTTGCTAGTCACCATATACCGAAGATGCAGAGTCGCAGATAGGCACAAAAAAAGACCGTGGCCGAAAACTTTGTTTGACAGTCTTTTAGATGTTCATATCTGCGACTCAGCATTGCCGCCATATGGTGCGTAGCAACTATCCTTTTCATAATATTGTCAGAAATTATTTTAAATTAAATTTAAAACTTGCTTCGCTGGCTGTCAAACATTTTGTATTATTGGGCAAATGATCAAAAACAATTTTTTTTTTGCTGTATGCTGAACTCCTTTCTGAGCCACCGAGATATTTAACAATGGGTATTACAGCACTTTTCCCTCTAGTGTTGTAGTTGTAGATATCTCTGTTCTACTCAAATTGTTACGGATTATTTGTGATGAACTTCGTTATCGAATATTTGTATTGTGACGGCTCAGTTAAAGGTATCTACATAACGTGCGTGGGTGAAAATGTATTATACTTACTGCTCACTTTTATGCAGTCAATACTTTCTAAGTGATGAGTTACCACAGAAAACTTTTCCGTAAGGTGCTGAATGGAAATCTGCAGAATATGTCAGGAGGTTGATACGTTTTGGTTCTAAGATAAGTAATTGTACAAACGCCAAAAGTAGCTGAACTTATTTGTTTATGAGGCTCGGTAAGTTCACGTTTTCATCTATATGTATATCCAAAAATTGGAAACATTCTACCATATTTTTTGACTCCTGTTTATGTGCTACACCAGTTGTTGGTATATCTCTGTTTTTTTGTACAATACTGAATGTAGTATGTATTTCCAAAATTTATGGAGAGTCCATTCTCAGAGAACCATCTAATTATTCTTTGGGAAATATTATTTACCAACTCTTCTGCTGCTTTCTCTCTAATGAAATCTATAATGACGCTAGTATCGTCTGTAAAAAGCACCGATTTCGCTTGTTGAATGTTAAGTGGAAGATCATTCACATATATAAAGTATAGACATGGACGCAAAATTGAACCCTGTGGGACTCACTTTGTGATTATTTTTTTCCCAGACACTAAAATTTTCTACCTTTCCGACATTGTCTGAATTATGCAGAGAATTAGTATGCTGCTTGACATTTTATTTTTATGAATAAGCTTATTTCGGCTTTATTGCCTTCATCAGTACACCTGCAAACAACCACATTTATGTATATGTTACATAATGTATAATTTATATATTGTACACTGGATGATGCACTCACATCTTGACTTTGTAAACCGACGTAGGTCAACTTTGAGGAAACTATTGCTGCTGTTCATAGTTGTTGTATGTAATATTTTTTTGGTGACATTTTAAAGTTGTTCGATGATTTGATGCTGCAAGTATATTATCTATGGAACTGTTATTGATATTTTTGTAATCCTTAGTATTTTGATTATCCATTATCCCTATATGAAATTTCAATAATTTTTTTTTTAAACTGTGCGTGCTGTAAACCGGTTTGTTCGAGTGAGGATAATCTTTAGTATGTTTGTATATTTCGAATTCTTCCGAAATATTCATGTTTTCACCTTTTGGGATTTTGTGCAGGATCTGTAGTGCGTTTTCAATGTTCTCAACATCATGTTTTTCATTTTTGAAATTTTATATAGGAATAACGAATAAGTAAAACACCAGAAATTAAAAAACACATCAATAACAGTTCCATAGATACACGACCCGCAACGACATAAATTTCTTTGTGCAAACACCTAGCTATCAGACTTGAAGTTCTACGACTGTCAAAATTACAAAAATGAATTATAATATAAGCGCAACGTCAAATCATTGAACAAATGTTACATTTAATACTATGGACAGCAGCAACAATTTACGGGTCTAGAGGAACGTTCTATACTAACCGTCGGCTTTGACCTGTGACGTAATGGCTGCTATAAGGTCAAGTTTTGGTGTGTATTTTGAACTGAATTTCTCTGTAGCCTTACATTCTCTCGATCCAATCTCGTTGGTTCATACAGAAAGTAATTAGTTAAGCTTTCAAATTGCTTTAAGTATTAGTAGCATCGCGAAATAATGGAGGCAAGTGCGGGGCCAAGTTCTGCTCCTGATTTTGAAAATGAGGAAAAAAGTGGGACAGGGGGACAACATACTCATCACTTCGTTTCACTATCGTGAAATCTGCTGGTGAATTGAAGGAATCAAAGAATGTCATCAGTTTTGACAGGCAGTCAATTTAACTGCTTGTTATTGTTAAGTGTAGTGTTTGTGGCAATGACATGACATTGTGCAGGGTTTCGAAAAAACGTATGAGCGATTTTTATATGTGGTGCTGTGGAAAAGATCGTGTATGGCGGTCTATTCGTAGAGGGACGTGGTTTCAGAAATCAGGGCTTTGTATGAAAAGAATTTTATTACTTTCTTCGTTTTCTTGTTTAAGATCTCCTCTTTGGTTTTCTGCCCATGAGACATAAACAGACCGTAAAGAAGAGGTGAGAAAGAGCACGATGTTGTTGGACCATGGGTGTGGGTTCAAATGGTTCAAATGGCTCTGAGCACTATGGGACTTAACATCTGAGGTCATCAGTCCCCTAGAACTTAGAACTACTTAAACCTAACTAACCTAAGGACATCACACACATCCATGCCCGAGGCAGGATTCGAACCTGCGACCGTAGCAGTCGCGCGGTTCCTGACTGAAGCGCCTAGAACCGCATGGCCACCGCGGCCGGCCCATGGGTGTGTGGGGGGGGGGGGCAGTTGTTTCAGGGAATCACTCTTCTCGAGACATGATTTTAAGCTAATTAAGGATAGGACAGCTTGTAGTATATTTCAGTTAGTAAAAAGTTATGTAGCAGATGGGTCAAGGACATCGGGTGAGTGGGTTGGTTATAAGGGATTAGACGAAATTGGGTACATGCATTTGGCTGCGAATCATTCCGTTGAATTTAGTGGTGGCCGTGCGGTTCTAGGCGATTCATTCTGGAACCGCGTGACCGCTACGGTCGCAGGTTCGAATCCTGCCTCGGGCATGGATGTGTATGATGTCCTTAGTTTAGTTAGGTTTAAGTACTTCTGAGTTTTAGGGGACTGATGACCTCAGAAGTTAAGTCCCATAGCGCTCAGAGCCATTTTTTGAATTTAGGGACAAAAAACACGGGCACATACAAACACAATTGATGGGAATTGGGAGGGGGGGGGGGGGGGGGCAACAAAAAGTGTTAACTTGCAGAGAAAAAAGGATAATTTCAGTACTACAGAGTCATTTAGATGAGTATGTCCGGGAGGATGTATGTGCCAAAGAAAGAGAGATAAGTTTCTGTTTTAGAATTAGGTGCATTTTTAGTTTTTTTATTTTAATTTTTGCCGTTACTTTTCTATCGTTAATTTTGTTTCATGTTTGTTTTCGAAGTATTAGGATATTTTTTTAATAGTTCATAGATAGCCTTGACTTTTTGGACGTCAGCGTATGGGGGATAATAATCTGCTATTGGAAAGTACTGGTGCGTACGCTGTTTCCGTAATTTTCATTTCTATGTTAGTTTTGTCTAACAGTGACTTGCCGTATGGAGGTTGTTGCATTGTGTGCTCATGTTGGCAATTGTTTGACGTTGGCGTTAGCGAATTTGCAACTGAGTACATGTCGAAGAGTAGGTGGACTGAAAACGAGAGATGTATTTTTTGAAATTATTGAATAAGTTACGAATTTCTGAAAGAGTGGTTACCTCGTGAGTCAGGTGAACAGCTTAATGTCACTATAATGGATTGCTTTAGGTGGAGGTTTAGGTTAGGATAGAATGCGACGATTTGGATCTGAGTTGGCAAAGCCAACGATTCTTACAGTGGAAAAGTTATTTGTGGTGACACACTGATCTGTAGTGTGACCTGAGGTCTAGGTTAGGTTGGAATGCAACAGTTTCGTTTTGATATGGCGAAAGCCAACAAATCTGACAGGGGAAAGGATTTCTGTGGTGCTACACTGATCTGCAGCGTAACCTGACGTCTAGGCTAGGTTGGAACGCAACAGTTTGGTCCTGAGTTGGCGGTGCGAATGAGTCTGACAGCGAAAAAGATTTCTGTGGCGACACACGACTGATGAAGATTAGATGGGTAGATCACATAACTAATAAGGAGGTACTGAATAGGATTGGGGAGAAGAGGAGTTTGTGGCACAACCTGACTAGAAGAAGGGATCGGTTGGTAGGACATGTTCTGAGGCATCAAGGGATCACCAATTTAGTATTGGAGGGCAGTGTGGAGGGTAAAAATCGTAGAGGGAGACCAAGAGATGAATACATTAAGCAGATTCAGAAGGATGTAGGCTGCAGTACATACTGGGAGATGAAGAAGCTAGCATAGGATAGAGTAACATGGAGAGCTGCATCAAACCAGTCTCAGGACTGAAGACCACAACAACAACAACAACACTGATCTGCAGCTTAGACCTAGATCTATGTTAGTTTGGGATGCAACAGATCAATCGTGAGCTGGCAAAGCCAACGAATGTAACAGCGGAAAAGATTTTTGTGGTGAAAGACTGATCGAAACGTAGCCTGTGGTCTAGCTTGTGTTGGAATGCAACGGTTTGGTTTTGAGTTGGCGAAGCAACGAATGTGAGGGCGGAAAAGCTTTCTGTGGTGACAGACTGATCTGTTGCGTAGCCTGAGCTCTAGGTAGGTTATAATTCAATGGTTTTTCTCGTTAAACCCAAGAAAACTACATGTATTAAGAGACTCACCTGTAGTGTTGGGTGTAATGTGCCAGTTTCGTTGAGGTCTCGAAGGAAACGAATGCCAACGCGAATGTTCGGTGCGTGGTTGATCTATATCGTATGTCGTGACATTATGATGCTCTTCGTAATATCCTTCTTGTATTTACGACTTTGGCGAACACTTCGACTATGTTGTTCAGTTACGAGTTATTAGTAGAAATCTGCAGCTGATATTACCTACGAATGAGTATTGTTATAGGCTGAACACATACTAATGATTTAACGTCAAGAGCTTGTTTGTTGTGATGCTTGTTTGGCTTAGTTCTGAATATGACTTTATTTAACAAAGCCAGCCGGAGTGGCCGAGCGGTTCTAGGCGCTACAGTCTAGAATCCTGCCGGCCGAAGTGGCCGTGCGGTTAAAGGCGCTGCAGTCTGGAACCGCAAGACCGCTACGGTCGCAGGTTCGAATCCTGCCTCGGGCATGGATGTTTGTGATGTCCTTAGGTTAGTTAGGTTTAACTAGTTCTAAGTTCTAGGGGACTAATGACCTCAGCAGTTGAGTCCCATAGTGCTCAGAGCCATTTTCTAGAATCCTGCCTCGGGCATGGATGTGTGTGATGTCCTTAGGTTAGTTAGGTTTATGTATTTCTAAGTTCTAGGGGACTGATTACCACAGCAGTTAAGTCCCATAGTGCTCAGAGCCATATTTTTATTTATCAGAAGTATTTCGCTGTTTCCGAGTGTAATATTAGCTACGGTTTTTCGCGGAGCAAATATTGTTTCTGAGAATCGTGGGAGCCATCATCAACAGTAGCAGACTTCGGAAAAGTCTGTACTGTATTTCTAGTTTACAGTTTATATGATAGCTTTGACTCTTTCCTTTAGCATGTTTTTTTTCAGATACGTGGGCTGTATTTTGAGAAAATTAATCTGTAGCTCTTATTTTGGTAATTTCTGGCGTTTTCCTCAGATACTGGTAATTATAGTTCTCGGCTGTCATCTAATGCGTTTGTTAATTCGTAATAAAATGAATATATATATAAGTGAATCGTATTTTCGAATAGTTTCAGTTTTTCCCAGAATCATTTCTTTCCATGTCATATTTAACCTTGTGACGTCCATTATAGCGGTAGAGTGTGTCTTTACGATAGGGCCTGCTCGATTCCCTTGTCGTTCTGAAAACTGTTTCTTTCATTATAATATTCATAATCCGAAGTATTTGCTGGACGACGTTATTTTTTTTGTTGTCGCATGTTTTTAAGTCACTCTCCAGAGCCAACGACTGGTATCGAAGCCTCCTCTTCGTCTCGTTAGGACGTGAGTACAACATCTAATATAAAAAAGCCTTTATAATTTGTATATTATTTAATATATATATATATATATATATATCTATATATGCAATGGTTTACAGATGCGCTGACGAAGGTAACAAAGCCGAAACGAGCTTATATACAAAAATAAAGTATCAAGCAGCATACTGTCTACTAATTCTCTGTGTAATGTCCTACTGTAACATAATATATGCTGCAGTGCCCATAATAGAGAAATTTATTGTCTGAATTATTCAGCACAACCTTTCGCATTATGTTTGTTAAGTATGAGTCAAACCATCTGTGCGTAAAGCCATCAACTCCGTATACACTTCGAGCTTTGCCGGTACGCTGCTTCATGGTGCTGCGTTTCCATGTTCTGTAACGCGTTCAGCTGTGAGGACGGCTGCCTTTGTAGGTATCCGGCAAACGAGTTACGGCTGGCGACCTGTGGTGCGAGAGCCGCTCCTTGCCCGTGGCCCACATGACGAGACGCCGCTGCGGCCCGTCGGGCAAGCTGCACGTGTTCGAGCTGGGCTTCAACGTCTCCCGCCGCTGGCTGCCCGCCATAGAGGTGTGCCACGACACCGACACTGCCAACACCTTGTACTCCCACCACCGGTTGCTCGGGTATGTCGCTCACACCAGCGCTGACATCTGTTTCAGAGACTGACAAGTCACTAAGAAAATTCCGTAGCTTATAGATTTGTAATTGTATGCTGCCTGTTAGGTGCTTTATACGTGTCGTGCAGATGAGTGCTGTGGTGTCGAGATGGGCAGTAAATATCGACGTATGAAAACATCGCTATTTTAATAACAATATCGATCAATACCGATAACACTTCATTATCGATATATTGATTCGTCAGTATCAAATATTGTGTATCGAAAGTGATACTTTTTATTCCCAGAATGAGATTTTCACCCTGCAGCGGAGTGTGCGCTGATATGAAACTTCCTGGCAGATTAAAACTGTGTCTCGGACCGAGACTCGAATTCGGGACCTTTGCCTTTCGCGGGAAAGCGCTCTACCAACTGAGCTACCCAACTACGACTCACACCCCTTCCTCACAGCTTTACATCTGCCAGTACCTCGTCTCCTACCTTCCAAACTTTACAGAAGCTCCCCTGCGCAGGAGAGCTTCTGTTAAGTTTGGAAGGTAGGAGACGAGGCACTGGCAGATGTAAAGCTGTGAGGACGGGGTGTAAGTCATGCTTGGATATCTCAGTTGGCAGAGCACTTGCCCGCGAAAGGAGAAGGTCCCGAGTTCGAGTCTCGGTCCAGCACACAGTTTTAATCTGCCGGGAAGTTTCATACTTTTTATCGTCTGTCTTTTCTTGACTCGTGGGCAGTATAGTTCTCATAGGCAGATTTCTTGCCAATTCCCGCTACTACCAATAGTGGCATACTAACAGCAAATGTCTTACAACGGGATTAATTTAATTTGACATTCAGTAATAAAAATGAACACTAGATTTAAACATGAATGTAAATATCCTCGGAGTAGTGAAGCAACTCAAACCACTTAATAAAAGCAAGTCTTGTGGTCCAGATACCAAATAGGTTCCATTCCGTGTATGCTGATGCATTCGCTCCATGCTTAACAATCATTTACAATCGTTCGCTCGACGAAAGATCCATACCCAAAGGCTGGAAAGTTGCACAGGTTACACCAATATTCAAGAAAGGTAGTAGGAGTAATCCACTAAATTACAGACCCATATCGTTAACGTCGATATGCAGCAGGATTTTAGAACATATATTGTGTTCGAACATTATGAATTACCTCGAAGGAAACGGTCTATTGACACACAGTCAACAGTCAAAACATCGTTCCTGTGAAACACAACTAACTCTTTATTCACATGAAGTGCTGAGTGCTATTGACAAGAGATTTCTGATTGATTCCGTATTCCTGGATTTCCGATAGGCATTTGACATTGTACGACACAAGCGGCTCGTAGTGAAATTGCGTGCTTATTGAATATCGTCTGTTATGTGACTGGATTTTCGATTTTCTGTCATAGAGGTCACAGTTCATAGTAACTGACGGAAAGTCATCGAGTAGAACAGAAGTGATTTCAGGCGTTCCCCAAGGTAGTGTTATAGGCCCTTTGCTGTTCCTTATCTATATAAACAATTTGGGAGACAATCTGAGCAGCAGCCGTCTTCGGTTGTTTGCTGATGACGCTGTAGTTTATCGACTAATAAAGTCATCAGAAGATCAAAACAAACTGCAAAACGATTTAGAAAAAATATCTGAATGGTGCGAAAAGTGGCAGTTGATCCTAAATAACGAAAAGTGTGAGGTCATCCACATGAGTGCTAAAAGGAACTCGTTAAACTTCGGTTACACGGTAAATCAGTCTAATCTAAAAGCCGTAAATTCAACTAAATACCTACGTATTACTATTACGAACAACTTAAATTGGAAAGAACACATAGAAAATGTTGTGGGGAAGGCTAACCAAAGGCTTCGTTTTATTGGCAGGACACTTAGAAAATGTAACAGACCTACTAAGGAGACTGCCTACACTATGCTTGTCCGTCCTCTTTTAGAAAACTGCTGCGCGGTGTGGGATCCTTACCAGATAGGACTGACAGAGTACATCGAAAAAGTTCAAAGAAAGGCAGCACGTTTTTTATTATCGCTAAATATGGGAGAGAGTGTCACAGAAATGATACAGGATTTGGGCTGGACATCATTAAGAGAAAGGTGTTTTTCGTTGCGACGGAATCTTCTCACGAAATTCCAATCACCACCTTTCTCCTCCGAATGCGAAAATATTTTGTTGACACCGACCTACATAGGGAGGAACGATCACCACGATAAAATAAGGGAAACCAGAGCTCGTCCGGAAAGGTATAGGTATTCATTCTTTCTGCGCGCTATACAAGATTGGAATAATAGAGAATTGTGAAGGTTGTTCGATGAACCCTGTGCCAGGCACTTAAAGTGATTTGCAGAGTATCCATGTAGATGCAGATGTAGAATGTGTCTGTACTGCATATCTATGAAAGTTTGTTACTTCCGTGTGTCATTTCTAACATTGCAAATTATAGGCACGAGGTGCAAAACGAACACGTTTGGTGACAGCGTTGTATGAGAACGGTGGAAATTACCACTCCCTGCTCCAACTATGAGGCAGAATGTGTGCTCTCTTTACCCCATGAGTGCCTGGATCAAGAAACAATAGACGCACTGTGAAAGTAACTTAAACTGAGCACAAAAGTCGCACACACTATTGCGCTGATATTTGATGGAAAATGGACTCTTGTTGTCTGTTTATGGTAAGTACGATATTTCAAGCACAGAACACATATCAGAAGTGTTTCACTGCAGAGCCTTTTCTCGTGTAGCGATGAGCCGAACACATCGCTATTTCAAAATATCGATTGTTTTGTCTCTGTGATATCAACTTCTTTTACATAAATCGATACAAAATATACATCGATATTTATAATTTGCTCATCCCCTTTCGGCAGTGGTAAATCCAAGTTGCCTGCCACACTTGCCAGCTGAACACACTGTATTTAATATTGCGCCTTGTAAGAACAATAACAGCATAAAACACATTGGCAATGAAAGATCGCTCACTTGCAGATGGCCATCAGTTGCTCAAAATAAAATAATTTTATGAATCTCCTTCCTTTTGGGAATGTCCCTAATAAAGGCGTCAGTTCTACAAGGAAAAGCACCATCAAAGCAAGACCATAGTTTAGGAATGTACTGTCGTTATTTATTAACTGTTGGGATGCCTCATCAGTTCGTTGCAAGGAAGAAAATATGATACTAAAACCGTTCTTGTTCAGTTGAAATATTTAATTACTCAATGCAATTACAAATTGTTGCATACGAGATCAACATTAATAGGCTTACAGTGACGCAAAAATTATTGACATCAGTTAGCAGTATGTGGTTATTCTGGGCTACTAATTATCCGTCGGCCAGGGTGGCTGAGCGGTTCTAGGCGCTACAGTCTGGAACCGTGTGACCGCTATGGTCACAGGTTCGAATCCTGCCTCGGGCATGGATATGTGTGATGTCCTTAGGTTAGTTAGGTTTAAGTAGTTCTAAGTTCTAGGAGACTGATGACCTCAGAAGTTAAGTCCCATAATGCTCAGAGCCATTTGAACCATTTTGAATTTATTATCCTTGTATGTGCCGATGGCACTTGACTTTTTCATGTCGAAGAGGGCTGCAAGGATAAATCAAACGACTATTCTGAGCAGCTCACAAATACTACTAAACTGGGGAAGATCGATTCGCACTTTCTGTAGTGGAATCTTTCTGTGATAAATAACCGAACAATTCCCATTGCTGAATAATTACGCATTTCCGAGTTTCACAGACCAGAAAGTAGTGTAAGGCCTAAATGCGACACTAACTCAAAATAACTGCATCAGAACAACGCCAAGGTGCAAATGGACGCCTCGGGATCTCTGTGTGCGCTAGAGACGGGGGATCCGCTCCTGAACTGATTCATAGAGTTGAATCTTTCAAAGGAGTGAACAATCAGTGATTCAGAAAAAAAGAACGGTAGCTCCAAACGTTTTCCCACAGCAGAGAAGAGAGAGAGAGACAGAGAGAGAGAGAGAGAGACGGAGCACATCAGCGGGGCCTCTGCTGGTCAGAGCACACTACACGCCACACAACACAGCCAGCGCCGGCCTCTGCCCTGCTTCTACCTTGGCTGCCTGCATTGTGCAGTGCCCCATTGGATTTTGTGTTTCACATATGCCGTGCTGTCTCTGTGCTTCCTCTGCCGCGTGCAGTGTCTGGCGCAGCTTAACTTAGTTAGCATCGCACTCCGCCGGCGATCGTTTCAGTCACACGTCCTGCCCTCTGGGCAGTTGATGCGAGCAACAGGACAGAGAGCCTCCTAGCGGAGAACATAAGAACTACTTGCAACTACCAGTTCGCAAGAGAACGGACGATTTGTCTCGGAGTGGGTGACTGATGACCGTTCACCGCTCCCCCCACCATCGGAACTCGCCCGCTCAGCTCTCATCCCACCGTTCTCGACTCTAGCCAGAGCGTTGAGCAAAGCAACTCAGGTGTCACTCTGGTCTCTGCGGTCTTAGCTCACGCAGTAATACAGCTCGCGGCTCGACCTGCTTGACTCAGCGCCTCTGCATCGGAGTTCGTCTCTAATGGATATTGTTCTTCGTAGTAATACCGCTATGTATATTACATTATTATGTTATGCATACATCATTTGTTTTTATTTTAGTTTTATTTGTTTAAACTGATCAGATTATGTTCCTGACGACTCCTCTTACTATAGGATTTTTATTATGGACACTCGAGTTTACGCTTTAATTACGAGCGAACCGATAAACGTATCGCAAAATATGATACACCAATATTTTCCTTGTTTTATTCTGTGTAAGGCTATATGCAGCACTTTAGTCTTACAGTCAAATTTATATATTTTTTTTTTCTTATTCTGGTACGGATTTTGCAATCTTAGGCGTCTTCGGAAGGAAACATTCACTTTAAAAATATATGGCTTGCGATGTATTTGTACGAGGTTAATGAAATTTTAATACATTATATCCAAATATATTGTTAATGTAAATCTCAAGTTACAACATTTTCCAATCACCCAAAAACCACGATAGTGCAAAATAAATCAATAATCAAAAACTTTGTCATATCGTGGAAATTTCAATAACCAATACAAAATTCTTATTGATTATCTGTGTTACTTCATAATAGGATCAAATAAGATCAAAATACAGGTATAGTACTGGAATAAACCAAGTTTAAAGGAAAATGTGCCTTCCATTTATTTTCTATTGTGAATGAGTGGTGAGTCATGAAAAAGAGCTAGTTCATTTCAGGGAGTGAACAGTTCTGATCCGATCTCTGAAAAGAACAGTTTTGCCCATCTCTAGTGTGCGCCCGCTCAACTCGTCGCCCTGCGGTCGGGAATGCGAAAGCTTACAAGGAAGCTCTTGAGTGGTAGGTCGCAAGTTCAGCCTTTAGTAAGGCTCATTTGAAACTGATGTGTTAACAATTGTGACTGGAAAAATATTAGCTGCTAATAACTCACCATGTGCATCAGGAGTGCGACAGGAAATGAGTGCACTGGATGAGCAGAGACAAACTTTCTATGGGATGTATGCATTACACTTCACAAAATGGACATCGTTGACATTCAAGAAATGTTCAGAACAAACCATTAGCTTGCCCCATGAACACAGGGTAAAATGGTGCGCAACAGTCTTCACATAGGTTCGCACCACCAAGATTGAAGGCGAACTCCTTGGGTGCTACAAACTGCACAGGATGTTCAGCTAGGTATCCAGTCTCAAAGACTGCATATAGAATCATATTGGTGTAATGAGGTGATGAGAACTGATGGAATATGATATCATGAAACCGAATGTGAAACGGTCTCTCCTAGAACTTTACGTGAAATTGGCTATCCTTTAAGGCGTAGCTGCAGATACTACGATAATGTGTTTTGTAGGTGCGGAAAAAATCAAACATCCAGAGGCTGAATTTGTCTAGTGGTTCCAGGTGGTAGGAAAGGCAATGTCACACATTTTTCACTAAGGATATTTTGCTCTAAAGGAGTATGACTCTTGTATGCAGACATGGAATCAAGCAAAAGCAAGTTATTTTAACCAGCTATTGGCCAAAAGCAGTGCTCATAGTATCGTTGTAGTTATCTCACGGCCATTTTCCCATTCTTGCTTGCTGTGACGTAAATATGTCCTACTAACCTTGCTAGAGCAATCATACGATATAGAATCTTAGGGGACAGAGTACCTGCAACTTCTCACAGATCAATAAATACATTTACAGCCAACCACACAGATTAACAATAGGCGTAATTATATGCGAATGCGTTAAGGCATTGATGTTAGTCGATCTTGATACAAATCTGTTGGTACCTCTAATTTCCAGGGTGCCTTTCACATGCATTTGACCTTCGAATCCCCATTGGACGGAGATGAAAACAAATTCCTTACTGAATGCTGGAATAAGTTTGTTTATTTCATCTACAAATTATCGGGCTGATTCCGCAGTTTGCTATACATCGTAAACTTGACACTTTGTTTGCAATTTCGCTATCTTCCGCTTTCAAATTCTGTAGCACTGTTTGAAGTTATGCAACCATCGCCTGCTTAACTTGAAATCACTGTAATCTATGTAGCGCGCAATTTGATGTGCATAACATAGTAGGTCACTATCACTCGCATTCTGTAAATTACGCTACTGGACATTAAAATTGCTACACCAAGAAGAAATGCACATGATAAACGGGTATTCATTGGACAAATATATTATACTAGAACTGACATGTGATTACATTTTCACGCAAATTGGTGCATATATCCTGAGAAATCAGTACCCACAACAACCACTTCTGTCCGTAATAACGGCCTTGATACGCCTGGACACTGAGTCAAACAGAGCTTGGATGGCGTGTACTTGCCCATGCAGCTTCAACACGATATCACAGTTCATCAAGAGTAGTGACTGGCGTATTGTGACGAGCCAGTTGCTCGGCCACCATTGACTAGACGTTTTCAGTTGTTGAGAGATCTGGAGAATGTGCTGTCCAGGCCAGCAGTCGAACATTTTGCGTATCCAGAAAGGCCCGTACAGGACCTGCAACATGCGGTCGTGCATTATCCTGCTGAAATGTATAGTTTCGGAGGGATCGAATGAAGGGTAGAGCCACGGGTCGTAACACATCTCAAATGTAACGCCCACTGTTCAAAGTGCTGTCAATGCGAACAAGAGGTGACCGAGACGTGTAGCCAATGGCACCCCATACCATCACTCCGGGTGATACGCCAGTATGGCGATGACGAATACATGCTTTCAATGTGAGTTCACCGCGATGTCGCCAAACACGGATGCGACCATCATGATGCTGTAAACAGAACCTGGATTCATCCGAAAAAATGGCGTTTTGCCATTTGTGCACCCAGGTTCGTCGTTGAGTACACCATCGCAGGCGCTCCTGCCTGTAATGCAGCGTCAAGGGTAACCGCAGCCATGGTCTCCAAGCTGATAGTCCATGCAGCTGCAAACGTCGTCGAACTGTTCGTGCAGATGGTTGTTGTCTTGCAAACGTCCCCATCTGTTGACTCAGGGATCGAGACGTGGCTGCACGGTCCGTTACAGCCATGCAGATAAGATGCCTGTCATCTCGACTACTAGTGATACGAGGCCGTTGGGATCCAGCACGGCGTTCCATATTACCCTCCTGAACCCACCGTTTCCATATTCTGCTAACAGTCATTGGATCTCGACCAACGCGAGCAGCAATGTAGCGATACGATAAACCGCAATCGCGATAGGATACAATGCGACCTTTATCAAAGTTGGAAACGTGATGGTACGTATTTCTCCTCCTTACACGAGGCATCACAACAATGTTTCCCAGGGAACGCCGGTCAACTGCTGTTTGTGTATGATAAATCGGTTGAAACTTTCCTCATGTCAGCACGTTGTAGGTGTCGCCACCGGCGCGAACCTTGTGTGAACGCTCTGAAAAGCCAATCATGTGCATCACAGCATCTTCTTTCTGTCGGTTAAATTTCGCGTCTGTAGCACGTCATCTTCGTGGTGTAGCAATTTAAATGGCCAGCAGCGTATATCTGAAGTCCTTGAAACGAGTAGACAACAGTTCTTTTCAGAAGTGCACCTTGTTTTCCCTTGAATATCCCTAGCTTTTCTTATGCTCTACACATCAATCTTGCTGTGGACTCTCACGAAATCTGTTTATAGTACTCTTTTTACTATAACGCGGATGATCTTCAATTTACACAATTGTGTTTAGCACCCGCACTTGGAGAACAATTGTCTTTTACTACTTTTCATCGCAGGCGGGATTTGTGGCTCCCTGTCCTACAAGGATGAAGTATACTACACTCATTCTCATAAATTAAGGATAATTGCAGAATGTGGTGCCACAAAACTGGGCACTACACAAAACTGGCGCTAATAGCATAGGCACATAGGGAAAGCACACGACACAGATCTGTACATCCATGGTATAGGTGATAAGTTGAGGAAATCATCCCGCAACACATGTGCTACTAAACGCCACTGTGTCCTGCGCATGTACCCCGAAATCAGTATGGAATATGATCACCATGTGCACTTACACAGGTCGCGCAATGAGCTGGTGTATTCTGGATCAGGTGGTCGAGCAGCTGCCGGGGTATAGCCTCCCATTCTTGCACCAGTGGCTGGCGGAGCTCCTGAAGTGTGGTAGAGGTTTGAAGACGTGCAGCTATACGTCGACCGAGAGCATCCCAGACATGCTTGAAGGGGTTTAGGTCTGGCGAACAGGCAGGCCACTCCATTCGCTATATTCTGTTTCAAGATACACCTCCACGGTGGCAGCTCGGTGGGACCGTGCGTTATCATCCATCAAGAGGTAGGTGAGACCCACTTCCCCCTGGAAAGGCGGACATACTGGTGCAAAATGACGTCCCGATATACCTGACCTGTTGCAGTTGCTCTGTCAAAGACACGCAGGGGTGTACATGCACCAATCATAACCCCACGCCACACCATCAAACCACGACCTCCATACAGGTCCCTTTCAAGGACATTAAGGGGTTGGTATCTGGTTCCTGGTTCAAGCCAGATGAAAACACGGTGAGAGTCACTGTTCAGACTATATCTGGATTCGTCCCTGAACATAGCCCAGGACCACTGTTCCAATGACCATGTACTGTGTTCCCAACACCAGGCGTTACTGGCTCTCCTGTGACCAGGAGTCAGTGGAATGCACCTTGCAGGTCTTCGGGCGATTAAACCATGTCTGTTAAGTCGTCTGTAGACTATGTGCCTGGAGACAATCATTCCAGTGGCTGCGGTAAGGTCCCAAGCAAAGCTACCTGCAGTACTCCGTGGGCATCTGCGGGCACTGATGGTGAGATATCGGTCTTCTTGTGGTGTTGTACACTGTGGACTTTCCGTACTGTAGCGCCTCGACACGTTTCCTGTCTGCTGGAATCGTTGCCATAATCTTGAGATCACACTTTGTGGCAGACAGAGGGCCCATGCTACGACCTGCTATGTTTGACCAGCCTCCAGTCGCCCTAGTGTTCTACCCCTCATAACGTCATCAATATGTGTTCTTTGAGCCGTTGTCAACACACAGTCACCATTAGCACGTCTGGAAACAGCGCACTTACTCGCTCCACAGTACTCCGACATGCACCTGCGTATGTGAACTGCTGCCAGCGCCACCGTGCGACGACCGCAGGTCAAATGCACCGCATGGTCATACCCCGAGGTTATTAAACGCGCAAACCGCCTACCAGAGCGTTGTTTCACCATGTATCAGCATTATCCTTAATTTATGAGCATGAGTGGATATGAGTCGACACCTGTTTCGGTATCACATTCACTTGTTAAGCACGTATTCTCATTATTGTACTCCACATGTACTTCGCCTACACAGTTGAGCGTATACGACACTAGAGATGGGCAAAACTGTTCTTTTCAGAGATCGGATCAGAACTGTTCACTCCTTGAAATGAACTAGTTTTTTTTCATCACTCACCACTCATTCACAATAGAAAATAAATGGAAGGCACATTGCCCTTTAAACTTGGTTTATTCCGGTACTATACTTGTATTTTGATCTTATTTGATCCTATTTTGAAGTAACACAGATAATGAATAAGAATTTTGTATTGTTTATTGAGATTTCCACGATATGACAAAGTTTTTGATTATTGATTTATTTTGCACTATCGTGGTTTTTGGGTGATCGTAAAATGTTGTACCTTGAGATTTACATTAACAATATATTTGGCTATAATGTATTAAAATTTCATTAACCTCGTAGAAATACATCGCAAGCCATATATTTTTAAAGTGAACGTTTCCTTCCGAAGATGCCTAAGATCGCAAAATCCGTACCAGAATAAGAAAAAAAAAAATATAAATTTGACTGTAAGACTAAAGTGCTGCATATAGCCTTACACAGAATAAAACAAGGAAAATATTGGTGTATCACATTTTGCGATACGTTTATCGGTTCGCTCGTAATTAAAGCGTAAATTCGAGTGTCCATAATAAAAATCCTATAGTAAGAGGAGTCGTCAGGAACATAATCTGATCAGTTTAAACAAATAAAACTAAAATAAAAACAAATGATGTATGCATAACATAATAATGTAATATACATAGCGGTATTACTACGAAGAACAATATCCATTAGAGACGAACTCCGATGCAGAGGCGCTGAGTCAAGCAGGTCGAGCTGCGAGCTGTATTACTGCGTGAGCTAAGACCGCAGAGACCAGAGTGACACCTGAGTTGCTTTGCTCAACGCTCTGGCTAGAGTCGAGAACGGTGGGATGAGCACTGAGCGGGCGAGTTCCGATGGTGGGGGGAGCGGTGAACGGTCATCAGTCACCCACTCCGAGACAAATCGTCCGTTCTCTTGCGAGCTGGTTGTTGCAAGTAGTTCTTATGTTCTCCGCTAGGAGGCTCTCTGTCCTGTTGCTCGCATCAACTGCCCAGAGGGCAGGACGTGCGACTGAAACGATCGCCGGCGGAGTGCGATGCTAAGTTAAGCTGCGCCAGACACTGCACGCGGCAGAGGAAGCACAGAGACAGCACGGCATATGTGAAACACAAAATCCAATGGGGCACTGCACAATGCAGGCAGCCAAGGTAGAAGCAGGGCAGAGGCCGGCGCTGGCTGTGTTGTGTGGCGTGTAGTGTGCTCTGACCAGCAGAGGCCCCGCTGATGTGCTCCGTCTCTCTCTCTCTCTCTCTCTCTTCTCTGCTGTGGGGAAACGTTTGGAGCTACCGTTCTTTTTTTTCTGAATCACTGATTGTTCACTCCTTTGAAAGATTCAACTCTATGAATCAGTTCAGAAGCGGATCCCCCGTCTCTATACGACACCACACATTCTGCTGCCTCATCTTGCAGAAACGCTAACATTTCATGTACCACTTCTTTCTCACTCTGCGAAATTCCTCGTGTTCCTTCCTGACGAAATGGCAACTTCGGCAACAATTCTGTAGATATAGTGCAATGTTTGATTTGTTCATCATTGCCATTACTCTGCTATGTATGGACACCGCTAGCACTGTAGTGAGTTACTTTGTCGTCTAAGCAGTTCTACTACGCTCCATAGTCTCATGCTGTGCTCACCATACCTGTCGTCCCGCCCGTGTTGCCACTAGCAGCCAGTATTGTGGTTCCATGGTAGACAATAGATTCGAACCAGCGATCCATGGAGATCAACTCATAAAATACGACGGTCTATTGCTCTAACAACTCAGCTGCCGAAGAAATGAGGTGTAGTTGGGTTAAAACGACAATTTTCAGTAGTAGTTTAATCTTGTTGAATGGCGCTGTCCTTCCTTGTAACAATGGGAGAGGGTATTTATGAGGTAGTTAAATGTTAACTTCAGGTTGCAACACAGTCTCAAGTTAGTTAACTTGTGTGTCGACGTGCTGGCAACTTACTGGTACAGTGCAACCACAATGTATGCATCTTCTCACTCACTGAAACAGTCACAAACAACTTTTCAGTAGTTTCTATAGATGTATTTGTACAGTACTGTACTACACACCGTTTGTAACCCATTTTCCGAAACGCAAATCCCAAACCAGGACATCACTGTGAATTAGCATTATGACGGTAGGAACAGCGAGCTAGCAAGTGACGTCACAGGTATCACACTACTCGAATGGAGCGTTTGAGGGGGCTTTCAAATTATTTGAATTTAATTTCCGTTTTTATAGAATAATACCGAAATTCAAGAGGAGGAAAAGCATGTTAGGAGCATAAAGGGACATAATTAATCATTTAAGACAATTTCCGGAAAACTAATACCCAAGGCGTCTTCCCGTGCTCCGTTGAAAGGACGAGCTCCCGCACAGTCTAAGGGAAAACATTTTAAGTATTATGCAAGAATCTTTTTGGGCAACGACAAATTTCCTAGGCAGTTCTTTACCTCAAAAGTAGTATTACGGTCCACCCAGTCTGTCGTTGGAGAGTTACGGTATACACTATGGAAACAATGTGGCAGCGTCCTCGGCAACTTTTTATTGATCGCAAGGAGAGTAATATCGCCAACTAATACCGTTGAGTTCACAGTACTAACTGAGAATGTGGCGTAATCTGAGTTCCATTGTAGGCATGTCTGTCCATTTCGGTGCCTGGGTTCACTCTAGGGCTGTTGCGTAGCGTATGTATTCGTTACTGAGTAATGAGTATTCTACGAGACGTAAGTACTGTATTGTTATTGCCTGAAACGTTTCGTAACTCACATCTGCCCTTCCCTGCATGGAGTTCTTACCCAACTCCAGCCCCTACAAGTGGTTGGTTCAGTGGACTCGGAAGCATATCGTTCCAGCACGTTAGTCCCGGCTCAGTACTTTTTGAGTTTCTTGAATTTGTTATTCTCAGTGGAGTAAGTCATTAGTGACGCGAAGTGACACTTACATTTTGTCCCTCGCCATATTTTCTTTCGCGCATGCAGTTTCCTGTCCGACTCGTGCGTATCTTCCTTCGTAAGTCCCTCAATACTACAGATGTATTTAGTTAACCACGGGTGCTTTACTACCTTCCACCTTGAGCTATAAACTCTATAGTAGTCCATAATTCTGCTCTTGCCGGTTCGGAATGTTATCTTAGGCAGATTTTCTTCTACGCTGTCCACAAAACTTCGAGGGAGCTGTAGCGATATAACGATGACGTCGGGGCTAATGATCCATTTCTCATTGTGGCATCTCAGCGCCTTGCTACTCTGCTTTGAGCCAGTGATGTAAAGACAAAAAACCCAAACCGTAAGATACTGCTGAAACACTGATTTATGTTGTACTCTGCCAGCGTTGCACCACGCTTTGAAACTACCTCACTAGAAAACAGAACAAGAAGAATAATTGTGTTACAGAAACAGACAGGAAGAGCTCTACATGCGACTCAGGTGCTATGTGGATGTCAAACCACATTTCTAGTATTAATTTTAAATTAACAACAGCCTCAGTTGCAACGTTTACCTAGATTTACCTAGGTTTCAGTTGGGATAACCCAACCTTCTTCAGAATAAAAGGAACCACGATTTGTCCTTAACGGACACTGTCAAAAACTAAAAATTATAATATAGTAATACATCGTCATATTGCAATAACTTATCTGGGAAACAGCCTCGGCCCCACTTCGTGACCGCAGTACGGCAGCAAGTCAAGAATGATATTAAATTTGCACATGAAATTATTTCCACGATAACTAGCATAATTACTCCTGACCAC
Source organism: Schistocerca piceifrons (assembly GCF_021461385.2). NCBI lineage: Eukaryota > Metazoa > Arthropoda > Insecta > Orthoptera > Acrididae > Schistocerca > Schistocerca piceifrons. The sequence goes on along the minus strand of NC_060140.1, from coordinate 205,141,711 downwards.
CAAAGGAACTGACATAAAAATGATTGAAATTCAAATATTAAATAATTCAAATGCCTTCATCTGTGGACTGTCCACATATCAGTCCGTACTCACCAGGCTCCAGCAATGCAGTAACTCTTCCCTTCCCCCCTCTCCGGTTCCGCCACTTCTGTGGTGGGGAGGGGAGGGGGGCATGAAAGGTGCAGGCGTCTTACACGCCAACCTAACTCTTTTGTATGCTGTTGTACCAGCTCTGACTACCAAGCTAGACCTCTCTGCCTTTCTACTTCCGCGAAAGCTGTTGACAAAACTGGAGAAAAAACTACTTTAGCAGACAGCAACTGGCTACTCTCACGAAAACTGACATTCACTCGTTGCAGTCATGCACTGAAGGGTAAATGTTGTAACAAGGATGTGGGGGTTACGCAGGTGGCCACTAATTTATAACATAATAAAGAAAAGAAAAGACACACTCATATAAACGACACACTTCGTTGTGAGAGACTAGTGGCGCACATGCGACAGATACCATTATGTAGGCATAAAGATCTCCACAGAGTGTTTCCGTAAGAGCGCGCAAAAATTTAACAGGACTTAGAGGATGCTCCACTGAGCGATTTGAAATAGGGAACCTTGGGTCGGAGAAACCGGTTTAAGGAGATAATAGAAGTAAAATCACTTTACTGTGTACTTTTTTATTTACGTTATTTACAGTTAACTGCAAACACCATCATTGACACAATGAACGTACTATTTGTACTGTATCTTACAAAATGTGCTGAAACGGACGGCCATAAACCTCAATGCAAGCATGGCATCAGCGAACAAGATTGTAACGCACCCCGACAAATATCCCTGGTATGTTTCGAATCACACCACAGGCAGCTACGATTCTGGCAATTAATTCCGTCTCTGTATCCTCTGGGGTTTCATACACAAGTGACCTTAGATATCCCCATAGGAAATAATCAAGGGTGACCTCCACTTCCAATCCAGCGACCAGGAAATACAGCATTAGGATGGTTGTGGGTATCTACACTGAAGTGGGGCGGTGTACCGTCATGTGTATCCACATCGTCCCATGAACAGCCAAGGGTACGTTCCCCAACAACTCTGGTAGAACTCTGTGCACGAAACTTAAGTACAGGTGGCCATTCAGACGGCAACGTAGAAGATATGGCCCAATGAGATTGTCGCCTACAGAGCCGGCCAAGAATGTACATATAAATAAACAGCACAGTAGGTGTTAACTTGTACACATGTTAGTTGTAAATAAGCTGGAAAACAGTAATTCTAAACAAAGGGGGAGACAGATCTACTTCCATATCTTCTTAAGCTGGCTTCTCCGACCCTATGTTCCGTATCTCAAGTTGTTCAGTGGAGCATTCTCTATGCCGTGTTACATTTTGCACGCTCTTACGCAAATACCTTGTCTATGTACGTATACAGGGTGGTCCATTGATAGTGGCGGGGCCAAATATCTCACGAAATAAGGATCAAACGAAAAAACTACAAAAAACGAAACTCGTCTAGCTTGAAGGGGGAAACCATATGGCGCTATGGCTGGCCCGCTAGATGGCGCTGCCGTAGGTCAAACAGATATCAACTGCGTTTTTTAAAAATAAGAACCTCCATTTTTATTACATATTCGTGTAGTATGTAAAGAAATATGAACGTTTCAGTTGGACCACTTTTTTCGCTTTGTGATAGATGGCGCTGTTAATAGTCGCATACGTAAAAGTACGTGGTATCACGTAACATTCCGCCAGTGCGGACGGTATTTGCTTCGTGATACATTACCCGTGTTAAAATGGACCGTTTACCAATTGCGGAAAAGGTCGATATCGTGTTGATGTATGGCTGTTGTGATCAAAATGCCCAACGGGCGTGTGCTATGTATGCTGCTCGGTATCCTGGACGACATCATACAAGTGTCCGTACCGTTCGCCGTATAGTTACGTTATTTAAGGAAACAGGAAGTGTTCAGCAACGTGTGATACGTCAACCACAACCTGCAACAAATGATGATGCCCAAGTAGGTGTTTTAGCTGCTGTCGCGGCTAATCCGCACATCAGTAGCAGAGAGATTGCGCGAGAATCGGGAATCTCAAAAACGTCAGTGTTGAGAATGCTACATCAACATCGATTGCACCATATTTCTATGCACCAAGAATTGCATGGCGACGGCTTTCAACGTCGTGTACAGTTCTACAACTAGACACAAGAGAAATTACGGGACGATGACAGATTTTTTGCACGCGTTCTATTTAGCGACGAAGCGTCATTCATCAACAGCGGTAACGTAAACCGGCATAATATGCACTATTGGGCAACGGAAAATCCACGATGGCTGCGACAAGTGAAACATCAGCGACCTTGGCGGGTTAATGTATGGTGCGGCATTATGGGAGGAAGGATAATTGGCCCCCATTTTATCGATGGCAATCTAAATGGTGCAGTGTATGCTGATTTCCTACGTAATGTTCTACCGATGTTATTACAAGATGTTTCACTGCATGACAGAATGGCGATGTACTTCCAACATGATGGACGTCCGGCACATAGCTCGCGTGCGGTTGAAGCGGTATTGAACAGCATATTTCATGACAGGTGGATTTGTCGTCAAAGCACCATACCATGGCCCGCACGTTCACCGGATCTGAAGTCCCCGGATTTCTTTCTGTGGGGAAAGTTGAAGGATGTTTGCTATCGTGATCCGCCGACAACGCCTGACAACATGCGTCAGCGCATTGTCAATGCATGTGCGAACATTACGGAAGGCGAACTAGTCGCTGTTGAGAGAAATGTCGTTACACGTATAACCAAATGCATTGAGGTTGACGGACATCATTTTGAGCATTTATAGCATTAATGTGGTATTTTCACGTAATCACTCTGCAACAGCATGCGTTCTCAGAAATGATAAGTTGACAAGGGTACATGTATCATATTGGAACAACCGAAATAATATGTTCAACTGTACCTAGTTTTGTATTTAATTTAAAAAACCTACCCGTTACCAACTGTTCGTCTACGATTGTGAGCCATATGTTTGTGACTATTACAGCGCCATCTATCACAAAGCGAAAAAAGTGGTCCAACTAAAACATTCATATTTCTTTACGTACTACACGAATATGTAATAAAAATGGGGTTTCCTATTTTTAAAAAGCGCAGTTGATATCAGTTTGACCTATGGCAGCGCCATCTAGCGGTCCAGCCATAGCACTATCTTGTTTCCTCCTTCAAGCTAGACGAGTTTCTTTCTTTGTAGTTTTTTCGTTTGACGCTTATTTCGTGAGATATTTGGCCCGGTCACGATCAATGGACCACCCTGTATATACGTATATATGAAAGGGGTCTAATGGAGCCCCCCTCGCTGTATGCACAGGTCGTTGCAGCGATTCCGGCGGAAGCAGACGGCAAGGCCGTCGTTCTCGCAGGGCAGCGAGACCGGGACGCTGTACGTGGGCGTCTCGCCGCCCAAAGTGTACTCGCCCTCTGCCGTTCTGGAGACCCTGGCGGCGGCGCTGGGGTCGCGGGAGGCGGCCAGCCAGATGCTCTCGCAGTCGACGCTGAGCCGCGGCCACCTCGCACCCTCCGGAGACTTCATCCTCAACACCCAGCAGCACGCGTCCTTCTTCTACGCCAACGCGGCGCCGCAGTGGCAGACATTCAATCACGGGAACTGGCTGTCCGTCGAATCGGCGCTGCGCAACCACGCTCAGCGCCTGTCCCTGGATCTGGAGGTGAGTCACACCGCTAAACTTTGCACATATAGCCCAGCCGACGATGACCAAAAGAGGCGTGCATGTCTGAAGGAACAGACATTGTAAAATAGCTATCACGAGGGCCGTTTGAAAAGCCGGTGCAAAAATAAGAACTACTTGCGTGTTTGGGGTAAACACTTTTTATTTTTCGACATAGTCTCCTTTTAAAGTAATACACTTCGTCCAATGCTATTCTAGTTCGTTGATCCCTTCCGAATACACTACTGGCCATTAAAATTGCTACACCAAGAAGAAATGCAGATGATAAACGGGTATTCATTGGACAAATATATTATACTAGATCTGACATGTGATTACATTATCACGCAATTTGGGTTCATAGATAAATACAGTAGAAGAAGAATGGGTAGCTTTGAGGGATGAAGTAGTGAAGGCAGCAGAGGATCAAGTAGGTAAAAAGACGAGGGCTAGTAGAAATCCTTGGGTAACAGAAGAAATATTGAATTTAATTGATGAAAGGAGAAAATATAAAAATGCAGTAAGTGAAACAGGCAAAAAGGAATACAAACGTCTCAAAAATGAGATCGACAGGAAGTGCAAAATGGCTAAGCAGGGATGGCTAGAGGACAAATGTAAGGATGTAGAGGCCTATCTCACTAGGGGTAAGATAGATACCGCCTACAGGAAAATTAAAGAGACCTTTGGAGGTAAGAGAACGACTGGTATGAATATCAAGAGCTCAGATGGAAACCCAGTTCTAAGCAAAGAAGGGAAAGCAGAAAGGTGGAAGGAGTATATAGAGGGTCTATACAAGGGCGATGTACTTGAGGACAACATTATGGAAATGGAAGAGGATGTAGATGAAGATGAAATGGGAGATACGATACTGCGTGAAGAGTTTGACAGAGCACTGAAAGGCCTGAGTCGAAACAAGGCCCCCGGAGTAGACAATATTCCATTGGAACTACTGACGGCCGTGGGAGAGCCAGTCCTTACAAAACTCTACCATCTGGTGAGCAAGATGTATGAGACAGGCGAAATACGCTCAGACTTCAAGAAGAATATAATAATTCCAATCCCAAAGAAAGCAGGTGTTGACAGATGTGAAAATTACCGAACTATCAGCTTAATAAGTCACAGCTGCAAAATACTAACACGAATTCTTTACAGACGAATGGAAAAACTAGTAGAAGCCAACCTCGGGGAAGATCAGTTTGGATTCCGTACAAACACTGGAACACGTGAGGCAATACTGACCTTACGACTTATCTTAGAAGAAAGATTAAGGAAAGGCAAACCTACGTTTCTAGCATTTGTAGACTTAGAGAAAGCTTTTGACAATGTTGACTGGAATACTCTCTTTCAAATTCTGAAGGTGGCAGGGGTAAAATACAGGGAGCGAAAAACTATTTACAATTTGTACAGAAACCAGATGGCAGTTATAAGAGTCGAGGGACATGAAAGGGAAGCAGTGGTTGGGAAGTGAGTAAGACAGGGTTGTAGCCTCTCCCCGATGTTGTTCAATCTGTATATTGAGCAAGCAGTAAAGAAAACAAAAGAAAAATTCGGGGTAGGTATTAAAATTCATGTGAAGAAATAAAAACTTTGAGGTTCGCCGATGACATTGTAATTCTGTCAGAGACAGCAAAGGACTTGGAAGAGCAGTTGAATGGAATGGACAGTGTCTTGAAAGGAGGATATAAGATGAACATCAACAAAAGCAAAACAAGGATAATGGAATGTAGTCTAATTAAGTCGGGTGATGCTGAGGGAATTAGATCAGGAAATGAGAGACTTAAAGTAGTAAAGGAGTTTTGCTATTTGGGGAGCAAAATAACTGATGATGGTCGAAGTAGAGAGGATATAAAATGTAGGCTGACAATGGCAAGGAAAGCGTTTCTGAAGAAGAGAAATTTGTTAACATCCAGTATTGATTTAAGTGTCAGGAAGTCATTTCTGAGAGTATTCGTATGGAGTGTAGCCATGTATGGAAGTGAAACATGGACGATAAATAGTTTGGACAAGAAGAGAATAGAAGCTTTCGAAATGTGGTGCTACAGAAGAATGCTGAAGATTAGATGGGTAGATCACATAACTAATGAGGAAGTATTGAATAGGATTGGGGAGAAGAGAAGTTTCTGGCACAACTTGACCAGAAGAAGGGATCGGTTGGTAGGACATGTTCTGAGGCATCAAGGGATCACCAATTTAGTATTGGAGGGCAGCGTGGAGGGTAAAAATCGTAGAGGGAGACCAAGAGATGAATACACTAAGCAGATTCAGAAGGATGTAGGTTGCAGTAGGTACTGGGAGATGAAAAAGCTTGCACAGGATAGAGTGGCATGGAGAGCTGCATAAAACCAGTCTCAGGACTGAAGACCACAACAACAACAACAGAGCCTGAGAAATCAGTACCCAGAAAAACCACCTCTGGCCGTAATAACGGCCTTGATACGCCTGGGCATTGAGTCAAACAGAGCTTGGCTGGCGTGTACAGGTACAGCTGCCCACGCAGCTTCAACACGATACCACACTTCATCAAGAGTAGTGACTGGCGTATTGTGACGAGCCAGTTGCTCGGCCACCATTGACCAGACGTTTTCAAGTGGTGAGAGATCTGGCCAGGGCAGCAGTCGAACATTATCCAGAAAGGCCCGAACAGGACCTGAAACATGCGGTCGTGCATTATCCTGCTGAACTGTAGGGTTTCGCAGGGATCGAATGAGGGGTAGAGCCACGGGTCGTAACACATCTGAAATGTAACGTCCACTGTTCAAAGTGCCGTCAATGCGAACAAGAGGTGACCCAGACGTGTAACCAATGGCACCCCATACCATCACGCTGGGTGATACGCCAGTATGGCGATGAGGAATACACGCTTCCAATGTGCGTTCACCGCGATGTCGCCAAACACAGATGCGACCATCATGATGCTGTAAGCAGAACCTGGATTCATCCGAAAAAATGACGTTTTGCCACTCGTGCAGCCAGGTTCGTCGTTGAGAACACCATCGCAGGCGCTCCTGTCTGTGATTCAGCGTCAAGGGTAACCACAGCCATGGTTCTGAGCTGATAGTCCATGCTGCTGCAAACCTACCGATTCCATATTCTGCTAACAGTCATTGGATCTCGACCAACGCGAGGAGCAATGTCGCGATACGATAAACCGCAATCGCGATAGGCTGCAATCCGACTTTTATCAAAGTCAGAAACGTGATGGTACGCATTTCTCCTCCTTACACGAGGCATCACAACAACGTTTCACCAGGCAACGCCGGCCAACTGCTGTTTGTGTATGAGAAATCGGTTGGAAACTTTCCTCATGTCAGCACGTTGTAGGTATCGCCACCAGCGCCAACCTTGTGTGAATGCTCTGAAAAGCTAATCATTTGCATATCACAGCATCTACTTCCTGTCGGTTAAATTACATGTCTTTAGCACGTCATCTTCGTGGTGTAGCAATTTTAATGGGCAGTAGTGTAATAGGTATTGTCCAAGTCTGAAAAATAGCTATTAGTTCCTGCAATCACCTCCTCGTTTGAATAAAATCTTTGTCCCACCAGCCATGTCTTCAAATTGGGGAGCAAATAGTAATCTGGGGGAGCCAAGTCTGGAGAATAGGGGGGATGTGAAACGAGTTGGAATCCTATTTTCATAAAATTTTCCGACCACAACTACTGACGTGTGTGCCAGTGCATTGTCGTATTGGAAGAGGACATTTTTGAGGTCCAGCCGCCGGCGTTTTTCTTGCATCTCGGTTTTCAAACGGTCCAATAACGATGAATAATATCAACCTGTAATAGTTTTACCCTTTTCCAGATAGTCGATGAGGATTATCCCTTGCGAATCCCAAAAGACAGCCGCCATAACCTTTCCTGCCGAAGGAATGGTCTTCGCCTTTTTTGGTTCTGATTCTCCCTTGGTAACCCATTCTTTAGCTTGTTCTTTGGTCTCAGGAGTATACTAATGTAACCATGTTTCATCCACAGTGACGAAACGACGCTTAAAGTCCTGCGGATTCTTCCTGAAGAGCTGCAAACCATCCTTGCAACACTTCACACGATTCCGTTTTTTAGTCAAGCGTGAGCAATCGCGGAACTCATCTTGCAAATAGCTCTCTCATGTGCAAATGTTTATGCAAAATATTATGAACCCATTCATTCGAGATGCCCACAGCACTAGTAATCTCACGTACCTTAACTCTTCTGTCATCCATCACCATATCATGGATTTTATCAATGATTTCTGGAGTCGTAACCTCCACAGGGCGTCCAGAACGTTCAGCGTCACTTGTGGCCATATGGCAACTCCGAAAATTTTGAAACCACTTATAAACTGTTCTAATCGAAGGTGCAGAGTCACCGTAATGTATTATCTTTAGTCTTCTGAGGCGTTTTGCCTTTTATAAAGTAATGTTAAATTACCACACGAAATTCTTTATCGTCTATTTTTTGTTAATCACTCAACTTCCTTGATTCACACGTATGCCAAACACGAAGAAATAGACCATTATGGCTGAAACATGGTGTGCGTTCTTTCCAAAGATGCTACTAACAAAAGATGACCTCGATACGTGCCGGTGGTGCCATCTCTCGGACTTTGCACGGACTTTTCAAACATCCCTCCTACATACCTGTACGGACAAATCGACGATCGTAATACTAACATTGATCACGATTGTCTCATTAACCCGCTTGCGGGTATCTAAGTTATGTTGCTAGCAGTAGGGGTGTAGATGGTAACGGCATACGGAGGTCTGAAAGTCCAAGAAGCGTGCACAGATAGCCTAACGGTAAGGTGACCACTCGCGATAAGCGTTGTGAAGAACGTATCAGATGTGAGCGACTAGGACACACAGAAAAATCAGCCATATCAAAACACAGCATAAAGGAAGAACACACCTTCAACCCCGAAAACACGAAGGTGCTGTGGCGATCATCTGGCTTCTGGGAAAGTATTATCAAAGAATCTCTAGAAATAAGGATTCACGACAACCTGGTCAGCAGGGATGAAGGATATCAACGAAGCGCAGCGTGGAACTCTGAGATAGCGGCATTTCTTCGGGAACGCGCCCACCAACGTCCTGCAGACAGAATGCCCACGCTGAGAGACGAACGCGACAGGACCACCGTAGCCTCCCGAGGACTAGTGGAGGCCGGCCGAATTGGCCGTGCGGTTAAAGGCGCTGCAGTCTGGAACCGCAAGACCGCTACGGTCGCAGGTTCGAATCCTGCCTCGGGCATGGATGTTTGTGATGTCCTTAGGTTAGTTAGGTTTAACTAGTTCTAGGGGACTAATGATCTCAGCAGTTGAGTCCCATAGTGCTCAGAGCCATTTTGACTAGGGGAGGGGGAGACCGCATGTATAAATACCCTGCTCTCCGCGCATCTCGACACTTAGCCAGAATATGCGTAATATGAGACTTCCCGAAACGTCGCGGTATATCTGAAACGTCCCCTTAGAAAATTTATACATGACTGTGCTTAATCTGACACACAATATTACCTATACGTTTCACAAATCACTTACCTCACAAAAATCTTCGTTGCTCGAACTACTCAATACAGCGAGCGCCACTATTGTCAGCTAAATAAAAGATTCAAGCTACTGAAGGCACTAACTACTGATAGGCATAGTTAGCAAAAGAAAGATTTTGGTTCAAAAAATGGCTCTGAGCACTATGGGACTTAACATCTATGGTCATCAGTCCCCTAGAACTTAGAACTACTTAAACCTAACTAACCTAAGGACGCCACAGAACACCCAGTCATCACGAGGAAAGATTTTGATAGAGAACAAACAATGTATTTACCTTAATAGTGTTCAAAAGTCATAATACATATATCAGTCCATGATATTCAATATTACAAATTTACTCTTTCTGATGGACACACGTCCAGATCGTCCGCTCTCAAAACTCCACCATCTCTCTCCCCACATCCACCACTGCTGGCGGCTCACCTCCAACTGCGCAACGCTACGCGCTGTTAACAGCCAACTGCCCAACACTACAGTAGCAAATTCCAACAATGCCACCCAGCCACAGACTGCACACAACACAGCCAGTGATTTTCATACAGAGCGCTACGTGGCGGTGGCGTTACCAATATAAGAACCTAAGCAGCCTACTGACATATCAAATTGTTCAAATGGCTCTAAGCACTATGGGACTCAACATCTGAGGTCATCAGTCCCCTAAACTACTTTAACCTAACTAACCTATGGACATCACACACATCCATGCCCGAGACAGGATTCGAACCTGCGACCGTAGCAGCAGCGCGGTTCCGGACTGAAGGGCGATATATCAACGCTACCACCCGGCTGGAGACCCGAGAAATCTGCATCAGTATTACACGCCAGGAAAGCCTACTGTCACATATATGACTAACATTAATTACTTTCCTTCACCACCGGCCGGGGTTGGCCGAGCGGTTCTAGGCGCTACAGTCTGGAACCGCGCGACCACTACAGTCGCGGGTTCGAATCCTGCCTCGGGCATGAATGTATGTGTGATGTCCTTAGGTTAGTTAGGTTTAAGTAGTTCTAAGTTCTAGGGGACTGATGACCTCAGAACTTAAGTCCCATAGCGCTCAAGACCATTTAAACCATTTTCCTTCACCATGGGGCCTAACCACTATCAATTACTAAATCACTGCAATACATGATCTCTCTCTCTCTCTCTCTCTCTCTCTATCTCTCTCTCTCTTTCTCTCTTTCTCTCTCCCTCCCTTTTTTACAAACCGACTTGATCACCTCCAAAAACACTCTTTTACACTTAACACAGTTGTTCAATCATTCACTGAATTGTTGGAAATATATTTGATACACATCTGCAATGATGGCGAATAACTCCATCTTCTGTTCTTGATGGCATCTATGTCATCATTGGTCTCTGTTCGTGTCCCTCTTCGCGTAAATTAACAAGAAGAAATTGCAGCTAGATCAGGTGAGTCAGGTTCAAGGGACGCGATCACTCAGTACGACGATCACTCGAGACGCAGTTCGTCCGCGTTGCGGCATAATGAATGATCTTCCGCTTTTCCCGTGTGCAGTATAACTCTTCTACATCTACCTCTAAATCCATACTCCGCAAGCCACCTGACGGCATGTGGCGAAGGGCATCTTGAGTACCTCTACCGGTTCTCTCGTCTACTCCAGTCTCGTATTGTTCGTGGAAAGAAAGATTGTCGGAATGCCTCTGTGTGGGCTCTAATCTCTCTGATTTTATCCTCACGGTCTCTTTGCGAGATATACGTAGGAGGGAGCAATATACTGCTTGACTCCTCGGTGAGGGTATGTTCTCGAAACTTCAACCAAAGCCTGTACCGAGCTAATGAGCGTCTCTGTTGCAGAGTCTTCCACAGGACTTTATCTATCATCTCCGTAACGCTTTCGCGATTACTAAATGATCCTGTAACGAAGCGCGCTGCTCTCCGTTGGATCTTCTCTATCTCCTCCATCAACCCTATCTGGTACGGATCCCACACTGCTGAGCAGTATTCAAGCAGTGGGCGAACAAGTGTTCTGTAACCTACTACCTATGTTTTCGGTTTGCATTTCCTTAGGATTCTTCCAATGAATCTCAGTCTGGCATCTGCTTTACCGACGATTAATTTTATATGATCATTTCATTTTAAATCACTCCTAATGCCTACTCCCAGATAATTTATGGACTTAACTGTTTCCAGTTGGTGACCTGTTATATTGTAGCTAAATGATAAAGTATCTTTCTTTCTATGTATCCTCAGCACATTACACTTGTCTACATTGAGGTTCAATTGCCATTCCCTGCACCATGCGTCAATTCGCTGCAGATCCTCCTGCATTTCAGTACAATTTTATGTTGTTACAACCTCTCGATATACTATAGCATCATCCGCAAAAAGCCTCAGTGAACTTCCGATGTTATCCACAAGGACATTTATATATATTGTGAATAGCAATGGTCCTACGACACTCTCCTGCGGCACACCTGAAATCACTCTTACGTCGGAAGACTTCTCTCCATTGAGAACGACATGCTGCGTTCCGTTATCTAGGAACTCTTCAATCCAATCACACAATTGGTCTGATAATCCATATGCTCTTACTTTGTTCATTAAACGACTCTGGGGAACTGTATAAAACGCCTTGCGGAAGTCAAGAAACACGCCATCTACCTGGGAACCCGTGTCTATGGCCCTCTCAGTCTCGTGGACGAATAGCGAGAGTGGGTTTCACACGATCGTCTTTTTCGAAACCCACGCTAATTCCTACAGAGTAGATTTCTAGTCTGCAGAAAGGTCATTATACTCGAACATAATACGTGTTCCAAAATTCTGCAACTGATCGACGTTAGAGATATAGGTCTATAGTTCTTCGATGCGGTGCCTCAGACACTTCGGTTACCGTGGATACAGAAGCACCCACAGTACACGCACTGACAATTTGCCCACATTCGAATGCATTGAGCTCCGCCGTAATGCGGACACAACTAGACGGAACACCGCTCTGAGCGCAACCTGTTGAGGACACTGCACAGGTGTTGTTCGTTGTGAAACTCAACAGCGTAACTGGCAGAGTTGGCTAATATCTGCATTTACACTGGGGCGCCAAAGCAACTGGTATAGGCATGCGTGTTCAAATACAGAGATATGTAAACAGGCAGAATACGACGCTGCTGTCAGCAACGCCAATATAAGACAACAATTATCTGGCTCAGTTGTTAGATCGGTTACTGCTGCCACAATGGTAGGTTATCAAGATTTAAGTGAATCTGAACGTGGTGTTATAGTCGGCGCACGAGCGATGGGACATAGCATCTCCGACGAAACGATGAAGTGGGGATTTTCCCGTGCAACCATTTCACGAGTGTACCGTGAAAATCACGAATCCGGTAAAACATCAAATCTCCTACATCTCTGCGGCCGGAAAAAGATCCTGCAAGAATGGGACCAACGATGACTGAATAGAATCGTTCAACATGACAGAACTGTAACCGTTCCGCAAATTGCTGCAGATTTCAGTGCTGGACCATCAAGTGTCATCAAGCGAACCATTCAACGAAACGTCATCGATATTGGCTTTCGGAATCGAAGGCCCTCTCGTCTACCCTTGATGATTGCACGACACAAAGCTTTACGCATCGCCTGTGCCCGTCAACACCGACATTGGACTGTTGATGACTGGAAACATGTTGCCTGGTCGGGCGAGTCTCGTTTCAAATTGTATCGAGAGGATGGTCGTGTACGGGTATGGAGAGAACCTCATGAATTCATGGACCTTGCATGTCAGCAGCGTACTGTTCAAGCTGGTGGATGGTCTGTAATGGTGTGAGGTGCGTCTAGTTGGAGTGATAGGGACCCCTGATACGTCTAGGTTCGACTGTGACAGGTGACACGTACTTAAGCATCCTGCCTGAGCATCTGCATCTATTCACGCCCATCCTGCATTCCGACGGACTTGGGCAATTCCAGCAGGACAATGCGACACCCCACACGTCCAGAATTGCTACAGAGTGGCTCCAGAAATACTCTTCTGAGCTTAAACACTTCCGCTGGCCACCACACTCCCCAGACATGAACATTATTGAGCATATCTGAGATGCCTTGAAACGAGCTGATCAGAAGAGATCTCTCACCCCCTCGTACTCTTACGGATTTATGGACAGCCCTGCAGAATTCATGGTGTCAGTTCCCTACAGCACTACTTCAGACATCAGTCGAGTCCATGCCACGTCGTGTTGGACACTTCTGCGTGCTCGCGGGTGCCCCTACACGATATGAGGCAGGTGTACCAGTTTCTTTGTCTCTTCCATGTATTTCATGCATGAATGCCTCCCGCTGTTTCCATTTTTTTGTCCACCCTCTGTAGTCCACCACTGACGGCAGAACACCAAGTTTCGGAAAGCTGAGCCTGCACTATGCAGCGGCCAGCTGAAGAATTACGTCAGCGACTGGTCCGCATATCCCTTGGCTGGTTGCGAAGGCCGGCCTGCAGCTGCCACCGCAGCAATAGGGAATGAAATGCGTACCTTAGAGTGTACAAAATGCCAACTCGTGTAAATAATCGAGTTTCCTCGTGTGAAATAGAAAAACGTCATCCTCTTGCTCACGTACCTTACATGAGAGATATCAGCTACTGCGTAGGCAAGGTGCTGTGCCACATAGGAAGTAAGCTTCTATCAAAGAGTGGCCGACGAATTCGACATATAGTGAAGCCCATAAAAGAGCCCATAGATCCTCTCCTCACTGCAGGCGTTTAGAAGCTTCGATGTGAGTGCGGCGAAGTCTACTGGAAATCGTACACCGACGCAAAAAAAAAGACTTGCAGCAACAAGAAATAATTAATGTAGAGTAATGAAATTTCAGAAATACATTTGTCTAGGTAATATATTTAAGTAATTAACATTGCAGGTCGCAGGTTAATGCTAGCCCGAGATACTTCACTGAACATGTGAAATGCTGGTACATTAATAACCGGTGTCTCCACCAGAATGTTGAATGCAAACAGGCAGACGTGTATGCTTTGTGTTTTACAGGTGCCGCATGTCTGTTCGTGGGATGACGTTCCATGCATGTGCCACTGGTCGGTCAATAAAGGGACAATTAATCATGTTTGTGGGTGGCGCTAGAGCTGTCGTCCGATGGCGCCCCGTATGTCATCGATTGGAGACAGATGTGGTGGTAGAGCAGGCCAAGGCAACATTCGACACTCTATAGGGCAAGCTGGGTTACAGCAGCTGCATGTGGGCGAACGTTATCCTGTTGGAAAACACCGAATGTTGTTCATGAATGACAGTAGAACAGGTCGTATCACCAGACTGTATACAGTTTTCAGTCAGAATGCGTGGGATAGCCACTAAGTGCTCCTACCGTCATACAAAATCGCGCCACAGACCATAACTCCAGCTGTAGCCCCAATGTGTCTAGCGCGGCCATCACTGGCACCGAGGCAGAAACAGCTTTCATCAGAAAACACAACAAACCTCCACCCCGGCATGCAATGAGCTCTCTCTTGACACCACTGAAGTCGCAAATGGCGGTGGTTTGTGCTCAATGGAATGCACGCTACAGAGCCTCTTTTTCGAAGCTGTCCTTGAAGTAATCGATTAGTACGAGTTCGTTGTGTTACCGGGGTGCCAACAGCTGGTCAGATAGCTGCTGCAGATGCAGTATGATGTGCCAGCACCATATGGCGAACACGAAGGTCTTCCCTCTTGGTATTGCAAAGTGGCCGTCCGGAGCCCGCTCTTCTAGCGACTCTACATTATCATGACCACTGCAGCCAGCAATCGTGTAGAGTGGCTACGTTCCTGCCAAGTCTCCCTGCAATATCGCAGAATGAACATCTAGCTTCTCGCAGCGCAGTTACACTACCTCATTCAAACTCAGTGAGATGTCGGTTATGGGGTCTTTGTCACCTTATAGACGTTCTTGACTAATATCAACTCACCATGTCGAATATTAAAGGTAACTAAAGCTCATGACCGTTAAAGCGTATAAATAAAGAAAACCTGATTTGCGTCCGTAGTGGCTCTTTACTTACGCCACTGTAAGGCAACTGGCGCAAAATTTGAGAAGATATCTTTCAGCTGCAGAAACACGCCAATCAACTTTCGTCCTTGTCGTACTACTATTACTTGGTATTGAGATTTTTGTCCATCAGTGTATTAATATTCGCGTAGCGGAACATGAATGCTACTTGAGACTGGGGCATCACAGCTATTCAGCAATAACTGAACACTACGACTGTAGGCGATCTATCGATTTTCAAGAAACGCATCTGCTCGTTCGGAAGCCATGGGTGCATCAACGGAATTGAAGAGCATATTTACATAATAAACAACGCAACAACGTGAACAGGGAGGATAGTTTTAAGCAACTGACAGCCTAGTTCCCAGCGATTCCAGTCGAATGGGTCGCCTCTATTCCCAAGCCAGCTGCTCCAGGAGATTGGGACTCAACAAGATCAGCAAACGGGCGCAAGAAAGTTGATGTGCGCAATCGAACATGTGCTGCAAGTAAACGCGTCTCCCGTGTACAAACTATCGATTCGTGTAGTCTGACAATATGGTATAACCTGCTAGAGAATCACAGACAATAGCCTACCGTATCACCACTTGAATTTGAACTGTCTCAGAACACACCAGACTGTGGCATCAGTTGCCACCTGACACTCGAAATAAGACAGTATATATATATATATATATATATATATATATATATATATATATATATATATATATATATATATACCGGGTGATCAAAAAGTCAGTATAAATTTGAAAACTTAATAAACCACGGAATAATGTAGAAAGACAGGTAAAAATTGACACACATGCTTTTTGTTAGAACTAAAAAAAAAAAAAACAAAAAAAAGTATTGCTAGACGCGTGAAAGATCTCTAGCGCGCGTCGTTTGGTGATAACCGTGTGCTCAGCCGCCACTTTCGTCATGCTTGACCTCCCAGGTCCCCAAACCTAAGTCCGTGCGATTATTGGCTCAAAATGGTTCAAACGGCTCTGAGCACTATGGGACTTAACATCTGTGGTCTTCAGTCCCCTAGAACTTAGAACTACTTAAACCTAACTAACCTAAGGGCATCACACACATCCATGCCCGAGGCAGGATTCGAACCTGCGACCGTAGCAGTCGCGCGGTTCCGGACTGAGCGCCTAGAACCGCTAGACCACCGCGGCCGGCTGCGATTATTGGCTTTGGAGTTACCTGAAGTCGCAAGTGTATCGTGATCGACCGACATCTCTAGGGATGCTGAAAGACAACATCCGACGCCAATGCCTCACCATAACTCCGGACATGCTTTACTGTGCTGTTCACAACATTATTCTTCGACTACAGCTATTGTTGAGGAATGATGGTGGACATATTGAGCATTTCCTGTAATGAACATCATCTTTGCTTTGTCTTACTTTGTTATGCTAATTATTGCTAGTCTGATCAGATGAAGCGCCATCTGTCGGACATTTTTTGAACGTTTGTATTGTTTTGGTTCTAATAAAACCCCATGTCATTCCAAGCATGTGTGTCAATTTGTACCTCTCAATCTACATTATTCCGTGATTTATTCATTTTTCAAATTTATACTGACTTTTCGACCACCCGGTATATATATTCCCAGAATCCAGCAGTTTAGTCACGCTGAAGAGCAACGCTAGAAAGATGGTCGAAACGTTATTTATTTTAGTGTTTAATAATGACGCAGCCAAACACCGAAATGTATTTTATTAAAATTGACCCTACCCAAGGAGCCTTTGAACAAGTTTATAGTCGCTTTTTAGCTAAAATTACATCCTAATAGTTGCTGCTCCCTTTCCAGTATTCGTCAGCTACGAACTGTTCTTTATCTCTTCGAAAAAAAAGCCTAATGATACGAGAATAAGTCAATTATTATCCGCAATTTAGTTATATTTTTGTTAATTTTGGTAGTACTTTCGTTTTACGTTGATGACGCATGCTATATTTGTTGTTACATCTTTGCAATTTTCAAGCTGTTAGGTTAGTTTCGTTATCGCTGCCGTGCTGTTAATCATGGCTGCTCCGCTGTCTGTTTGCACCAAAGGAGGGTAAAGTTCAGTGATCCGTTTTTTGTCGTCGGAAGGCGTAGCAGGGGCCGAAATTCATCGAAGATTATCGGTACAGTACAGGAACATTGTTTTGCCACAACAGTGTGTCTACGAATTGATTGAAAAATTCCGAAATGGTTTCACAGATGTTACGCACGAGGTTCAAGACCCAACCATCCGCAGGAAAACTGATGCTTACGGTTTCTTGGGACGCACAAGGTCCAGTACTGGAACATTAAGGGGAAAAGGGCACAACAATAAACAGTGTACGTTACTGTGAGATGCTTACTGCCAGGCTAAAGCCTGCAATTCGAAGTAAACGCCGACGATTGCTGTCAGAAGGTGTTGTGGCTGCCCACACTGCTGAAACGCTCCAGAAACTCAAATTTGAAGTGCTAGATCATCCTCCATATAGTGTCGATCTTGCCCCTTCTGACTATCACTTGTTTGGTCCACTCAAATAGGCATTAAGAGGCTGTCGATTTGCCTCGGACGAAGCAGTGAAGGACGCGGTGCATTCCCGGCTAGCAGCTCAACCGAGAACCTTCTTATATGAGGGCACCAGGAAGCTTGTACTACGGTGGACCAAGTGCGTTGAAACGCATGGAGACTATGTCGAAAAATGGTGATCTTGTAAGTTAACTATTTCATTACAATAAAATTTTATATCTACTTTGCGGATAATAATTGATTTACCGTCCGACATTTGCGATTGTATAGTCCCCAGTGTTTTAACTCTATCATGACAGCGGCTTGTTGCAGGAAAGTAGCTTCAAAAGGTGACGCAAGAGTGTGGCGCAACACGAGTGAAAGCTGAATTAAATTAGCATGTTTAACGCAGTAGCGAATCTGTAAACGCGTCCCATTCAAGTCAGGCTGGTCATCAAAATAAAATAATTATTAAGCAAGAACCTAATCAATACAATATTGATAAATACATTTCCGTTTTAGCGCATCTTATTGAAACAATTTTATAAAATGAAACGGTATCCCATTGTGTCCGGTGATGCAAGTCGAGCGCGTACAGTGCTCGTTGCTTTTACACGACAGCACTTAAAGAGTACAGTGTACTGATGCAAGACGTGCGTGTGCAATGGACGTTGTTTTAACAAAGCAATATCTGGAGAAACTAAGTAGTACTGATATAAGAAGAACAGGTTTGATGCTCTTTACTTTCACAAAATAATAAGTAAGTTATCCTAGTAGTAGCCCTCTGTGCACAAGTGCAATGCCAACACAGTGAAATAAACATCTGGAAACACAATCGGTTATATTTGTTTTTTAATGTGTCGCCTATCGAGGACAAGTTTTAGGGAGAGTTCAAGGATCTTGAAATCTATGTCATGACAATTGTTTATTCGCGATAATTATTGACAGAAATGTCCGCCCTTGGTAGCTGAGTGGTCAGCTCCAAGGAATGTCATACCTAACGGCCCGGGTTCGATTCCCGGCTGGGTCAGAGATTATCTCCTATCAGGGACTGGGTGTTGTGTTGTCCTTATCATCATCATTTCATCCCCATCGACACGCAAGTCACCGAAGTGGCGTCGACTTGAAAGACTAGCACCAGACGAACGGTCTACCCGACCGGAGACCCTAGCCACACGGCATTTCCATTATTGACAGAAATCACAATATCAACAGAGAGCAGTAGGAGGTGCCAAACACTGTGGAAGACAGTGTGGAGCAATCAGAACAAGATCTGCTTATCTGGCCGGCTCAAGGTCGCCATCACCACAAGAAGCCAGAAATATGACCAAAGGAAACAACTCAAGAAGCGCGACAAAGTAAGCAAGTAATGAGCTGCACAGAAAATTGATCGCGCTACCGCAATTGCACTACTTACATTCCCTTAGACAGCTACCGTGCGCCAATCAACACCAAACAGCGTCCGGAGACGACGCTCTCTCTAGCGGCCTGATGGAGAACGCTCTCTCCATGACGGCCTGGAACAGAATGCCAAGAATCCAAGTACACGGCCCTCAATTCTCTACTCACTAAAAAACGTAACATGGAGAGGATGCAGTTGCCAATGTGACGGGTGGGTATTGTTGCTACGTTCTTGGAAAAGCTGGGGAAAGCGCACGAAACTGCCAAAAGAGACATTTTGGAACATGAAGTTAGCCCTCAGCCAAAGCAATGCGTTCATGATTGGTCAGTCTTACGTGCCGAGAACTTGTCCTGGGTGACACAACACTACTGGCTGAACCAATATTTTAGAGGGAACACGACAGACTTTCCCATGCTGGTGAGATGGTGCCACGGTATTTGAACCTTCGAAGTCTCACAGAAAAGAATGTCGTGTTCAGTTATTCTCTGGGGGCTGTATGGTGGCCTGGGGTACATTGAACCCAGAGATGCAGACGCCAGGCCGGTTAATGGATCAATTTTAGGAGGGGGGGGGGGAGGGGGGAGGAGACCAAACTGCGAGATCATCGGTCTCACCGAATTAGGGAAGGATGGGGAAGGAAGTCGGCCATGCCCTTTCAAAGGAACCATCGCAGCATTTGCCTGAAGCGATTTAGGGAATTCACGGAAAATTTAAAGCAGGATGGCCAGACGCGGCCTCCCGACTGCGAGTCCAGTGTGCTGACCACTACGCCACCTCGCTCGGTCGCTAGCCCAGCGTTCAGTAGTACCAGGTTCCGCTATCTGCCCATTCCCCCGCCCCATTCTTCCCCCCGCCCCCCTCCCCAGAGTAGGCCCGCTCGACCTAATGAGATTCAGCGACTGTCTTTCTGCCCATAGAGGAAGTTATAGAGACGTTCCCGGCGGCACACTACCCACGGTGGAGAGTGCAGGGCTGCCTTCTCAGACACACTGCTCCAGTATACCCACTATACAGCTGCGAAATAGCTGCAGAAAAATGATATAATATTGTCCAGCGATATGTGACAATAGTGTCGCATTGTGACAGTAACGTCACAAAACGTTGCACAAAATAAACACTTTCTTTTATAGATTTCTGGCAATTTTCCATCAGTGTAATTTAGAGCTTTTACCTTCATCTGCACTTCCCATGAGAGACAGCTTACAAGGAAAGACTCTGTGTTAGAACGAAGATACCTGTATGAAAGCCGGTCGAGCCGGCCGCGGTGGTCTAGCGGTTCTAGGCGCTCAGTCCGGAACCGCGCGACTGCTACGGTCGCAGGTTCGAATCCTGCCTCGGGCATGGATGTGTGTGATGTCCTTAGGTTAGTTAGGTTTAAGTAGTTCTAAGTTCTAGGGGACTTATGACCACAGATGTTGAGTCCCATAGTGCTCAGAGCCATTTGAACCATTTGAAAGCCGGTCGGTGTGGCCGTGCGGTTCTAAGCGCTTCAGTTTGGAACCGCGTGACCACTACGGTCGCAGGTTCGCATCCTGCCTCGGGCATGGATGTGTGTGATGTCCTTAGGTTAGTTAGGTTTAAGTAGTTCTAAGTTCTAGGGGACTGATGACCTCAGAAGACAAGTCCCACAGTGCTCAGAGCCATTTGAACCTATATGAAATTTTGGATGCAGGACCATTACGTACCTCACAGTGTGCTGGTAAGTGTCGTTTTTCTGCATGACTCTGTAAACGGGTGCTAGATGTCACTGCAGATGTGGTCGCAGAAGCCAAGTACAGTGAAGATATCTTAACTATAAATGCGAGAAAGGACTCACAGTGAAATGCTCAGAGCAATATGAAGACTACAGAACACACAGTGAAGAAAAGCAAGTTGATCAGAAGTCATAACAGAATATTCTAAGATATCAGTGCTAAACGCTATGTCAACGACACTTTTGAAGTTGTCCACACTTTCACCAATGTCGCAACCACTGTTCGGCCACACGTAACGAAGCACTGGTCTGTACACTTCCACAGATAATTGATTTTAAATGATAGAATGCATTTCCGTGATGAAGAATCTGTCATGCTGTTATCGCTTCATATTCCTGGAGGGTTGTTTACGAAAGCCTGTGATTCTCTTGCGTGGAAAAATACACGTCCAGAGATTTGCATATTTTTTTCAGACAGAATGATTTTTAACACTACATCTTTTCCTTCAGTGGTTTCTAGTAGATCTTGTTGACCCTTACGTCCGGACCAGGAGTCACAATGTGGCAGTGACTTTGTCGTCAAATGTGGAAACAAAACTGACTGAAAAAAATCTTCAGATGTTCTTTCGGCATCTTCTCGCTCACACTAGCATCTAGGAAGACATTTGGATAGCACAATTTTTTTATTTCCCGTGGCACACGGGGTCCAAACTTCCTGTTTGGTTCTTGGAAGCATAGATAGAGTTTCTCTGCCAATCGTCCATTCATTGATGCAGCAACGTAGATAGTGTATCTGAGTGTTAAACTGTTAACTGATTGCAACATCTAGACAGGACTTCTCTCCCATTTCATGGATAGCGTTCTTTCTGGAGAAAGCCCATAGTTGAACTGGCTCTGATCACAGATCCATTTCAGCTACGAATATTTCGGTATCTCTCCTTCGTCGTTCTTATCTTTTCGTGCTTGGAGCTTAGTTATACGGTTATCCTAACCCCCTATTTCAAATTAGTAATAAATCCCAGTGACGTAGTAAAGTTTGTACTTTCGTGATTTCTGACTACGTCCAATGCCAACAATGAACGGAAGATCCGCATTCTTGGTCTGGCGGTTCTAGGCGCGCAGTCCGGAACCGTGCGACTGCTACGGTCGCAGGTTCGAATCCTGCCTCGGACATGGATGTGTGTGATGTCTTTAGGTTAGTTAGGTTTAAGTAGTTCTAAGCTCTAGGGGACTGATGACCACAGAGGTTAAGTCCCATAGTGCTCAGAGCCATTTGAACCATTTGAATAAAAGAAATATTAAAAGTGGAGAATTGTAGGACACCCCTTAATAGATTATGTGTGCACCGCACGCATGAAACGGCTTCTATTGTAGCTCAATAAGTGTGATGTTTGTGGATTTTTTTAGGGTAGATAAATCCCTTCACGGGCTCTATAAGGCACTGTAGTACTAAGGACAGGAATCTAGCTGAAACCACTTGTTAATAGCTTTGAAATTATACATTCAGATTGGAATACATATCGTAAAAATTGAACGCTGTTGGAGAACACGTGGTTAAGGCTGTAAATAATACGTTACGTGTTATTGGTTCGTAATCGATTAGCACAATCTCGGATGTGGAGTAATTTGTCTGAAGATAAGTGTTAAAGGTGGATCAAATATGGTCACCGGATGCTTTTATAGACCCCTCTGCCTCAGAAGCACTAATGGCGGAATATTCGAGGGAAAATTTGGAGAAGATTTCGTATACATTTTTGGTTATATTGAAGTATTATGGAGAGATTTCCACTTACTTTCTATAGACAGCGAGAGTCAAGTGATCAGGGCAGGCGTTTTGACAGGGAAGTGTGTGAAATAAATTCTAAATGTCTTATCTGAAAATTATCTTAAGTAGTTAATCGCAAAACCGACTCGAAAAGGTAGCATCTAAGTTCTCCTTGTCACCAACTGGACCCAACATTTCGACTCAGTTAACAGAATCAGTGATTATAAGATTGTTACAAAACAACTGAATACTGCTGTAACTAGGAATGTAAACAAAAGTAGGAAGATATTTCTACTTAGAAAGTGAGACTAAAAAGAGTTTAATAGGTTGTAATCCCTGACACAGTATTCGTTAAAGCCTGTGCTATGGTAAGTGAACGGGATTCACCTTATGAGAAAGGATTTTCGCATAGATATCGACCGCGTGTACCTGAATGGTGGTCAATCAGACTTACATCCACTCTGTAATAACAATGTTTCGTCAATCACAAGTCAGGACGGATTAAAAGCAAACAAGAAGATGCTACCAATGTGACAATAATATGGCCGCCAGCCTAATTAGGCATTAACTGAGTTTCTTCCCTGTACAAGTTGGTATATATTCATGCAAAACAACAAGTTGTAACACTGCATAATATAGTAGAATTTTAGAGCCAGAAAATCTATTGAACTGATAGTTTCACGTTGTGTACTGATATGGAAAATCATGAATACAGAACACTACACTATAATGTTTACTACAAAACTTTATACTGTCTGTTAATCTGATTAAAATCGGGCATAGGTTACCCTAGAAATTGTACTTTCATGCCACACACACAAAATGTCAATTATGATTAAAAAAACCACTGATAAATTTTGACTTTTCTGTTGACTTTAACTTTTGCTGGTCAAACCAATTTAGAATACTTCAGAATTCAAATGAATGAGGGGGGAACCCTGAAACTGTTATGATCGCTGTATTTAAAAAAATGATTACGGAATTTATTATTCATTCAAGATTTCCAGTATATAAGTTACTACTCTTTTCATCTTATTTACTGCTCATTTAAATCTGTCTCGAAATAATAAACTTCATTACTGTATCAATACTAAAGTTATCTTTCGACTTCGTTAGACCTTCGCTATTCATTTACTGGTTCATTAACAATACATTTCTTTAAACACTATTCTAATATAGCTAGTTCTTCAAATAATTATTATTAACACAATTTTTAATTTTCATTTCGGGACACTCGGATTGCGCAACGTTTGGAAAGGACCCTGTCTAGGTTAGTTGTGAGGATAATTAAATGATGGAAAGTTTCCGGTAAGATTTAGGTTATTATTGCACCAAACAAACACAGTTCACTCTCTGATCCATACGAATACAATACTAAAAGTTTCAACCTGCTTGTATCGATGCGGCGGTTGGCGGGCGGCGAGATGGCGAGGCACAGAGCACACATACAACCACAGCTATGGCTCTTGACGTATCGGCACTTTAATTCTTCTTAGCATCGCAATCCTTTTTCATTTAGTGCCTATGGAATTTTTCCATGCTGTGTTGGAACGGCATACCCGAGGCTCAGTGAAGCTACGTTTTCCAGGAGATCCTCCTCGCTCCAGAAGGTGTTGCTCAAACCAGTGCGAAACTCCAACTACTCCTGTGCCCGTTCTGCCGTGCAGTGCCCGCGCGCATTTTCCCGCGCTCGCCTGCCATCCACCTTTTACCGCTCCCTGACAGACCGGGTATTCACCCGAGGTTTTGCATTCTACATATCCTAACACATTGCCTACGTATCGACCAGACACACAGTTACAATTTTAAACATCTAACAACAATTTCAACATTTGTTACATTTCAACTCTATTACAATATTACTTGACATTTGACATAAACATTAATATTCACATTGAAACTTATTTACAGTTTTCTTAATATAATGGCATGAAACAAAAATAAATGAAATAAGAACATCAATTACATAAGTTTATCATAAAATCAGATGAAAAGAATTACTTACATGTACAATAGTACAGAGTCGTTGTTGTTACAAGGTTACTTGAGCGCTCAACATAAACATTCATCTCCAGAACTGAAAATGTTGAGCATAAACGGACAAAGTTCAAGAGTATTGTACATTGCGCCTAAGACAGTTATGTGTCGAGCAAAGTTGTGAGAAGACCCGCTGTTGTTGAACAGCCGTGTTAGGAAAGTGCTAAGAAAAAGCAAAACTGCCAAAGCTTCAGACAAACTGAGAAAGGGAGCCACGCGTGAATTTTTCAGAAAAGTCGAAAGTAAAATTCTATCTACCAATATGACAGAAGGTCCGAAGTCGTTTTACGGATCGAAGCTATCTGTGACCACAATGACGCCGAAATGAAGGACGACACAGAGAATGCCGAAATAAAAAAGTAATTTTTCGACAACTCTTTCACTGACGAAGACCGTACTGTTTTTCTTTGTTTGAAATCGTTTCGTTAGTGACAAATTAACGGATATCAAAATAAATGATCGCGGGATAGACAATCAACTGAAATCGATCAACAGAGAAGAGACCACTGGACCTCTTCAGGCACTTATGCAGGGTGTCCTAGAAATATCGTGACAGACTTCGACGATTGTAGAGGGTATCTTGAGGAAGAAATCGGAGATGGGAACTCTTGTCAGGAAACATAATCCAAAGACACTACAGAGCGTCGAAGTTGTAGGCGCCGGAACTTGCCAACAGGTCACCGCTTCGGCAGCAAACGTGACTTTGTACGCTGATGGAGCGTAGGAGAAATAGCTCGCAATGTTGTTTGTTGTTCAGTGATCACGACTGTCAGTGGAGAAGATGAAGATAGTTGCGTGCTCTGCAATGCTCTGTTGTCTCAGTGCATGACGGTTTTGTTCACAGGCTTCCATGTGCAGTTTATGTTTCTCCTGTATACCAAAGAACACTACAGATTCTAAGAGAAAAATGAACAGCAGATGGAAACCGTCATCTACTGGGACAACAGAGCATTGTATTCATAGCAAACAAGGCATGTCTACGCGGCAGCTAGCTCTATCTTCTCCACTAGTTCCATCTTTTCCACTGGCGACCGTGAAAGTCTTGCTCGATCACTGAATAACAAGCAACATTACGAGACGTGCCGCCTACGCTTCGTCAGCGTACAAAGTCACGTTTGCTGCCGAATTGGTAGCCTAGTGCCAGGCGCGGGTGCCTGTAAGTTCAACGTTCTGTAGTGTTGCTGAATAACGTTTCCGGACAGAGGTTCCTGTCCTCGATTTGTTCCTGAAGACGCCACTTACAACTTCTTGAAGTTTGTCGAAACGTTTCTGAGACAACCTGTACAACATATGCGGAAGAACTTGTCCCTGTCTTAGCAGCGTGTGCCGTAGGGCTCTGGAGAAGTGAAGCATTCGTAATGACTGGTAAAAGGCATACGTCATTCCTGTATTTAAGAAAGTAAGTCGAACAGACAGACAAAACTGTAGACCTATATCTCTGACGTCGGTCAGTTGTATTTTGTAAGGTGTTTTATGCTTCTGCGTTATGACATTTCTGGAGACCGAAAGTCTGTGTAGGAACCAACACGGTTTCGGAAAACAACGTTCATATGAAATTAAGCTCGCTTTTTTCGTCCACTAAATACAGAAAGCAGTAAGAAGCAGGGCCCAGGCAGATGTCGTGTTCTTTCACTTCCGGAAGGCGTTCTATACAGATCCCCACTGCCGCCTAATGAACAAAATCCGATAGTACGGGATAGCAGACCAAATGTATGTTCGAAGTGAAGAGTTCCTAGCATACTGAAAAATTAACTTCAGAAGTCCATAAGGGAGTGTTATGAGACCGTTACGTTTCACAGTATATACACTGAAGACACAAAGAAACTGGTACACCTACCTAATATTGCGTAAGGCCCCCGCGAGTACGCAGAAGTCCCGCAACACGACACGGCGTAGACTCGACTAATGTCTGACTGAAGTAGTGCTGGAGGGAATTGGCACCATGAATCCTGCCGGGCTGTCCATAAATCCATAAGAGTATGAGGAGGTGGAGACCTGTTCTCAACAGTACGTTGCAAGGCATCTCAGATATCCTCAACCATGCTCATATCTGGGGAGTTTAAACTCAGAAGAGTGTTCCTGGAGCCACTCTGCAGCAATTCTGGACGTGTGGGGAGTTGCATTGTCCTGCTGAAATTGCTCAAGTCCGTCGGATTGCACACTGGACATGAATGGATGCAGGTGATCAGACAGGATGCTTATGTACGTGTTAGCTGTCAGAGTCGTATCTAGACGTATCAGGGGTCCCATATCACTCCAACTGCACACACCATTACAGAGCCTGCACCAGCTTGAGCAGTCCCCTACTGACATGCAGGATCCATGGCTTCATGAGGTTGTCTTCATCCCTGTACACGTCCACCCACTCGATACAATTTGGACCGATACTCATACGACCAGACAACATGTTTTCAGTCATCAACAGTTCAATGTCAGTGTTGACACACCCAGGCGAGGTGTAAAACTTCGTGTCGTCCAGTCATCAAGGGTATACGAGTGGGACTTCGGCTCCGAAAGCCCATATCGATGAATGGTTCGCACGCTGACACTTGTTGATGGCCCAGCATTGAAATCTGGACCAATTTGCGGAAGGGTTGCACTTCTGTCACCTTGAACGATTCTCTTCAGTCGTCGTTGGTACCATTCTTGCAGAATCTTTTTCCTGCCGCAGCGATGTCGGGTATTTGATGTTTTACCGGGTTCCTGATATGCACGGTACATTCGTGAAATGGTCGTACGGGAAAATCCCCACTTCATCGCTACCTCGGAGATGCTGTGTCCCATCGCTCGTATGCCGACTGTAACACGACGTCAGACTCATTTAAATCTTGATAACCTACCATTTTAGCAGCAATAACCGATGTAACAAATGCGCCAGACCCTTGTTGTTTCATATAGGCGTTGCCGATCGTAGCGCTGTATTCTGCCTGTTTACATACCTCTGTATTTGAATTCAGGCTGAGGATGACACGGCGGCCAACAAGTACCGTTGGACCTTCAAGGTCTGTTCAGACGGTGTTTTGTTTTAACGCACAGGAAACAGCTTGTCATTCTTAGAGGAGAGAAATCTTCAAGCGTAAAATTGACTTCAGATGTACCCCAAAGGAGGGGACCATTACTTTTAACTATATATACAACTGACATATGAACAACGTTAGAAGTTCCAAGAGGCTTCTCACCGATGATATTGTGTACAGAGCAGTTGCAACGCTAGAAAACTGTACGGAAATGGAGGAAACCGTGCACGGGTTTGACACTTGGTGCAGAGATTGTCAGTTGGCGGTTAACATAAACAAACGTAGCATATTGTGCATAAATAAGCAAAAATGGTTCAAATGGTTCTGAGCACTATGGGACTTAACATCTGAGGTCATCAGTCCCCTAGACTTAGAACTATTTAAACCTAACTAACCTAAGAACATCACACACATCCATGGCCGAGGCAGGATTCGAACCTGCGATCGTAGCGGTCGCGCGGTTCCAGACTGAAGTGCCTAGAACCGCTCGGCCACACCGGCCGGCCATAAATAAGCAGAAAGAACTGTTGTTGTACTCGTATGAGTACACGGGAAATTGCAGAACAACCACTGGAAGCAGCAACATCCACAAAATGTCTAGAAGGAAGGATACGAAGCGATTTAAAGTGGAATGATTATATGAACTAACCGCACGTAACGTAGAAACCTTAGAAAGTATAGCCCACCCACACGGGAAGTCGTCTGCAAAATCCGCATTCAACAAACACTTGAGTATTTCTCTTCGGTCTGGGATTAGTGTCATATAGGATTGATACAGAATAGGGAAGATCCAAAGAAAAGCAGCTCGTTTTTTCACAGATTAATTTACTTTGCGCGAAAGCATCACGGAGATTCTCATCCATCCCCAGTGGTCGTCGATACAAAGCGCTCAGCGTCTTAGTGTGGTTTAAATGTTAAATTTCCGAGAGCACATTTTCCTAGAAGAATCAGTTATTATATTTCACCGTCCTATGGATATCTCACGAAAAGTCCACAGAGGTAAAACTAGAGAGATTCGATCTCAGAAGGATTATTACCAACCATTCGCGATTGGAACACCAAAGACAGGTAGTGACAGCAGTACGCAAGTTAGGACTACCCTACGTCGCACATCGTAAGTTGACATGCGCAGTATACACATAGACGTAGACGCAAATGCGTTTTCAGTTTCAATTCCTACATTTTCTCAACATTTTTTTGCTATTGTAAACACATCATTCATGTAGAGCTCAGTTGTTGGCATACGTATTGTTATTCAATGATCATGGTTCCAGTAATTGCTGTAGGTCTGTTGAGTACTCCCAACCTCGTTTTTGCTGCTGTTGTTGTGGTCTTCAGTTGGAAGAATCGTATGATGCTGCTCTTCAAGTTGATCTATCTTATGCAGCCTTCTTCAACTCTGTATAACAGATTCAACCTACATCCATTTGAAGCTGCATACTGTAGTCGAGTAGTCAACCCTTGGATTGCCTCTACAATTTATACACCACACTTTCTCAGTTAACAACTGAACATTCATTAAAGGCTGAGGATGTGTTATGTCATCCGACCCCTTTCTTTTATCAAGTTGTTAGACACAGTACGTCTTGGTTAGTAATCCGACGTAGCAATCTAATCATCAGTATCCTTCTCCAACTCCACATCTGACATACCTGTATTGTCCGTGCTGCTTATCGTACATGTTTCACCTCTGTACGAGATTACACTCCAACTGCTATCAAAAACACTTCGTAACATATAAATTCACACAAATTATTGGCATATATCTCTTTTCAAGAAACTTATTTGTTGCCGATGCCAAACTGCGTTTTATATCCTCTCTATTTCTGTCATCATTTATTTTGCTAGCCAAACAGCAAAATTGATCTACTATTTTCAGTGTGTCATTTCCGAATCAGAAAGTCACCCTCAGCATCACTGATTTAATTTGACTATACTCCACTACCCTTGTTTTAATTTCATTAATATTAATAACTTCGTTTCAAGATACTGTTCATTCCTTTCAACTGCTCTTCCAAGTCCTTTGCCGTCTGTGAGAGAATTACTCTCTCATCGACACATTTCATAGTTTTTATTTCTTCTCCCTGAACTTTAATTCTCTTTCCCTCTTTCCCAATTTCTCTTTGATTACCTTTTCAATTTGTTTAGTGAATAGACTGAACAATAGTGGGGGTCTGTTACAATCCTGTCTCACTTGCTTAGCAGCTAATACCTCCCTTTCATATCCTTCGACACTTCAGTCTGTAAAATTGTGAAAGTCGTAGATAACCTTTCGCTTAATGTATTTTATCTTTGTTAATTACATAATTTGAGAGAGTATATTCCAGTCAACATTTTAAAAGCTTACCCTAAATCTAGAAATGTTATATAAGCAGGCTTGCCTTTCTTCCATCTTCTATCGTCTTTAGACGCACCATAAATAAAATTTCGTAATTAATCAGGTATGCGTTTAATGTGGTAGTTCCTTGGAGGAAGTTCAGTGGATTAAAAATGGGTCAGTGCGTCGGAGCTAATCGTAACGTGAGGGACATATGAATGCTGTGGGAGCACAGACGGTCCTTTTTTAAATATTCTAGTGACACGCATCCTGCTCTAGAAGAAAAGCACGTCTTAGATGGAACCAAAACGCCGTCATGACAGACCAGCAAAGCCAACTTTTATGCCGTCTCCTCGATAAACATACACTCCTGGAAATTGAAATAAGAACACCGTGAATTCATTGTCCCAGGAAGGGGAAACTTTATTGACACATTCCTGGGGTCAGATACATCACATGATCACACTGACAGAACCACAGGCACATAGACACAGGCAACAGAGCATGCACAATGTCGGCACTAGTACAGTGTATATCCACCTTTCGCAGCAATGCAGGCTGCTATTCTCCCATGGAGACGATCGTAGAGATGCTGGATGTAGTCCTGTGGAACGGCTTGCCATGCCATTTCCACCTGGCGCCTCAGTTGGACCAGCGTTCGTGCTGGACGTGCAGACCGCGTGAGACGACGCTTCATCCAGTCCCAAACATGCTCAATGGGGGACAGATCCGGAGATCTTGCTGGCCAGGGTAGTTCACTTACACCTTCTAGAGCACGTTGGGTGGCACGGGATACATGCGGACGTGCATTGTCCTATTGGAACAGCAAGTTCCCTTGCCGGTCTAGGAATGGTAGAACGATGGGTTCGATGACGGTTTGGATGTACCGTGCACTATTCAGTGTCCCCTCGACGATCACCAGTGGTGTACAGCCAGTGTAGGAGATCGCTCCCCACACCATGATA
Source organism: Schistocerca piceifrons (assembly GCF_021461385.2). Classification (NCBI taxonomy): domain Eukaryota; kingdom Metazoa; phylum Arthropoda; class Insecta; order Orthoptera; family Acrididae; genus Schistocerca; species Schistocerca piceifrons. Next base: position 205,110,809 of record NC_060140.1, on the reverse strand, counting down.
CCGGGTGTTGGCCCTGTGTGCCTCGGTCGTATGCAGTCCTGATTGTGGCCCTCACCTGCACGGCGCCAAACACGCATACGACCATCATTGGCACCAAGGCAGAAGCGACTCTCATCGCTGAAGACGACACGTCTCCATTCGTCTCTCCATTCACGCCTGTCGCGACACCACTGGAGGCGGGCTGCACGATGTTGGGGCGTGAGCGGAAGACGGCCTAACGGTGTGCGGGACCGTAGCCCAGCTTCATGGAGACGGTTGCGAATGGTCCTCGCCGATACCCCAGGAGCAACAGTGTCCCTAATTTGCTGGGAAGTGGCGGTGCGGTCCCCTACGGCACTGCGTAGGATCCTACGGTCTTGGCGTGCATCCGTGCGTCGCTGCGGTCCGGTCCCAGGTCGACGGGCATGTGCACCTTCCGCCGACCACTGGCGACAACATCGATGTACTGTGGAGACTTCACGCCCCACGTGTTGAGCAATTCAGCTGTACGTCCACCCGGCCTCCCGCATGCCCACTATACGCCCTCGCTCAAAGTCCGTCAACTGCACATACGGTTCACGTCCACGCTGTCACGGCATGCTACCAGTGTTAAAGACTGCGATGGAGCTCCGTATGCCACGGCAAACTGGCTGACACTGACGGCGGCGGTGCACAAATGCTGCGCAGCTAGCGCCATTCGACGGCCAACACCGCGGTTCCTGGTGTGTCCGCTGTGCCGTGCGTGTGATCATTGCTTGTACAGCCCTCTCGCAGTGTCCGGAGCAAGTATGGTGGGTCTGACACACCGGTGTCAATGTGTTCTTTTTTCCATTTCCAGGAGTGTATCTTCCCTAAATGGATGACTCTCATAACTGGAACAGTAGGAGTTATAGATAACATTTCAGTCCCTGCTTTGTGTCCCTGCTGTCTTCAGGATTTCAGAGACTGTATTACAGTTACTATTGCCAAAAACTTCCTCTAAACCTGGAAATGCTATAAACTATAACTTTTCTAGATTGCAGTGGACAGAGTGTCACCAACATACACTGTGACATGTTACACAGTTATGTGAATCATGTTTACACCTATACATAAATGAAGCTCAACGTCATGTTCATTTGGAAACTCGGGAAGTCATTTCGAAAAACTGCATGCTGCAAGCAGGTCCTCTGTGGATATCTTAATTACACAAAAAATGTCCCTTTTCTTTAAGAGACATGTACATACGTGATTCAGAATTTTTACAACAGGGCTCCGTGCAACCAGGATGAATTGTTACTTGCAATTAATGAGAATGGTAAGATTACTGTTGTAGAGTCCATGAGGTGGATGACCTCTATGGTTGGTGGTGGAGCTGGGCCTTCAGTGCTCAGGAGGGTCATCAGCTCTCCACCCAAGGTGGGGTTGTATCGATGTGGTGGATATGTACCAGATGGCTTTCCGACCTTCAATCATAAAAACAGGAAATTCAATCAAATGTTTGTTCTCTGCCATATTACTTCAGTGTTGATTGTATCATACAGTGGTCAGCACCCCCAAGATACTAGTTGGTGTTGGGTGGTGAAGCACGATTAAGTCACAAGTGGGCTTCTGACTGGCCCACATGCGGTGTCTCTCCTGTTTGACAGGTGGCAGGTGAAGCTATGTAGTTATAACTCCACTGGTACAGTGGTGTATCAGCTCACAGTCTCTTCGTTGTGACAGACTCCGTGGTCAGCCGTGTTGGCTACGCAGTCGCGGGGGTCAGTGCAGGACGTATCAAAGTGTGCAGAGACGAACCATGGACCTCGGTGCGGATGGCAGCATCAGTACTGGCAGCCAAGGAGTTTGCTCACAAAGTGTGAACAGCAGCAAAGTTTGTCTGCACAGGGTAACACGAGCAACAGCAGAGCTTACCCTCATACGGTGATGACAGCTGGGTGGCTAAGTGTCCCAGGCACAAACTGCAGATACCCATGGTACATGGCGTCCAGTGGATGGAGGTTTGACTGCAAGTGGCCCACTGGCTGTAAGCATCACGTCAGCAGCATTCAGACTCGCTAGCGAAGACAGAATATAGTAGTGATGGCTTGAAGATCCAATTCAGTATGTTGACTGATGTAGACTACTCCTTGTATCTGCTCTTAGTGGTGTGAGATATTATTTGTCTAAAATGAGCAATGCTTATGTTACCTCGGTTCATCACTATTGCTGAAATAGCAACACGCTCTTTGTAGCAGAACCAGGTTCTAAGGCACATCTAGTGGGCAGTCATGACATCACTGCCTTGGTGGCCCAATCTTTCTCCTATGTGAGCGGTACTGCAGTCCTGCTGTGCTGTGATGGTGTGGTAACTGCTTTTCAGGAGGCTCAGATGACGACTTCCGCAATGTTAGCAAAATCTGAATACAGCTTCTTGTGCAAGAACTCCCACCATTGAGGCTTTTTGTGCCATGCTGCCATGACGTCTCTCTGCTGAGTCATTCAAGCGTCACTTCTGCTATGCCCGAGAGAGCCGTGGACGACACTGTCTTCCAAATAGCAGTTTTCGTGTGCATCTGATTAAAACTGTGAGTGCGACACATGGAGAACGATCAAGAGTAAGCAGGCCCCGTGAGTGACCCCCTGAAACTCTTTGGGATGGCCCAAAACAAAATATCAGATGCCCATGCAAGTATCCACAAATTCTTGTTAACCCATTGCATGTTTCTGGGAGAGAAATAATTGCACATTATTCTCCCTTTCATGCACATCTTTGTACAGTGCATGCAACACCAATCAGGAACGTTATTAAACTGTGTGGAGGCAAATCTGAAGACAAGATCAAACAGGGCAGAGTTGGAGAAGAAAACAGACCGTGACCATTTCTAAGGGACTGGTCCAATATTTGCCGTAAGTGATCCAAGGGAGCCATGGAAAACGTAATCTGGATCGTAATCGTCCTAGATACAAGCACAGGGTTTTAACCATTTCACCGTATCGATCTAGTTCAAAAAATACCTGGTTAGCTCTTACTAAATGAAATGGCTTGGGCAAAGGGAAAGTAGATGAGAAACTTCGGTTCAATGATAGGGTAATGGGAGAAAGCTGTACTAAAATATTGCTCAAGTGTGTGGGACCCATACCAAATACAACTAACAGGGTACACTGAGCGTATATTCCGATCCATGATCTGTGCCATGGATTTTCCGTTAATAGCTTCAGTTTCCCGAGATCGTGGGACTGTAGTCCACCGCCATGGTTCAAGGATGATGGTCGATGAGATGCTGTAGCATGGCCTGTCTTATCACCGGACCTGAATCCATTGGATTTCCTGCCTTGGAGACATTTAATAGGCCCAATCCATCGACAGTGTGCAGACGTTATGGGAGCGAGTGATCAAGGCACAGTCCGATTGAAGCCAGATGTATTTGAAAGAGCATGTGATTCACTGCAAAGAAGTGCTGAAGGATGTGGCAAAATGCCAGATGCGACACCGCATATGTCTACTTCTATGTAACAGATGGGAACGAGACTACAGACTGTGTCATACCTTAATAAATGATTCAAATGACTCTGAGCACTATGGGACTTAACTTTTGAGGTCATCAGTCCCCTAGAACTTAGAACTACTTAAACCTAACTAACCTAAGGACATCACACACATCCATGCCCGAGGCAGGATTCGCGTCTAGAACCGCTCGGCCACCCCGACCGGCCATACCTTAACAGGTATTGGTTTCTGGACATACTCTTATAGGATGTTTTCTTCTAGTTTTGATCAATATTACCCCCTGCAGTAAAATATGACGCTGTTTTTCAAGCACCTTGTGTACGAGGATGGTTTGATACGACTGGTAAAAAAAGTTTTTTCGTAAACAATCCACCTAATTTCTCGACATTGTCTCCTTTCAGGGATGTACACTTGGTCCAGCGATCCTCCAGCTTTTTCATCCCATCGTAAAAATAGGTTCTATCAAACTTTACAAAATGCTCGTTGACTGCAACTATCATGTTCTCAATTTATGAAAATTTCTTACCAGCAATCCAAAATTTCAAGTTAGGAACAGGGAAAACTCACTTGTGGCCAAGTCTGGTGAAAAGGGTGGATGAGGAAACAATTCAAAGCCCAATTCATGCACTTTCGTCTCTGCTATTGCTGATGCACGGGACGGTGAATTATCATGGTGTAAGAGCAATTTTTGGGTGCAAACGTTGGTATTTTTTAGCTAACGTAAGTTTGAAACGGTTCAACAAGAAGCATAATAGGGTCCAGTTATAGTTCTGCTTTTTCCCAATAATCTATGGCGATTATTCCTCTGGAGTCCCAAAAAGCAATGGCCATCGCCATATCAGCTGATAAAATGGCCTTTGTTTTCTTCGGTGCACTTTAAGCGGCCTTTGTGCATTATTTTGATCGCCGTTTCGACTCGTGTGTAATGATGTATCCAGTTTTCATCAAGTCATAAATCGGCGCTAAAAGTCTTGAGGATTGCGATCAAACATCGCCATATATTGTGTTGAAATGTGACAGATGAACGTTTGATCGACTGTGAGCAGCCGGCCGAGCTGGCCGAGCGGTTTTAGGCGCCACAGTCTGGAACCGCTCGACCGCTACGGTCGCAGGTTCGAATCCTGCCTCGGGCATGGATGTGTGTGATGTCCTTATGTTAGTTAGGTTTAAGTAGTTCTAAGTTCTAGGGGAGTGATGACCTCAGAAGTTAAGTTCCATAGTGCTCAGAGCCATTTGACTGTGAGCAACTGCGGCACCCATTTCACACACGGCTCCTTCATGGTCAATTCTCTGTGCAGGGTGTTGTGCACTCGCTTAACTGAGCACTCTCATTAATTTTTATTCAGCAGTCTTGCATTATCATATCATGGATTTTGTTATTGGTTCCCTTTCTAGCGACCTCAGTTGGGTGGTCGGTGCGTGCTTCGCTTTCGGTGCTTGTTGGACCACGTTTAAATTTGTCGATTCATTAGTGAATGGTTTTCAGTGATGGTGCAAACTGTTTTGATCTATGGGAAATCTAGCTCTCCAAATTAAAATGAGTGATAACAGCAAGAAACTCTGTTTTATCCATTTACAATCGCAGTCTGTAAATAGGCTGTTTATGTGTTTGTATGTTGGTAGCGCTCTGTATTAAATCTCTGACTGCGCTGTGGCAATCTGTAAGAGACTCTCTGTGGCTGGTCGGACTCGCAGTTGGAGGTGAACAGCCAGCAGTGATGGACGTTGGGAGTGAGTAGTCAGCAGTGATGGAGGTTAGAGGCTAATAATTAACTGTGTTGGAGGTTTGCAGTATTAGCACGACCGGATGATCTAGAGGTGTCCGACTTTGAGACTGAATATTATTCATGATTATATAATTTTTGGAACTGGATGTCATGGACGATTACATAATTTTTGAACTGGGTGTTACATTCTTAAGGTAAATACATTGTTTGCTTTGCTACAAAATGTTTCCTTTGCTAACCACATGCCTACCAGTAGCCCTCAGTAGTTAGAATCTTTCGTTTACCTGGCAATAATGATGCTTGCTGCATTGCTGTAGTTTTGGTATTGAAGATTTTTGTGAGCTAAGTGACTTATGTGATGTGTAGGTTATTGCTAGGATTTCCTCTAATTCAGGGGCATTGTTTTGTAGTAATTATTTGAAGTCAGGTTATCATTTTTTGAGCAGTCTGATTGCGTTGCTCTAGAATATTGGGGTCAGTGTTGACACGATAAAGAATAAGTAAAAAGAAAATAGGTTCACTTGCATTCAGTTTCACTTGGCAGCAGAATTAAATAACGTAGAGGTTTCACCTTCTCAGAGATTTCAGAATGCGTAAAATTTTTATTAAGATGTTTCAAGTCGCCACACTGACCAATCATGACAGATGTCAAAAACGAACTGTGCGCTGTACATTGTTGGAATTCTGTAAAAGTTCCTTGTAATAATCAAACTTACCAAATATGAAGGTGCAACAAAAACGTTGCATTCTTTCATGGAAATTTACCAGACATATCACACCACCCACGTACGACAGAGCCCACAGAGGAACTTAAGCAATCATTCTTACCACGCTTGTTAAATGAATGAGAAAGGAAGAACTGGGATTTTCGGTACAACCAGAAGTACTCACTGCCACGCATTTCACAGTAGTATACACAGTATGGATGCACACTCATACTCATTAATTAAGGATAATGCTGATACATTGCGAAACAACGCTCTGGTGGACGGTTTGCGGGCTTAAATCACCTCGGGGTATCACCATGCAGTGTATTTGACCTGCGGTGGTCGCACGGTGGCGCTGGCAGCAGCCCACATACGCAGAGGTGTGTTGGTGCATGTCAGAGTACAGTGCAGCGAGTAAGTGTGCAGACGTTTTCAGATGTGCTGATGGTGACTGTGTGTTGAAAATGGCTCATAGAACACGTATTGATGACGTTATGAGGGGTAGAGTACTAGGGCGACTGGAGGCTGGTCAAACACAGCAGGTCGTAGCACGGGCCCTCCGTGTGCCACAAACTGTGATCTCACGATTATGGCAACGATTACAGCAAACGGGAAACGTATCCAGGCGCTACAGTACGGGACGTCCACAGTGTGCAACATCACAAGAAGACCGATATCTCACCATCAGTGCCCGTAGATGGCCACGGAGTACTGCAGGTAGCTTTGCCCGGGACCTTACCGCAGCCATTGGAACGGTTGTCTCCAGACACACGGTCTACAGACGACTGAACAGACATGGTTTATTCGCCCGGAGACCTGCAAGGCGCATTCCACTGACCCCTGGTCACAGGAGAGCCCATAAAGCCTCGTGTTCAGAACTCAGACCATGGTCATTGGAACAGTGGTCCCAGGTTATGTTCACAGTCGAGTCCAGGTATAGTCCGAACAGTGATTCTCGCCGGGTTTTCATCTGGCGTGAACCAGGAACCAGATACCAACCCCTTAATGTCCTTGAAAGGGAACTGTATGGAGATCGTGGTTTGATGGTGTGGGGTGGAATTATAATTGGTGCACGTACCCTCCTGCATGTCTTTGACAGAGGAAGTGTAACAGGTGAGGGTATCAGGACGTCATTTTGAACCAGTATGTGCGCCTTTTCAGGGGTGCAGTGGGTCCCACCTTCCTCATGATGGACGATAACGAACGGCCCCACCCAGCTACCAATATCGAGGAGTACCTTGAAGCATGAGATATCAGGCGAATGGAGTGGCCTGCCTGTTCTCCAGACCTAAACCCAATCGAGCACGTCTTCAAATCCCTAGGACACTTCAGGAGCTCCGACAGGCACTGGTGCTAGAATGGGAGGCTATACCCCAGCAGCTGCTCGACCACCTGATTCAGAGCATGCCAACCCAGTGTGCCGCCTGTGTACATGTGCATGGTGATCGATGTCGGGGTACATGCTCAGGGAACAGTGGCGTTTTGTAGCACATGCGTTTCGGGACGGTTTTCTCAACTTATCACCGATACTGTGGACTACTGTGCCTATGCTATAGCGCCAGTTTTGTGTAGTACCTCGTTGCGTGGCACCACATTCTGTAATTATCCGTAATTTATGAGCATTAGTGTGGATAAGACACTTTTGGGAAGGAGTTGGCTACTCTACTTGTTTTATGCTATAAATTTTACACTGGAAACAAAAAACCTTTTTTCGTTGACATTGCGCAGGTTTGGACTGGGACACACGGCGTGCTGTCGCTGGATGACACAGAGGAGCTGTACTTGGCGGGGGGCCGCCGCATTGCGGTACCGCTGTTCTTCTGGAAGCTGGTGCACGACCCGCGGTCGGGCACAGCAATAGTCTTCGTGGGGCTCAACAACCCATTCGCGACGTGCAAGGCGGTGCAGGTGCTGACGCAGGTGTGCCCCGAAAACGTGTGCACCAAAGCGGGCTGGGCGAGGCGCAACTGGGACCGACCCAGCAAGGGGCTCATCACCTGCTGCTCTGCCCAAGAGCTGGCAGCCGCCGTGCCGGGGGTGCCACAGGTTAACGCCACAGGGCTCTTACGTGGGCCACGCGCCTGACCTGAACCCTGACATAGGGCTGGGCCAAAGTAATGCTGGCACCTACTGTGGCCGACACCACCACCACCTCTCGACTCAGTACGACATCTGATGGTCTCACTTAGACTATGGTCATACGAATCAGGTTGGAAGATGGATCGGATCAGTTCTAGAAAATTCCTTCTAACCGTCACATGCAAACTGGTGAAGGAGGTGCTACCATATCGCACCTCGGCAAGAAGAGTGACACAACTCAAAAATACAATACTTGAGAAAAATCGACTTAAAGAATACTATAAAACTTATATCAGGATGTAGGCTTTCTCGGTGAATCTCGATGATAAAATCTCCTCGGGTTGACAGCCGAGTCAATGCGTCCTTCTCTGGCGCACTGATTCGGCTGTCAACTTGAGAAGATTTTATTATAAAACTGCAGTTGAAATAGTATAAGCGTCATTTAAATTTCAAGTAAGAAGTTTTGGCTGCAAATTCCATTATAGTCTATGTAACAGTAATATGCACTTCTAGTTCTGTACTTGCCAAATGAGGCGGTCTGTTCCAAAACTTGCCTTATCCATGATAAGAAATTTTACAGGAGACACAAAACACTAAAAACTTCTTAACGCCGACAGAAACTGAACTCTTTTCCTGGTAGGAATGCATAATATTGATAAATAAAATCATGATTAATTGGGAATGTAATTATTCCCATCGAGAAATTGGTTATGTTGCTTTATATCCAGGATTAGACAAGTTTTGTTGCAGCACACTGCAAGCACATAGTTCATGTACTGAGGAATATACTTTTTTGTACATTTGTGATAATGCTGATGCATTCAGTTTATACTCATTTATTAGAACTTAAAAAACACAGTTCATAGTAAACAATAATCATTCTACATAATTATTCACAGAGCAGAATTCAATTACCTAAGTCTGTCAAATCCTCATGAGTTTCACAATATTCGTTGATTGTCTCTCCAGGGGAGTAATTTGTTTCTCCAGTATTGGACGCTAAGAAATTCTTGTTGAGAGCCAGTTCTTCATTCACCTTCCACTCCAATCCAAAATGTTTTTGTAGGTAATTCTCTACGTCCTTAATCCCACTAGATGGTAGCACACTACTCAAATATGCCAATAATTATTTTTACTACCATTATTACTAATATTATTATTCTCAGTGGTTGTAGCTGAATAAATTTGTTCAGACCGTCATCATAACTGTTACAAAAAATGCTATTTCACACTTTGAGGTTTATCTGAATCAAAAAAATTTGTATGGAGTAAGTGTTGGGGCAATCTACTACAGATGATAAAGCCCTGAGAGTTTTGAAACTGCTCGTCACCATAAATAAAAAAATTATCTGCGCAAACAATCTATTGTATTAATAAAAATTTGTGAACATCTAAAATTTATTTTCAGCAGCCACCACCGCCGTTTTGTTAACCTTTATACGTTCACTGATCATTGACACCAGAGTCTAAACCAGTCGTGTAAACACACTGCACAAATTTGACGTCTTTCTTACCTTCTATATTTTTCCTTGTTTTCTTCAATAAAGCAGGATCACTTTTACGGCAATTTGCTTTGTCTTTTAGAGCTAGAGTAATTCTTTCTTCCATCGTACTCCTATTTTGTCACAAAACTGCACACGTCTTCAGACTTTACTGACGACAGCTGTAAAAACGCGGGAAAAATATCGCGCGTTTCCTTTGACTGAAATATGAAGAATTTCATTGGCTAGTGGGATAAGGCGACTATTGGAACGACACTTGGAGTAAATAAGACAAGTTTTCGAACGATGACCGATTTTTAGCTAATGATTTCTACGGTAAAGAACAACTTTTGAGTGAATATAGACTAATCAGTCAATGCGCCGGGTACAGAAGAAAATCGGAGTAGGCTTCACTCATTTCGTAAAAAAATTGGATAAGACCAGTTTTGGAACGGACCACCTCAAATGATAGGTGCTATCAGGTAATTATTAATTAATTCTTTCCATTGTGTCACTTTTCTTGATGTTCTAAAATCTTTTTTTGTTTCTGTTATGACCTCTCACGTAATACTTTTGCCACTTTTCCACCCCAGATAATGTACTTCTTTTTTACTTAGTGCAATATAACACGACATTCGAACGTCCATCAGGCAAAATTAGTACTACAGTTGAAATAAAAATGGAATAACAAATTGAAATTGTCGTATAAGAGAAGTACAAAATCAAAACTAATTTATGAAAATGAATACCGATTAATAAAGAACATCAATTAGGTACAATTTAAGGAACGTAATTTACGAAAGCCGGTCGCTGTGGCCCAGCGGTTCTAGGCGCTTCAGTCCGGAACAGCGCTGCTACTACGGTCCAGGTTCGAATCCTGCCTCGGGCATAGATGACTGTGATGTCTTTAGGTTACTTATGTTTACGTAGTTCAAAGTCGAGGGGAGTGATGACCTCAAATGTTAAGTCCCATAGTGCTTATAGCCATTTTAATTTACGAAAACATAGAATGATAAATGGGCTTATATACTGTAGGAATACTTTTCGCCGAGAAAAGGGATTCAGTATGAACCTGTTTTATAACAAATGTTCGTCGTTTTTATCGTACTCTGCAACGCACGAAATTTCGTAACATTTACAAGAGTCGCAATCGTTAAAACAATTTCTGCTCTTTCAGACATGCGTGCATCTCTGAAGGATATTATAATGTAAGATACAGACACTGTATAAACACAGACATTGTAAATATCATTGATATTAAAAATTACATTCAGCTTATCTTCTACATGCAGAACGTGCGTCTCTTCGTGAATGACCCATGCACACTTGCTAGCAGCAACGCTGAAGTTACACTGTTCTTGTCGTGGTGAATCGTGAAGCAGCCTACAACAAAACTCACGACGTGATCTTTTTCGTGCACATTGGGGCACTATTTTTCAGTCGCAAAAACTAAAAATTGCAGTTTTTTTAACTTGTGTCACTTTTCTGCCTGGGTTGCAATATGGTGGTAACCGCAGAACTTATACATAATGTTGAAAATGTAGAAAACGTTGTTACGTGTGTTCATTGCTGAGTCGGAGTCTGTGAATATTTTGCTGTCGTTTCAAATTCTGTAAATGTTCTGCTTTGTAATATAACTTTGGGTTCGAATGAATATATAAATAACAATTCGTTTAGTAATTTATTAAGTGAAGTATTCGTTGCAGAGTAAGTTTATTTTCTGGAGAAGATGTTATGGCGTTAACCAGCACAGTAATAAACTCATGCAGCATTACCAACTTAAGGGAAAAAATTGTTCGCATTTCCAGCGAATCGGCTCAGTACATCAAGGGCGAATAGGTTCAAAATTTTGTATATCAGTTTGTTGAAATTATTATTTTGTTTTCATTTTTTGTTACAGATGGTAAAATACAAAAGGGAAACTTCTTCTTTGTAGACTGAGAATGACATGTAAAAGACAACTAAAACTTACTGTGGAGGTAAAAGTCAGTGCAACACAGTGGTCTTCCAGCTACAGCTAACTGCCGTTTGAAACTGGTTTTTAAATCTAGAAATCTATTGTTTAACTGACTAGAGAAATTTCAAAAATGTGTCCTGCATAAATGAATACACAATTAATTTGCTTCACCTAAGGAAAGTAATCCGATTACCACTTATGTACAATGCAGTTGCATATATTCCACCTTGGGAACAGCTTCTACACGCCACCATAGAATGAAAGTTAAGTCATTATACTCTATAACATAATTTACATATTTATAACAAGTTTTTTTTGTGGTACGTAAGAACGAGAGTAAAGTTGTTGTAATCTTAAACATAATTTACATATCTAAATTAAGCGTCTCACGTTTACCTTCAGATTACACAAATCTACAAGATTCACACCAAAACAAATTTTATAATCCATACCATAAAAAAGAAAAATTAATCTTATGATAAAGTGCATTGCATACTATCAAAAACAGCATATAACAAGAAAAAATGTTAATCAGTACAAATTACAATGGCACGCCACCTTTGTGGCATGTGCACAGCCTATTCGCTTACAGCTAAGGAAAATACAAGAGGAGATGAAAGTTTCAAACTTCATCTGCTAAATTATGACACAAACAAGCCAAGTTATTCCATGAAGAATTTCATTTTCTACAGATGAAGCAATGCAGGATAAGACAGCGTGACATGTTCCTAGGAATAGACAAGGAAATAAAATAAATGCAGGTGTGACTATACAAAGTGCACAAAGGCAGTAATGCAACAGTCACCAGGGCCGCTCCACAGGAGGGGCATTATCATCAAGGCAAAAGCACAAAAAATATACAAATGTTACAATACAAGTCACAAAGACAGTTACATTAAAAAGGAACGTCATTAACAAAGCATCACAATATTAATTGTAGTATTGGTGTTAAACTGCATGCATTCTGTTGTTGTTGTGGTCTTCAGTCCAGAGACTGGTTTGATGCAGCTCTCCATGCTGTTCTATCCTCTGCAAACTTCTTCATCTGTCACTACCTACTGCAACCTAAATCCTTCTGAATGTGCTTCGTGTATTCATCTCTTGGTCTCCCTCTATGATTTTTACCCTCCACGCTGCCCCCAATACTAAATTTCTGATCCCTTGATGCCTCAGAACATGTCCTACCAACTGATCCCTTCTTCTAATCAAGTTGTGGCACAAATTCCTTTTCTCCCCAATTCTGCTCAGTACCTCCTCTTTAGTTATGTGATCTACCCATCTAATCTTCAGCATTCTTCTGTTGCATCATATTTCGAAAGCTTCTATTCTCTTCTTGTCATAACTATTTATAGTCTATGTTTCACTTTCATACATGGCTACACTTCATACAAATATTTTCAGAAAAAAGACTTCCTGACACTTAAATCTATACTCGATGTTAACAAGTATCTCTTCTTCAGAAACGCTTTCCTTGCCACTGCCAGTCTAAATTTTGTATCCTCTCTAATTCGACTATCATCAGTAATTTTGCTTCCCAAATAGCAAAACTCATTTACTACTTTAAGTGTCTCATTTCCTAATCTAATTCCCTCAGCATCATCTGATTTAGTTTGACTACATTCTATTATCCTCGTTATGCTTTCTTTTATTGTTCATCTTATATCCTCCTTTCAAGACACTGTCCATTCCGTTCAACTGCTCTTCCAGCTCCTTTGCTGTCTCTGACAGAATTACAGTGTCATCGGCAAACCTCAGAGTTCATATTTCTTCTCCATGGATTTTAATTTCTACTCCAAATTTTTCTTTTGTTTCCTTTACTGCTTGCTCAATATACCGATTGAATAACATAGGGGACAACCCTGTCTCAATCGCTTCTCAACCACTGCTTCCCTTTCGTGCCCCTCGACTCTTATAACTGCCAACCGGTTTCTATACAAACTGTAAACAGCCTTTCGTTCCCTGTATTTGACCCTGCCACCTTCAGAATTTGAAAGACAGTACTCCAGTCAACATTGTCAAAAGCTTTCTCTAAGTCTACAAATGCTAGAAACGTAGGTTTGCCTTTCCTTAATCTATCTTCTAAGATAACTTGTAGGGTCAGTATTGCCTCATGTGTTCCAACATTTCTACGGAATCCAAATTGATCTTCCCCGCAGTCGACTTCTACTAGTTTTTCCATTCGTCTGTAAAGGATTCGTGTCAGTATTTTGCAGCTGTGACTTATTAAATTGATAGTTCTGTAATTTTCACACCTGTAAACACCTGCTTTCTTTGGGATTGGAATTATTATATTCTTTTTGAAGTCTGAGGGTATTTCACCTGCCTCATACATCTTGCTCACCAGATGATAGAGTTTGTCAGGGCTGCCTCTCCCAAGGCTAACAGTAGTTCAAATGCAGTGTTGTCACTCCCGGGGCCTTGTTTCGACGTAGGTCTTTCAGTGCTCTGTCAGATTCTTCACGCAGTATCATATCTCCCCTTTCATCTTCATCTACGTCCTGTTCCATTTCCATAATATTGCCCTCAAGTACATCACCCTTATACAGACCCTCTATATACTCCTTCTAACTTTCTGCTTTCCCTTCCTTGCTTAGAACTGGTTTTCCATTTGAGCTCCTGATATTTATAGAAGTGGTTTTCATTTCTCCATGGGTCTCTAATTTTCCTGTAGGAATTATCTATCTTACCCCTAATGATATATCCCTCTACATCCTTACATTTGTCCTCTAGCCCTCTCTTTTTAGCCATTTTGCACTTCTTGTCGATCTCGTTTTTGAGAAGTTTGTATTCCTTTTTGCCTGCTTCATTTACTGCGTTTTTATATTTTCTCCTTTCGTCAATTAAATTCAATATCTCTTCTGTTACCCAAAGATTTCTACTAGCCCTTGTCTTTTTACCTACTTGATCCTTTGTGGCCTTCACTATTTCATCTCTCAAAGCTACTCATTCTTCTTCCACTGTATTTCTTTCCCCTGTTCTTGTCAGTCGTTCCCTTATGCTCTCTCTGAAACTCTTTATAGCTTCTGGTTCTTTCAGTTTATCCAGGTTCCATCTCCTTAAATTCCCACCTTTTTGCAGTTTCTTCAGTTTTAATCTACAGTTCATAACCAATTAATTGTGGTCAGAGTCCACATCTGGACCTGGAAATGTCTTACAATTTAAAACCTGGTTCCTAAATCTCTGTCTTACCATTATATAATCTATCTGATACCTTTAAGTATCTCCAGGGTTCTTCCATGTATACAGCTTTCTTTCATGATTCTTAAACCAAGTGTCAGTTATGATTAACTTATGCTCTGCGCAAAATTCTACCAGGTGGCTTCCTCTTTCATTTCTTAGCCCCAATCCATATTCACCTACTACTTTCCCTTCTCTTCCTTTTCCTACGATCGAGTTCCAGTCCCCATGACTATTAAATTTCTGTCTCCCTTCACTATCTGAATAATTTCTCTTATCACATCATACATTTCTTCATTCTCTTCGTCATCTGCGGAGCTAGTTGGCTTATAAACTTGTACTACTGTGGTAGGCATGGGCTTCGTGTCTATCTTGCCACAATAATGCATTCACAATGATGTTCATAGTAGCTTACCCTCGCTCCTACTTTTTTATTCATTTCAATCCTACTCCTGCATTACCCCTATTTGATTTTGTATTTATAACCCTGTTCACCTGACCAGAAGTCTTGTTCCTCCTGCCAACGAACTTCACTATTTCCCACTATAGCTAGCTTTAACCTATCCATTTTCCTTTTTAAATTTTCTAACCTACCTACCCGAATAAGGGATCTAACACTCCACCCTCCGATCCGTAGAATGCCAGTTTTGTTTCTCCTGAATATCCCCCGCCCGGAGATCCGAATGGGGGACTACTTTACCTCCGGTTTATTTTGCCCAAGAGGATGCCATAATCATTTAACCATACAGTTAAGCTGCACGCCCTCGGGAAAAATTACGGCTGTAGTTTCCTCTTGCTCTCAGCCATTCACTGTACCAGCACAGTAAGGCCGTTTTGATTAATGTTACAAGGCCAGATCAGTGAATCATCCAGACTGTTGGCCCTGTAACTACTGAAAAGGCTGCTGCCCCTTCAGAAACCACACATTTGTCTGGCCTCTGAGCAGATAACCCTCCATTGTGGTTGCACCTACGGTATGGCTATCTGTATCGCTGAGACATGCAAGCCTCCCCACCGACTGCAGGGTCCATTTTTCATGGGGGGACATTCATTCTACACCTGGAAAAAAGGCTGAAAAAGAAGCATAACTGTCATGTTTCACTATGTGTTTCACATCAAATTATAGCTACCAAAGTGAGAAGAAAGAAGAAAATTATTCACAGAAATTGAAAATATAGTCATCAATTATGTCCCAAAACATCCATGTCCCACTGAAGGACATAAACCGTTTCAGTTAAGATAAAAGGAAATACTTTTTTATCGAAGTGCATACTTTGTTACCTGTAGAATGTTTATGCTCATTTCCTAACTAACATACACTGAGAAAGGAAGCAAACAAAATGTACAATTATCATTCTCAGATTCCAGCACACCACTATCCATCTCCACACAAGCTCTTATTTAATCGATCCTACAATGTCTGCACTTCATTTTTTAACAGTTCCTCTGCATATTTCATTGTGCATGGACTGTGGTCTCTCATCTCTGTAAAATTAAATCTCAAGTAGTTTCCTTCTAAACCTCAAATTGCATACAAGCTATGACTCTTACTCTAGGTTAAAGTTTAGTGCTTTATCCTTATTCAACCAACAATATTCTTATTAATTTGTTTCAAACAACAAATAGGCTGCAGTGCTCCAGACAGCAGAAAATACATTAATGTTCTCACTATGACACACAGAATTACTCTTTCATTCACAGGCAATCACAAAACATCATCATCAATTCACATGGGCCTGGTCCTATTCCTTCAGACACTAGAAAACAAATCCCTAATCAAAATTACAAGATCCAGCATTGTCTAGTCTTCCAGACTACTGCACAAGACTACAATTACAACAAAAAGCGTCACCCAATAACAGTCTCCAGCCAGTTGTTAAACCAATAATCTTTACACCTCCTACTAATCCCAAGACAACATAAAACCTTAAAACCATAATGTTTCATCCTCTACCTTAGAGAAAATACAAAAATCCATCACCAATAGATTCATAAGCAATAATCAATACAGCCGCAAATGAATTAACGTCATCATTTAATTCTGAACATCCTTACAAACAACTTTACACACAAGCACAATCTGGAGAAACCATTATAAAACATAAGCAGACGTCACTGGAGCAAAACGCCACATCATTATCTTAATTGCTATTATCTTTTATGGCTCACACAACTAGAATTAATCAATTTACTCTCACTTCACATGGATAATAGACTTTCTCACAGATGATAAACTAAACCAAAGACTTTCACACCAAATGTAGTGATGATAAAAGATATATACTCACATGGACATAGGACAGGGCCAAAGTAGTAAACGTCACAGAAAATAAAAGGTGAAATGTGTACTGTCACAGCTTATGTAACCTTATGCTCCCTACATAGCAGCTTCACATTCATTGTCACAGTTTACTTGTTAATCATAGAAGTGGCAAAACCTCTTTCACATTACCTAGATAGATCACACAAACCAAACACAACCAATGACAAAATCAAAACTCAGTTGTCAGTGTACAAGAGCAGAATCAAACTTGATGGAAACAACTGTGCAATCATACACTCAGAACTGTTAATTCAAGAAAATATAATGTTTTACAAAATGTAAGATCATGACTAACCTATCTTGTCTAAGGACTGGTCTCTACCGAAGATGGCTTTCACTCATTCACAGGAAAACTTAATCAAACCAATGAAATAATAAAACATCA
Organism: Schistocerca piceifrons; assembly: GCF_021461385.2. Lineage (NCBI taxonomy): Eukaryota > Metazoa > Arthropoda > Insecta > Orthoptera > Acrididae > Schistocerca > Schistocerca piceifrons. The sequence goes on along the minus strand of NC_060140.1, from coordinate 205,093,522 downwards.
AGAAAAGGTTACATGCCACTGGGCATAAATTTTTCTGCATTTCATTCACATCTTGTACCAAACCCAACTGCACAGAGAATATCCACTCATGATCACATATAACAGTTCCAGATGCACAATAGCCAAAAACATTATCAGTTCACTATACCATACAATAGTCAGACATGTCTGATACCATTATATTAAAATGTTCATGAAATGCACATGATGAAGCACCTACAGCTACTCAATACTAAAACCACCATATGTATAATATCAAACCAGACATGACACTCAAAGAAGAGATCACCTAAACTTTAAGGATAATGACCTTATCAATGGATAAAATAAAAGTAACAAAATATGCAGAACATATGGCAACCCCATTCTTGGTCAAATTATCATTTTAAGATCACTACACACGACCTCATTAACCCTTATAACTGAAAAATCACTTAAACTATCTCATCAACCCCAATCTTCAAGAACACTAAATATTTCTTATTCCATAGATGACTCTCAAATGGAAAAAAAATTATCTAAATGCACCTCACTAATATTAAAGATCCTAACACAGTAAATATATTGTACATAAAATACAGTATATAGATGTTGTCTGTTTACACAATAAAAATACAGTGAAGCAATTTGATTACAGAAAAGTAATTTCGTATAAAGACAAAATCACGGGAATTGCAACATGATTCGTGTTGGAAGCCTTTCACGTTAAACTCACCAACTCCCAAACAGATTAGAGTTCCACTTCTCTTGGTAGCAGCACAGTGATTGAAATCGGACACTACATCACATCCATCTGCCAACAGAAAGAAAGAAGATTATATGTTTCAGAATGTAAGCGACAAGTTTGGGAGCTTAGGCCTTTGTTGGCACATCATTTAGAAAGTCACACTCATTTTCAACAAAAGGGTTGCAGTAGTTGTGAACTCACTTCTCACTAATAATTTAATCACTACTGGGGTCTCCTGCTCTTTCTCAATCAAATCTACACGTAAATGATACTAAACATTTATTGCAACCAATGCTAACTCAGGTTCATCTCTCAATTCCAGTCTGTTATCTACTGTGTGATAAGCAAATTTAGCCACAAACTCCTCATGAAGAACTGTAATCTCACCTCGTACAACAGTTTGCTCTTGTCATTCACTGATCTTATATTTTCATTGCTTTTTTGTTTCCTTATCAATCCCTTAAGACCACTCTGTCTGGCCACATATTTCTCTCTAGATTTTGTAATCAGCCTTCAGTTCCTCACTGCTCTCCCTCATTTGTTCTCCTAGTCTGTCATAAGCAGCCTTCTCTTCGTTTATAATTCTCTCATTACAGGCCTCAAGAATCTCCCCCATATGTTTCCCTAACAAAGTAACCAAGCCTTCTGTATGTATATTTATACCTGTGTAGGGTGGAGCAACATGCAGTGCAGGCACTTGAATGTTCTCCATTCCAAATTCACACCAAAGGATAAAATAATAAATCATACACATACTAGTGTCAAGCAAAAAGCAAATGATCATTACTAGTAGAGAAACGACCAAACATTCCACAGTTAAAACCCAACAGTGACTCAGACCTCAACAGAACACAACTTTTTCAGGTTTGAAATTAAGCAAAATCACCAAAACCATTAATTCCAGTCCATTTAGAGCCTTCACGACATGCAAAAATGACCATTTCAATGTTTCAAATCCACCTATTGCAGTAACCCACAAGTGTTCCAAAAGTGTGCTTCACTAAGGAAATTAATTCAGACTACAGAACAGACTTCTACAGAAGAAGTACGGTTCCATTTAACTAACAATGAAATTCTCATATGTTCCAGAAAAGAACATACACTCCAAAAAAGAAAAGCAGACGGAGGGACAATACCCGACCACCACCCTTCCTCCATCTCCAACTCAGCATCCCACTCCAATCTCCCAGCCAGTTACCATGATCCTTCAGTTCTAAAGCATGTGACCAAGAGCAGCGTAAACATGTCAAACATGCGCAAATTTCTACAGTATAGGTTATGTGCAATATTATGTATAGGACAACAAATGGCTGAATGAAAAGAACACAGAAATGAATGTAAGTAAAAAGCAACAACATGTAATTGTAAACAGAAATTGCTAGATCTAAATGAACTGCAAAAATCTCAAAAACGAATAGTATAATTTTAAAAACTTACATGTACTGTAGGCCACTGAAGATGCCTAAAATGAATAGACAAAACACGTTGGGTACTCAAGAATAATTTTCAGCTGCAAAAGACGAAAGTTTTCTTATCTTTATGATGAAATATAATTGAACTGTATTGTGATTAGAAATAGAGAGCACGTTGTGACCCCAATACTACCTGGGTGTACATCTCTGGTATCAGAGCATGGAACTTCGACGTGCATGCAGATTCTTGTCATCCGTGTAGTTCACCATGTTGTAATTCGGCAACAAAATTTGCAGAGGCCTGTACTTGATAAAGAATTCGTTACATATTTCTTGCCATGAATATCAGCATGTGATGATAGAGTCGGGAAGTATTTACATTTCGAATTCCCATGACACTTCGTGGCAGCCATATTGTAATTAGGCAAGAACGAAATTCCATCTTTGGTCGGCTTGTTCAGACAACTGGTGTTGGACATCCAGACAGCATAGAGATCATAAGAACCTGAGTCCGGTAAATCATTGCAACAGACCAGCAACTCAGAACTCGCGTAAAATGAAATTGAAAGGTGATTTTTAGTGAACTGCTCTTACACTGTTGTACTGCATTTCTTATGCACAGTTTGGCAGGAAGTTGATTCTATGCTTGGAGAAAACTTGCTGTGACACTTGAAGCTCTTAATGAGACAGGCGACTTAAGCAAGAAAACTATGGGAGTGGAGCTTTTAAAACTAGCACGTGTGGCAACGTTGAATGTGATGCTGCGTCAAACAGTACTCGTTTACTGTATGGTCTTTCTGGTTGATGGTTTGTCTGGCGAGCTGAATGACTCGCATGAGTTGATAGAGGCTAAAACCCTGTGATGAAATCAGAACTCTTGCTTCTTGACTCGTCATTTTAAAGCTGTTTGGATCTCATTCGTGACGAAAGTGTATGGGGACGCTGTAACGGACATCAGCAATATGCAGCGTTGTGTAAAGAAGTTTGGTGACAGAGAATTGCATATAAACTGGACAGCGACAGGCCGACAACAAGTGCCACAGATGCCAATAGAGGACGCGCTGATGAAGTGATTTGAGGAGAAAGATGCGTTAGAGTTCACAATAAACAGCGAAACATCTGCAGCCGTACTTAAGAAACATCAGGAGGCGAAACGCTGAATTTTTACAAACTGGCTTAACGATCTTGCAAATGCGTACAAATGCTTGGCAACTATGTTGAACGATAGTGTCGTGCTGAGGACAGTTCAAAGTACGATATATGTTACACGTCCATTATTAATTTTTTTATGACACAGGAGGCGTTCCTTTTGTTCCATCCTCATTTCAGATATTAATTATTTAAATCATTGATGGTTACAATGTCTGTGTTTACGGTATACAGTGTCTGTATCTTCACAATACAATGTCCTTCGGACGTGAATGCATGTCACTGACGATTACAGCTGTGGTAAAAATTATGAAATAGATTCGCCTTCCGTTACTATCCATTGAAGTAAGCTGTTTGTGACACTTGAAAATTTGTGCTGCATTTGAATTTGAACCCGTACTTCCCACTCATCGTGAGCAGTCCCCGTAACCACTTCGGCTTTCCGAGTACGCCTCCAGGACTGATCAAAACTTCCATATTTGACATAGGCACAATCCTTATGCTACCACAATTTGATTCCCGCACAGGGAGGCAAACATTATGTTGTCACTATAGCTTGCCGCCACATGGATACGTCATTGATGGTTACAATGTTTGTGTTTGTGCAGAGTCTGTGTCTTCACAATGCTGTAGCTTTCAAACTTCGACTGGCAGACAAGGCTAACGACAGTGATAACGTCACAAAAAGTTAAATAACATCTAACCCTATAGTGCAAGACAAAACGAGAACGAACAGATAATTTCAGAGAGGTACATAAGTTTGAATATGAATATAAAAATGTAAACTGCTAATGAACTGTATATGCTTCTTGTCTTACTTAAATTATCATACCGTGTAGTTTACCATGTCCTTATTTGTGTCCTTGGTCACTTTTTTTTGTACGTTAGGGTGTGGACCAAAGCATTCTTCTGAGCCTAAAATTTCGTTTCCCAGTGCTGGAGACGTCCTCCGAGGCTCTAAATACTTAATCAACCCTAGCAAGACAAACAGTAGGGTCGTGACGTCATCAGACCATTGTCTGAAGGCGTAATTTCAATGTTGGGCCTGTGACGAGGCAAGCTGCATGGTGCCAGTCCAAAGGCATTCTTTTTATGTAACTGGATGCAATGCTTTCCAAAGACACCTATGCAGTGGCATTCTCTCAGAGTAACTAAATGCAACGCCTTCCGAAGATGCCTCTCCAAAAGTATTCCTTTAATGTGAGTGATGTTTTCCAAAGACACCTGTCCAACGGTATTCCTTTAATGTAACTGAATGCAATGTTTTCCAAAGACACCTGTCCAATGGTATTCCTTTAATGTAACTGAATGCAATGTTTGCCAGACACCTGTCCAATGGCATTCATTTACTGTAACTGAATGCAACACCTCCCAAAGACGCCTGTCCAAAGGTATTCCTTTAATGTAACTGAATGCAACGTTTTCAAGTAGCACATCTGCTGTCACACGATTACACAGACACTTTTGAAACTGTTTCATTCAGTTACATTAAAAGATTTCCATTGGACACGTACGTGCGTACTGCCATGTGGTTTGTATCGTCACAGGTACCACACTGAAATCGAACATTAAGATCACGTGTATTGTGGAACTTGTAGTTCAGAAGAATAGGCGCTGCCAAAGCTATTTTTGTCATTTTGAATGGTTCTTTTGTCTCAAAGGATTCTTTTCTGCACAGGTTGTTTTGATGTATTTGAGGGATTGAAATCATAGAAGTTGTTTGCTGTAATGCCATATTAGGCAAACAGCGCGCATTATTCCCTACCGTAAGTCGAAAACAGTTCGGCTTGTTGACCTTATTTAACTTTGAAACTGCTGTCTGAATCGTAACAACTTGTGACTATCTCTCCAGCATTAGGAGATGAAACGTTAGTCACTTAAGGAGCCTATTCCCCATAAACCAAAAATTAGTTAAAGGAGTTTTTTCTCATATTAACAGAATCTTCCGTCGGTTCTTGGTAGAACAACATTATAATAATAAATGAAAAGCACCAGTTTGCTTTTGTTTTTTCTCTTTCTCGTACGTACAAGTTGGTTCGTTTAGAAAAGTCAGTATTTCGCGTTCGGTCATTTTCTACCTAAATTTATATACCCATATTTTCATCTTTATTGTGCAAATGACGGGCGCTGTGGCCAAGCGGTTCTAGGCGCTTCAGTCCGGAACCGCGCTGCTGCTACGGTCGCAGGTTCTAATCCTGCCTCGGGCATGGATGTGTGTGATGTCCTTAGGTTAGTTAGGTTTAAGTAGTTCTAAGTCTAGGGGACTGCTGACCTTAGGTGTTAAGTCCCGTGGTGCTTAGAGCCATTTGGACCATTTATTGCGCAAATAGCTATAGACTTCGTGCTAGAGGCTACCTTTCACTGAACCATACACTGAACTCTGCTCCTGCTCCATTCGCAGATGGAGAATGACTGCTTTTATGTTTTTTTGGGAGCCTAATTTCATCAGCACGATCTCTGTGGGACAGATACGTAGCGGGCTGAGCATTCTTTGTTTCTGCGTTGAAATATGGGTCTTGGAGTTTTTGAAGCACGTTATTGAGAGATGTATGGGGTCTTGATACGAGTTCTGCGAGTTAAGATTTTTCTCCTAATACTGCCATGTTGAAAGTAAGCATTTTTCAGAAACATTTTTTTTTTGGAAAGAGAATGCTCAGTTATTGCAACATTCATAGATTTTTTTTTTTTGTCACATCAGGAATCTGTGCCAATACGCCGTGGTCGTGGTAGCTTGATATCAGCTCTGCTAAGTCTTCTATACGAGACTTTCATTTACATTTGTACTTTAAATGAGGCTCTTATCAACACTAGCTGTGCTGGGAAAAGAAGACAAATTTCATGATAAAATATCAGGTAGCAGATACGAAAGAAGGTTGTATTGTCACGTGCGCGTCTATAACATGCACCATTCGTTAAAACTAGGTATTTAGATGCTAATAAATATTTTCAGTTATTGCATAAAAAACTGTTGAGTCCAGTTCGGAGCTCTGTTACCCTCTGCCCTCCCAAAGCTTGTCGATGTGCTTTTCTACTTCTGTAGCTCTTTTGTTAGGCAATTTGCACCCAACAACTTATCCTTTACAGCTGTTCAAAGTTTCGCCAGGTACCTTATTATACATGGTGTAAATTTTAAGTTGACAAACCAGAATAACTCGAAAAATAAGCTTCACACGAGAAAATGTGTAGAATCCAAAGTTGATTGTTTTCGAGGGGGACATGTGTTGGTGCTAAAATTAGCCCGGTTACTTAGTTAGCTAGTCAGATGATTTGTTTGATGATTAAAAGTTGTGTGGCCTCATGACCACGAAATAAACAAAACTTATCCGAATCTGCGTAAAAAATTAATGTATGTGGGTCAACATTTGTAAAACTCTAATTCCTCTCTCTCAAACCGCATCCTATGGTGAGAGTGTGATAGTTTTAGGTTTAGCGAATCAAAATTTACGAAGTAAATAAGTATTTTTTATTTATCCGTAACCATTTTCCACGCAAAAATGAGAACATGGATTTTCTTGTATTACAGCGCCAACTACCAAGAATCAAAACAAATGTTTAAGACAAAATGTACGTAGTTTTTAATGTAGAATCTGATTCTGCAATAAAAAATGGGAGTTCCCATTTCAGATTTTTAAAGTTGCCTCCCGCTTCACCCCCAGGGGTCTGGAGAGGTGGGCTAATTTTAGCACCAGCAGACGTCCCCCTCGAAAATAATCAACTTTGGATGCTACACATTTTTCCGCGTGAAGCTTATTTTTTGAGCTATTCTGGGTTGTCAACTTAAAATTTACACCCTGCATAATCCTTTGATACTAGCAATTTCTGATAGCAACCGGTCGAAATTTCGAACGGGTTAGACACTTGACTCGCGATTCAAATTCTCATTACTCATCTACACTGAAGTTTTCCTTGATTTCCCCAAAATCTCATGAGACAAAGGGCGGGGTGGTTATTTTGAAACGAATACGGCCGATTTCCTTACCCATCCTTCCCCTACCCGGTTTTTCGCTCTGTCTCTAATGCCCTCTTCGTCATGTTGGCGTGAAACCCTAATCTTCCATCTTTATTTTTGACAGCGCCTTTCCCTAGCAGTCTCATGTACCTGCAATGTCCATGCTCGCAGACTGCAAGGTCTCAGACAGTATTTTATGAGGGTTGCCCTGAGAGTAATGCACAGCATTTTTTTCTCAGCCGAGAACAATGCAAGGAATGCGGAAGAATACGTATGTATTATTTGAAGTCTCCTGAATGCGTGCGCCATGTTTCCGTCACTTTCGACGGATAGCGTAGCTGCAGGACAGTTTCAAAATGGCGTCTGTAGGTGATGTACGTTACTAGCAACGTGCCGTCGTTGAATTTCACACTGCAGAGAAAGAAACTGTGGGGAATATTCACAAACACTTGTGCAAAGTCTATGGAGCATCGTCTGTCGACAGAAGTGCAGTTAGTCGGTGGGCACGGAGGGTGAGTTCATCAGAAGGCGGTTCGGCGGAGCTCCACGATTTACAGCGGTCGGGGAGACCATCCACGGCTATCATCACTCCTGCCCCCTAGGAGTTCCACTTATGAGGGCCATTAAAGGATGCCATTCGTGGAAGACATTTTGAGGACTAAGAGGAGGTGATTTATACAGTGAAGCACTGGCTCCGCCACCAGGACAAGGATTGTACCGACAGAGCATACACGCCCTTGTTTCGCGCTGGAAGAAGGCCATAGAACGGGACGGAGATTACGTGGAAAAATAGGGTGTGCAGATAAAACACCATTCTTTCGTGTGTGTAATTCCCATGTTCAATAAAGAATTATTGAAGAAAAAAAAGTGCAGTGCATTACTTAATGGGCAACCCTCGTCATTCTTTCAGCTGGTTTGTACTAAATCTAAAAAAAATAAGGTAATGTTTTTTGAGATCTATTGTTACACTTTATCATATTTCACAATCTTACGAATTATATTTGTGAGAGCCTTAACAACATCAGTGTTGCATTGAAAGTACTAATGAAATACGTCGCCACTGTATCATGCTGTGAGTAAGAAATCTGTATATGAAACTTCCTGGCAGATTAAAATCTGTCGCAGGAGAGCTTCTGTAAAGTTTGGAAGGTAGGAGACGAGATACTGGCAGAAGTAAAGCTGTGAGTACCGGGCGTGAGTCGTGCTTCGGTAGCTCAGATTGTAGAGCACTTGCCCGCGAAAGGCAAAGGTCCCGAGTTCGAGTCTCGGTCGGGCACACAGATTTTAATCTGCCAGGAAGTTTCATATCAGCGCACACTCCGCTGCAGAGTGAAAATCTCATTCTGGAGATATGTATATGTTCTCAAGCATTTGGAAATACAGAGATGTTTCTTGATTAATCTCTTAATTTCTACAATACTAGTTAGGACTTAATTTAAATTGTGGCTCGATTATTTTTTGCATACCACTATATACGCCATACTTAGTGGATGGTACGTCACATCTCTGGTCTCAACACTTATTCACATGTAGCCTCTTTCGATCTGTATGTTTGTTTAACGGATGCTCGTATCCTAATGCCGCTTCATTTTTGACCTGAGTAAAGGAGGTAAATGATTCGCATATCTTTATATCAGAATGATCTCCAAAACAATAATTCAGCAAAGCGAGAGACGTCTCTTGACTAATCGACTTTACTAATTTTCTCTTCACTTTTTGCTATTTTTATTTCTTTTCAGAGGAATCTTATCTTCATGAATAATGCCCTAGTCATCCCAACCCATCCCCTGCTGCTATCGATGGGCCGTGTCCTTAATTGTGCGATTATTTTTTACCGCATAACCTCTTTGGCTAAACAACATATCGCGACGCGACGTGTTTCCCAACAATACAGCTCTCTCTGCAGCTGCACCCGCCATTGCTTAGCAACAGTTAGACAAGACGATTGACGAGCAACGAAAATGTATCCGGCCCCAGTCAGCAAAATCTTGAGAAAAACGTGAAGTGCAGCAAGAACACAGGGAAAAAATAGCATTCAGAAGGTAAGCCATCTTGGTAATTTCCAAGGTCACTTGCAAGATACATATAGATCAAATGCGCGACTGTCATGGCGGCAGATACCGATTAGTTATTGCTCTTCTTTACGACGTTTAGCCTATAATGGAACATCTTGTTATAGTGAACCTTGTCAGCAGTGCTCTACAGATGAGTGGACTGAAGCCCGTGTAGTGTGGACTTGCACTTCTCCTACCTGGCAGACGTTAATTCTGAGACTAGAAATTTCCAAGATCACTTGCATGGAGAACTCAGGCGTCAAATCGACTGTGCGTTTTTGCGGAGGCGTAACAGGAATTCTTCCAGGTATGAAAATTTAACGGACGTAGAGATATTCGACACTACAGTTATATTCTAGGCAATTTTATTTTACAGACCGGTCATCCAGATTGTTCAAGGTTTGTTTGACGCAGTTTGTGTTGAAAAGCATGAAGTTTATAAATATTTTAATCGCAGAAAAATTTGCGTACTAGCTATCATACATTGCCCTACGAAGTTCCCGTGCAAGTGAGCTCTGTTTTCGCACGTATAAACTTTTTCTTCAAGTCAAGTGTGTCACCGTGGTGTCTTGAAACGTCTTTTCCATGCACATATGGTAAGAACTAACGAATTTTTAAGAATTTCTAATGGTTATAGGTGAAGTTGAAACATTAAGCTTTTAAATCATGGATGTCTTATAAACGAGATGAAACACAATTTGAAATTGTTGTTTCTGCTTAAGAAAAATTAAATAAGGTGACTCTTCAGCTTTCATCTTTGACTGAGGGCAGTTACTCATAACATTTCTGTGATCTTTTGACACTGCATGGCGTCTGCTTTTAGTACATAGACGTAGTGCACCTGGTATCACCTGTGTGGTGAAGTTGACTAAATGATTCTCGTATCTTCAAGTCAAAATGATTTCCACAAGCTCAAATGCCTCTGAGCACTATGGGACTTAACATCTGAGGTTATCAGTGCCCTATAACTTAGAACTACTTAAACCTAACTAACCAAAAGACATCACACACATCCATGCCCGAGGCAGGATTCGAACCTGCGACCGTAGCGGTCGCGCGGTTCCAGACTGAAGCGCCTACAACCGCTCGGCCACACCGGCCGGCATTTCCACAAGCAACTTCAGTCATTTTAAAACAGGGAAAGACTCCACGTGACTGATCAATTGTACTAATTTCTCCTTGCTTCTTTTTTTTCGTTTCTTCCGGGGGGGCCAGGGGCTCATAATTCTTGGGAGTCCCACGATGTCGCCCTGGTTACCCCAGGCTACTTACGTCCCTGTATGGCATACCTACGAAGGAGAGGAAAGACTAGTTGAATTGACTTTTATTAAAGAATCGTATGTCATGCTGATTAAATTTCTCAGGAAACACTAAAAACCTATGTCAAGACGAAAGTAATAAATATATGTACATTTTTGTGGTTTTATGTGTTCATTAAGTTAGAATTTGAGATCATATCAAACGGATATTCACCCTAAGTAATTATGCTCTGTTTTATTGAACTGTAGACTACATTGATTTACGACGTTTAAAAATATACAACTTAAAGAAATACGGTCAGAAGTAACTGAGTTTTGCTTTGTTTTTGAATTTCATTTAATAAATCTTCAGCGACATACAAATTATTATTAAGAGCCATAGTTTATGTTTTAGTCACAATAATTAGTAAATAATGCGACACTAATACTGGTATCAACTATGTTAAATGTTTTAATTTTTCTTATTTTGCGACATTTTCATGCTCAGTCGGCTACGAAATTATTTCTGAGTAGAAATCCTTGTACCAATTAGGTACGTAGTTACCGATTTTGATTAGGAGTTCGGTTTTTGCTCTTTTAATGAGAACGTTTCCAGAATGGTATGACGGTGGTGATGGTGTCTTAGAACTGTTAGGGCACAGAATAGTATGGTGTAGAAAATTAGACAATTTTATTAAAGCTCACTCACCTTGCTACAAGCAGAGTGTGGTCACGCCAGAAACAGAAACAGAACCAGGAAATAAGCAGGAAGTAAGCTGTGTGTCGCAAGTGGGTGAGGCCTCGGCACGTGACAACAGTGTGCTAAGAGAGAGAGATGACGAGCTCAGCAGAAAAGAGCGCAGGACAGAAAACCAAAGAAAACGTAACGTGTATATTCGTAAGGCCGTAAGAGATATCGAAAGAAACTGTACCTATTTCATAAGAACTACACTACTGGCCATTAAAATTGCTACACCACGAAGATGACATTCTACAGACGCGAAATTTAACCGACAGGAAGAAGATGCTGTGATATGCAAATGATTAGCTTTTCAGAGCATTCACACAAGGTTGGCGCCGGTGGCGACACCTACAACGTGCTGACATGAGGAAAGTTTCCAACCGATTACTCATACACAAACAGCAGTTGACTGGCTTTGCCTTGTGAAACGTTGTGATGCGTCGTGTAAGGAGGAGAAATGCGTACCATCACGTTTCCGACTTTGATAAAGGTTCGGATTGTAGCCTATCGCGATTGCGGTTTATCGTATCGCGACATTGCTGCTCGCGTGGGCGAGATCCAATGACTGTTAGCAGAATATGGAATCGGTGGGTTCAGGAGGGTAATACGGAACGCCGTGCTCGATCCCAACGGCCTCGTATCGCCAGCAGTCGAGATGACAGTCATCTTATCCGCATGGCTGTAACGGATCATGCAACCACGTCACGATCCCTGAGTCAATAGGTGGGGACGTTTGCAAAATAACAACCATCTGCACGAACAGTTCGACGATGTTTGCAGCAGCATGGACTATCAGCACGGAGATCATGGCTGCGGTTACCCTTGACGCTGCATCACAGACAGGAGCGCTCGCGATGGTGTACTCAACGACGAACCTGGGTGCACGAATGGCAAAACGTCATTTTTCGGATGAATCCAGGTTCTGTTTACAGCATCATGATGGTCGCATCCGTGTTTGGCGACACCGCGGTGAACGCACGTTGGAAGCGTGTATTCGTCATCGCTATACTGGCGTATCACCCGGCGTGATGGTATGGGGTGCCGTTGGTTACACGTCTCGGTCACCTCTTTTTCGCATTGACGGCACTTTCAACAGCGGAGGTTACATTTCAGATGTGTTACGACCCGTGGCTCTACCCTTCATTCGATCCCTGTGAAACCCTACATTTCAGCACACCTCATGTTGAAGGTCCCGTACGTGCCTTTCTGGATACAGAAAATGTTCGACTGCTGCCCTGCCCAGCACATTCTTCAGATCTCTTACCAATTGAAAACGTCTGATCAATGGTGGCCGAGCAACTGGTTCGTCACAATACGCCAATCACTACTCTTGATGAACTGTGGTATGGTGTTGAAGCTGCATGGGCAGCTGTACCTGTACACGCCATCCACGCTGTTTGCCTCAATGCCCGGCCGTATCAAGGCCGTTATTACGGCCAGAGATGGTTGTTCTGGGTACTGATTTCTCAGGATCTATGCACCCAAATTGCGTGAAAATGTAATCACATGTCTGTTCTAGTATAATATATTTGTCCAATGAATACCCGTTTATCATCTGCATTTCTTCTTGGTGTAGCAATTTTAGTGGCCAGTAGTGTAGTATCGCAGAACCTCAACACTAGTTATGAGCCTACTAAGCGATTGTAGCAGAATAAGGAGGACACATGCTGTCATTACGAACCGAGCATCGCGTCATAGTCTCACGTTAACTCCCTTTAAATTCTCGAGCTCCCCAGCTCTCAAGGCGTTGATCATTGGAATCGTTTGCGTTCACAGTAATAGCATTCGATTCCATGATTACGATACTGTAACGAATCTGTATCCTAGATACTCCAGTATAGTCTACGAACTAGCCAAAGATATACCTGAGACGACGGTCTTCGTCTAATGATCTTCAAATTGCTCGCCGCCTACCGTTGCCGGTGGAGGAGCTGACTGTCTTCCGACAGTATCACATCGCAGAGTGCTGAAACCGGCAGCAGGGCCTCGTAGTGTACACGTTCCCGTTCAACACTTAGGCCGTGTCCTACGTGAGAGACAGGAGCGAGCTACAGGGCGCGACTGCTTCAGGTGACAAAACACAACCGCAGGTATAGTTATGGAAGCGTCCTAAGTGAGCGACATCTGTGTCGCTACCTGTCTCCTGTTGCAACTGGTGACGTTTGAATTCAAACGTGTTTGAATCTTGTCGCTGCAGCACGCGCGACACGGAGCGACAGCCGCGTGTCTTCTTGGCAAAACAATGGAGCGGACGCGACGGCAGCAATGAAATACTTATCATCCGACTTTAAGAAAACTGTTCTTTGAAAAAATTTGATTCTGCCGCAGCCTATAGCTTGATATCCTTAAATGATAAAGGATAGAATTTGTTTTCGTTATTCATCACAGTTACTGTGCAGTACGAAATTGTGTACATGCCTGCACGAAATTTTTAAGAATTTGCAGAGGTAAAATCACATTGTGTAGACTTTGCGTATAGTTCATTTAAGGCCATACATTATTGCGTATGGAATGTAACCAATATACCTAAATTGTATTTAAAGTTGAGACCGGAATGATATCTCTTTTCATTCTTGAGATATTGGTTGTGATATCCGCGGACGGGAATCAAGTGGTCGTAAAAATCGTCGTAGCTCATAAAAGGTTCAAGGTATCTGTGGTGTGCGTACTGTAAGACCTTCGGTACACACACCATCAGATTATTTGACTTGTCGCTCTATCAAAGTAGGCGAGTGTCAGCAATATGTCTCGTGGTCTTATCGTGGCGTGTTTATCTTCTGCCGTTAGGTCAGACGATAGAAATGCCACTTACACGCTTAGAGTAGCAGATTGACTGTGACCAACTTTAAGCAGAGATTGATTAATTTTCACACAGATTTATTAAAATAATAAGCATAAACATTACATAAATTGATTCTGTATGCTGTTTACAATTGACAATCTGAAGTTCCTTTGGTCTTGGTACGTTAATCTTATTCTCACATATCTCTGATACTTGACAAAGTGTCTATTCATTTATCTTCATGGCTATGTACAGGAATATGGTAATCTTATTAGGCGCAGACTGAAACTTGATTATAGACTGGCACAGACAAATGCAGACTAATGCAGACTAATGTAGACTGGTACAGACTAATGCAGACTGACTAATCGGAGGTCTGTACACTCGTTATAATACCTCGAGCGTTCAGGTACCACTGCGCGAGTGTGATCCGCAAGGAGAAAGGGTTCTACATCAGCAGCAATCTCATTGGCTGCGTTACATATTAATACGCGGATCGGCGGAAGCAGAATTTGGTCCGTCTCTAAGACAGCGCCATCTCGTAGTGCGGAGATGGATGAGCGCAGCACCTGCACTGTTGTGCTTAACGGGGCGCGCTCTAGTGGGAAAGTACACAACAATATCGAAACGACGATTTTTGGAAATGACAGCAAGCAGAAAGAACTATTTTGTCATATGATTAACACTCGATATGTTTTTGGAAACGCGTGAGCAGAGCGAAAACAAGACTCCCTATAACTTACACCATGAGGTGTTGTCCAAATTTTAATAGGCAAACAAAGGGAGAGAAACAGGTAAATGGGGTATCAAAGTGACCAGCATGAGGTCTAGTTTGGCATGAAAATATTTAACTGCTTGAAAGTAATCACAGTAATGAATGAAAACTTAATTAATAAGCTGAGGAAAAATTGAAATATTTCACGTAAAGCTGCTTTAAATGAAGTGTAAAAGTGTCATCTGTTCAAAACCTAGCTATTTTGCACATAAAAGATACACTGGTGCGGTCTTTAAATGTCAAAAAGGCTTTCTTCGAAACAAGTACGTCAGGAAGGCAAACGAGGAGTCCGTAAGATCCTGCTTTCTGAATGATACTTGACATTCAAAAAAATGGAAGAAATCACTCAAACATTTTATGAAATTATTTGTGTAAGAAAAATAAGTAGATCAGAGAAACGTTCTACTTGCCTTTGAATGATGCTCGAAATCATGAACAGAAAATGAGGTGCACCAAACGTTTCCATAATATTTTTTATCTCATACTTTTAGACAAATCGTTACACAAAACTTGACTTTTTTTAAAAAAATTTTGAGAGCTTTACTTTTACAGACGATTTAAAGTAATTGAAACGCTTGGCCTTAACAATGAGTGCTGATGAAATACGTTCAAAAGATGAAGTAGGTCCGCAGCTCGTGGTCGTGCGGTAGCGTTCTCGCTTCCCGCGCCCGGGTTCAATTCCCGGTGGGGTCAGGGATTTTCTCTGCCACGTGATGACTGGGTGTTGTGTGATGTCCTTAGGTTACTTAGGTTTAAGTAGTTCTACGTTCTAGGGGACTGATGACCATAGATGTTAAGTCCCATAGTGTTCAGAGCCATTTGAACCATTTTTTTGAACATGAAATATCTGTAAAACTTCATGATTCATTGTAATTTATTAGGAATTAAATGTGTGTGATATACTGGGATCAGTGTGAAGATCAAGTTCTTGGGAAAGACCTTAAAATATACTTAGCGATGGAGTGTAAACAGTATACATAAAACTTAGTATACAGAATCGTAATTGAGTCAGTAAAAAATGTAACAACAGGCGGGAATCGAACTCACGACCTTATCTCGCATGGAAATACGAACTGTAAACGTTAACCCTACACCACAGCTACCTATTGTCCAGACATGTCATTCTTTGTTCTTATGTTTGTATCTATCGTAGTTAGTCATGTAATAATCATCCATCAGCATTTATTGGCTGTTAAAAGTTCTTGATCATGTAAAAAAAAAATTCGTATTTAATTTATTGATGAGATAGTCGAATGCTCCTCTGCTCATTCACGTGTATTCGAAGAACTTGTCTGGTAATCTTCGTAGTTGATGATACTTATGAAATTCTCCGTTCGTAATTTTCATGCAGAGCATTCCATTTCGCTTCAGTTTCTTAAGTAAACCTAATTCTATAGCCTTACTCTCCAGCTACAGTATTCCACAGGTTAAGGACCCCGTTTTATAGAAACAGCTGGTAGGCTCTAAGTAGCCATCTTGTAGCACGACATGGTCGCTCGCACGCAGGACACTCAAGGCTTTTGCCCGATGTTGCTGCTTGTTGCTGGGATGTCACATATCCAGTCTGTCGCTCACGTAGGACACGGCCTTAGGAGGTTCCGGTTGCTGAAACCTACCTGGCCAATAGGAAGGAGATCGACCGACCACACGACTTCCGACAACACCACATCGCGGATGGGTCATCAAGGGTCAACATAGAATTCAGAGTGGTATCGAGCACTCTACAGCATCTAGTGCAAGAGCAGGCTGAACGCCGCTTCGAGGTCACTCACTCTTCACCTGGGCCTGCAGACGAGGAGCTGACTCGGCAGCCGTCAGCTGGAATCCAACACGCATCTGACAGAGGCATCGGCTACAGGGCCGGCGTGGAACAACTGAACTTTGACAATGTTTTAATTGCGACAGAAATTTGTCACAGTACCCAGCTGCTACCCCGACTTCATGTAGAGGTGTCCCCGCTCGGCCTTTCTGTAGAACTAAGGCCGATGAAGAAGGTACGGCCCATCACACCGTTTATTGTCGAATACCGCTTGACGTAACCCGTTCTTTCACGGGATTAGACAAAGTGATAAAGATTACTGATGAAAACTTAATTCCTCCGTTTCTGGGTTTGCATTTTGCCTCTTCAACGACAGCACACCTTTTGTAGTCCACCAGCTTTTGAAATCCAGGATATCTCTACTTGCCACTTCTTTCATTACAAACTTTTCTAGTAAAGAGCTGCCTATAATATGACGAGAAACCTCATGGACCGACGAGATCACTTTTTTCAGATATCTGATTATGATTTCAAAATATCAGTCAAAAGGTAAAAAAACAATGACCTGTTGTGGTTCAAAATGGCTCTGAGCACTATGGGACTTAACTTCTTAGGTCATCAGTCCCCTAGAACTTAGAACTACTTAATCCTAACTAACCTAAGGACATCACACACATCCATGCCCGAGGCAGGATTCGAACCTGCGACCGTAGCGGTCACGCGGTTCCAGATTGTAGCGCCTTTAACCGCTTGGCCACACCAGCCGGCTCACTTATTTTATCATTTGATATGGACTAAATGTGAACTGTAGAGCGATAAAACATAAATTGTGTATCAAAGGATAGAAAGTAACCGAAAAAATGAAACAGCTGTTAACAGCGCTCCCAACAGATTTTTA
The DNA here is from genome assembly GCF_021461385.2 of Schistocerca piceifrons. Taxonomy (NCBI): domain Eukaryota; kingdom Metazoa; phylum Arthropoda; class Insecta; order Orthoptera; family Acrididae; genus Schistocerca; species Schistocerca piceifrons. The sequence continues at coordinate 205,076,037 of NC_060140.1, read as the reverse complement.
TTTAGAAGAGGTAGAAGTCTGCGCGATACGCCTATTCAAAAAACAGCTGCAATCTCTGCCCCGGGTTTCTCGCTTAACCTGAGGCGTTACAAAAGCCTTTTTTAAAATTAATAAGTAGGCTCATACAAAGAGTTTCCGAAATGGCAATAAACAGAAAATTGGTCAGATGATGAGTTATGTCTCTTTGAAAAACGTCAATTCAGTTCCCACTTACCCTCCTCTCCGCGTTGTTGTCTAAGTTTTCGTTTCTTTGCACTCTTTGCCGACTGCGATGGTAATATCTCCGCAATGAACGTCTTTGGATTGGAAGACAAGGTCGTGTACCGTCTCCAGCGCAACAGTGAGATCTCACTGTTATGGATTTTTTTCCTCATGGTGTTACAGGCAGTCAAAAAATCCCAATAGAAACTACAGACGAGCTTATTGGTTGGCTCCTATCTCGCTGTTATTGTGATATGTGAAAGAGTGACGGTAGGGGTGTAGAGAGTGTAACAAAAAGATGTGGACAAACTTTCAGGAAACATTCCTCACACATAGACAAATCAAATGTGCAATAGAGACATGAGCCAGGAGATTCTCTTTTTCCATATTATAGCTCAGTTTCTACGACTCTTTAAGGCGATCACACCCTGCCTATCTAACCCATGTTAATTTAGGCAAGTATTTGACCCATTTCTAAAAAAAAAAAATTGTTTCAGGACCGTAATATTTTTCTGTATGTTACATGATGCTAATAGAGTCAACTTTACTAAAATCTACTTTATCCATTTTTTAGTTTTTAAGAAATACTTTTTTAAATTTATTAACAAAAAATATTAAGTTTTCTCTGCCGAAAATATTTGTTGTGAACTTCCAGATGGGGGAATATTAATGAATGTGGTACCAGAGGTGGCTTTTAATGTTATGCAGACTCACTAAAAATTTCATTCATTTACCTATGATAGTTTCTGATATAATGTGGCATATGTACTGAAAATTTTAGTTTGCAGGAAATTGACTTTAAAGAAAAAACTTTTGAAATTTGTTACTTACAGTTAATTAAAACTGTCCTGCTGCATATGATGGCTCTTCTTTGGCCTCTATCAGGTCTTCCAGCTTCTTTTTCACCTTCCTGGATGTTTTTCTTGCTTTCTTGGCCATATTAGATGCAGACCTGTCTGTTTATCAGATGCAGACCTGTCTGTATCGGCTATCCTCATTTTATCGCAATGTTGCAGCCCAGTGATAATATTTTCACCAGGATTAATTCCCAGATTTTTCAGTACCCAACACTTTCCAGTATTACCACAACTGAATGTAATAACAGCATCATGAACTCCTAGTTTCATTGTATGCATGCCTACAAATACAGTTTTAGGAAGGCGGTTCCAAATTATGCTGTTGAATCATTCATTTGGGTTCTGTGTCTGCCCATGCAGACATTTCCTTAGAAGGTCAGGATGAGCCAAGTCTCTGAAAATAGGTTTAATTGCTGTAATAACGGCAGCAGGAAGAGAATGCTGGTGAGAATGAGATTCACCAGTTGCCTGAGCCCTATTGTATTTGCACTACTAATTTTCTCCTGATTGACACAATCCATGACATGGCTTATCATCAGTAGAGGACTTATGGAAGAATATGGCCCAAACATCTCTCTTCACTGCCTCCAGATTTTCTTTATTTCTCCTGCCCATAGTATACCTGCAAGTTTTCTATTTCACTTTTAGTTAACCGACCCTGTCCGGTCAACAATTTTCCATCTTCTAATTTTTTTCCTCTCATATCAACAGTTAGTTTTCTCAGCCTTGTTCCCAAACGTTTATGAACATGGCCTACACATTCTATTTTGCTAATAATGGCATCTCCATATGGCTTAGAGTTCACCACATTGTTGTAGGCCTCACCATCGCCCAAATATTTGGTGTACTGTACGCCTCTTGTTTCTACGGAGCAAAGAAATATTTGTTGTACTCCATGAACTTCCATACCACCACTTGTTCCTCTAAAATTAGCCACACAGATGTGTTATTTATGTTCATTGACTTTACAACATTTGCAATATTTAGACATTATCTCCACATCTAACACTTTACCGGTGTCTACGCTCATGGCAGTAACTGCTCCGTTCAGAGAAGTATGTACTCTTTTCTGCCACTTCCATCAAGTACAACTGCAATATCCGAACATACATCATTTTCTTCCACTGCTTCCCTAGCAGCCAGTTTCATGCTTTCCTCACTGACCTCACATACAGCTTTCTCTAATATTGCAGTCAGTTTTTCAAATTTATTTGGTGGTTGATGTAAGTTCTTCCTGCATCCATGCCCTTGCCAATGGATCGTAAGGCATAAACTAATATAGTATTGATTTCATAAGGGCCCCTTGCATCTGGTTTTGTAGAACTCATAAATGAAATCACAGCTGAGCGTTTAGGGCAAATTAAATCCAAAGCAATTGCTAGGCCTTTTCTCCCACTGGCACTCTCACAAATTTTCACACTCTGTGACTCACCACACTGTCTGCATTGTACAAATTTAGAAATTACATCTGATAATATTATCAAATTTATTATAATGTTATTGCACCCCTTGTCACTTACAGTAAATTCGTTGTAACTCTCTTGAAATGGTGAGAGCTTCTGTGATGAATTAGAATTACAAACATCGTTGTCAGGCGACATAACCTCTTGTAAAGAAAGGTTTCTAAATTTGTTTCATCTAAACTGTCGTTTCTTGAAAATGCCTTTACGCTTCGCCACTTCAATAAACACAACGAAACACACGTAAACAAGCACTGCATACGCAAGTATAACAACTACTCGCAATCACACTTGAACAAAACTAACCGCGTGATTGAAAGCATGTTGTTTACAAGCAGCAGAAACAAAAGAATACCGACCGCTGCATTCCAAGGATAGCCAACATACTCGGGAGTAACAAAAAAATCCCTAACGTGCAATGTAAGGGATATAAAGATCTAAAATATATGCGGAAAAGTGGGTGACAGAAAAGTGGGCGTGGCACATAAACACACGTGGTAGGAAAATGCTCTTTAAATGCTCGAAAAAAAAATGTTTTCAGCAAAATCGCTTTCAGAGTACTTAAATAAAACCTTAATCTATCGAAATATGTTGAAAACCGAAAATTGATTTTTTTCGACCTGAACCACGGTGTGGACACCTTAACACACTAATCGTCAGCTTTGAAACGAAGCGTCATCCGTTCAAATGTGTGTGAAATCGTATGGGACTTAACTGCTAAGGTCATCAGGACACCTTACCTTTGGGCTTACCCTCGTAGTTCTAAGTCTAGGGGACTGATGACCTCAGATGTTAAGTCCCATAGTGATTAGAGCCATTTGAACCATTTTTGACTGTGAAGAGAAGTAGAAAACGACTCTAACATGGAAATAAAGCGGTTCCGGATCCATGTACATATAAAAAGTTTTGTTCCCTTACGTGTGAGAAAAATACCTTTTTGTTACAAGCTGTCTGAAAGTTTGCAGCAAAATTATTTGCACCGTTGTAATGCATGCCCTGGAGACTGTTGGCCATCCCTTTGAGTAGTTATTACGAATTTAAGAGCTGGCATATTAGGTAAGTTATTTGTGTCAATAAAACATTAATTATTCACTTGCGACCAAAGTATTCAGATTATGATACTCTACCTTTTGTACAATTTCGATCCTAAAGGTTTCGGGACATCCCGTGTATGATACCCGTAATATGTCTATAACTGGAATTCCATTATGACGCGAATTTTGCGGCATTATCACTACGCATTGTCAGGAGTAAGGAACAACATGTATTTGATTTTATCCATAACTGATACGAGGCCGTGGTTGTAGTAATTAAAGTCGATACACTGTTAAGACCAGCAAAACGCTTTGATTTAAATTAAGGAACAATTTACAGCATGAAATCGATAAATACCAGAGAAATGGCTATTTTCGAAGTTCAGTGTAACTTCAGCAATGCGAGCTACATAGGCCAAACAGGTATGTCCTTCAAGTTAGGTACAAAAAACACAGGAACGCTATTCGGCTTATCAGTTTCGAGAAATCAGCCGTAGCTATGCGTATTCATAAACCGGCCATCCCATAATTGGAAATTGATGTGTATCTCGCAATTTTGTATATACAAGATAAAGGCAAGAAACTGAATCTACTAGAGAATTATAGGTTGGCGTAGAAAGCGTGGGGAATCATAATACAGCCGCGCGCAGTGGTCGCGCGGTTTGAGGCAATGTGTCATGGATTGCGCGGCCCCTCCCGTAGGAGGTTCAAGTCCTCCCTCGGGCATGAGTGTGTGTGTTGTTCTTAGCATAAGTTAGTTCAAGTAGTGTGTAAGTCTAGGGACCGATGACCTCCTAAGGAAATGCAATCCGAAAACAAATGAAGTAGGTTACAGTACGCTTATTCGCCCACTGCTTGAATACTGCTCAGCAGTGTGGGATCCGTACCAGATAGGGTTGGTAGAAGAGATAGAAAAGATCCAACGGAGTGCAGCGCGCCTCGTTACAGGATCATTTAGTAATCGCGAAAGCGTTACGGAGATGATAGATAAACTCCAGTGGAAGACTCTGGAGGACAGACGCTCAGGAGCTCGGTACGGGCTTTTGTTGAAGTTTCGAGAACATACCTTCACCGAGGAGTCAAGTAGTATATTGCTCCCTCCTACGTATATCTCGCGAAGAGGCCATGAGGGTAAAATCAGAGAGATTAGAGCCCACACAGAGGCATACCGACAATCCTTCTTTCCACGAACAATACGAGACTGGTATAGAAGGGAGAACCGATAGAGGTACTCAAGGTACCCTCTGCCACACACCGTCAGGTGGCTTGCGGAGTATGGATGTAGATGTGGATGTAGATGTAGCAGTTTGGTCCCTTAGGAATTCACACACATTTTTGAATCATAATACATTAAATGAACAGGTTACAGGTGACACAAAACAATTTTACAGAAACTTTACAGAGTCTTTTTAACACCTTCAATTACTTAGCTAATTTACATCATACTGTTATTTTTATGTTCATGACGGAATTTGTATTTCCGGGCTACCCGGCATAGTTTTACATCATCTTTGTTTCTTAGGTATTTATATGATTCAGTGTTTACATTCACGAAGTGCTCACTCGAATTACTTCTGTATTTATCTGTGGGATGTGGCTTCGAGGAAGATAAATGGGCCGTGCACGCGTGTAGTTGTTACTGCGTCGCTGACAAATATCCAGCATAACACATGCCATTCCGTTTTAGTCTACTTTATCAGTAGAGGGACTAGCTTAAAAAGACTCGCCTGCAAATGAAGTACTAAGATTATTTTATCTTTAATCTTCTTTTTTATGTTTTATACCGATCGATTTTAGGGGTTCTTGTGTAGTATTTCTAGTAATGGAGGTTTAACCTTCTAAACGCCTAAATACCATCGCTTTGTACTGTGTAAGTACGTGGATGAGCCGGTATTTTAACGTTGGACGCCATATACGTTATGCAGGCTAAAAGTAGTACATTAGTCGACCTTCGTTAATTTTTGCATCGCAGAATGGGTAACGTGATGTGAACGTGATGTTATAACGGTATATAGAGTAACAAAAGTGTCTTCATTGAAGTTCTTGCGCCGTTACTCAAGCAAAAAAATACACAACTGCTTGCAATAAATTAGAAGTTTACTGCAACGTGAAAAGTGTGAAGTAACTGTAGCAATTAAATTTTAGGAAAAAAGTAAAACAGAAACAGAAATGAGCGCCCTCGGCAAAGCAGGAGCAGGTGCACATTGTGTGATGAAGACATTTGTTTCTTTTATGAGCTCAGTTTAAGATCGTGCTTACGGGCAGTTTCTGTACTTTCGCTGGCTAATTTAAAATAACGAAAATTTCAGGAAGCATAATTCGCGGAACAAAGGGCAACAACGTTAATTTCATGCTCTTCTTTTACCGATGGTCACGATAAGCAATGTGGAGCCTTGTTTGGTTTGTGTCTTTAGATGAATGGCACTTTAACACCAACAGTGTTCTGCATTACCCAGCGATACTGCACACGCAGATGCAATCGCCGATTGTTAAATGCTTCAGCCACACTGTGCGACTGTTATCCGTAAAGTACGACCTTTTTCCTAAAAACGTCTTGGTACTTATATCTTCTTTGTTCGACAGCTGTAATGATATATAGTATGGCCTCACACACTATGTTTTTCTCTCTTCAGTGTCTATATTGTTGCTGTTGTTGTATTTGTGGCTATTGAAATCATACCTCCTTGACAACTACTCCTATACCATAGATGAATTCTTGAATATGAGTAAATAAATCTGGAGGTATAATATATGCATTTTGTTCCATTTAAGGGAATGGGATAGATAATAGATATATTTAGATATAACACTATAATGTAAACAAAAAAAAAAACTAGTTTCCCATGCGCATTTCTTGTGCATCTGACACGTTCCACATCATAACGGTTTTTCCGTGCTATTGATCAATGGAACACGTAACTAACTAACTAACTAACTGTGGTAGTACGAGGTGCATTCAAGTTCTAAGGCCTCCGATTTTTTTTCTCCGGACTGGAAAGAGATAGATACATGCGCATTGTTTTAAAATGAGGACACGTTCATTGTCGATACGACCCAGAGATGGCAGCACCGTACGGCAGATGGAATTTTACCGCCAGCGGCGAGAATGAGAACTGTTTTAAATACTTAAAATGGCGACGTTTTCCTTACTTGAACAGCGTGCAATCATGTGTTTTCTGAATTTGCATGGTGTGAAACCAATTGAAATTCATCGACAGTTGAAGGAGATATGTGGTGATGGAGTTATGGATGTGTCGAAAGTGTGTTCGTGGGTGCGACAGTTTAATGAAGGCAGAACATCATGTGACAACAAACTGAAACAACCTCGGGCTCGCACAAGCCAGTCTGACGACATAATCGAGAAGGTGGGATCGCCGAATGACTGTTGAACAGATCGCCTCCAGAGTTGGCATTTCTGTGGGTTCTGTGCACACAATCCTGCATGACGACCTGAAAATGCGAAAAGTGTCATCCAGGTGGGTGCCACGAATGCTGACGGACGACCACACGGCTGCCCGTGTGGTATGTTGCCAAGCAATGTTGACGTGCAGCGACAGCACGAATGGGACTTTCTTTTCGTCGGTTGTGACAATGGACGAGACGTGGATGCCATTTTTCACTCCAGAAACAAAGCGCCAGTCAGCTCAATGGAAGCACATAGATTCACCGCCACCAAAAAAATTTCGGGCAACCGCTAGTGATGAAAAAATGATAGTGTCCATGTTCTGGGACAGCGAGGGCGTAATCCTTACCCATTGCGTTCCAAAGGGCACTACGGTAACAGGTACATCCTACAAAAATGTTTTGAAGAACAAATTCTTTCCTGCACTGCAACAAAAACGTCCGGGAAGGGCTGCGCGTGTGCTGTTTCACCAAGACAACGCACCCGCACATCGAGCTAACGTTACGCAACAGTTTCTTCGTGATAACAACTTTGAAGTGATTCCTCATGCTCCCTACTCACATGACCTGGCTCCTAGTGACTTTTGGCTTTTTCCAACAATGAAAGACACTCTCCGTGGCCGCACATTCACCAGCCGTGCTGCTATTGCCTCAGCGATTTTCCAGTGGTCAAAACAGACTCCTAAAGAAGCCTTCGCCGCTGCCATGGAATCATGGCGTCAGCGTTGTGAAAAATGTGTACGTCTGCAGGGCGATTACGTCAAGAAGTAACGCCAGTTTCATCTATTTCGGGTGAGTAGTTAATTAGAAAAAAAATCGGAGGCCTTAGAACTTGAATTCACCTCGTATTCAGTCTGAAGAATGATTTGATGTAGCTCTTCATACTAGCCTACCCTGTGTTGATCTTTACATCTCTTTATAACTACTGTAGCATCCACTGATTACCCAAAACATTGTGACCACTACCCATCGCCATGATGGATGCTACCTGTTGGCATTGTTGCATGTGACGCGGTAATAAAAGTATGTAAGCGGAGCAGACAGGGTCGGAGGGATCAGCCTTGCGAAGATATGAGCTGCAAATGGCGAAATCCATTGAGATAAGCGACTTTGACAAAGGGCAGATTATAATTACGCAGAGTCTGTGAGCGAGTATCTGGAAAACGGCGAAACTGGTCGATTGTTCACTTGCTACGGTCGTCAGCATCTGCGGAAAGAGGTAGAAGGACAGTGAAATTAACACTAGACAGTAAATGATTGGACGTCCACAACTCTTCACAGAAAGTGGGGTTCGGAGGATTGTCTGCTATGTAAATCAGGATAGATGGTGACCTATGGCACCTCTGCCGAAAGAGCACAATGCTGGGACACGCAAAAGTATATCGGAGCACACCGTTCATCGTACGCTGTTGAAAGTGGAGCTCGGCAGCAGACCACCCCTACGTGTTCACACGTTAAACCAACATCATCAGTTGCTATTGCAGTGGGCACGGGACCTTCAGGAATCGACCGTCGATCAATGGAAACGAGTCGGCTCTTCGCTTGAATCACAGGTTTGCTACACTAGGTCCATATGTGTTTGTCTCCACAAACGCCGTCATCGAGGTGGACGGCAGCTCGAAACGCGCAGCGCGCCACGGCCGCAAGCTTTTCGGAGCAGTATTTTGCTATAGAAGACATTCCCCTGCACTTGCATGTGTCCTGTGGTAGCAATCTAAGACACGCTGACAGCTGCGAACCACCTGCATCCATTCATGCTTGATATCTTCCCCGATTGCGACGTCATGTTTCAGCAGTATAATTGTCCATGTCTCGGAGCCAGAACCGTGCTACAATGGTTTGAGAAGCATTATAGTGAAATCAGGTTGGTATCTCTTCGACCATATTTGCCAGATGTAAATCCTATGGAACCCATCTGGTTCGCTCTCGGGCCCCATAGCTGCGTACGCAAATCAGCAGCCCGTTATTTAAGCGAATTACACGATCTGTGCGTAGACACCTTGTGGTGTCACCGCCAGACACCACACTTGCTAGGTGGTAGCTTTAAATCGGCCGCGGTCCATTAGTACATGTCGGACCCGCGTGTCGCCACTTTCAGTGATAGCAGACCGAGCGCCACCACACTGCAGGTCTGGAGAGACGTACTAGCACTCGCCCCAGTTGTACGGACGACTTCGCTAGCGATGCACACTGACGAAGCCTCGCTCATTTGCAGAGCAGATAGTTAGAATAGCCTTCAGCTAAGTCAATGGCTACGACCTAGCAAGGCGCCATTAGTAACATTGCATGTATCTACAGAGTCTCCCTTGTATCGTCAAGAGCGATGTACCACAAGTATGGATTAAAGTTAAGTATTCCAGAAGCTACGTACTTTTCTTTATAGCATTCATTACGTATCCTGTTTCAGACCTCACGCCATCCTGCGTGAGCTTATAGCGTGTATTTCGGTCTCCTCAAACCACACTGTGTCGGCACTTCTGTCGACACATCACACCTAATGCCACATACCTCCACAAACCTACCAACAAACTGTCGGATTCCTGATACGCAGAATCAGTGATGTGTTTCGTTCTAAAGAGGGACAATCAAGCTATTAAACAGGTGGTCATAATGCTTTGGCTCAACAGTGTAAATCCATCAGATCTTGCTTACTCTATTTAAATTGTGGTCTCGCTCTACACTTTATTGCCCCCCCCCCCCTTCCCCAACGTACTTTCCTCTATTACGAAATTAACTATTCCTTGATGCCTCAGGATATGTCCCGTGAAGCTACTCCTTCACTTAGTGAGATTGCACCACAAAGCTCATTTCTCTCTAATTTGATTCAGTAGCACCCATTCACAATTTACAGTTCTATTCTTGTCTATCTTGGGAGGCAACGGCAGCACAATATGGAATGCATTTCTCTGCAAAAAAAAGTGAAATAATTGTCACAACAAGGAAGAAGAATAGGCCAAATGTGGATATAACTTGTGGAGGGGAAAAACTACAAGTGGTAGAGAACTTCAAGTACCTGGGAAGCATGATTGAAAGTAAGGGGGGAAACGCAATGGAAATAAATGAAAGGTGCAGAAAAGCAGGGCAGTTCTTCAAATGCATTAGGGGGCTTATTTGGAGCAAGGAGGTGCCACAGAAGTCCAAGGGAATTATATACCGAACCTACTTTGTCCCCATATTGGCATACGGAAGTGAGACATGGGTAATGCACAAAAGCGACAAAAGTAGAATACAAGCTAGTGAAATGAAGTTCCAGAGGAGCAGGTTGAGTGTAACAAGACGAGACAGATTGCGAAATGTGTATGTGAGGGAAAGACTAAAGGAGGAACCAGTACAGGACAGGATAGAAAAATCAAGACTGCAGTGGTATGGACACATGAAGAGAATGGATGAGGGAAGAATTCCAAAGAGGATGTTTAATCTGCAACTGGAGGGGAAGAGGCCCAGGGGAAGACCAAGAGATAGATGGGTGAAGGGAGTGAAGGAATGTGTGACGAGAAGAGGAGAGAACTGGACGAAGGTGGAAGAGGGGGAATGGTGGAAAGACAGAACACGATGGAGAGGCTTGTGTTCCCGACAGACCCAGCCAGTGGCTGGAAACTGTTCAAGATGATGATGATGATTCTTGTCTATCCTGCCTATCGTTCACATTGTACTACCATATATGGCTACATTTAGGACAAATACTCTTAGAAAATACTTTGTAATGCTTGCGTTATATACTATGTTAACATATGTTTTCTTTTTCAAACTTTTTTTGTCATTGCCCTTTTATAGCCCCGTTACTCTGCCACCACAGTTGTTTTTCTGCCCAAATAATAAAACTTGTCGTAGCCGAACGGTTCTAGGCGCTTCAGCCTGAAACCGCGCGACCGCTACGGTTGTAGGTTCGAATCCTGCCTCGGGCGTGGATGTGTGTGATGTCCTTAGGTTAGTTAGGTTTATGTAGTTCTAAGTTCTAGGGGACTGATGACCTCCGATGTTAAGTCCCATAGTGCTCAGAGTCTTTTGAACCATTTGAATAAAACGCGTCGATTATTTTAGCATCTCATTTTCTAATCTACGTTTTACTTTTATTGATTATCTTACAACTTGTTTTCAAGACACTCTCCAATAAGTTCAACTTATCTTTACTTGCCTTCTCTGAGAGTGTTATGGACACCGGATAAAAAATTATTCACTCGCAGGAAACACCACGCTAATACTGTTTGACGCCGTCTGTAAACTTGATAATGACCTCATATCGGCGAGGAAGAGAATCTGCAGGTTACTTGAGGTTTACAATTTTACGCTTTTACTTACGTGTAACTTTTCAGTTTCGTAAGTCTCAGTTACACAGCTGAGCCAAAACATGATCACAGTACAACAGAGATTCTGCTTGGCATTGATTCTACAAGTCCTTGATAGCATTCCAGAAGCACGTGGAAGCAGATGTCTACGCACAGGTCCAGTAATTGCCTCTTATTACGGGATGGTGGTTTACGGACACGCAGCTGGCGCCTGATGTGTGTACCAATAGGCACAGATCAGGCGCATTTGCTGGACAAGACATCAATGTGAGCTCACTACAAAGCCCCTCAAATCACTATAGCATGATTCTGGCTTTGCAACACGGCCAGTTATCCTGCTAGAAGATGTCATCGCTGGAGGGGGAGTCTTGAAGCACGAAACGATGCAGGTCGTCCGCAATATTGTTCACGTAGTTCACTGCTGATATGATGCCCTCGATTACCACCACAGGCTGCCTATGCTGGTTTACACAGTGGAGGATCCTCCGACCTCTACGTTCGAAAGTAAAGTTCTATGTACTGACTTGGCAGAAAATCCTAAGAAATTTTGGTCTTAAGTAAAAGCGGTAGGTGAATCAAAACAAAATGTCCAGACACTCTGTGACCAAAGTGGTACTGAAACAGAGGGTGACAGACTAAAGGCCGAAATACTAAATGTCTTTTTCCAAAGTTGTTTCACAGAGGAAGATTGCACTGTAGTTCCTTCTCTAGATTGCCGCACAGATGACAAAATGGTAGATATGGAAATAGACGACAAAGGGATAGAGAAACAATTAAAATCGCTCAAAAGAGGAAAGGCCTCTGGACCTGATGGGATACCAGTTCAATTTTACACAGAGTACGCGAAGGAACTTGCCCCCCTTCTTGCAGCGGTGTACCGTAGGTCTCTAGAAGAGCGTAGCGTTCCAAAGGATTGGAAAAGGGCACAGGTCATCCCCGTTTTCAAGAAGGGACGTCGAGCAGATGTGCAGAACTATAGACCTGTATCTCTAACGTCGATCAGTTGTAGAATTTTGGAACACGTATTGCGTTCGAGTATAATGACTTTTCTGGAGACTAGAAATCTACTCTGTAGGAATCAGCATGGGTGTCGAAAAAGACGGTCATGTGAAACCCAGCTCGCGCTATTCGTCCACGAGACTCAGAGGGCCATAGACACGAGTTCCCAGGTAGATTCCGTGTTTCTTGACTTCCGCAAGGCGTTTTATACAGTTCCCCACAGTCGTTTAATGAACAAAGTAAGAGCATATGGACTATCAGACCAATTGTGTGATTGGATTGAGGAGTTCCTAGATAACAGGACGCAGCATGTCATTCTCAATGGAGAGAAGTCTTCCGAAGTAAGAGTGATTTCAGGTGTGCCGCAGGGGAGTGTCATAGGACCGGTGCTATTCACAATATACATAAATGACCTTGTGGATGACATCGGAAGTTCACTGAGGCTTTTTGCAGATGATGCTGTGGCGTATCGAGAGGTTGTAACAATGGAAAATTGTACTGAAATGCAGAAGGATCTGCAGCGAATTGACGCATGGTGCAGGGAATGGCAATTGAATCTCAATGTAGACAAGTGTAATGTGCTGCGAATACACAGAAAGATAGATCCTTTATCATTTAGCTACAAAATAGCAGGTCAGCAACTGGAAGCAGTTAATACCATAAATTATCTGGGAGTACGCAATAGGAGTGATTTAAAATGGAATGATCATATAATGTTGATCGTCGGTAAAGCAGATGCCAGACTGAGATTCATTGGAAGAATCCTAAGGAAATGCAATCCGAAAACAAAGGAAGTAGGTTACAGTACGCTTGTTCGCACACTGCTTGAATACTGCTCAGCAGTGTGGGATCCGTACCAGATAGGGTTGATAGAAGATATAGAGAAGATCCAACGGAGAGCAGCGCGCTTCGTTACAGGATCATTTAGTAATCGCGAAAGCGTTACGGAGATGATAGATAAACTCCAGTGGAAGACTCTGCAGGAGAGACGCTCAGTAGCTCGGTACGGGCTTTTGTCAAACATACCTTCACCGAAGAGTCAAGCAGTATATTGCTCCCTCCTACGTATATCTCACGAAGAGACCATGAGGATAAAATCAGAGAGATTAGAGCCCACACAGAGGCATACCGACAATCCTTCTTTCCACGAACAATACGAGACTGGAATAGAAGGGAGAACCGATAGAGGTACTCAAGGTACCCTCCGCCACACACCGTCAGTTGGCTTGCGGAGTATGGATGTAGATGTAGATGTAGATGTTTTGTGAGGAGACGTAGTCGTCCAATACCACAAGGCCTACTTCTTACGGCACCATCCTTCGACCACTCTCCTTAAGTGTTCACGACAGTAGTACGCCAACAGGTGAAAAGTTTCGCCGTTTCAGAGATTCTCGTTTCCAGCCGCAGCGCCACAACAATGTGCCCTTTGTCAAAACCGATCAGTGGATTTCCGCATTTGCGGCCCGTATCCTCGCTATAATGACTGTCCATTAGTCTCTCTTCCGGCCACATTCTCTCCTTACTGCGTCACCTACCCTCAACACCACCAGGAGGCACTCAACCTCTTGGTGGGCAGTGGTCTTAATGCTTCGGCTCATCAGTGTATATACTAAGACTAATATTCAGTGTAAGATTTCCAGTTTCTGAGTTCCTATCTATGTGACTCATACATACAAACAAAGTTTTTACTTACGGATCACAATGAAACCTTCAGACTTTAATATGGCTGTGTATGTAATGTAGCACTAGTGGCTGAATGTAATCATTACTTGTACTGTACATTAAGCTTCTGTGTTCGAACTACCTTCGTGCATTACTACGTACATTGTACACAATCCTCATGAACGATAGACATCTGTCCTAATAAATGTGATAACTATATTGCTGTGCCAACTTCATACGAATTCTCAGTACTTAAATTTCCAGTGCAAAATACGTCACAGCCAGTAAAATAATATCAGAATGTGATTGTAATCTGAAAGTACCCTCACTGTTCCCTAATTTGGTCCCTAATAATCACTTCGGATTACCTGCGCGCAATGGGATAAACCTCATATATCTCGCAACTGCCTACCTGAAATAATCACGTTGCCGTTTTCTAGAAAAAAAATCTTGCAATGTTTAATGCTAGAAAATGCGTCAATTTAAAGGTAACAATCGGAACCTATGGACTGTAATACGACTCCGAAATACTTTTCTTTTAAAACATTTGAACAGCATGTGGATTGTGAAGGCTTAATGTCGAATAATTAAAAAACATTTAATTGCACTTCAGGTTTGCGTTTCAATCAACGAAATTGCATTACTGATCATTGTTACCATAATGAACACCAAACACAAAGCTCTTGAGATTAATACTTCAGGTAAAACTTCTAACGTTAATAGAATTAACTCTTCAAACAAAATTTACATTCAGTATTTAAAGACGAAAAGAATACAGAGCATAGGCGGTGGCAGAGATTCATAAAATAATAATAATAATAATAATAATAATTCAGAGGCTTCAAGGACGTGTTGTGTCCTAAGACCCTAACCTGACTTGAAGTACATAAAACTCGCTACATTTCAGATTTTTGACAGTTCTGCTCTGTTTTTTTTGTAACTAAAGGATAAGCACATTTCATTAATCTCTGCGAAGTAGTCTCCTTTTCTTAATATGATTAAATCTAACAAGCTGCGAAATAAAGCACGAAAATATTTTTAAATATGTTTTTATTCATAATTCAGTATGGGTTGGCACCGAAAGAAATCCTATTAGAGATTAGCAAAAATATCTAGAAAAAATGTCCCTGTTTGATACTACTGTAGAAACATCTAATAAACTTGAAGAAATAACGATTATTCAACGCTGGCATCATTTGTTTTGATTACAAAATACACATCTGCTCAACCTATTGGTTTTATTTCTTTGTTTCTTAACTTTACCAAAAATAGTTATTTGTTTCATAGCGTGCACAAACAACAAGGTGCATGTACACTAATATTAAATTCAGTATGTAATGTAAGAGATGATGATGCAAATAAACTTTAATCGTTATTAATACTTCCAAAAGCCTCCTTCTGTCCTTGGACACTTCAGAACCTATTCTTAAAATGCAGTTAGCTGCTTGAAGCTTCTTGAGAGCCACAATTTTATTTGATTTATTTCACACTTCTCCTGATGCACAGAACTTTTCAAATGTCTGTTGAATGTCTTGAACTCTCTGCAGAGCCATTTGGAATGTTCTCGAGTCCATTTATAGAATTTTATCCATAATGCCTGTAGTTGAACTCCGTGACTGTTCCTTTATAGGTAATAGAACAATAAACGCTAGCAGTCGCAATAGACGGTGATTTTACGGGACTACATGTGATAAATAACATCACCTTATGTTGTGACTGGTAGCGTTTATTATTCTAACCCTAGTCCATTAATAGTTTCATTTGCTTTGATGTAATCTTCTATTTTTCTTTCAATAATGTAAAAATGGACATATAAACACGTTCATTTCATGGTTTGTGTGGAGTCTGCATGGGCATAGATACCTGCTTATAATGCTGCTTCCACCATTCTTTGTAGTTGTACATTTTGGAACTCTCATCTTTTTCACAATGAATTTTCAGGTCGAGAACTTTAATCAGCTCGGTCAGTTCAGCGACTGTACATATTCTATCGTGCTTAGCTATCGTTCACTCTGTGACTCAGAAACCCAAATCACAAGGCAACACTATGCTCCCTTGCAGGAAAGAACTGCTGACATTTGAGAACTTCCTGCAATCTGTGTGTGACAGCAAGTGATGGCAAAAATGTAGGATTTTTATTTCTTGCTGTATAGTTATCTCAAAACAATCTCAATTCCGTTACATATTCGGTGATTTCACGTAAGTGATCGGTTAGAATGCAACATACTTTGTCAGAACTTTTGCGTCCATTCCGCTCATGTTTATATGCAGATAGTGTTTTTCTTACTTTTTCCCCATGAATGCAGAACATATTCACTTGTAGCTGTCTACAGTAGAGAACCTCCTACACAGGTATTCTAGAGAGGGGAGTGTTGTGTACATAGTTCCGCGTAGTCAGCGCTTACACAACTTTCCCACTAGAGCTCGCCCCGCTAAGCACAACAGCGCAGGTGCAGCGCTCGTCCGTCTCCGCACTACGAGATGGCGCTGCCTTAGAGACGGACCAAATTCGGCTTCCGCCGATCCGCGTATTCATATGTAACACAGCCAATGAGATTGCTGCTAACGTAGAACCTTTTCTCCTCACGGATCACACTCGCGCAGTGATACCTGAACGAGTGTACAGACCTCCGATTAGTCAGTCTGCATTTATCTGCACCTGTCTGTACCAGTCTACATTTGTCTGTACCACTCTATAGTCAAGTTTCAGTCTGCACCTAATAAGATTACCATATTCCTGTACATAGCCATGAAGATAAATGTATAGACACTTTGTCAAGTATCAGAGATATGTGAGAATAAGATCAATGTACCAAGACCAAAGGAACTTCAGATTGTCAATTGTAAACAGCATACAGAATCAAGTTACGTGATGTCTATGCTTTTTATTATTTTAATAAATGTGTGTGAAAATTAATCAAGTTCTGTTTAAAGTTTGTCATCGTCAATCTGCTACTCTAAGCTTGCAAGTTGCATTTCTATCGTCTGACCTAACGGCAGAAGATAAACACGCCACGATAATACCACGAGACATATTGCTGACACTCGCCTACTTCGTTAGAGCGACAAGTCAAATAATCTGATGGTGTGTCTACCGAAGGTCTTACAGTACGCACACCACAGGGAGCATTCTGCATGAAGTCCAAGTATAGAGACAATACGTTACTTTCCGTTTTCCCCTCCTCCGAGCGTTCTTAGCACTATAAAACTTTAGACCTTGCCGCATGTAAACCATTAATTCAGCTTTTACAATGCGCTTTGTTAAGTCTTTCAGATGTGGAAATTTTAACTTCAACTTCAGTCTTTCGTGTGTGCATCGTGTATCTACCTCAGATCTCCTACTCTTGTAACTAAAGTTGAGGCAGTAATTCCAGTACTTCGAACAACTGATGTTCACATCCGACCCTTTTTCACTAAACCATTTCCATATTTGCTTTCTCGACAATTTTTCACTTAAATACTGAAGTCTTTTACCGCACAAATGGGATTCCTTTACAGGTTTCTCATCTGAACATTGTAACTATTTCGGTGTCAAACATGTGCAGCTGTCACAGCTGAGAATTGTAACATTCTTTTGTAAACAAGTGAGGCATGATTCGCTTCCTGCTTTGTCATCACTTCTTCGTTGGCCTTTCTCTTTGCTCTCGGAAGTTTAGCATATAAGCGACCTTGAACTAGCATTTAAGAAGTTTAATAATAATAACAGTAATCTATAACTTTGTCTATGCCTCCCTTTTAGAGCACCATGATGACCCTTATCGGATAGTAAGACTTATCTTTTTCGGTTTAATTAAACTAGGAAGGAGATCAGTTAGATGACGTGTCGATTTGCGTGCCAACCAAGCGTCATTACGTGCAGATTGGCACACCTCAGAAAAGTCGAACCTTTTCAATCTAAATTTACTACACGATGTCCGATCTATACTATTCAACGTAATGCAAAATTATTAGTTGCATCGCGTTTTATACGAAAACGGTCCGCAGTCACCAGACTTATCTGCTTCGGTGCCTGAGTACCAGCACAACCGGTAAACAAATCGACAAAAATAGACCGTTCAACGTAGAAATTATAACGTATCAACATTACTTGATTTAAGCCTGATTGACATATTTAATTGCTGCGGTGGTCACAATGGTTCACCATTACTGTCTAATAATCGAGATTCAGAAGAACGCTGCATCAGAAAAATTTTCCCAAATTTAACTCTACTTTTTGTTATTGGAATGACGCACAACATCATAACGCTTTTTTAAAAAAACGGCTCTTCTTTTGTCTATCCGTGTATTGCCAGTAATGTTCAAATGACACACTTTCCGTATTCGTTTAATACTTCAGCAACAGCTGAGAGAAATGTATCAAAACTTACCTCATCTTTCTCCGCCCTGTAGAGGAAGTGATACGTACAGAAGCTAAGTTCTAACGACTTGCCTCAGATCGTGGACGTTTTTGCTTAACTTCACGTACGTCAGTTAGTGCCTAAATATGAAGGTCTTACAAATTTCTTGGGTTGGTGGCACAGAATTGTATAACACAAACAAGTAATCTTCCTCCCCAAGTGACTCGAAGCATTTCTTGTTGTACCTATCACCAGAAATATAGGTTGGCAAATTACTTATTGCAGTACTCTGGAAAATAGTTTCATTACATGACTGAATGACAGTGTGGACAATTTGATATACTCTAAGCCTGGAGTTCAATTTAGTAGGAAATACCTCTTAGAGCATCTTCAACATTAATGGATATTACCAAGGAGCTTTATCTGAAACGGAAATATGAATTTATGTTACTAAGGTCTCAAATTAGTTTATAACTGTTAAAGACAAAGTGAATAATGAGTTGCATCATTTACTCTCTCTCTCTCTCTCTCTCTCTCTCTCTCTCTCTCTCTCTCTCTCTCTCCCCCTCTCTCCCTATTCCTCTCTTTTCTTTTCTGTGTACCTATTTTTCATCATTTTTAAATTCTGAGGAACAAAGGAGTAATGTAAAATCACTCAAGACTCAGATTGATTAGAGGACGCAATATAATTCTTGCACTCACAGCTTCATGGGCAGTTACACCACAGATGTGCTTCCTCTAATACCCTTATTTGGATGCAGCGGGTATATTTTAAAGATGGAAAAGGAAAGCTTTACTTAAAATAACTGTCATGTTACTACATTTTTGAAAAAAACTTCTTTTAGAAAATATATTCCCTCACAATTCGTTACCATCCCGCTCCTCTTTCTCGGTTCGAAATTGACGTTGTATGTTGCTATTGTTTCGTTTTGCTCCAACTAAAGATTGTAACTAAAATTACTTCTTAGTTGACACTTTTTGTTTTGGAAGTTAGAGTTGACGGTAAATTGAGTCCATGGTTCAGAGTAGTTTCAGGGGTAAGACAAGGCTGCAACCTGTCTCCACTGTTGTTCATATTATTTATGGATCATATGTTGAAAACAATAGACTGGCTGGGTGAGATTAAGATAGGTGAACACAAAACAAGCAGTCTCGCATTTGCAGATGACTTAGTTGTGATGGCAGATTGTATTGAAAGTTTGCAAAGTAATATTTCAGAGCTAGATCCGAAATGTAAGGACTATGGTATGAAGATTAGCATCTCCAAAACAAAAGTAATGTCAGTGGGAAAGATACAAACGGATTGAGTGCCAAATAGGAGGAACAAAGTTAGAACAGGTGGACGGTTTCAAGTACTTAGGATGCATATTCTCACAGGATGGCAACATAGTGAAAGAACTGGAAGCGAGGTGTAGCAAAGCTATTGCAGTGAGCGCTCAGCTACGATCTACTCTGTTCTGCAAGAAAGAAGTCAGTACCAAGACTAAGTTATCTGTGCACCGTTCAATCTTTCGACCAACTTTGTTGTATGGGAGCGAAAGCTGGGTGGATTCAGGTTACCTTATCAACAAGGTTGAGGTAACGGATATGAAAGTAGCTAGGATGATTGCAGGTGCTAGTAGATGGGAACAATGGCAGGAGGGTGTGCACAATGAGGTAATCAAAGAAAAACTGGGAATGAACTCTATAGATGTAGCAGTCAGGGCGAACAGGCTTAGATGGTGGGGTCATGTTACACGCATGGGAGAAGCAAGGTTACCCA
Source organism: Schistocerca piceifrons (assembly GCF_021461385.2). Classification (NCBI taxonomy): domain Eukaryota; kingdom Metazoa; phylum Arthropoda; class Insecta; order Orthoptera; family Acrididae; genus Schistocerca; species Schistocerca piceifrons. The sequence continues at coordinate 205,056,037 of NC_060140.1, read as the reverse complement.
AGAGACTCATGGGTTCAGCAGTAGAGGGTAGGAGGAGTCGGGGTAGACCAAGGAGAAGGTACCTGGATCGGTTAAGAATGAAGTAATAGGCTTAAGATCAGAAGAGCCACCAATGTTAGCGCTGAATAGGGGATCATGGAGGAATTTTATAAGGGGTACTATGCTCCAGACTGAACGCTGAAAGGCATAATCAGTCTTAAATGATGATGATGATGATGACTTAGTCCTTCTCATCAGAGCTACCAGCATCACTCACAAACTCGCCACAGTTATCAGTACACTATAACAAAGTGTCAGTCCACTTGCAATACACGAGGAGTGCAATGTGAACATGTAATCATTATTAGCCACTCCCAGCAGACTGTGAAACTGTCGCCAGCAGCATGGCGAAAGGATGCATTCTGCCTGTATTGTCGGTACACTCCCTTTTGACCAAGATTTAATAATATCTAAGAAAAAAGGTTAGTGTTTAACGTCCTATCAATAGCGAGATCATTAGAGACGAAAGAGTTAACAAGTATGGAGCTGATAGCTTACGTGGCAATTCCACAGTACCACACAACAAACGTGAAATAACAAATAGTTTTAATGAGAATATGCTGATGGGTGTTTGTGAAGACTTCTCATAAATTTCATTTCTGTGGTAAATTACTTTGCTGAGACCTTACATTTGAAGTTAATAAATATTAATTATAAAATTATGCCACTTCAGCGCTTCAGTTATTATTAACAATAAATAAAAGAACCAGGGGTGCCGGTTGTTAGAATTTAAACAGAGTACATTAAAACAGAAAATATATCGGTTTTCGTCCCGTGTCTGGCTTATTTCAGTTACTATTTACAAAACTTATTCTGGTACAATAATATCTTTCCACCTCACACTACGATTAAAAAGGAAACAATAGTATGCCCATTGTGTTAATAATTACCTCAACGTCCCTGTCCACAGTTTTCATTATTACTTTGAGACAAGCAGAACACCGCCAGCTGGAACGAAATTACTGGATGGCGTCCGAGCGGTTTGAACAGTGGCTAATTCACTTTACATCATACCTGTTGTATATCGGCTGATCACAACAGTAATTTCTAGACCAGGAAGCAGGAGACAGATCAGGATTGATGGGCACTCTATAGAGTATCAATTATCAAACATATTTACTTATCAGGCTGGAATTTTCACTCTGCAACAGAGCGTGCGCTGATGTGAAACTTCCTGGCAGATTAAAAATGTGTGCCGCACCGAGACTCGAACTCGGGACCAGTGCTCTACCATCTGGGCCACCCAGGCACAGAAGCTCTCCTGCGAAACTTGCAGAGGAAATGATATTGTGGAGACATGGCTTTACCACAGTCTGGGGGAAGTTTCCAGAATGAAATTTTCACTCTGCAGCAGAGTGTGCGCTGATGTGAAACTTCCTGGCAGATTAAAACTGTGTGCCGAACCGAGACTCGAAACCGAGTCTCTAATTGCGAAGTCTCTCTCACAAGCCCTAGGAGTAAAATTTCTGATACGAGAAGGCACTGTCTCCTAGAGTTTTGCAAGATTCCTTACGATATGTGCATACATCAATCGCATTGGTCATTTATAAATATTTGCCTCTCGAACAGCGTTATTTGAGAAGAACTGCCATTGATGTAGCATAATGTCCTCCTTTCAATCGTTTTTTGAGGAAATACACACGCAAAAGGAAGGTTCACTTTGAGAGTACTTTAAGGTCTTCCTTTCAATCGTTTGAGGAAATACACACGCAAAAGGAAGGTCCACTTTGAGAGTACTTTTGCGCCATCTTGAATTATATTTTTTTCTGATATTTCAAAAAATCCATGTTCGGACCAGTTGTCACTTTTACAGGCTGCTTCGACAGTCGCCATTGTACTGCTGTTGCCTCTGCGGAGCAATAAAAAGGTATGAGATGGGTCCCTCAGACTTGCATCTACAATTATCTACCAGAAGATGCCCACTACGCTATTGTCCAACTAGGTGTGTCTGTTGGGGTGGCATTATATGGCGAAAATCCTTTCTCTATTTCTGTTTCTCGGACTGGCTGGTGATCTGTCTGTTCTGCAGAGACACTAAAATGTGTGTGCTACCGTTAATAAACACTTCGAATTAGTGAACATATCATGTTAAACTCATGACGGTATTAAATTTAGTAGTAGTAATGGTAGGGAATTGTAATAGTGTCATGTTATTTATCGCCAATCATTTACAAAATAGAGCTCTTCTACGTAATCTAAAACAAAAGCAGACTTGAAATTGAGAACAGGCAAACCTACATGACTGTGGCCACAAAGACACCAGTGTCATTAAGCTGTTAAAAGTTACTTGAAGTAAAATGTTATCTGGGACCCTCCGGTTATAGAGTAGAGAAGCTTCTTTCAGTCTGCGGCCATTAGTGTCTGAGCACGTACTGTGTACAGTATGTGCCGAGGATATGCGAATGCATTGGACAAACCATGTTTCAGAATGTTCCGAAAGCGGTTAAGTGGCAGTACTAAAACCTAAAATCGTAGTAGCCAGACTGAATTCAGACAAAGTTCTTGCCAGTTATAGTGCATTACTTCCGTATTTAAAAGTCCTGTTACCGAAGCTGTGTTTCTAACTGTTGTTATTGCGGTCTTCAATCCGAGGATTGGTCTGATGTAGTTGTCCACGCCAGTCTGACCTACGCAGGTTGCTTCACTTCTGCTCAACTACTGCAACGTAGCTACATTGGAACCTGGTTCATTACTCAAGCTTTGGTTGTCCCAATATAATTTTTATCACCCACACGTTCATTTGATTACCAAACTGACTGTTGTATTATGCCTCACGATATGTTCTATCAACAGAGGTGGAGCCATAAATTTTCTGCCTTCTGAAATTTATTTTTCAGCATTATTTTCTACCTTTAAAAGCTTCTATTCTTTCTAGAAAAATTGGATGATATATTCAAGAGAAACAGCTTCACACATTGTGCAAGTCAATAACGCGCTAGTCCACATCTGGCCCTTACGCAGACAGTTGTTCGGCTTGACATTGATTGATGAAGTTGATGGATTTCCTCCTGAGGGATATCGTGCCAAATTGTGTCCAATTGGCGTATTAGATCGTCAAAACCCCGATCTGTTTCGAGGGCCCTTCCTGTTATGCTCCAAACGTTCTTAGTAGGGAGAGATCCGACAACATTGCTGGCCAATGCAGGGTTTGACAAGCACGAAGACAATCGGCAGAAACTCTCGCCGTGCCAGCGGGAATTATCTTCCTGGAATTTAAGCCCAGGATGGCTTGCCACGATGGCCAGCAAAAGGGGGCGTAGAATACCATCGATGTACCGGTGCGCTGTACGGGTACTGCGGCTGATAATCAAAGGACTCCTGCATGGCATCTCAGACCATCACACCTTGCTGTCGGGCCATATGGAGGTCTAAAGCTACGTTGGTACCCTACTACTGTATGGGGCGTCTCCAGATATGTTTTCGCTAGTCATCGGGGCTCAGTTCCAAGCGGGACTCATCACTGAAGACAGTTGTAAGAGGTCCGAGCAGATGTAATTTGATGTAAGAGGTTCGAGCAGATGCAATTTCGATGTATTGCTCATGCGCCGCCTGCGATATGCAAGGTATTAAAGAATCGCTGACCAGAGACCAGTGTTGACTGCAGTACGAAGTCTAGTCTGCTCTGGTCTGGTCTGGTGTCATGTGCACTCTATTTCATTTTATGCTCTGCACTTATATATATTTATATACTCTGTGACTATAAACTTAGTTAATCAGGAAAAATTTGTTGCTCATGGCAAGTCCAATTGACTCACCATCGCTGCCAAATTTTTGCCCCCCCAGTGGAGGGTTATGTAAGAGGTCCGAGCAGATGTAATTTTATGTAAGAGGTCCGAGCAGATGTAATTTCGATGTATTGCTCATGCGCCGCCTGCGATATGCAAGGTATAAGAGAATCGCTGACCAGAGAGCAGTGTTGACTGCAGTACGAAGTCTAGTCTGCAGTCTGCTCTGGTCTGGTCTGGTGTATCGTGTTGGGTGGGCGGTCGCGGTGCAGCGATGCCAGAGCCTGAGTATTATTGTATAAGGTAAAAAGCAGCCTCGCGCATATGTAGTAATGTGATCTCAAGTCCCATGTAAATGTTCTAAAAATCTCGTAATAATAATCTTTATCATAAAAAGTAACTTTTAACAACCATTCATTTCAATTTAAAGAATTTACTAATTTCTCCCATCCATGATCATCCCGATTGTTGCAAAAGAAAAATCAGTTGCTTCCTTTCATAAATGACAAATCTATCGGCCAGCATTGCACAGGGCTGTGCCAGAAAACATTATTTTAAGAGCAGATATATATGCGTTATCCGGCGACTTCATTGAGGTAACAATTTTTCTCTTTTTTATTCAGAATGATCTTTCAGGGCCATGACGCAGCACTGCTGACGTCCAAAATTTACCAGGTTAAATTCACACTCAATTATGGAAAAGTCATAAGTGAGTGACAATTTAATTGAGAGGTCAGTTACATTGTATTATTACCAGGTTACTAAATTTATTTTTTTGTTGGGACGTTACACATGAATGTGAACGACATAATTATAATTTTCACTGTTGAGAGGTTTAGGAATTTTTCTGTTTTGAGCTTAGATTAAATGAGAAAAGAATTTTGTGGGCACGTTAAATGGGAAAGAAATTTTGTTCTGAGGTTACACTAAAAGTAGAATCATATTATTATTTATTAATAAAATTATTTTGTGGGGAGGTTACACAGTTATAATCCAGTAAAAGAGATTCCAGGCCGAAGTCGTGTCAGACGATTCCCTGTAGAGCGGTGGAATACCAATCTGACTGTCATCCGATAAAGGCCCGACAACCAGGAGTGGTTTGAGGTGGTATTTCTTTTAGTAGCAGGACCCGTTTTGTTATCATCCGCAGAACCCTTATAGCACAGTGGTACGTCGACGATATTCTACACTTAGTTTTGTTGCCCTTCATGACAAGCAGCCCGGAAGATTCAATTTCAGCAAGATAATGCCTGCCAGCACAGAGAGAGAGTTTCTACTGCTTGTCTTCGTGACTGCGACACCCAGCATTGGCCAGCAACGTTGCCGGATCTCTTCCCAGATGAGAACGTTTGGAGCACTATGGTCAGGGCTGTCGGGATTTTGACGATCTAACGCGCCAATTAGACAGAATTTGGCACGATATCTCTTAGCAGGACATGCAACAACTCTACGAATCAATGCGAAGCCGAGTAGCTGCTTGCATAAGAACCAGAGATGGGCCAACGTATTATTGACTTACCCAATTTATGGAGCTGTTTCTCTCGAATAAATCATCCAAGTTTTCTGAAACAATTTTTTGGTCTATACATCACATCTACCTATTTCCTTTCAATCTGGATAATCCCTTCGTGGTGCACCTTTTTTTTTATTTGATTGTGAACACAGATGACTATGATTCGGCTGATATGATATAATGGTCGTGCTGGTGGTGTATGGTTGGTTTGTTAAATTGGGGGAGGGGACCAAACAGGGTAGTCATCGGTCCTATTGGATTAGGTAAGGATGGGGAAGGAGTCGGACGTGCCCTTTCAAAGGAACCATTCCAGCGTTTGCCTGCAGCGCTTCAGGGAGATGACGGAAAACCTAAATCAGGATGGCCGGACGCGGGTTTGAACCGCCCTTCTTCCGAATGCGAGTCCTCTGTGCTAACCACTGCGCCACCTCGCTCTGTGGTGAGGTATGACAAACGAGTCATGGTCACAAAAAATGGAGATAAAATTTGTGTTTACAGTAATGGTACCACGAAGAACTGCAGGAGGCATATTATTGTTTTTTTTTTTTTTTTGGCTCGGGGTAGGCGTGGGAAGGGCGGGAGAGGGGGGGGGGGGGGGAGGGAAGAACCAAGGAGAAAGAGGAAAATACGATAGGATATCCTGCGCGAAGATAGAGCGTTGTAGGCTATCGCTGGTAGGAAACGTATACGTAGGGGCCAATTTCATAGTTGCAAGTGGAAGTCGTTTGACGTTGGGAGGGGGAGGATGAAGAAAGCGAGGTAGTAAACGAATGATGAGATGTACGTGTAGTGCAAATGAAGGTACCTGGGTGGATGGTTAGTAGGTAGGATTTTGCATTTTGCGCCTGTGTTTCATGTAATACATTTGTAGGTGATCTATAAAAAGAAAGAAATGTGAGAAAGAGGTTTGGCTGGGAGAAGCAGACAGATGAGGAAGGCAGGTAGTATGCATGTGTCTCCAGTATTTACTACGAGCTGTGGGACACCTATCTTATTTCATGGACATAGTGATTCGTGGAATGGTCAGACTAAAGGTCACGCTTAATTGTGAAGCTGACTTCCATGTAGGACGTGATGTGATTGGCTTTGGTAGGATAGAAGGGGCGGCCTGTGGTACAGGTGGGGTGGGAGTTTTGCTTGAAAGACTATCAAATACTTTTCATTACTTTCCTTAATTTACTGCTGTTTCGTTCAATTTAGCGCACGTTAAAAGCCAGTCGCGATGTCATTTTGCTTGCAAGTAACTCCGAGCGTTGTCTTGCTGAAATGTACTCGTAAGCCCAGGACGAGTTGCCGTGAGTGGCAACAAAACCGGGGCGTAGAATATCGTGGCCGTACGGCTGTACTGTAAGGGTACCGCGGATAACAACAAAATCGGTCCTGCTATGAAATTGAATGACACCGTGTACCATCACTCCTGGGTAGCAGGCGGGCGACAGTCGGATGATGATGATGATGATGATGATATTTGGTTTGTGGAGCCCTCAACTGCGCGGTTATCAGCGCCCGTACAAATTCCGAACCTTTGCTCAGTCAAATCTCGCCCCTTTCATGAATAATGATGAAATGATGTGGACAACACAAACACCCAGTCATCTCGAGCCAGGTGAAAAGACCCTGACCCCGCCGGGAATTGAACCCAGGACCCCGTGCTCGGGGCGACAGTCGGGTTGGTACACCACTGCTGTCTGGAGCATCTTCAACGCGTTTTCGGTGGTCATCGGGACGCAGTTCGAAGTGGGACTCATCGCTGAAGACAGTTCTACTGCAAACAATGAAATTTCAGGCCGAATGTGCCCAACATCACTGGAAATGAGCTTGTTAGTGTACAGAGGTCCATGGTTGTCGGCGCAAGGGATGCTGTGAACTCAGTCTGTTGTGGACTGGCAAGACAGCCAATCCACAGTGACGGGTAACCGAAAGGCACGCGCTTAAACTCACGCAGGCTGGCGTGAGGTCTGAAACAGGATACGTAATGAATGCTATAAAGAAAAGTACGTAGCTGCTGGAATACTTAACTTTAATCCACAATTGGTGAACATTGGTCTTGTTGATACAGTATATGCGTCATTAGATACATAGCAAAGGATAAATGGCGCCTTGCTAGGTCGTAGCAATTGACGTAGCTGAAGGCTATGCTAACTATCGTCTCGGCAATTGAGAGCGTAATTCTCGGTGAACCATGGCTAGCAACGTCGGCTGTACAACTGGGCGAGTGCTAGTAAGTCGCTCTAGACCTGCCGTGTGGCGGCGCTCGGTCTGCAATTACTGACAGTGGCGACACGCGGGTCCGTCGTATACTAGCGTACCGCGGCCGATTTAAAAGGCTACCACCTAGCAAGTGTGGTGTCTGGCGGTGACACCACACAGTCCCCTTTCTCCGAAGTTCCAGTTGCACATCCGATCGATGATAACGATGAATGCCTCTCTGACGATTGTCCGGTCCTCTCCTTCGGTCGTCTCTTAAGGTCGACAGCTTCCTTCTTGACGCTGTGTTCGGTCATGGTTCTCCCATTCCTGCCAACATCGCCGAATAGTGGCATCGCTTCTGTTCAAACATCGAGCGATTTGCCGATTACTCCAACCGGCTTCTTTGAGCCCAGCTGCACGTCTGCGTATGCTGCTCACCGGTCTGTCTACGAGGCAGTCACTGTCCTACTGAGTACATGGAATGAAATCCGCAAAGAAACACCGACTGTCTACTATCCTCGCCAGCTGGACAGTGAATCTGCGCTGCAGCGCCACACATTCATCCAGCGGCCGCCAAAGTAAACAGTTCTGCGTTTTCCGCCAATACCTGTGTGAATATAAATTTGTGATCTATTTACGTAACTCCTTTGTGGTGCGTCATTTCTTTTTCTCTTAGAGTGGGCTTCCTAACACGATAATAACAATTTCTCTTGCAGAAACACATTTCTTGCTACTGCTACTCTGCATTTCATACCATCTCTATTTCGCCAATTGTCATTTACTTTCTTGCACAAATAGCAAAATAAGGTTAAGTCGGGCATATTCTATTAGCCTTCCATTGATGAACCAAAACATTATGACCAGCTGCTTAATAGCTATATGAAGATGGTATCTGTGCTTTCGGACATGACCGAAAGAACAGATACCATATTCATAAAGTTAAGGCTAACCGACCATTGACCTTCTTCTTCTGTGCTGGATTCACACGCATTGCCCGAACTGTTAAGGGACTGGGTAAGATTGTCTGCCGCGAGTAATGAGTTTAATGGGCAGGGGCATGTAGTGTGTGGACATTAAGTTGGGAAGGTGAGTCTCACGGGGAGCGTACAAAGGGTAAATTGCTGCAGTCGCACTATCCTCTGTGCCCTCGGTGGCTCAGATGGAGAGAGCGTCAGCCATGTAAACAGGAGATCCCCAGTTCGAGTCCCAGTCGGGGCACATATTTTCAACTGTCCCCATTGATGTATATCAACGCCTGTCGACAGCTTAGGGTCTTGATTTAATTATCATTTCATGCTTAATAGCCTGCTTGTCCGTCTTTGGAACGATATACATCACTGATTCTGCGTTTCACGGATTCGACAGTTTGTTGGTAGCTTTGCGGAGGTATGTGGAATTAGATGCCTACGCACAGGTCATGTGATTCGCGTAAATAACTGCCGCCGATTTGCGCACACCGTAATGGCGCCTGCTAGGGCCCAGATGTGTACCATAGGATTTACATCAGGCGGTGGTCGCCGAGACGTGAACTTGAGTTCACCATACCGCACCTCAAACCACTGTAGCACGGTTCTGGCTCCGAGACATGGACAATTATACTACTGAAAGGTAACATCAGCGCCGGTGAAGACATGAAGGGCGACGGGATGCAGGTGGTTCGCAGCATCCAGCGTGTCTCCGATTACTAACACAGGTCCCATGAGAGCGCGATGTTTGCCATAGCGTAACACTGCTCCGACCAGCCTGCGTTGGTGGCGCGCTGCACGTTTCGAGCCGCCGTTCGCCTCGATGACGGCGTTTGTGGAGACGACCATCGACCTAGTGTAGCATAAACGTGATTCACCCCGAAGAGCCGACACGTTTCGATTGGTCGACGGCCGAATCCCGATGATCCCGTGCCCGCTGCAAACGTGGCTGACGATTTCGTTGGGTCACCATGTGAACTCGTTGGGGTGGTCTGCTGCGGAGTTCCATTTTCACCGATGTATGATGAACGGTGCGCACGAAACACTTGTATGTGCACGACCATTGGTTTTTTTTGGTAGAGATGCCACAGCTCACCATCTATCCTACGTTACGGAGCAGACAGGCCTTCACGTTCTGTGAAGATCATGGACGTCCAACCATTAGCGCCCAGTGCTAGTTTTACTGTCCTTCTACCTCTTTCCATAGATGCTTGCGACAGTAGTGCGTGAACATTCGACCAATTTCGCCATTTTCGAGACGCTCGTTCGCAGGTTGTGCGTAATTATGATTTGTCGTCTGTCAAAGTCGCTTGTCTCAATGGATTTCCCCATTTGTAGCCCATATCTTCGCTAGGGTGATCCACTGTTCGTGTCTCCTCCTCTTACATACTCTTGTTACCGCGTCACGTGCCCATAAACGCCATCCATCGTCGCGGTGGGCAGTGGTCATAATGTTTTCGTTTATCAGTGTATTTCACATTCGTTGATATTTATCTTGCAACCTCTTTCCAGATACTGTCCATTGTGTTCTACTCATCTTCCAAGTCCTTTGCTATTTTTAATAGAGCTACAATGTGATTGGCAAACCTCGAAGTTTTTATTCATTTTCCCGAACATACATTCTCTTTCAAAATTTCTCCTTGCTTTCCTTTGCTACTTGTTCAGTGTACAGATTGAATAACATCAGGGACGGATCACAATCCTTTCTCACTACCCTCTCAACCACTAATTTCCTTTCAAGTGTTTCAATTTTGGTAGCTATTGTCTGATTTCTGTAAAAATTAGGGTAGAGTGTTGTACCTTGGAACATTTTTCAAACTTTCGCCTCTAGCCATTCCTGTAATAGAAGTTTAATAAATTTACTTATTCCATTTTGAAATGGTAACATTCATTTTGTGTGTGCTGAAGTCTTTTTCTCATATTACAAAAATTACTTCGGAAAAGTAAGGTTTTTCCAAATGTGGAAAACCGTTCCAAGGTACAACAGGGTCATGTAGCTAGGAATAAATATCCCATTTAAATTTAAAAGTGTTACAATCAAGGAAACCTTATTAATACTGTGTTTAATAGTCTACATACTACATTATTAATCTATTACATACAATAAACAGTAAGAGAAATCAAATTAAGAAAAAATATTGTCAAAAACTAGTTACAATTTAAAAACATTTTGAAACAGAAGCTTGTAACCTCCCCACCGCAATTTTAAAAGAAAGAAAATGGACAATACTTAATAGAAATGGGAGCCAAGTGTAACCTCCCTACAAAAATTTTAAAAGAAAAAGGACGATACTAATTAGAAATGCTGATGGACATGGCTCTATGCATAACCTGCCTACAATCAAATGTACTGACAATGGCAACAAATGTGAAATTTGCAATCTGACTCAATTATAAATCCTTCAAAAAATTAAAGTCCATTCAGTGACAAGAAAATTCAATTAAACCGAAATATCGGTCTTTGGCCCTGTGAAAAACAATCAGAATTAAAGTCTTACCTCAGAATAAATGGATGTCACATATCTGCTCTTGTTGTTGCGCACCGCTTGGAGGAACTGCATTGCAAATAATAATATTCTCTTTTTTTGTGATTTTAGTGGAACTTTTCTTCAAAAGAAGTGGAATGAAATGGGAAGTGCAACGAAATCTTGAGTTCAATAAAAAATTAAATTTTTGAGAAAATACTTTTGAAATAAAAAATTATTATTGGGAGACTTGTTGGAGAATAATTACAATAAATAAAATTTTTCATTATCTAATGATTATATTAATTAACAGTATACCTTATTCTCATCTTGACCATTGTTGCCGACCGCCTACATCACACAACCGCACTGGGCTGCTACTACTGACCGACCGCTCTGCATGACGACTACAGACTGAGTACTGCTCTCAACTAGACAGAGCTACAGACTCGCAACGACTGAACTGACAGACTCGCAACGACAGACTGACTGCTACTCTGCATAGCGACAACTAACTCGCAAAGACTACTACTGACTGAGAACCGCTCGCAACACTCGCGCGGTCAAGCGCATACTCTCTGGTCACAGATGCTACAATGCCTCGCCATCGCTGCTGCGTTACATACGTGTTTCATAACCCTCCACTCGGGGGGCAAAAATTTGGCAGCGATGGTGAGTCATTTGGACTTGCCAAGCGCGGCAAAATTTTTCTTTAATTAACAAAATCCTACAACTTACAGAATATTTAAATGTTGTGCACACGCACTAAGTACAAAATATATCAGACAAGGACAAAATGTGAGTACAAAACATAGTAGCAAATCAAAAAAGTATATACAAACTTTTTGACAGATGAAGTGCACAGGCACTGAAAAAATTCTTTAGCATATTCAGAACAAATAAACAGACTGGCAAAAAATATTATGTTGACAAGTGTACATGCACTGAAAAATGTCTTTAGCATTTTCACAACAAATAAACATAATGGCAAAAAAAATTCATGTCCAAAGTGCACATGCACTGAAAAATGTCTTTAGTATTTTCACAACAAATAAACATAATGGCAAACATCATGTCGACCAGTGACATAAGTGTACTCACACTGGAGTTTAGCGAATCGAAAAATGTATAACCTATGAACATAAATGATGTTACCAAAAAAAAAATTTTTTCTTTATGTGACAAGAATCAGGATAGGAAAGGGAAGGATTGCATCATGGTTGTAGCACTTTAGATTGCACACAGCTGCTCTGAAAGTCCATATCTTTCCACAGTAGTACAACACCAAGTGACACAACTTGAAGTTCTTTTCCCATCAGAATTTATCAGTGTAGCCAAGACACTGAACTGTCGTAGTAATGTTCCATGTTTTCATTTTGGCAGTACATTAGGTACACCAAACAGTGGGACCATAATAATGTCTTCATCGCTCATGGTGGTGGACAGCATGTCGTGTCAACACCACACTCTTACAAGGCACACCAACGTAGAATTAGTGCAAAACCAAATATAGTGCTCCATGATCACTGGGATAAACAGGACAAATGGACATTGCAGTAATTCAGGGTAGTCAGCTTATGAGGTGAAGGACATCAAGTCACATAATATTGACAATTACAGTCTTCATTGATAGTTCGTGGCATTCATAGCCCAGTTATTGAACATTTCTGTACCAAGTATGTAGTATTACAGAAAAATGTTCATTAATTGTTTTACATAGAATCAGTAGCCTTCTTTTCCTGGTTACAAAATATTATGAAATAATCGCATTCTTTTCAGTTACAGTGTATAATTAAGAATCATTAGCCTTTTCCTAATTACAGTTAATTAATCATTTGTCATTAATTAATCATTTGTCTAATTACAGTTAATTAATCATTTGTATAATTACAGTTAATTAATCATTTGTCGTTAATTAATCATTTGTCTAATTACAGTTAATTAATCATTTGTCGTTAATTAATCATTTGTCTAATTACAGTTAATTAATCATTTGTATAATTACAGTTAATTAATTGATCATTTGTCATTTCAATATATTAAGAATTATTTGCCTTAATTAATTACAAAGCATTATTAAACAATCACATTTATTTCCAATTACAAAGTATGAACATTGAAAACAAGAGTTAATTAATGGCATAATTAATAACAATTTCGTTGATTGACATTAATTATTGGCACTCAGTGGCCATCAAGTATTGAATAGAATAAAACATAGTTCATCATTCAGTATTATTCAGATCATTACAAAGTCATTATTAAAAATCAGTTAATTACAGTCAAATCATTAGTAATCACAGGCATTACAATAAACAGTGGCAGTTATTAGCTGGTGACAAAGCATTATTTTGAATATAGTCTCATTAAGAGGTCATTACTCGAGTGACAAGTTTAATAACAGAGTGTTTAGTGCAGCACCTGTTATAGCATAATGAACTTTCCCTTTGTTATTTACCTATCAGGGTCCTACGCTCCAAGAATATTACCAGTGGAAGAGTAGTAAAATATTGAAAGCAATGAGATTATTTAATTTCGATAACTAAGATAAAGAAGCGCAAATTACAAAATTGGGAACTATCCAAAACTGCATTTTAACAGCAGTGAACTTTGTTGCTCGGTAGAACAGTTAGTTGCTAAAAGAATAACGACTCGCAGTAAAAGAGTAAAAGCATAATTTAAATGAATGTTTGTGTGCATTGCAAACTCTGCTCACATTTGGAAACTTCGTAACAGTGTAGTGTAAAACAACTTATTCTTACTTTACATTTGTATAATGTTTACCAAACAACAGAGGTGCACGCGTCATTTAAAAATCTTAATAGAAAATAGAGGTCCGTCATAAAGCGAGTAGCGATAGCGTAGGACCATGTTAGATAAATGACTGAGGTAAAGTTCATTATGATATAACAGCTGCTGCACTAAACACTCTGTTATTCAATTAAGAAAAACTACAATGATGGCTAGCCTTGACGAAACCTGCCGGATCTTACTTTGATGAGTTGCTTCTGGTGCGATGTAAGGTATTATAAATAATACTGTGAAAGATGAATTTTCCAGAAATAATAGCATAATAGCGAACAAGTGCGTTTCCAAAATCAATAATAGTATTACAGTGGGTAACGCGAAGCTATTTATTAAGTGAACTGCTTGGCAAAGAATTAACTATTCCGTGCACGTGTTCAGTACAAATTATTTTGCTGGTTTTCTGCTTAACTTTAAGTAATGCAAATACTGTGTTTTTACGTCTGACCTCGACCCAATGCTTCCGATTCAGTTCTCGCCTGATAACAATTGAGCGATTAGTCCGTAATTATAGTCTACAAACAATGAGTAATCATATAGTAATTTTTGCTCACACAGTGAGCCGGCGGCCGTGATCTAAAATTATAACAGATTCAGTTTATTCGCTCCAAATTTCACTAACTGTTATTTTTACCTTTTTTGTCAAAATATCTTTCGACCTTTATCATGCAAAGGTAGTCGCTAGATAACGATTCGGCTATGTCTGTATCTGCACTTATCCGGATATTCATTATTTTTCGGAACTGATGCCTTTCCCAAACAACAGAGAATGGTTAGGTGCACGTGTCGTTTAAGAATTTTTATTAACAGGAAATGTAGGTCCGTTACAAAGTGAGTCCTGGTAAAGAAACGCCCGTACAACTTTAAAAAGTATGGGATTCCAAGCTGACAAGTGAATTGCGAAAGTAAGTTGAGGAAATTGCCGCAGAGAGGAACAGTAAATTCTGCCTGTTTTCCCCTGACGTGCCTTAAACTGAGAGCCAGAGCTGGAGTGTGGCCTTGACAGCGATGGAATTTGCCTGCCCCCACACCCCCACCCCCACTTCCACTTCCGGCCCTAAGCTACCAATACCTGCCCTCGCGTGCCGCTGTGCATACATTTATGCCCTTCTGTTCGTGCCACACGTATTGATAATCGATGGCTGGCTAGCACGATGAAACCTCATTTGCTGACGGAATCAATAGGTGCCGCTCTGACCTCGCTAGTTGATTGCCTACTGGGAGAGTTCAGAATGCATTCTCACCTTCACGCCTTCAACTTGATAATGGAACATTTTTGGATTTAAACCCTTAGAGAAACATTTCTGATCGAGATCTAGTGTATCTACATGTTACCAATAGTAGTGCTTTTTTTTGAGTTATCAGTCTTCTGACTGGTTTTGTGCGACCTGCCACGAATTTCTCTCCTGTGCCAGCCTCTTCATCTCAGGATAACAACTACACCCAACTTCCCTCTATTATCTGTTGCATATGCTCCACTCTCGGCCTTCCCGTACAGTTATTACACTACTGGCCATTAAAATTGCTACACCTCGAAGATGACGTGCTACAGACGCGAAATTTAACCGACAAGAAGAAGATGCTGTGATATGCAAATGATTTGCTTTTCAGAACATTCACACAAGGTTGGCGCCGGTGGCGACACCTACAACGTGCTGACATGAGGAAAGTTTCCAACCGATTTCTCATACACAAACAGCAGTTGACCGGCGTTGCCTGGTAAAACGATGTTGTGATGTCTCGTGTAAGGAGGAGAAATGGGTACCATCACGTTTCTGACTTTGATAAAGGTCGGATTGTAGCCTATCGCGATTGCGGTTTATCGTATCGCGACATAGCTGCTTGTGTTGGTCGAGATCCAATGACTGTTAGCAGAATATGGAATCAGTGGGTTCAGGAGGGTAATACGGAACGCCGTGCTGGATCCCAACGGCCTCGTATCACTAGCAGTCGAGATGACAGGCATCTTATTCGCATGGCTGTAACGGATCGTGCAGCCACGTCTCGATCCCTGAGTCAACAGATGGGGACGTTTGCAAGTCAACAACCATCTGCACGAACAGTTCGACGACGTTTTCAGCAGCATGGACTGTCAGCTCGGAGTTCATGGCTGCGGTTACCCTTGCCGCTGCATCACAGACAGGAGCGCCTGCGATGGTGTACTCAACTACGAACCTGGGTGCACGAAAGGCAAAACGTCATTTCTTCGGATGACTCCACGTTCTGTTTACAGCATCAAGATGGTCGCGTCCGTGTTTGGCGACATCGCGGTGAACGCACATTGGAAGCGTGAATTCGTCAATGCTATACTGCCGTATCACCCGGCGTGATGGTATGAGGTGCCATTGGTTACACGTCTCGGTCATCTCTTGTTCGCATTAACGGCACTTTGAACAGTGGAGGTTACATTTCAGATGTGTTACGACCCGTGGCTCTACCCTTCATTCGATCCCTGCGAAACCCTACATTTCAGCAGGATAATGCACTACCGCATGTTGCAGGTCCTGTACGGGCCTTTCTGGATACAGAAAACGTTCGATTGCTGCCCTGGCCAGCACATTCTCCAGATCTCTCACCAATTGAACACGTCCGGTCAATGGTGGCCGAGCAACTGGCTCGTCACAATACGCCAGTCACTACTCTTGATGAACTGTGGTATCGTGTCGTAGCTGCATGGGCAGCCGTACCTTTACACGCCACCCAATCTATGTTTGACTCAATGCCCAGGCATTTCAAGGCCGTTATTACGGCCAGACGTGGTTGTTGTGGGTACTGATTTCTCAGGATCTATGCACCCAAACTGCATGAAAATGTAATCACATGTCAGTTCTAGTATAATATATTTGTCCAATGAATACCCATTAATCATCTGCTTTTCTTCTTGGTGTAGCAATTTTAATGGCCAGTAGTGTAGTTATAACCCTCTACAGGTCCCTCTAGAGTCTAGTACCTATTCGCTGACACATATCTTATCATCTTGAAAATCCATCTTATCAGTGTCTTCCACGTATTTCATTCCTCGTCGATTCTGTGCAGAGCCCCCTCATTTTTTACTTATCAACTCACCAAATTTTCAACATTTTTCTGTAGCACTACATCTGAGACACTTCCATTCCGTTCTGTTCCGGTTTTGCTAAGTCTGTGTTTCACTGCCACACAATAATGCACTCCAGAAATTTCTTCCTCTAATTAAGGCTCATTTTTTAAACTAGTGAACTTCTCTTGGCGAAGAATGCCCTATTTTCCTGTGTTAGTCTGCTTTTTATGTCTTCTTCGGTTTGCCCTTATATGTTATTTTGCATCCAAGATTGAGTTCCTTCACTACATCCACTTCGTGGTTCACTTTTTTTGTATTAAGTTCATCATTAATCTGATTTCTGCTACTCATCATCACCTTCATCTTTCTTCGGTTTACTCTTAAGTTCACATTCTGTATTCAGCAGACTGTTCATTTCGTTGAGTATGTCCTGTAATTCATTCTCGCTTCCACTGAGTATACCCCTGTCATGGTCGAATCTTACTGTTGATATTCTATCACCCTCAATTTCAGTCCCACTCCTGAACATGTCTTTCATATCCGTTATTGCTTCTTCTACGTACAAATTGAACAGCAGGGCAGAAAGACCGCATCTTTGTCTCAACCATTTTTAATCGTAAAATTTCGTTCTTGGTCTTGCAGTTGTATTGATCCCCCTTGGTACTTGTACATGTTGTGTATCACCCGTCTTTCTCTTTAGTTTTCTGTGCGAATTTCGAACGTCTTGCAACATATTACAATGACGACCGCTTTTCCTAGTTCGACAGATCCTACGAATGTGTCTTGATTTTTCTTAAATCTTGCTTCCGTTATCAAATGGAACGTCAGAACTTCCTCTCTCGTGTCTTTACCTTTCTAAAGCCAAAATGATCGTCATCTAACAGATCCTCAATTTTATTTTCCAGTTTTCTGCCCAAAAGCATTTTAATATTTGGTCTCTTGACGGCTCTTGACATTAGTATTTGACAGAACATGAGAATCATCGTCCATACTCACGAGCTTCTCATTCCCAACTAGTGCAAATCTCCGCTCGAACCCCAATTCATTCAAGTCTTATCACTCCCTCCAAAGCGCTGCCTCACTTTTCTTCATCTACCAACATCCTGTGCCAGCTAGTACAGCATGTAAACCTCAGACACTTACAAGCTCTTCCTCTGTTCTACATCTACCGCTAACTTGAGTCTTAACACCCTATTGTGTCCAGCATTTTTGGGAACGATGGCAAGTTAATTCTCCACCGCAGTACATCCTACTTTAATTGATCTCCAACAATCCTACAGTCTTTCTGAGAGGAGCATTAAAGAGCTCTTTCTCCCAGATGAAATAATTCCTGAGGTCTACCCTCACTTTCAGCTGTAATCTATCCCACACATTCAATCCCAAACGAAGGCTCCAATACACCGTTTTCCTTTCTAACAACAGGCTTACTCGTCTCCTAATTCCTACCACCCAAATCACATTCTTTATAAATCAAAGACTCAACTGCAAACCTCCTCCAATAGTGGAAATGTAGACAACAAGCAAATACGATGAAGATGTTAGCGTCTTAACTTTCCTGTGGAGAGAGATATTTACGTGAGAAGGTGATGCAGCAGGTGTGGCTTGACACTATAGTGTTGGTGATTAAGCCGTTAATGGCAGTCAAACTGATACTGCGTAGTGTCGATGAATTGTTTAGGTATAGGTGGCAGGTCCGGTAATATCTATGCAGGGTACATCATTGTTGAAGATAACTCGACAGTTTCTCTACGGATGAGCAATGCTTTGTTGGTGGACGTTACTGAATGGATGGTTTGTGGGGTAGAGTTTGAGCCTGCGATGACGTTACTGGAGAACGAAGCTTTGCTTTCAAGGACAGGATTTGAAAGTATCACATATTGCTACAAGAGGTAGTATTGGCTAAAAAGAGAAGAAAAGTTCCTATAATTATATGTCCACAACCTTTGGGACTCCTCCTCTGTTGAGGAAAGCAAAAGTGAAACTTACTGGCAGGTTATAAGTGTGTGCCAGATCAAGACTCAATCCCGGGACCTTTGACCTTCATAGGCGTGTGGTCTATGAACTGAGCTACCCAAGCATGATCCAGGACCAGTCCTCACAACTTTATTTCTGCCAGTACCTCATTTCCTACCTCCAAATGTGGTATCATCCAGAGGTCACTGTGCCACACGAAAGTAGTACCACACACGTTAGCGAGGACTCGCTGAAATCCGCAACAACGAATGGGAGGTGCTCCTGAAAATCACACCTTTCAGCATGGCAGCGCCCTCACCCCGAAGTCAATATAGAGCCGGACATGGCAGCACTCTGCCCAGTTCATGACCCCAGCTAAAGCAGTCAGCATCGTTGAGTAGAACTAAAGAGTTGTTCAAGTCTCACATGGAAATATACTTTTGAGAATGTTAAACATTTTGTGCTTCAAGAGAACAGTTTGTTAACTAGTGAATCAAGTGATGCTTTAATAGTCAAATCAAGTGATGCTTTAACAGTCAATATCAGCTGTAAATTGTGAAGCACTCCTGTGGCAAAGAATTGTGTTAAATTAAGTAAATATTTTTATCATTCATGTAATAAAGTGAACTAATATTTCATATGTTGTAGTTCCAATTAGCCATCTCCCAGGGCTACCAAAGATCCCACAGTTAGGGCCAGATGAATGTAGTTTCGTCTGGTCATAACACAAATTTCACAGGAGTTCTTCTGTGAAAATTGCAGGGCAAGCACTCCTACAAGAAAGGATAATGCGAAACATCGCTTACCCACTGCCTGCAGGGTTGTTCGTTCTGTTCATTCTGAAAACAAAAGTGACGTCAGTTGAATATTTACTGTAGGGTTATGGCAGGAAGGAGATTTAACAACTGAAGTTTTATTCGATTTGGCTTTTAATAATGCAGAAGCAAAGAAATCTTACACAGAGCGGAAGTTTATAACCAAGAACGTTGCTTCTGTTTCAGGCTCGAAAAATAAGAAACTTAAACAAATGGTTGACCAAACGCCCGCTGCTAGGCATTCAATGGACAGGGGATTTCTGTTATCAACAGTGACATTGTATGTAATTTTCAAAAAAATCTTGTTTCCATCAATGAGTCTCGCCTTGTAGCTTTGGATGCATCTATAGAAATCCAAGATCAACCACAGCTTGACGCATTTATTGGATGTGTATTACCTGGGAAATGGTGGAAGAGCCTTCAGGCCTATTAACAATAAATACCGGTCCCTTGCATTGTTAACAAAGAACATTAAGCACCATAATATTTTAAGTAATCACATATCACACAGGTAGTTCTAAAAATTGTCAAATATATCATCTCAAATGCTAAAACAATCCTTTGTTGAAGTAATGAATGATAACGAGATTATTGATGATGTATCGTAGTACAGCTCAGTGAGATAGCTATCAGTTGGCAATGTTCTGCCAATATTTTTCCAGTTATTAGATTTAATTAAACAATTTAAGCAATAAAAATGAAAATTTTCCCTGAATAGATGATCCAGAGTAGTCGTTAGATATGGCTTTTATTAAAAACGGTATACAGCATTTACAAACACTTAACATATTATTACAAAGGAGTAGAAAACTTAATATTTATTAAGCGCAGAGTGTGTTTAGCTTTCATAACAGATAGAAACTGTTTCGGAAAGAAATTCGGTCTAAAACATCGCTCATTTTAAATAGCTCAAAAAAATTAAACACTTACTAAATGTCAAGTAGAAACAAGATTTTTTATGTAAAACATCAGACTTTGTTGAAGAAACAGATGTCGTATTGAGTGATTTGAAAACACTTCAACCCTCATTTTCATTCCTGTAGAATATCTGTGTGCCATTTTGAAGTGCAAGGTGTACGAGGCACACCCTAGCCACGGAAAAATCGAAGCAACTAGTATAAGAAATATGGGGGGAAATCTAGCTTTACATGGGTTGGAAGACGTGGAAATGGTGCTGAAGTGAAATTTCTCAACATCAGATATTCCCCTAATGTGTGGGATGGGAACTAAACCTCTCCATAGCTCCTCACACACCATGTGATCAAAAGTATCCGGACACACCCAAAAACATACGTTTTTCATACTAGGTACATTGTGCTGCCACCTACTGCCAAGGTACTCCATATCAACGACCTCACTAGTCATTAGACATCGTGAGAGAATAGAATGGAGCGCTCCGCGGAACTCACGTACTTCGAACGTGGTCAGGTGATTGGGTGCCACCTATGTCATACGTCTGTACGCGAGATTTTCACACTCCTAAACATCCGTAGGTCCACTGTTTCCGATGTGATAGTGAAGTGGAAATGTAAAGGGACACGTACAGCACAAAAGCGTACAGGCGACCTCATCTGTTGACTGACCGAGGCGCCGACAGTAGAAAAGGGTCATAATGTGTAATAGGCAGACATCTATCCATACCATCACACAGGAATTTCAAACTTAATCAGGATCCAGTACAATTACTATTACAGTTAGACTGGATGTGAGGAAACTTGGATTTCATGGTCAAGCGGCTGCTCATAAGCCACACATCACACCGGTAAATGCCAAACGTCCCTTGGTGTAAGGAGCGTAAACATTGAACGATTGAACAGTGGGAAAACCTTGTGTGGAGTGATGAATCACGATACATAATGTGGCGATCCGATGGCAGGGTGTGGGTATGGCGAATGCCCAGTGAACGTCATTGGCCATCGTATGTAGCGCCAAAAGTAAAATTCAGAGGCGATGGTGTTACGGTGTGGTCATGTTTTTCATGGAAGGGCTTTCACCCCTTGTTGTTTTGCGTGGCAATATCACAGCACAGGCCTACATTGATGTTTTAGGCTCTTTCTTGCTTCCCACTGTTGAAGATAAATTCGGACTGGCGTTTGCATCTTTCAACACGATCGAGCACCTGTACGTAATAGACGACCTGTGGCGGAATGGTTACACGACAATAACAGCCCTGCAATGGACTGGCCTGCACAGAGTCCTGACCTGAATCCTATAGAACACCTTTAGGGTCTAATGGAACGCCGACTTCGTGCCTGGCCTCGCGGACCGACATCGATATCTCTCCTCAGTGCAGGACTCCGTGAAGAATGGGCTGCCATTCCCCAATAAACCTTCCAGCACCTGATTGAACGTATGCCTGCGAGAGTGGAAGCTGTCATCAAGGCGAAGGGTGGGCCAACACCACACTGAACTCCAGCATTGCCGATGAAGGGCGCCACGAACTTGTAAGTCATTTTCAACCAAGTGTCCGGATACTTGTGATCACTTGGTGTATTAGAGTATTGATGGTGATCTGTCATTTAGATGAAAACGTTGAGCAGAATGGTTCCCGTGGTTCTGTTAGAGACCAATAGGCGAAGATAGAAATTGCCGTCTTAACATCAAGAAGAACAAGAAATATATCCTGACAGCAACTTCTACGGTCAATCAGTAGTTGCGATCGAAGCCGAAATATGTGTCAACACTCCTTTCAATGATGTTGGAATTCGATGCCGTTACTCTGATTGTGATAGCTACCTTTCGTTTAGTTATGTACTCCACTATAGAAACTGTAGGCTAGAAATGTGCGCGGATAAGCCAAAACGTTATGGCCACGCCCCACTACGAGGCTGATGACGCATGGTGACTATGTGGATACGTGATGCGGTAAGAAATACACTCATGCTCATAAATTAAGGATCATGCTGATCGCGGTCGTCGCTCGGTGGCGCTGGCAGCAGTTCACATACGCAGAGGTGTGTTGGTGCATGTCAGAGTACGGTGCAGCGAGAAAGTGTGCAGACGTTTTCAGATGAGCTAATGGTGACTGTGTGTTGAAAATGGCTCAAAGACAACATATTGATGACGTTATGAGGGGTAGAATACTAGGGCGACTGGAGGCCGGTCAAACACAGCAGGTCGTAGCACGGGCCCTCCGTGTGCCACAAAGTGTGATGTCAAGTTTATGGCAACGATTCCAGCAGACAGGAAACGTGTCCAGGCACTACAGTACAGAAGACCGATATCTCATCATCAGTGCCAGCAGACGGCCACGGATTATTGCAGGTAGCCTTGCTCGCTTGCTCGGGACCTTACCGCAGCCACTGGAACAGTTGTCTTCAGACACACAGTCTACAGACGACTGAACAGACATGGTTTATTCGCCTGGAGACCTGCAAGATGCATTCGACTAACCTCTGGTCACAGGAGAGCCCGTAAAGCCTGGTGTCAAGAACGCAGTACATGGTCACTGAGACAGTGATCATAGGTTACGTTCACGGACGTGTCCAGGTATAGTCTGAACAGTGATTCTCGCCGGGTTTTCATCTGGCGTTAACCAGGAACCACATACCATCCCCTTAACGTCCTTGAAAGGGACCTGTATGGAGGTCGTGGTTTTATGGTGTGGGGTGGGATTATGATTGGTGCACGTACACCCCTGCATGTCTTTGACATAGGAACTGTAACAGGTCAGGTGTATCGGGACGTCATTATGCACCAGTATGTCCGCCTTTTCAGGGAAGCAGTGGGACTCACCTTCCTCCTGATGGATGATAATGCACGGCCCCACTGAGCTGCTATCGTGGAGAAGTGCCTTGAAACAGCAGATATCAGACGAATGAAGTGGCCTGCCTGTTCTCCAGACCTAAACCCTATCGAGCACGTCTGGGATGCTCTCGGTCGACGTATCGCTGCTCGTCTTCAAACCCCTACGGCACTTCAGGAGCTCTGACAGGCACTGGTTGCAAGAATGGGAGGCTATACCCCAGCAGCTGCTCGACCACCTGATCCAGAGTATGCCAACCTGTTGTGCGGCCTGTGTACGTGTGCATGATGATCATATCCCATATTGATGTCGGGGTACATGCGCAGGAAACAGTGGCGTTTTGTAGTACATGTGTTTCGGGACGGTTTTCTCAACGTATCACCAATATCGTGGACTTACAGATCTGTGTCGTGTGTGTTCCCTTGCCTATGCTATCAGCGCCAGTTTTGTGTAATGCCACGTTGTGTGGCACCACATTCTGCAATTATCCTTAATTTATGAGCATGAGTGTATATTGGAGCAGAGACGAACGGTGAATCATTTTAGAGACATATAGGTCCCAAACGTCGAAATCCATTGTCGTAAGAGAGTGACAAAGGCAGACTGTTATGGCGCGGCGCCTGGGAACAAGCATATTGGAAATGGCGAAGCTTGTCGGCTGTTCGCGCGCTGCAGTCGTGAGCTTCTATGGGGAGTGGTTGAATGAAGGTGAAACCACTTGTAGGCCACAAGGTGTTGGACGTCCAAGCCTCATGACAGAACGTGAAAGTTAGAGGTTTGCTTGCTCTGAAAAGCAGTATAGGCGGCGGTCTGTGGGAAATCAGAAGACAGAGTACAACGCCGATGCAGTTTGGAGCACACCGTTCAATGCACATTGTTGAATGTGGGGGATACGCAGCAGACAACGTCTACGTTTTCCCATTGTTTTAGGTAGGTGCATAAGTTAATGGCGTTTTGGTTTTGCAGTTGACATTCCGGTTGCTACGGGATTATTTACCGACTGTAATTTTTTATTTGTGGTTCACTGTTGCTAGTTGAGTTTACATAATCTCAGTTCGTCACGTAGAGAGACTGAGTGGATGTGTGGATGCTAGAAAATGAAGTGCCGAGTGGAGAAATCAGAACATTTCCGAGATAATCTTCTGTTAGAGGTTAACAGAGAGGCGACAGCAGTCGAGTCAGCCAGAAACATGAGCGCCGTGTACTGGGATAATTCCATAGGACAGAGCGAGACTGAAAACGGTTTTCTCGTTTTAAGAAGGATCGTTTTAACATTCGCTACTCTCCACCTTCAGGAAGACCTTTGGGGTTCGACGACGATCGTGGTCGTTTAAATGCTTTAATCCACAATGATCCACGGCAGTGTACTCGAGAAGTGGCAAATTTGATGAACTTTGATCACTCCACCATCGTGAGACATTTTGCATGCAGTGGAGAAGGTCCAAAAATCTGGTGTATGGGTACTGCATGTTCTAAACCAAAATAAAAAAAAAACACCTGGTACCCGTATGTGCATCTCTGCTTGCTCATCATCAATTGGCTAGGAAGTTCTGGTCTTACGATAAATCAGCAAGTGGATCGAAACAGCATATCCAGACACTCTGGAATGATAATGGCATTGAAACAGAGGATGACACGCGTAAAGCTGAAATACTAAACACCTTTTTCCAAAGCTGTTTCACAGAGGAAGACCGCACTGCAGTTCCTTCTCTAAATCCTTGCACAAACGAAAAAATGGCTGACATCGAAATAAGTGTCCAGGGAATAGAAAAGCAGCTGAAATCACTCAACAGAGGAAAGTCCACTGGACCTGACAGGATACCAATTCGATTCTACACAGAGTACGCGAAAGAACTTGCCCCCTTCTAACAGCCTTGTACCGCAAGTCTCTAGAGGAACGGAAGGTTCCAAATGGTTGGAAAAGAGGACAGGTAGTTCCAGTTTTCAAGAAGGGCAGATGCGCAAAACTATAGGCCTATATCTCTGACATCGACTGTTGTAGAACTTTAGAACATGTTTTTTGCTCGCGTATCATGTCATTTCTGGAAACTCGGAATCTACTCTGTAGGAATCAACATGGATTCCGGAAACAGCGATCGTGTGAGACCCAACTCGCTTTATTTGTTCATGAGACACAGAAAATATTAGATACAGGCTCCCAGGTAGATGCCATTTTCCTTGACTTCCGGAAGGCGTTCGATACAGTTCCGCACTGTCGCCTGATAAACAAAGTAAGAGCCCACGGAATATCAGACCAGCTGTGTGGCTGGATTGAAGAGTTTTTAGCAAACAGAACACAGCATGTTGTTCTCAATGGAGACACGTCCACAGACGTTAAAGTAACCTCTGGCGTGCCACAGGGGAGTGTTATGGGACCATTGCTTTTCACAATATATATAAATGACCTAGTAGATAGTGTCGCAAGTTCCATGCGGCCATGATGCTGTAGTATACAGAGAAGTTGCAGCATTAGAAAATTGTAGCGAAATGCAGGAAGATCTGCAGCGGATAGGCACTTGATGCAGGGAGTGGCAACTGACCCTTAACATAGACAATTGTAATGTATTGAGAATACATAGAAAGAAGGATCCTTTATTGTATGATTATTTGATAGCGGAACAAACACTGGTAGCAGTTACTTCTGTAAAATATCTGGGAGTATGCGTGCGGAACGATTTGAAGTGGAATGGTCATATAAAATTAATTGTTGGTAAGGCGGGTACCAGGTTGAGATTCATTGGGAGAGTCCTTAGAAAATTTAGTCCATCAACAACGGAGGTGGCTTACAAAACACTCGTTCGACCTATACTTGAGTATTGCCCATCAGTGTGGGATCCGTACCAGATCGGGTTGACGGAGGAGATAGAGAAGATCCAAAGAAGAGCTGCGCGTTTCGTCACAGGGTTATTTGGTAACCGTGATAGCGTTACGGAGATGTTTAATAAACTCAAGTGGCAGACTCTGCAAGAGAGGCGCTCTGCATCGCGGTGTAGCTTGCTCGCCAGGTTTCGAGAGGGTGTGTTTGTGGATGAGGTATCGAATATATTGCTTCCCCCTACTTATACCTCCCGAGGAGATCACGAATGTAAAATTAGAGAGATTCGAGCGCGCACGGAGGCTTTCCGGCAGTCGTTCTTCCCGCGAACCAAACGCGACTGGAACAGAAAAGGGAGGTAATGACAGTGGCACGTAAAGTGCCCTCCGCCACACACCGTTGGGTGGCTTGCGGATTATAAATGTAGATGTAGATAATGTCGACTATTCCAATACCGTATCGTTAAAGTTGACGGGAAATGGTGCCTTTACGCTAACATAAACGAAAGAAAGGAATAGTAGAGTCCAAACAAAGCAGCATCTCCCCGTACAAAGACCTATGCGCGTCGATAAAAGGTTAATGTTATGCACACGGTGGAACAGCGATACTGTGGTGTACTACGAATTGCTTCCCCGAGGTGTAACCATCAGTGCTGACTTGTGAACAACTGAGACGTCTTCCTGACGCTGTCCAGGAACAACGACCAGGAAGACTGCATGAAGTGATGCTGCTCCACAATAAAGCCCGTCCGCCTTCTGCTACACTGATAAAACACTGCAAAAACAAGAGTTGCCTTCGGAAGTCATTCCGTACCCACCTTATTCACCCGATCTTGCACCCCGATATTTTCACGTTTTCCGTACTCTATCGACTAGCCTACTGAGAACTTCCCAACAGGGTAAAATGCGCTCTGCACATGGCTCGACGACTTCTTTGCCTCAAAACGGTGTGATTTCTGCAGTCGAGGAATATAAAAGTTATCCCAGCGTTGACAGACTATTGTAAACAGCGAAGCAGAATATACAGGGTGGTCCATCGATAGTGACCGGGTCAATTATCTCACTAAATAAGCGTCAAACGAAAAAACTACAAAGAACGAAACTTGTCTAGCTTGAAGGGGGAAACCATATGGCGCTATGGTTGGCCCGCTAGATAGCACTGCCATAGGCCAAACGGATATCAACTGCGTTTTTTTAAAAATAGGAACCACGATTTTTTATTATATATTCGCGTAGTACTTAAAGAAATATGAGTGTTTTAGTTGGACCACTTTTTTTCGCTTTGTGATAGATGACGCTGTAATAGTCACAAACGTATAAGTACGTGGTATCACGTAACATTCCGCCAGTGCGGACGGTATTTGCTTCGTGATACATTACCCGTGTTAAAATGGACCGTTTACCAATTGCGGAAAAGGTCGATATCGTGTTGATGTATGGCTATTGTGATCAAAATGCCCAACGGGCGTGTGCTATGTATGCTGCTCGGTATCCTGGACGACATCATCCAAGTGTCCGGACCGTTCGCCGGATAGTTACGTTATTTAAGGAAACAGGAAGTGTTCAGCCACATGTGAAACGTCAACCACGACCTGCAACAAATGATGATGCCCAAGTAGGTGTTTTAGCTGCTGTCGCGGCTAATCCGCACACCAGTAGCAGACAAATTGAGCGTGAATCGGGAATCTCAAAAACGTCGGTGTTGAGAATGCTACATCAACATCGATTGCACCCGTACCATATACCTATGCACCAGGAATTGCATGGCGACGACTTTGAACGTCGTGTACAGTTCTGCCACTGGGCACAAGAGAAATTACGGGACGATGACAGATTTTTTGCACGCGCTCTATTTAGCGACGAAGCGTCATTCACTAACAGCGATAACGTAAACCGGCATAATATGCATTATTGGGCAACGGAAAGACCACGATGGCTGTGACAAGTGGAACATCAGTGACCTTGGCGGGTTAATGTATGGTGCTGCATTATGGGAGGAAGGATAATTGGCCCCCATTTTATCGATGGTATTCTAAATGGTGCAGTGTATGATGATTTCCTACGTAATGTTTTACCGATGTTACTACGAGATGTTTCACTGCATGACAGAATGGCGATGTACTTCCAACATGATGGACGTCCGGCACATAGCTCGCGTGCGGTTGAAGCGGTATTGGATAGCATATTTCATGACAGGTGGATTGGTCCTCGAAGCACCATAGTATGGCCCGCACGTTTACCGGATCTGACGTCCCCGGATTTCTTTCTGTGGGGAACGTTGAAGGATATTTACTATCGTGATCCACTGACAACGCCTGACAACATGTGTCAGCGCATTGTCAATGCATGTGCGAACATTACGGAAGGCGAACTACTCGCTGTTGAGAGGAATGTCGTTACACGTATTGCCAAATGCAGTGACGTTGACGGACATCATTTTGAGCATTTATTGCATTAATGTGGTATTTATAGGTAATCACGCTGCAACAGCATGCATTCTCAGAAATGGTAAGTTCAAAAAGGTAAATGTATCACACTGGAACAACCGAAATAAAATGTTCAAACGTACCTACGTTCTGTATTGTAATTTAAAAAACCTACCTGTTACCAACTGTTCGTCTAAAATTGTGAGCCATATGTTTGTGACTATCACAAAGCGAAAAAAGTGGTCCAACTAAAACATTCATATTTCTTTACATGCTACACGAATATGTAATAAAAATGGGGGTTCCTATTTTAAAAAAACGCAGATGATATCTGTTTGACCTATGGCAGCACCATCTAGCAGGCCAACCATAGCGCCATCTGGTTTCCCCCTTCAAGTAAGGCAAGTTTCGTTCTTTGTAGTTTTTTTCGTTTGACGTTTATTTCATGAGATATTTGGCCCGGTCACGATCAATGGACCACCCTGTATATTGCTGATGACTAAAGCCTCTGTTACATGTATCTTTTGTTTACATCTGCATCTACATTGAGACTCTGGAAATCAGACTTCAGTGCTTGGAAGATCGTACATCGAACCACCTTCACAATAATTCTCTATTATTGCACTGTCGCACAGCGCGCGCAAGAAACGAACACTTACACCTCTACGTTCGAGATCTGATTACCTTTATTTTATTATGATGATCGTTCCTCCCTCTGTAGGTCGGCGCCAAGAGAAAATTTTCTCATTCGAAAGAGAAAGTTGGTGATTGAACTATCGCGACAAGATTCCGCCGCAACAAGAAAGTTATGGAAAAACGCTACGATCTTATGCACTAACCTAATAATTACGATTGCAGACGGCTCTGGATCATCGATATAATCAAGATCAATGCCAACGTGTCCCCCTGGTCGGATGAATCACTTTTCTTGTTACGTAAGGCCGACGGTTGTTTGTCGATACGCCGTCGTCTAGGCAAACGATTGCTCGAAACACGTACCGCGCCACGGAAGCAGGCTGGCGGGGGCAGTTTAATGCTATGGGCCACATCCACCTGGTCTTCCATGAGACCTGTGGTGGTTATCGAAGGCAGCATGACAGCTGTCAAACATGTGAACATTATTGCGTACTATCTGCACCATTTCATTTTTGACGTCTTCCCTACGGCGGTAGCATCTTTCAGTGCCACAAGGACAGAATTGTGTAAGAGTGCCATATGAAACATGAGAGCTGCTGTCTTTGACATGAGATTCGACTGGTCTGAATTAGGACTGTTGATATTTTCAAAAATATGCTGAGTCTGACATATCGACATTCTCGGCCTTCGATATGTCGAAAAAATATCGCTATGTCGTCGAAAATAATGTCGACGTACGGGTCAATGAAAATATTGGCTGCAACCTGTAAATATACTGCCTGTTTTAGAGCTTTATATTTAAGTATTGATTTATTATCACACATTCTGTACATCAACAAGGTAACAGCCAGCATATTCACCTTAGAGAAAGAATTGAAAGGAAAACGATGCAAATAAACGCTTAGCGACAACCGCTTCGCTAACAATGGTAACCCATGGGTCACCGTCGTTCGGTTTCGTCACATATCGGAATTGTCCGGAACACTTAACGTCAATTTCACAGATTTTTCATTTCTGAAAATGCGAGTGACCTAGCAGATGTAGTGTCCAAATTCCGTGGTAAAGTTAAACGTAGCAGTTTCTCTTAGTAGCACCGAGCGCTGATTATGTCCCCTCATTAAAAGCTGTTTTTTAATGCAACTAGTCTGGTGTTTCTTCACATCGGAAATCTTGTTATCAAATTCACACCGCTTTCCCCCAGTGCAATTGGACTTCTTCTTTGTGCCACCAACACTTGCTTCACACAGTCAAAGAGAAAGAGTGGACGTGATGAAAGCTCAAAAAGTAGTAGGACTCCTCCACACACTGAAAGTAAAATTATGTCCTATAACAATTTCAAAAGAACATTTCAAATATATACCAAAAATCCTAAAATAGTGTAATATAAAACAAAAATATCGGTATTTGATATGCCATTTCGATACCGATATATCGATATATTGGCAAAATTGATACCGCCATCATTTATCGAAACTTTATGGAAAAAATACCTGTTGTTGTTGTGGTCTTCAGTCCAGAGACTGGTTTGATGCAGCTCTCCATGCTACCTATCCTGTGCAAGCTTCTTCATCTCCCAGTACATACTGCAACCTACATCCTTCTGAATCTGTTTAGTGAATTCATCTCTTGGTCTCCCTTTACGATTTTTACCAGCCACACTGCCCTCCAATACTTCATTGGTGATCCCTTGATGCCACAGAATATGTCCTACCAACCGATCTCTTCTTCTAGTCAAGTTGTGCCACAAACTCCTCTTCTCCCCAATTCATTCAGTACCTCCTCATTAGTTATGTGATCTAACTATCTAATCTTCAGCATTCTTCTGTAGCACCACATTTCGAAAGCTTGTATTCTCTCCTCGTCTAAACTATTTATCGTCCACATTTCACTTCCATACATGGTCACACTTCATACAAATACTTTCAGAAACGACTTCCCGACGCTTAAATCTATACTCGATGTTAACAAATTTCTCTTCTTCAGAAACGCTTTCCTTGTCATTGCCAGTCTACATTTTATATCCTCTCTACTTCGACCATCATCAGTTATTTTGCCTCCCAAATAGCAAAACGCATTTACTACTTTAAGCGTCTCATTTCCTAATCTAATACCCTCAGCATCAACTGATTTAATTCGACTATATTCCATTATCCATGTTTTGCTTTTGTTGATGTTCATCTTATATCCTCCTTTCAAGACACTGTCCATTCCGTTCAACGGCTCTTCCAGGTCCTTTGCTGTCTCTGACAGAATTACAATGTCATCGGCGCCCCTCAGAGTTTTTATTTCTTCTCCATGGATTTTAATTCCTATTCCGAATTTTTCTTTTGTTTCCTTTTCTGCTTGCTCAATATATAGATTGAATAACATCGAGGAGAGGCTACAACCCTGTCTCACTCCCTTCACAACCACTGCTTCCCTTTCATGTCCCTCGACTCTTATAACTGCCAACTGCTTTCTGTACAAATTGTAATTAGCCTTTTGCTCCCTGTATTTTACCCCTGCCACCTTCAGAATTTGAAAGAGAGTATTCCAGTCAACATCGTAAAAAGCTTTCTCTGAGTCTTCAAATCCTAGAAACGTAGGTTTGCGCTTCCTTAACCTATCTTCTAAGATAAGTCGTAGGGTCAGTATTGCCTCACGTGTTCCAACATTTCTACGAAATTCAAACTGATCTTCCCCGAGGTGGGCTTCTACCAGTTTTTCCATTCGTCTATAAAGAATTCGCGTTAGTATTTTGCTGTCGTGGCTTATTAAACTGATAGTTCGCTAATTTTCACATCTGTCAACACCTGCTTTCTTTGGGATTGGAATTATTATATTCTTCTTGAAGTCTGAGGGTATTTCGCCTGTCTCATGCATCTTGCTCACCAGATGGTAAAGTTTTGTCAGGGCTGGCTCTCCCAAAGCTATCACTAGTTCTAATGGAATGTTGTCTACTCCCGAGGCCTTGTTTCGACTTAGGTCTTTCAGTGCTCTGTCAAACACTTCCCACAGTATCATATCTCCCTTTTTCATCTTCGTTTACATCCCCTTTCATTTCCATGATATTGTCCTCAAGAACATCGCCCTGTATAGACCCTCTATATACTTCTTCCATCTTTCTGCTTTCCCTTCTTTGCTTAGGAATGCGTTTCCATCTGAGCTCTTGATATTCATAGAGGTGGTTCTCTTTTCTCCAAAGGTCTCTTTAATTTCCCTGTAAGCAGTATCTATTCCACCTCTCGTGAAATATGCCACTACATCCTTACATTTGTTCTCTAGCCATCCCTGCTTAGCCATTTTGCACTTCCTGTCGATTTCATTTTTGAGACGTTTGTATTCCTTTTCGCCTGCTTCATTTACTGCGTTTTTATATTTTCTCCTTTCATCAATTAAATTCAATATTTCTTCTGTTACCCAAGGATTTCTACTAGCCCTCGTCTTTTTACCTACTTGATCCTCTGCTGCTTTCACTATTTCATCCCTCAAAGCTACCCATTCTTCTACTAGTGTCTTTCTTTCCCCATTCCTGTCAGTCGTTCCCTTATGCTCTCCCTGAAACTCTTCACAACCTCTGGTTTAGTCAGTTTATCCAGGTCCCATCTCCTTAAATTCCCACCTTTTTGAAATTTCTTCAGTTTTAATCTACAGTTCATAACCAACAGAGTGTGGTCAGAGTCCACATCTGTCCCTGGAAATGTCTTACAATTTAAAACCTGGTCCCTAAATCTCAGTTTTACCATTATATAATCTGTCTGAAACCTTACAGTATCTCTAGGACTCTTCCATGTATACATCCTTCTTTCATGATTCTTGAACCAAGTGATTAACTTATGCTCTGTGCGACATTCTACCAGGCGGCCTCCTCTTTCATTTCTTACCTCCACTCCATATTCACCTACTACGTTTCCTTCTCTTCCTTTTCCTACTATCGAATTCCAGTCACCCATGACTGTCAAATTTTCATCTCCCGTCACTATCTGAATAAATTCTTTTATCTCATCACACATTTCATCAATCTCTTCGTCATCTGCGGAGCTAGTTGGCATATAAACTTGTACTACTGTGGTAGGTATGGG
Organism: Schistocerca piceifrons; assembly: GCF_021461385.2. NCBI lineage: Eukaryota > Metazoa > Arthropoda > Insecta > Orthoptera > Acrididae > Schistocerca > Schistocerca piceifrons. The sequence goes on along the minus strand of NC_060140.1, from coordinate 205,022,848 downwards.
CTTCGTGTCTATCTTGGCCACAATAATGCGTTCACTATGCTCTTTGTAGTACCTTACCCGTACTCCTATACTTTTATTCATTATTAAACGTAGTCCTGCCTTACCGCTATTTGATTTTGTATTTATAACCCTATATTCACCTGACCAGAAGTCTTGTTCCTCCTGACACCGAACTTCACTAATTACCACTATATCTAACTTTAACGTATACATTTCACTTTTTAAATTTTCTAACCTGCCTGCCCGATTAAGGGATCTGACATTCCACGCTCCGATCCGTAGAACGCCAGTTTTCTTTCTCCCGATAACGACGTCCTCGTGAGTATTCCCCGCGCGGAGACCCGAATAGGAACTATTTTACCTCTGGAATGTTTTACTCAAGAGGACGCCATCATCATTTAACCATACAGTAAAGCTGCATGCCCTCGGGAAAAGTTACGGCTGTAGTTTCCCCTTGCTTTCAGCCGTTCGCAGAACCAGCACAGCAAGGCCGTTTTGGTTAATGTTACAAGGCCAGATCAGTCAATCATCTAGACTGTGTCCCCTGCAACTACTGAAAAAGCTGCTACCCCTCTTCAGGAACCACACGTTTGTCTGGCCTCTCAACAGATACCCCTCCGTTGTGGTTGCAGCTACGGTACGGCTATCTGTATCGCTGAGGCACGCAAGCCTCCCCACCAACGGCAAGGTACATAGTTCATGGGGAAAAAATACGTATTTATCGATATTTTATCGTCAGCGCTAGTCTGAATCGGATGGAACTCATTTGGAACGCTATCTAACGTCAGCTTCACGATCATAAACGCCCGTCCTATAATGTACGTGAATTGCGTGGCCTGTGAGTAGACTTTTGGTGCCACATACCCCTGAAACGCTACCAAAGTTTTGTCCAATCCATGTGACGCAGAATCGGTGCTATATTGCGCAATAATGTTTTGGCGCATCACTTCAGTACAAGAATCTAGATTGAACTGTGAAAATGGAAGGGTAGGATTGAAAAAGGTTCAAGGCAGGAATGGTCTCATTCTTTTATTCTATTCAACCTGTATATCGAATACGCTACGAAGTATAAAAAAAAGATTATGTGTGTGACTCGAAGTAAGCACTGATGGATACCAGCGATTTGCTGCGTGGTGACATTGCTAGCCTGTGCCAAAGCGAAGAAGAATTACAGGACACATTGAATGGAATGAATGTCTGATGACCACAGAATATGGATTCAAAGTAAATGAAAGAATGACTAAAATATTGAGGATAAGCAGAAATGAGATTAGCGGCAAACCGGACACATGAGAATTAATTCAGCCACATAGGAAACAAATAACGCGTCACAAGTGAAATATTTACATTAGAAACAAGCTAGCACAGGCAAAAGGGGGCTTACTCTCCGGAAGGCATCTGTTAGTGTAAATTATAGGTGGAAATTTGGGAAATAAATTTCTGCGCTTGCATGACAATGCACAACAATGTAGCAAAATGAATCATAGACTGTGTGAAAACCGGAAAAGAAGAAAAGATGGGGATGGATTCCAATAATAGTTGTGAGGAAGGAGGAACTGCATTAAGAAGTCGAGTCGTTATCAGTTAACATTCATACTTACGTAAACGGAGTGAGTACCTTCCTAGTGTGACTAGAACTGAAGTTATTGATTAGAATTTACGTGAACGGACAACCTACAGAGACTGCAGTGAAAGTTGAAACTAATACCGATAAAAAAGGCAATATCAATTAAGTGGTAACGTCTATGGGATGACAAATTATCAGCGTTGATTACAAAAGTGTGGGCGCGGAAGATAAAGGTAGCAACGTTGTTAGTTATCAACCATTAACATAAGTTTAGATACATCTACATCTACATCTACATTGATACTCCGCAAGCCACCCAACGGTGTGTGGCGGAGGGCACTTTACGTGCCACTGTCATTACCTCCCTTTCCTGTTCCAGTCGCGTATGGTTCGCGGGAAGAACGACTGTCTGAAAGCCTCCGTGCGCGATCTAATCTCTCTAATTTTACATTCGTGATCTCCTCGGGAGGTATAAGTAGGGGGAAGCAATATATTTGATACCTCATCCAGAAACGCACCCTCTCGAAACCTGGCGAGCAAGCTACACCGCGATGCAGAGCGCCTCTCTTGCAGAGTCTGCCACTTGAGTTTATTAAACATCTCCGTAACGCTATCACGGTTACCAAATAACCTTGTGACGAAACGCGCAGCTCTTCTTTGGATCTTCTCTATCTCCTCTGTCAGACCGATCTGGTACGGATCCCACACTGATGAGCAATACTCAAGTATAGGTCGAACGAGTGTTTTGTAAGCCACCTCCTTTGTTGATGGACTACATTTTCTAAGCACTCTCCCAATGAATCTCAACCTGGTACCCGCCTTACCAACAATTAATTTTATATGGTCATTCCACTTCAAATCGTTCCGCACGCATACTCCCAGATATTTTACAGAAGTAACTGCTACCAGTGTTTGTTCCGCTATCATATAATCATACAATAAAGGATCCTTCTTTCTATGTATTCGCAATACATTACATTTGTCTATGTTAAGGGTCAGTTGCCACTCCCTGCACCAAGTGCCTATCCGCTGCAGATCTTCCTGCATTTCGCTACAATTTTCTAATGCTGCAACTTCTCTGTATACTACAGCATCATCCGCGAAAAGCCGCATGGAACTTCCGACACTATCTACTAAGTCATTTATATATATTGTGAAAAGCAATGGTCCCATAACACTCCCCTGTGGCACGCCAGAGGTTACTTTAACGTCTGTGGACGTCTCTCCATTGATAACAACATGCTGTGTTCTGTTTGCTAAAAACTCTTCAATCCAGCCACACAGCTGGTCTGATATTCCGTAGGCTCTTACTTTGTTTATCAGGCGACAGTGCGGAACTGTATCGAACGCCTACCGGAAGTCAAGAAAAATAGCATCTACCTGGGAGCCTGTATTTAATATTTTCTGTGTCTCATGAACAAATAAGGCGAGTTGGGTCTCACACGATCGCTGTTTCCGGAATCCATGTTGATTCCTACATAGTAGATTCTGGGTTTCCAGAAATGACATGATACGCGAGCAAAAAACATGTTCTAAAATTCTACAAGAGATCGACGTAAGAGATATAGGTCTATAGTTTTGCGCATCTGCTCGACGACCCTTCTTGAAGACTGGCACTATCTGTGCTCTTTTCCAATCATTTGGAACCCTCCGTTCCTCTAGAGACTTGCGGTACACGGCTGTTAGAAGGGGGGCAAGTTCTTTCGCGTACTCTGTGTAGAATCGAATTGGTATCCCGTCAGGTCCAGTGGACTTTCCTCTATTGAGTGATTCCATGTTGTCATTTCTAACAGATTCTCATCATATGTATTTACCAAATAGATAATATGATATGACTGTATGGCGTTGTTAGCCGGAAGAACACATCTGACGTTGTTCGCCGCCTAATTCAAGTCTCTATTCGATGCCACTTCGCCGACTTTGTGGTGAAGATGAGATGAAATGATTACGATAACACAAATGGTCACTAATTACAGGTACGTCACGAACAAACAGGTGATCGGCTTATTTCTTTGGTGGATGCGATGTGTTTCAAGTTTCTCGCCCAAAAATCTGATCGTCGATCAACTAAATAAACAATAATATATGTAAATTCCAAAAATGAGAGCTTACAACAGCTTGTGAGTTTCCGTCAAATCTTAGTCCAATCAGATGTAGACTTAATCGAAAAATTTATATTTAAAACACATTTATGCTAACTGGATAATATTTCATACTGAGATCAGTAGCCCTTCGTAAGCACACAATCGCAGCTATATCGTAGAAGTCTCGTCTCGTTTAGTGGGACTTTTTTGCATCTATTTTCATATGCTCTCATCCATGTCAGTTTTCGCTATTAATCACGATAGATCCTGTGTAGCAGTTGAGGAATTGTATAGATCGTCTCAGTATTCTTTAACCTGCGTTACTTTTAATCTGAGTCCCTATTAATTACCACCGAACAATTCCGTTAATGCAAATACTTCAAAGCGCCTGCTAGTGTCGTAAAAACATTTGAGCAGCTGAAAGCGACCGGGGGCACAGCTAATCGACCTCGAACTTCGACCTCGGCGACCGCAATGCGGCAATTGCCTTCCACTGATGCCACCTTTACTGACAAAAGACGGTCTACTGTGACCTTCCGTTGCGCACACGATTTTCCGCTGTTGCCCTCGTTCTCTGGCGTCTAATATCTACTTCTGCACTATCCGGATCCATCTATGTAATGCGTAATTGACCACTCGATATCATTAGAGGCGGACGCGCCAAAATAAGAGAAGTCAGAGAGTTGTGTGTTGTCAGTAGAGAAGCAATTGTAGGAGAATGGGTCTAGCAGAATGGGTCTTTCAGGAGAGGTTACTGACCTCGAACGTGTACTAGTCACTGGATTTATTTATTTATTTTATTTTACACACCTAGTTCCGTGGGATCAAATTGAGAAGCAAAGTTCCATGGTAATGGAACGTATCAGTACACGAAATTACAAGAGATAAGTAATAACAGATAATATAAAAATAAATGTTTGTGAAATCTAAAAAGACGACAAACTATAAATTTATATGAACGTAATCAAAAATGCAACACAACAATTAATTTACTTTTCGAAGGAACTCCTCGACAGAATAGAACGGGTGATCCACGAGGAAACTCTACAGGTTAGATTTGAAAGCGCACGGATTACTATTAAGATTTTTGAATTCTTGTGGTAGTTTACTCAAAATGGATGTGGCGGAATACCGCACGCATTTCCGCACACGTGTCAGGGAAGTGCGATCCAAATGCAGTTTGCTTTTCCGCCTAGTATTAACTGAGTGAAAGTTGCTAATTCTTGGGCACAAGCTGATATTGTTAGCAAGGTTCAAATGGCTCTGAGCACTATGGGACTTAACATCTATGGTCATCAGTCCCCTAGAACTTAGAACTACTTAAACCTAACTAACCTAAGGACATCACACAACACCCAGTCATCACGAGGTAGAGAAAATCCCTGACCCTGCCGGGAATCGAACCCGGGAACCCGGGCGTGGGAAGCGAGAACGCTACCGCACGACCACGAGCTGCGGACCTTGTTAGCAAGAAATGACATAAAAGAATATATATATTGAGAGGCCAATGTGAGAATACCCAGGCTAATGAACAGTGGTCGACAAGAGGTTCGCGAGCTTACGCCATTTGTTGCCCGAAAAGCCCGTTTCTGAGCCAAAAATATCCATTGAGAATGGGAAGAGTTACCCCAAAATATGGTACCATACATCAAAAGCTAATGCAAATAAGCATAATAGACTACTGTCCGTATCGAACCATAACTTTCTTCAGAGACTGTTCTAATAGTAAAAACGGCAGCATTAACCTTTGAACAAGATCCTGAACATGCATTTTCCACGACAATTTACTATCTTTCGAACACCTAAAATCTAAACTGGTCAATCTCACCAATCATATACCCATTTAGTGTAATTATAACCTCAGGTTTGTTGAATTGTATGTTAGAAATTGTAAAAACTGAGACTTACTGTGATTTACCATTAGTTTATTTCCAACAAGCCATAAACTTACGTCTTGAACTGCCAACGTTGTACACAACATCCTTTACTACCAGCAACGAACAGAAATATCTTAGAATCACCTGTAATACTAAAAAGCATATGGCTTACATAAATGCGGAACAGGAGTGGCCCCAGCATTGATCCCTGGGGTACTATCCATTGAACTGTGCCCCACTCGGACCCTACATCACAGCCATTCTTAATGATGTAGAGAATGCCCTTTGGCTGTCTGTTCTTAAAGAAAGAGGTGAACCAACTGTGAGCTACTCCCAGTATTCAATAATAGTCCAACTTCTGGAGCAATATTTTGTGATCAACACAATCAAACACCTGAGATAAATCAAAATAGATGCCTAGCTTCCGAAACCTTTTCTTTAATCCATCCAGTACCTCACAGAGAAAAGAGAATGTAGCATCTTTCGCTGTTAAACCACTTCTAAACCCAAAATAAACATTTGACAGCAAATTATGTGAAATGAAACTATCAATTATCCTTACAGTCATACACAGCCTTTTCTGCAACTGATGTCATCCCACTGTGAGTAACAAATCCATCAGTGACAGTTAAACCCATCTGAAGCTGCCCAAGTCAAGTGTTGGTGATGTGACTGTGAAGTGGAAACATGAAGGGTCAACTATATCTAAACCGAGACCAGAGAGACCTCATGTAGTGAAGGACAGGGACCGTCTGGCATGGCGGAGGGTGGCTATGAAAAATTGCGGTGGGAATCGCTCGTGAGTTCCAAGATGTTACCAGCAGTCTAGGTAGCGCAATGACTGTGCGTAGAAAGTGGTCGAGCAGCTCCTCATGAGCAACACATTTCTTCAGTCATTGCTAAGCAGCACTTAAAGTGATGTGATGGAGCGGCTCCACTGAACAGCGAATGACTGGAAATGAGTGGTATGGAGTGATGAATCGCGCTATATGCTATGGAAATTCGATGGAAGGGATTTGAGTATGGCGAATGCTTAGAGAACGTTACCTGCCATCACATGTAGTGTCAGCAGTGAAGTATAGAAGAGGTAATGTTACGGTAATGGGGGTGTTTTAGTGGCTAGAGTGTGGTATCCTTATGGTGCTTAAGAAAACGCTGAATCTGGGAGGATATGCAGAAATTGTGAAGCAAAGTGTGCAGTAGAGGAACAGTTCGGAAACTAAGATTGTACCAGTGTGACTGTGCACCCTGTCATGAAGCAGCATCGGTGAGGCAATGGTTTGTGGACAATGATATTCCTGAAATGGACGGGCCTGCCCAGAGTCACGACCTGAACTCAGTGGAATACCTCTGGAATGCTTTAGAACGTTCAGTTCGCTCCATATTCCAACATCCAATTTTACTACGTTCTCTGGTATCGGCTCTTGAGGAAGAATGGGCTGCCGTTCTTCCACAGACATTCAGAAACCTCACTGAAAGTGTCCCCAGCAGAATTCATGCCGTTTGAAAGGCGAAGGGTGTACACACTCCATGTTTATGTCCACTAATAGGTATCTTGATACTTGTGATGAGGTAGTGTACATCTACATCTTATTCAGCAAGCCACCTTACGGTAGGTGAAAGTGAGTACTGCTGATACTACGAACTCCCCCCCCCCTCCCCTCCTCCACCAATACTCCAACACCCTTTCCGTGTTTAATTGGTGAATGGCGTGTAGGAAGAATGATTGACGAAGCAGCTCGGTATGAGCTCTGATTTCGCTTAGTTTTTCGTTGTGGTAATTTCGCGAGGCATACACTACTGGCCATTAAAATTGCTACACCAAGAAGAAAAGCAGATGATAAACGGATATTCATTGGACAAATATACTAGAACTGACATGTGATTACATTTTCACGCAATTTGGGTGCATAGATGCTGAGAAATCAGTACCCACAATAACCACCTCTGGCCGTAATAACGGCCTTGATACGCCTGGGCATTGAGTCAGACAGAGCTTGGATGGCGTGTACAGGTACAGCAGCCCATGCATTCTGGAGAATGTGCTGGCCAGGGCAGCAGTCGAACATTTTCTGTATCCAGAAAGGCCCGTACAGGACTTGCAACATGCGGTCGTGCATTATCCTGCTGAAATGGAGGGTTTCGCAGGGAACGAATGAAGGGTAGTGCCACGGGTCGAAACACATCTGAAATGTAACGTCCACTGTTCAAAGTGCCGTCAATGCGAACAAGAGGTGACCGAGACGTGTAACCAATGGCACCACATACCATCACGACGGGTGATAACGCCAGTATGGCGATGACGAATACACACTTCCAATGTGCGTTCACCGCGATGTCGCCAGACACGTAGGCGACCATCATGATGCTGTAAACAGAAACTGGATTCATGCGAAAAAAATGACGTTTTGCCATTCGTGCACCCAGGTTCGTCGTTGACTACACCATCGCAGGCGCTCCTGTCTGTGATGCAGCGTCAAGGGTAACCGCAGCCATGGTCTTCGAGCTGACAGTCCATGCTCCTGCAAACGTCGTCGAACTGTTTGTGCAGATGGTTGTAGTCTTGCAAACGATCCAGTCTGTTGACTCAGGGATCGAGACGTGGCTGCACGATCCATTAGAGCCATGCGGATAAGATGCCTGTCATCTGGACTGCTAGTTATACGAGGCCGTTGGGATCCAGCACGGCGTTCCGTATTACCCTCCTGAACCCACTGATTCCATATTCTGCTAACAGTCATAGGATCTCGACAAACGCGAGCAGCAATGTCGCGATACGATAGACCGCAATCGCGATAGGCTACAATCCGATCATTATCGAAGTCGGAAACGTGATGGTACGCATTTCTCCTCCTTACACGAGGCATCACAAGAACGTTTCCCAGGCAACGGCGTCAACTGCTGTTTGTGTATGAAAAATCGGTTGGAAACGTTCCTCATGTCAGCACGTTGTAAGTGTCGCCACCGGTGCCAACCTTGTGTGAATGCTCTGAAAAGCTGATCATTTGCATATGACAGCATCTTTTTCCTGTCGGTTAAATTTCGCGTCTGTAGCACGTCATCTTCGTTGTGTAGCAATTTTAATGGCTAGTAGTGCAGTTTTTCGGTGTGGTAATTTCGCGAGACATATATGAGAGGAAATAATGTCGCCTGACTTTCTGGGACGTACCCTCTCGGAATCTTTTCAGGAAATCTCTCCAAAATACAAACACTGGATCTTGCTGAGCATTTTTAAACGCTCTCGCGGCGACTAAGCGACCCCATGACGAAACATTCTGCCCATCCATTGACCTTCTGTATCTTTTCTTTTGTTAAAACCTTGCAAGGTCTCTAAACTGATAAGCAATACTCAAGAATTGATCGAATAAGTGTTATGTAAGCTACTTCTATCGTTGATGGATCACATCATAAGATTCTTCCAATGAATCACTGCCAGGCATCTGGTACTACAGTTTGTTTTATATGGCCATTCCACTTTGCGTCGCTCTAAATGTCGTTCTACTGTGAGTCATTTTATGGTGTTCTGGTTTCAATGATTTGTCGTTAATGGTGTAATCGAAATTAATGTATTTCTTTCTATATTTATTATTATTTACGTTCAGTTTCAACTCCTATTCCCCGCATCAGTCAATCATCCTCTCGCTACGTTTCACTACACATTTCTAGCGTTGGAACCTTCCTAAAGACAGCAGCAACGTCCGCAAACAGCCTCAGGGACCATTCGACATATTCCAATATTTACATATATTGCACACTGTATCGAACCTATAACACTCCTTTGGGGTATTCCGAGAATTACCTTTACATTTTTCGATTTTGTCTTGTTAAGAACGAAATATTGGTTGCTGTCAGCATGGACAGTCCTGGACCCAGTCACGAATCTGGTCCAATTGCCGGTAAGCTTGTATTTTGTCCACTAAACTACAGTTTCGTGACCTGCTGTAACATCGAGCTGGGTGGTGCTAAGGCAATATGAAGTACTGGACGAAAAATTTCACCTGCCAACGACATTTCCAGTAACATAGTGAAGGAAGGGTGACTGCATGTTTGTTGTACTCATGAGTGAGCAGTGTCACAACGTGGGTCAACCCACAATGATCTCTTGGTGAAATACTACTGGTTGCTGTTTGTTGCTGCCTTAGATGAGCAACAATTCTGTGTTGCGGTTCGTGATAAGTGCTTACTTAGTTGATCACCATGTTTATGCTGCCATGGAGGATTCTGACGAAGAAAGTAGTGTGATGGTTCAAATGGCTCTAAGCACTATGGGACTTAACATCTGGGGTCATCAGTCCCCTACACTTAGAACTACTTAAACCTAAATAACCTAAGGACATCACACACATCCATGCTAGAGGCAGGATTCGAACCTGCGACCGCAGCAACAGCGCGCGTCCGGACTGAAGCGCCTAGAACCGCTCGGCCACAGCGATCGGCGAAAGTAGTGTGAATTGTGAAACTTAATGGCTGTGGATAGCATAAAACTCCTGAATAATGCTAAACCAGTTGTAGAGATTTTCTCAGACAGACGGATTGTCGCTAAAAATTCATGTGCGCTCTCTTCGTTGGCCGGCCGCTGTGGCCGAGCGGTTCTAGGCGCTTCAGTCTGGAGCAGCATGACCGCTACGGTCGCAGGTTCGAATCCTACCTCGGGCATGGACGTGTGTGATGTCCTTAGGTTAGTTGGGTTTAAGTAGTTCTAAGTCTAAGGGACTGATGACCTCAGATGTTAAGTCCCATAGTGCTTAGAGCCATTCTGAATACTGGCCCACCTCAGACCTTATAGCCTAGCGTACAATGTGCCACAACTCTCGTTCGCCTTCGGTGTTTCTGGACGGGACACTCGCCAGCGCTCGGTATGTGCAGAATGTTGTTAGCCCGTTCTCGCAGCAGGAACGTGATGTGTTGTTCCAACAGGATAATGCTCGCCGACGCATTGCCCACCCACACACAGCCCGTGAAACTTAACGTGCTCTGCAAGAGGTGCAGCAACTTCCCTGGCCAGCACAATCTCCGCATTTGTCTCCAGACCAGCACGTATGGGATGTGATGGGCCGAGAAGTGACTCGTGCGACTCATCAACCAACAATTCTTACAGAACTTCGTGAACAGGTGAAGCAGGCGTGTCAAAACATACCCCAGGGCAGTATTCGCCATCTGTACGACCGACTGGATGCCAGGGTCAACGACTGAATTGCAGGTCCTTGGAGTGTACACCAAGTACTAACATGGGTGTTTCAGCATGGGTCGGTACATGGTACCTCTGACCGCTTGTCCTGTTGATCGATAAACGTAATCATTTTATTTACTCCATGTGTACTGTGAAACAATAAATCTTGAGTGCATTCGGCAGTGGATAATGCTCTGTCAGAAACGTTTGCGCCAATTCGGGCTGGCGGCTGCTCTAGCGCTTGAAAGTAGGCAAACCCCACTCAGTTGGTGTGGGAGGGATTGCCTAACCATCAGGCGCTGGAGCAGCCGCTAGGCTGAATTGGTATCGGTATTTCTGAAGGTACATTTCTAACGTTCACGCCAAAGATACGTGGGTGGCACCAAGGATGTTGCCAAACGGAGGAGCCTTAGAGGGACATTTTGTAGTTTTATTCACAAACATATTAATATTGCACTCCCTCGTGATCACGTCACAGGAGGGAGAAAAACAGGAGGGTTGAAAAAGCATAAGTATCCTTTACTGCTTCTGATCACGTTTAAATTTCGTCGAACGTTCCTTAGTGGCTCCAACCTGTACACGGGAACAAAAACTGGTTCGGGCTGTACTCCAAAGGGATGCGATTACGCAATGGGGATGCAGCCCCACAGTGTCAGAGTCGGGTTGAAACGTTCGAATGTGCCAGCAACGCCAAAGGTTGTCAAGAACATGTTCCGGTTCCCCATATCTCTGTGAACTGTGGTTCCAACCGCAAAATGTGTGGAAACCAACGCCCCAGGAAAAGGTGTGGTTCCGTTGGCGCCATTTATGGCAGCCCCTGCGTCCTTTTCGTACCGATTCTGAGCGGTGGAGTGAATGTTTTCCTTTGCCACCATAAGAAAACTGCGTGATTTTAACGCTGAGTGTCGCGGTTCTGACTTTCATCCCAGAGACAGCAAAAGAAGTGGTGAAATGCGGGTAAGAGGGGCTGTGACGACCTGTTCATCGTGTGACATGTCCACGGTGGCGTAAGTCAGGACTGTGGTGAAATCTGGTGCCAATGTGACATCATTAACCCACTTTACAGCTCATATGAACTTCCCAACTGCGGCCTTCTTTTCGCACGCCTACACATCTTGCTGTTTGAAGTGTGGCCGAGACCGAGGTGCCTTTGCAGGGCGCCACGGTTGTGCACACTTACTGATAAATGTTGTAGGCCCCTCTGAGCCAAATTTCAAACTTATGCGTCGCAATGGGAGCCAATCTCGGGATTTCTAAAATGTGATCCTACAAATCTGTTGCGCAGTCTATATAAGCAATCTCCGAATTTTGCTGATATATTGTAAATAGCCAAATGATGACGTGTATTCTCACCCTTTCCAGGTGATATATGACTCGGAAATTATTATTAATACCTCGTCTTGAAATAAAATTTCACGTGTTAAATCTTACGAAATTCAGGTAAAACACCTCCCTCCCACATACCCAAATAAGACAAAAATCTATCAGCACTTCAGTAAGAGGTGCTACAATTATCTCACCGTCACTTTCTACGAACCGAGAATATCGCATAAAACATTCGAAATTACACTACTGGCCATTAAAATTGCTACACCACGAGGATGACGTTCTGCAGACGCGAAATTTAACCGACACGAAGAAGATGCTGTCATATGCAAACGATTAGCTTTTCAGAGCATTCACACAAGGTTGGCGCCCGTGGCGACACCTACAGCGAGCTGACATGAGGAAAGTTCCCAACCGATTTCTCGTACACAAACAACAGTTGACCGGCGTTGCCTGGTGAAACGTTGTTGTGATCTCTCGTGTAAGGATTGTAGCCTATCATGATTGCGGTTTATCGTATCGCTACATTGCTGCTCGCGTTGGTCGAGATCCAATGACTGTTAGCGGAATATGGAATGGGTGGGTTCAGGAGGGTAATACGGAACGCCGTGCTGGATCCCTACGGTCTCGTATCACTAGCAGTCGAGATGACAGGCATCTTATCCGCATGGCTGTAGCGGATCGTGCAGCCACTTCTCGATCCCTGAGTCAACAGATAGGGACGTTTGCAAGACAACAACCATCTGCACGAACAGTTCGACGACGTTTGCAGGAGCACGGACTATCGCTTGGAGACCATGGCTGCGGTTACCCTTGACGCAACATCACAGACAGGGGCGCCTACGATGGTGTTCTCAACGACGAACCTGGGTGCACGAATGGCAAAACGTCATTTTTTCGGATGAATCCAGGTTCTGTTTACAGCATCATGATGGTCGCATCCGTGTTTGGTGACATCGTGGTGAACGCACATTGGAAGCGTGTATTCGTCATCGCCATATTGGTGTATCAGCCAGCGTGATGGTATGGGGTGCCATTGGTTTGAACAGTGGACGTTACATTTCAGATGTGTTACAACCCGTGGCTCTACCCTTCATTCGATCCCTGCGAAACCCTACATTTCAGCAGGATAATGGACGACCGCATGTTGCAGGTCCTGTACGGGCCTTTCTGGATACAGAAAATGTTCGACTGCTGCCCTGGCCAGCACATTCTCCAGATCTCTTACCAATTGCAAACGTCTGATCAATGGTGGCCGAGCAACTGGCTCGTCACAATACGCCAGTCACTACTCTTGATGAACTGTGGTATTGTGTTGAAGCTACATGGGCAGCTGTACCTGTACACGCCATCCAAGCTCTGTTTGACTCAATGCCCAGGTGTATGAAGGCCGTTATTACGGCCAGAGGTGGTTGTTGTGGGTACTGATTTCTCAGGATCTACGCACCCAGATTGTGTGAAAATGTAATCACATGTCAGTTCTAGTATAATATATTTGTCCAATGAATACCCGTTTATCATCTGCATTTCTTCTTGGTGTAGCAATTTTAATGGCCAGTAGTGTAGCTGCAGTTAAATCCTTTTCTTCCTCACTCCTTGCATATGATAGTAAAGGCTTCAAACGGCTTTCCTTTTTAATTCCTTCTACATCTATATCTATCTCTATACGAGTACTTCTCAAGTCACCTCACGGTGAGCGGCGGAGAATACTTTATGTGCCAGTGTCCTTTGCCCCGTTTCCCGCTACAGATACGAATGGTTCACGGGATTGCTGGTAAGCCTCCGTGTGTGCACGAATCACTCTTATTTTACCTTCATGATCTTTTTGCGATATATACTTAGGAGAAAGCAATATACTGCATGACTCACCCAGGAAAGTACACTCTCACAACTTTAACAGTATGAGAAGCGTCAGGCCTTCCTCTCTCCATTTTTTTAATACGCAAATTCGATTAATAATTCGACAAAACGTGTTCAGATGAATCGAGTCTTTCCCTGATTTAATAACACTAGGTAACAAAATTTTGCCATTTTTGCGTAACTGGCATGAAAACAGTTAATCTTTGTGTTTTCTGGTGTACTGATAATGAAAATATTGTATAGAATGCAAGATTAGCTCCCGTTTTGAAGTTATGGCATCTTTACGTAATTGCCTATACAATCTTATGCATCTGTTTACCTTGCATCCCCCGGGAGAAATTCACTGGTTGCGCAGCCGCCTTGCCTGCCGTTTGTAGTTTTCTGCTGGTCATTCCCTTATTACAATCCAGCAATTCAGCTAACACTGATGCACTACACTTTCCCTGGAATCTCATCTCCATGTTGGAAATTTGCTGGTGGAAGCGTTTTCGCCGGTTAAAGCAGCGCAGCTGTTAGGCAAGAAGTCTAAGTGGGAACCTAGGGAATGTAACTTTAAGGACACGTTGCACCGCAGCCTTCTGTAGCAGTGCAGAAGATTTGCACCTGTTCGTTAATGTTTTGTGCCCTCTTATTTCCTAGAAAGTTTGTTGACATTTGAACAAACACATCCCAAGCTAACTTTTTATCACCTGTCAGGAATGGTGTTGAAATGCTCATCTTTGTACAATTTGCGTAGCTGAGGACCGACGAAAATCCTCTGTTTTATTTTCGCTTCACTGGGATGTAGAAGTACCTCGTGCAAACAGAGAAATGCTGCCCCAGTTTCGTCTCTTGCCGTGCGAAGTTTTTTATTAGCCCCAATTTTATATGAAGACCAGGGAGAATTGTGTTCTTCGATTCGACAACTGCTTCGTGTATAACATTGTGAGATCCGGTTTCGAGTGACTGCCGCTTACACCAATCTTTGTTTTTATAATGAAGTGCTTTGTCGCGGCTATCCCAGATGCACAAGAAGCAACGGAATTTGGTGCAGCGGTGATGCAGCCTAAGTGACATGCCTATGACTTTCAGATCCCTGGAAATCTGCAATTCAGACTTGTCACAGTTCAATCGCAGTAACAATTGTTTCATATTATCATATATTTCTTTCATGTAAGGTGCATATCCTGTCTGAATCTATAGCAAAGCGTTGTTATTATTCAGTAACACACACTTGCGGCTAGAGATGGGTCGCTCGCAAACTAATGGGTCCAAAGGAACAGTTCAGCAAGATGAACGGAAGGAGCGAAGAACGAATTCTAAGGAACTGTCTTTCATAGTTCACTTCGGTCGCGGGTTTCTACTTATAGTTCCCGGGAACGGGAAACGGTCGGTCTCGTTCCCGCAATGGCACGTCGGCCGGCCTCGTTCCAGCCTCGCTCCCGTTCCTGTCTCTCTCGTTCTCGGTCTCGCTCGGCCGGACTCGTCCTCCTTCGCGTGGCCACTCGTCGCAGTTCCACTAGCGGCTGTTCCTAGTTAGTTCAGTATCGGGTTGTTCGTTTCGTTCGCTGCGCATGCTCATCCTAGATCTGTTTCAAACCTTTTGTGAACTTTGGACTGATTCTTTTCGAATTCTATTCAGCCTCCACGACCGGTAATTAAAATGTATTTTATAATGACGTAAATTACATAAAAATTACGTGGTATGTAATACACACATATTTTCAGGTAACAAAAGGGTATATCAGCTTACTTCACTATTTCGATAAACAGCAGAAGACATCCTTATAAAAGGCAAATTTTGTTGTTGTTACACATGCAAAGGAAGGCGGCGCAGTGGCAATTTTCCGTCTTTTTTTTTTTTGATCCAAGGTAAAACAGCATGTTCATAGTTATGGAAGCACGCGCTCCATAATCGAGTGTCTGGTGTCACATTCTGTAAAGAGAATACGATAACTACTACAATATTATTTCAGTGGTACAGGGTGGCGCACGAAAAATTGGCCCCGAGTACTTGACTGCTCATTGTCGCCCACCCATCGTCATCTGTTGTTTCGAAGTTGTTGTTTGCATTAGCTTATTTGTTGTTTCTCTACTGCCTAATTATTATATGTTTATCTATTCTGCTTGTAGCGGGCAACAAATCGTGCGTAATTGGCGAGCACTCTGTAGTCGGGGCCGGTTTTTCTTGCGCCACCTTATTTTATTATTTTACTTCACTGAGATCAGCCACACAACGCTACAGTTGGCTAAACGAATCGCGAAAATTACTTCTACAAGAGTGTGAGAATTCCGTAATTAATAAAAATTCTGTACTCCAGAGGAGAGGCAAGTGCCTCCTCTTTGCGCCTTTCATCTTCAGTCATCTATGCTACTGATTTTCAATTTTTCATAAGAACCATATACCATGCACAAATGAGCGTTGAATGACTAAAAATGAACGGTTCCCAAAAAAGAGCGATCACCAGTGAACTAGTTCCCAAAGATGAACGAATTTGCCCATCTCTACTTGAGAATTGCGTTGGAAAAGACGATGAACAACCTCCACTGACCAGTTTTATAGTCAATGCCCATAGCTGCCATTAGTCCTGTACTTCACTACAAAATACCAATTTCTTATCACTTTCGAAAAATGGAAGGAATGGCATATGGCGGGCACGGAACGAAGTCACATTTACCGTCTTCTCAAGACAATTCCACTGTTTTAGTCTTGTCGCCAACAGTTCAGCTTTACTTTTCGACAATTCCAGATCTCTCACTAGGTCATTAAGTTCACACTGTGTTATTTTTTGAATCTCTGTACACTCATCGTTACACACAATATCAAGATCTTTTGAGTTACTGAGTTTTTCAAGGTTATGGTGCAGCACCAGTTTCACTACCGCCTTTGTCACTGTCATAATCAGATGGGACAGGAACAGGCAGCGTGACACACTGATCGCACGATCGACGGTATGTTAGAATGTGTCAAGGAAGACTTGTTTTTCTTGGAAATACCTTATGGAAATTGAGTTGTCATACAAAAGTAACAACCATTCACATGGCTTGTTGGTTCTCACCAGATCATGGCTACAGTAAAGCCTATGGAAGATTTTTTACGGTTTAACCACGGAGGAACACTCGAGACACGATATATGCAATACATTCGAGGAGCCCAGGAGTAATGGGTTCATAATGTAAGAGGTTTACTGTTCACTACCTTACTGGAGCAAATGTAATAACCTTCCCGTATATACAATAATTTCTAGTACAAAACTGACTGAGAATTTAAACTGATAAATTTTGGACGTGAGCAGCGCTACGTCATGGCCCTGTGAAATCAACCTGAATAAACTGAAAAATTCTTACCTCATAATGGTGTCGCCGGATAACGCTGTGTATATATTTGCCCCTAAATGTCACAGCTTAGTGCAATGCTGGCCTATCTACTACTACTGAACAACATTTGTCTGAGATTTGCATTATAAAAAAAAGAAACTGACTTTGTTTGTTGACACAGCTGCATAGCTTGTCCTCTGATCATTAAACGACACATGACTAGGATCTGGGAAAATTTGTAAAATATTTAAATTCATGTACATGACTGGTAAAAAATTATGTTCTGAGAAACGTTATTATTGAAAATATTTCTGCAAACCATTACACAAAAAATTGAGCATTACAAGTCTGACTTAATTGGTGCTGACAAACCGCAAAAAGATTGAAACAAATTCATATTAACATCTCAGACAGCAAATTTAAGTACGCGCATGGCGATGAAGAATAACAAAGTTTACGTTACACTACATGGCAATGAACTGCGCTGCACCAGCGGCGACTGCTATTGCTCTTACATGGCTACCAACTGTAATGTAGCGGTGAGCTACTACGACCTGCTCTGTAGGAGCGAGCGATTACTACTGCTGCCGACACTGCTCTGACCTGCGATTCTATTGCAGCAGAGATGTTTTATATCGCAGTCAACGCTTGAGCAATACATTGAAACTACATTTGCACCAGTAAGGTAGTGAACAGTAAACCTCATACATAATGAACCCCTTACACACGCCTTCCTAATATATGGGGTTATTGACCTGCCTTACGATTTTAATGTAGCCTGTCCGCAACTGTAGGTAAAAATAGCACGGTTTACGCTTTTCTAGGGCATATTGAATCACAGGAATTACAATGACCATCCCGGCCGGAGTGGCCGAGCGGTTCTAGCCACTACAGTCTGGAACCGCGCGACCGCTACGGTCGCAGTTGCGAATCCTGCCTCGGGCATGGATGTGTGTGATGTCCTTAGGTTAGTTGGGTTTAAGTAGTTCTAAGTCCTAGGGGACTGATGACCGCAGATGTTAAGTCCCATAGTGCTCAGAGCGGAACTTAAAATCAAACCCGCACGATCGTGCAGGCCACGGTGGAAAGTGTTACTGCTCCACTGCATTGTGAAATACTGAAATATTGCAACCCCAAAGTTTTGCCAGCCTACATATAACTCCAATGCTACCATAGATATACAGAAAGTTAATGAAGCTCTTAAAGTTGTGCGTAGTATACCGTTAGGACAGCCTGTTCTGTTGATGGTGCGAATGGATGGCTCTGAGCACTATGGGACTTAAATCTGAGGTCATCAGTCCCCTAGACTTAGAACTACTTAAACCTAACTAACCCAAGGACATCACACACATCCATGCCCGAGGCAGGATTCGAACCTGCGACCGTAGGCCGGCCGAAGTGGCCGTGCGGTTAAAGGCGCTGCAGTCTGGAACCGCAAGACCGCTACGGTCGCAGGTTCGAATCCTGCCTCGGGCATGGATGTTTGTGATGTCCTTAGGTTAGTTAGGTTTAACTAGTTCTAAGTTCTAGGGGACTAATGACCTCAGCAGTTGAGTCCCATAGTACTCAGAGCCATTTTGCGACCGTAGCAGTGGCGCGGTGCCGGACTGAAGCGCGTAGAAAAAAATGGCTCTGAGTACTATGGGACTTAACATCTGAGGTCATTAGTCCCCTAGAACTTAGAACTAATTAAACCTAACTAACCTAAGGCCATCACACACATCCATGCCCGAGGCAGGATTCGAACCTGCGACCGTAGCAGCAGAGCGGCTCCGGACTGACGCGCCTAGAACCGCTCGGCCACAAGCGGCCGGCGAAGCGCGTAGAACCGCTCGGTCACCGCGGCTGGCCTTCCCCCGTTGTTGCTACGAGCCGGGCTAAAAATAGCGACAAAATACGCACAGCTATTGTGGTCTGAAACCTCATCACTCCATCCACCGTCAGCGGGATTTCGAAGCCTGTATGGGAAGGGATTGACAGCGAATGACAATGAAATATAATTATAATTAAATGTACCCCCTTGAACTTCGAAAAGAGAGCTAATTCGAGTATTTCATTGTCGTTTTCGTTATCAGCGTGGTCGGCGTAGTTAACATTTATTTCATCCCAGTTACATTTTCACTGTTGGCTAGAGTAAGATACTACCGTATTTTACGGACTATACGGCGCACTTATTTCTTCGAAAAATTGCCATCAAGATTCAGATGCATGTTATACTCGAAATTAATATAAAATGTCCGGTGTTTGATTTAAAATTCCCACTAGTCTTAAAAATGGCCACATATTCGATGCCGCAGGAAACCTATCTCGATCTGGCAACATTGCGTTCAACCGGCAGGAGCACTGCACCGATGCGACGAACGTTGAGTTACGGGGATTCACAATCTTGCTAACACTGTCTCCCTCCATACCCGCCATCACAAACCCAGAACGCTGTCTAGTTTATGATGCACCATTGCAGTCTACGGTGCCAGTGAACTTGAAAGTGATTTGTGTTATCAGTGAGACAACAAAAATTTTGTTAGTAGCTAGTTTCTGAATGGAAAAAAATGAAAGCTATTCATATGATGTGGGCTACAAATTGAAAGTAATAGCATATGCAGGAGAACATGGTAACAGAACAAATGAGCGGCATTTCGGCCCTCCACTAAAGAAAAGACCATTCGCGATTGGCGGGATAGTACATAAAAACTGAAGAAAATGAGAAAGACTAACTGTGCAAATAGAGGACTGAATGCAAAATGGTCAAAAGTAGAAGATGACGTATTGAAACGGATTCAAGAAACAGTCAAAATGGCATTGGAATTAATACAAAAATGATTCAAATACAAGCTCGTAAGCTAGCGTTACAGTGGAACTTAACAGACTTTAAGGGTGGAGTTGGTTGGTGCTACATGTTTATGAAGCGTCACGGATGTAGTATGCGGAAGAAAAAAAAATCGTCTCAGAAAGTGCCACAAGAGTATGAACAGAAAATATTATCCTTTCACCGTTTTACTAATTGACAGTGAAAGAAAACCAGTGTGGAACTAAGCCAAATAGCGAGTATGGTCAAAACTTGCCCGTCCAACTAGCCGCGCGGTCTAACGCGCTGCTTCCCGGGCGGGAAGGCGTGCCGGTCCCCGGCACGAATCCGCCCGTCGGAGTAGTGTCGAGGTCCGGTGTGCCGGCAGCCTGTGGATGGTTTTTAAGGCGATTTTCCATCTACCTCGGCGAATGCGGGCTGCTTCCCCTTATATCGCCTCAGTTACACAGTGTCGGCGATTGCTGCGCAAACACAGTTTCCACGTAAGCCTACGCCATAATTACTCAACTACGCAAACATTTGAGGTTACACTCGTCCGGTATAAGACGTTCCCGTGGGGTCCACTGGGGTTCGAACCACACAATAACCCTGGGTTCGGTGTGGGGTGGCGGTGGGGTGGGTGGTCTGTTGTGGGGTTGTGAACCACTGAGGGCTACGGCGGGTCGAAGCCTCTCCATCGCTTCTAGGTCTCCGGTTTAATACGTACTTACATACAAACATGGTCAAAACTCCTCTGACATTGGATGTGTCGAGTAACCTAACTGTTGCCATGAAAGGTGCTGAAACGGTAACTATAAAAAACAAATGGACATGAAAAAAATGCACTACACTGTTGTCCTTTCATCTTGTGCTGACAGTACTAAATTTAGTCCAATGCTCATTTTCAAGCGCAAAACAGTGCTAAAACCTTCAGAAAAACCGCAAGGTTTTGGTGTTCAAGTACATGAAAAGTGTTGGATGGAAGAGGCTGGTATGAAATTATGGATTAACACAGTGTGGGAGAGAAGGAAAAGTGGTTTACTGAAGAAGAGTTCTCTTTTTGTGCCATATCAGTTTAGTAGTCAAATGAAAAATTCTGAGAAGGAGAAACTGAGACAGGCAAATACATACCTTGCTGTTATTCCTGGAGGACTTACTTCACAACTGTAACCTCTTGATGTCTCGATGAGTAAATAAAGTGTATATGAGAGAGAAGTGGAACAAATGGATGATGGATGAAACCCAACATGAATTAATGCCGAAGGGAGCTTTAAAGCCGCGCGGGATTAGCCGAGCGGTCTATGGCGTTACAGTCATGGACTGTGAGGCTGGTCCCGGCGGAGGTTCGAGTCCTCCCTCGGCCATGGATGTGTGTGTGTTGTCCCTAGCGTAAGTTAGTTTAAGTTAGATTAAGTAGCGTGTAAGCTTAGGGATCGATGACCTTAGCAGTTTAGTCCCGTAAGACCTTACCACAAATTTCCAAAATATGTGCATATGTACTTCAATCAGCCAGAATATTATGATCACTTATCTAATAACCTGTATGTCCAGTTTTGACACGGATAACAGAGGCGACGCGTCATGGCATGGAAGCAATGAGGCCTTGATGGGTGGCTGGAGGGAGCCGGCACCACATCTGCACACACAAGTCACTTAATTCCCGTAAATTCCGGGGATGGGGGCGATGAGCTCTGCGCCACGTTCAATTACATCCGAGATGTGTTCGATGGGGATCAGATCTACCGAGCTGGGGGACCAGCACATCAATTGGAACTCGCCACTACGTTCCCCAAGCTACTCCATCGCACCCCTGGCCTTGTGACATGGCGCATTATCCTGTTGAAAAATGTCACTGCCGTTGGGAGACACGATCCTCATGAAGGGGTACGATACACGTTGGTCGTCATGGTACCTTGCACCGCTCCACTGCACCCATGGATGCCCACGTGAATGTATCACAGAGCATATGGAGTCGCCGCCAGCTTGTCTCCCACCCACAGAATAAGTGTCAAGGAGCTGTTCCCCTGGATAACGACGGATTCGGGCCCTCCCATTGACATGATGAAGAAGGTATCTGGATTCATCAGACCATACAACGCTCTGCCACTGCGCTAACGTCCAGTGCCGATTGTCACGTTAACATTTCAGTCGTAGTTGCCGAGATCGTGGTGTCAACAATGCCACATGCGTGAGTCGTCGGCTGCGGTGGCCCACTGTGTGTTCAGACACACTTTTACTCTGACCAGCATTAAAGTCTTATGCTAGCTGCATCACAGTTCGCGCCTGTTCTGTTTTACCAGTGTGCTCAGTCTACGATGTCCGACATCTGTAATGAGGGGTGGCACCCAACCCCATGACGACTGGACGTGGCTTCACCATGGTTTCGTCACGTGTTGAAGAAAGACACTCACTACAGCACCCCTCAAACACCCGACATGTCGGGCAGTTTCCGAAACACAAGTGCCGAGCCTCCGTGCCATCACAATCTGACCTTGGCCAAACTCAGACAGATCGTGCGCCTTCCCCATTCTACACACGGGTAGCACTCTCACAGATACCACACGCACCGTGCGTGTGTCTGTCAAGCACTCGTTCCTCGCCAGGTAACGTTGCTATCTCCTGGACGGGTTTGTTTCGACAGTAGGTTGGTGGTTATGATAGTCTGGCTGATCAAAGTATTTACGAGTTGTTTTTATTTCTGCACCTGTTTTATTCCAGGGTGCGTTCTTCAGCTCTGTGTCCATGTATTTGGGACTGGAGAGATGATACAACACACGATAGTTGTTGCTTTCCGTCATTAGTGTTTATGATGATGAACCACTGCACAACAACGCGGCTGTGAAGTGAGAAAACATCGACCGCAAGAGATACGACGATCACGGAATGACGCCGGCGGGAGCGCGGTTTCCACTGTCACGGTCGATCAACGGGCGAGTGTGAACACTGCCCTTTAAATTCCTAGAATAATACTTTCACACATGTCTGCGCTGTGACGGGCCGTTCACGTCACTACTGCGTCACTGATGTGTCGTGCGGCCTTAATTGTATTCCGGCGTGGCTTCATCGTGTGGCTTGGACCAGCTTTCACCAGCTGAATAACAATGCTAGCACGCTCGTACCCCATTAAACCGGCACCGTAGCGAATCATCCCAACAGAGGAGCGACTATCTTTACTATTCAGCTCTTCCACGAAAACACGGTCTGTCTTTTGAGCTTTTTTGTACTTTTGACGAATTCGCGGAAGACTGGAGTAGGGGACCCATTTCTACAGATATCTATCTTTTCAATCGGTCTGAAAGCAAGTGAAACAGTCTGACGGACTTCCTGTGTGTCGTTTTCACCACCAGGTGCAGAACAGAAAGAGGCATCCTAAGAACTCTTGGAAAACGAAGTGCGCTTTTGCAGTAATTTTCCATGCAAAACTGCCAGTTATTAGCCGTCCAAAAAACATGCGTTCGTCACGGAGGCCAAAGGTACAAAATTCTCGGCACAGAGTGGGCTGACAGACACCAGATTGGAAGCTGTGTTTGACGTATCTTTCTGTGGGATTGTCGCCATACTTAGTGGTACAGAACAATTTTTCCTATTTAAATGGGCGAGAGCTCCGCCACTGAAAACGCTGTTGCTGTGGAATCAAGTGAGTTGTTTACGTCTTGTTATAGACTGTCAGCAGAGTGGTACAGACACTGTAATGTGTCAGTTTAAGTGCGGAAGGGCGTGGGGGTGTTTTGAATTATTGTTGCGTAAGTTACCGTTAGAGCAACGGCCTTGTCGAAGTGGATACACCGGTTTTCGTCAGATCACCGAAGTTAAGCGCTGTCGGGCGTGGCCGGCACTTGGATGGGTGACCATCCAGGCCACCATCCACTGTTGCCATTTTTCGGAGTGCACTCAGCCTCGTGATGCCCATTGAGGAGCTACTCGACCGAATAGTGGCGGCTCCGATCAAAGAAAACCATCGTAACGACCGGGAGAGCGGTGCGCTGACCACACTCCCCCCCTATCTGCATCCTCATCTGAGGATGACACGGCAGTCGGATGGCCCCGATAGGCCACTTGTGGCCTGAAGGCGGAGTGCAAGTTACCGTTGGAGGTTGGGCGTGAACCACCTCGTTTGCGACTCTGCCAACCTCAGCAAGTATTTGCACCATAGCTGTTGCCAAATGATTTGTGTACTCCCCACTTCATTTTGTGTCGTTCATTGTTCACTGTTCTCTTTTCTAATTTTGAAAGAAGACCTACCCTAATCCATCACGGATTCGAGTACGATTACCAGAGCACCAGAAGGTATCGCCAGCTCCTATGACCATATATCAGCTCTGCTTTCGCAGGACCGCAAATCAAGGGTTTAGATCGTCAGCCTTGCGAAAGGTTGACAAGGATTGTTCCCCCACCTCTACTCATCCCTCTGTCGGTCAAAGTTCCCGTTTGTTTACGCTTGTCGCCTGCTGGCACGTTAAAGTGTCGGAATTATACCAGGCCGTACTTCCGACATTCACAGGTACTAGGCTTGTGCCTTGCTAGCGGGTTCACACGCTTTTCTTTTGTTTAGATGTATGTGTCATAGCAGCTCAAAACGGCTCAAATGGCTCTAAGCACTGTGGGACTCAACTTCTGAGGCTATCAGTCCCCTAGAACTTAAAACTACTTAAACCTAACTAACCTACAGACATCACACACATCCATGCCCGAGGCAAGATTCGAACCTGCGACCGTAGCGGTCGCTCGGTTCCAGACTGAAGCGCCTAGAACAGCTCGGCCACTCCTGCCGGCTATCATAGCAGCTGTTTTCCGTGTAGTGATGGGCTTTCGGATGTTAACAGCTTTTACATGAAGTGGGACAGTGGTTCGCTGGTAGATCGATACTTTTAGCGTATCTAAATGCTTTACATAAGTCGTTGGTTACGCTTCGGGCAATGAGAGATTTGTAAGAGAAACACAGTTTTCAGAGATAGTTTGCAACATCAGACTAAATTGTTCGTTCTACATGACTTTCAATAAAACATTACCGTACTTCTTTCCCGTATTGGTAGTCTTACACAGGGCGCTTATTACCATGTAAACTCCACACACGTTCATGTAGACCACACTGACACAATGCATTATATGGCTGCAAGTTTCGTCCCTATCGCATTTCACAACAGAAACGCATTTCACTTTCGCTAACAGCACAAGAGATGCGCCATGTCTGTTCTTTATTCTTTCTTAAGTGTGGTCTGTCTTATACTGCCATGACACCCACGTTATGACCCTTTATGAATGGAAAAATGCAACGGACAATATTGTGGGTGTATCTTTGGCTGATAATGTCTTCGATGTCAAAGTCTGCTACTATGTGTTGGTGCGTTAGTCGATATCCCATAGTGCTGTGGGCTGTGGTGTCCGCTTTGAAGAAAATCTCGCTGCCGCTGAAAAAGGCTTATAAAGGTGTCCTGGGAGGACTGATGCGTGGGTTTTCGGGCATCACACACGCAGTGAAAGTAACACAAAATAGTGAATAGTAAAATACATTACTCAACTTTGGTAACGCTGGTTACAGTAATTGTAGAATGCAGGTTTAACCTATCCGTCCTGCGTTGACTACAGTTCCACGAACACAAACTAAGTAATGTTCTCTGAACATCCCCTGGCAGGGACATCACGTACAGTATGCTATGTTCTCTGAACTAAAGTCGGAGGGAAACTAATCTTCTCTCTTGATGTCCTATTCAAAGAACATTTTCAAACTAACAGTATTCAGTTAAATTATAGGCAGGCGTTCTCTGTCCACACACGATAATTCTGTTCACTGTTTTGTTTCTACAGAAGGCTAACTACTGTCTGTGTATCAGCCACTGTTTCTATCTCACTCGACGACCTGAAGACTTGAATGCACGGCGAACCTTCTGCAGGAACTCCCTGGCAAGACTCGCACTGACTGACAACTTGCAGTCGACAACTTTCCGCTCGTGCTCTGTTACTTGAGCGCTCGTCTCTCTACCCGATGGAGCTGCCACTCCATGGCGCGTGATTCTAGCGGGCACCGTGACTGATTTGCGCGCAGCGATATTCTGCTGCGGAAGGACATCCTCGGGACTTCTGATACCAGCTATCGCCAACTATTTTTTGTGCTTTTGATTCTCTCCCGGTGTTCGAGGAATGACCCATGTAGAGTCAGGGTCTTTCCATCCAAATACGAGTAGAGATGGTACTAGAGTAGAAGTGATCCCAATTCGGAACATCTGAGAGGGGTTTCCTGTTCCAGCATTTGCCTTTAACCAATTGACACCTCCAGAAAGCCATGGTCAGAGATGGAATTATCTTTAATGTGATTATGAGTCAACATATTCTATAAAAGGTATGAAAACCTATTGCATGTGGAAGTGGTTTTGTTTATGCATAAAAGATGGAAAGAAACAGTCATAACAGCTTATAAGGGAGTTGGAGGGTACGTTTTGCTAAGAAATAATTGTTAAGAAAAAACTTCGATGCGTTGCGCCGTTTTCGAGATACCGTTGCGCGCGCAAATTCAATCGGTCCACCAGAGACGGTAACGCCAAGCTTGGTCTCAGTTTGGATTCCTAAAACCGAACAACAGGGCGATACAAAAAGTGGACGTGAGACAGTAGTAAGGGTCGAACCTGAGCCAGAGGCTGAGCAGTCTCCCGTGCTGTCATCTACGCTTTGAGAACAATTGATACTAATTCTATCTGGTGGGCCACAGGCATTTGCGCGTGCGATGGCCTGATTGGCTAACTCCAACGATAATTAACTCGGAAACGGCGCAACGTATCGAATTTTTTGTTAATAACTATTTCTCAGCGCAACGTATCCTGAAACACACTTACAAGCGCTTCAGTCCGATTCTCACCACCCAATATAAAGAAAAAAGTTAACGGTTTTTTCTGAATGTGCAGTGTATCAACTGTGATCCATTTTTGAATCACCAAACCATTTCCCGCTAAGTTCTACAAAGTGAGCATGAAGTCTTTCCATCGTTACAAGAATCATTTCGAAGGAATCACGTTAGACAGACCTGTACGGTTTGTTGCAAATGATAGCGTAACACAGAGATTGTTATGAATTCGTTCTACAGGTCTATGCGGTTTTTTGCCAATGGTAGTGTCACTCACTAAGTTTTTATGAATACACTTCTTCTGATTTCTTTTCCTTCTCCCCCCTCCCCCCCACCCTCTCTCTCTCTTTCTCTCCCTTGCTGCCTTGTTACAGGTGGCGTAATTTAGGAGTGCTGCTGTCACAACTGCGTCATTGTAGGAGAAAGCGCCATGTGTTTTGTGATTTTGCGAAACATGAATGCACATTACGGTTCAGCGACAGCTGCGAAGTGACTGTGATTGAGGTACGCTTGACGTGCAGAGCATCAAAGGATAATAGGAAAAGTTAAAAACAGACTAGCAATGTTTAAAAGTGTACATTATAGACTGATACAACTGGGGCTATAGAATGATTTACTCGTGTGGATGTTAAGTATGCGTTTCATGAGTGAGGTCTCGAACAAAAAAAAAAGAAAAAACAAAAAAAGTGCTAACTTATTTACGAACTTCCATATTCCAAACCCCATATCTAATGACCTCATTGTCGACAAGACGTTAAACCTGAATATTTCTCCCTTCCGTCGTATCTGACTATTTATGATGCGGAGAAGGTTCTCACGAAACGTTGTTTTTACTTTCAAGTTTGAAGCAATAATAATTTAGTTAACTCGACACAGTTTCTTCAAGTGTTTCAAATGGTTCAAGTGGCTCTGAGCACTATGGGACTTAACATCTGAGGTCATCAGTCCCCAAGACGTAGAACTACTTAAACCTAACTAACCTAAGGACATCACACACATCTATCCCCGAGGCAGGATTCGAACCTGCAACCGTAGCAGCAACGCGGCTCCGGACTGAATCGCCTAGAACCGCACGGCCGCAACGGCCGGCTACAGTTTCTTCAATCAATTCCTTGGACAGTTTGATTAATAAAAACTTTAATTATTCCACAACGTCTTTAATCAATAATCACTTCTCTGGCCACAGCAAAGATACGAATATTGCTTTCAATGTATGCATACACAAATCTGACAAAATCCCTCCAGTGCGCGTGTAATCAACAATTACGCGCAGAAAAAAGGCAAATTAACAAAAATCCTCGATTAATACAAAAATATCCTCTGGCGCCCCTAGCACAGTCGTGAAGACCGCTTCTCTTCACACCAGGCTGCGCCTGACTGCTCTCAACAACTGTTCGCTCGCTACCACTCGCGGTAATAATGTCAAAGACTTGAAGTCCGCATACGCAAGCAACCTCAGATTCAATAGCCAGTTTCCCAAAAAAAGATATCAACATCCGACTTCCTACATGCTCTTTCACTGTTATTAAAAATATTTTCACGGAAACAGAGGTTATTAGGGTAACGAACTGAACAAATCGTAATTACATTATTACTCTGTAACAAGTCATTAGAGACCACGGGTTTCTACTAAAATATTCGGAAAATATCACTGAACAACATCCAAACTTTCGTCAGTGAAGCTCAAGTTCACCCTGTATAATGTACAGTGAATCGATGGATTCCCACTCTCAATAATGGCAACGCGGTCGAAAGCCCGAGACTTGCATGTGGAGAGGCAACAGTGGCTGTGTAGCCCAGTGTCTTACAAAGGAACAGTGTTTAATTGATTGTGAAATAATATTTTCAATCACAGATTCATAGAGGAGGCACATTGCGAAATCAGTGACAGTAATCATGGGCCAATTAAATAAATATTGAACAAGTCGAAAAACTTAATAAACAAATATTAGTAATAATATCAGTTTTCTTCAATCTTCTGGGCGCCAATATGTTGTCTGATGCCAGACCTAATAAACACTGAACAAGCCGAAAAACTTAATAAACAAATATCAGTAATAATATTAGTTTTCTTCAATCTTCTGGGCGCCAATATGTTGCCTGATGCCAGACCGTGAGATGGTGGGATGAACCCATTATAATATCAGCCGAATAATTAATTGGAAAAAGTTAAAGATGGCATAAATCAGTAAAAGACAGAGCCATGCGTCCAAATTCGCGATTCACAAGCGAATGGCTTTTTTTTCCGCGGGACTTGTCCTCCGGGCGCTACCGCAGAATGGCCATCTTAAAAGCCAGGGACACTTCCCGCTCTGCTCCGACCAAAATCCACTGTAACAATGGTTCAAATGGCTCTGAGCACTATGGGACTTAACATCTGTGGTCATCAGTCCCCTAGAACTTAGAACTACTTAAACCTAACTAACCTAAGGACATCACACACATCCATGCCCGAGGCAGGATTCGAACCTGCGACCGTAGCATTCGCGCGGCCACTGTAACAGGCAGACCTGCCCCCTCCCCATCCCCCATGCACCCCACCCTTCCCAGAATGATTGGCTACAGAAACTAGTTTTGTGCTGCAATAAGCATTCCACTGTATTTCTTCCAAGATAATAAAGCCTAGGGGACCTGCTCTCCGAGTTTGCTCTTATGCAGACATCAGATGGCGCCCATTTGATTGCTGATACGTTGCAGTATTATTAATTCATAAGTCGGAAGTCGCCTCAATCTTCAGTTAACATAAGCTTATTTCCATTATTCTGGAATCAGTCTGGTTTAAAGTCACATCAATAGGATTCTGCTGAAACTGTGAGAGTATGTACGTGCTGATCTCGACCGCTGAAATCGTGCGTACGCGCAGCTTCCCTTATCAGCTGCATGCACACCGCTCAATGATGCGGGGTACTATTTGCCATACTTATCGCCGTTTCTACCCGAATCATTCGTCTCTCATGGTGAGTCACAATTTCTCCGGTATGGCGCTGATAATGCGTTATTACGTCTCACTATTTGCTAATATTTAGGGGATGGACGCACTTTCATTTCTCTTTCTATAGATTTCTCACGTTGCTTTCATTTCTTCCGGACGATCGGCTATCGCACAAGCAATACAGAATTGTGAATTGATGTCGTCCCATGCTACGAGGGCTATCCACAAAGTACATTACGTTTTGGAATTAAAAATAAATAAAGAATTTTTTTTTATTGTATACAGATGAAAGCCACACTTCAATACTACTTTTCTACATAGTTGCCATTTAAATTAAGGCACTTATCGTAACGATGGACGAGCTTGGAAATTCCTTCGTCGTAAAATTCGGCCGCCTGCGCCTTCAACCACGTGGTTAATCAGAAACCCGGTAGAAATACGATTTTTGTGGATTTCCTGAAAAGAGGCACTACAATAAACTCTCAAAGGTATTGCCAAACTCTGCACAACCTCAGAAGAGCAATACAAAACAAGCGCAGGGGAAAGTTGGGCTCAAAGATCTTGCTGATTCACGACAACGTCCGGGCAAATGCCACTCGTGAAGTTCTCGAATCTTTTAAGTGGGAGTTGTTTCCTCATCCGCCGTACAGTCCCGACCTGGCACCGAGCGACTTCCACTTATTCCGAGCAATGAAGAAGTGGTTGGCTATGCAGCGTTTTGACGACGACGCACAGCTTCAAGAAGAGGTAACCACATGGTTGAAGGCGCAGGTGGCCGAATTTTACGACGAAGGAATTTCCAAGCTCGTCCAGCGCTACGATAAGTGCCTTAATTTAAATAGCAACTATGTAGAAAAGTAGTATTGAAGTGTGGCTTTCATCTGTATATAATAAAAAACATTTCAATACTTTATTTATTTTTAATTCCAAAACGTAACGTACTTTGTGGATAGCCCTCGTATAACAAGGCTACCTCGCATTTAAACATGGTTTCGGAAGATTAATACAGTCGCAATCGGTAATAACGACATCGAAGGGACCGACGGTTTATGGTCGTTGTAGCCGATAGTCGCACAAACCGGGTTTTTGCTTTGTTTTTTGATAAAATTTTCGTATCTGTAAGTTTTAGGTTGTCATAGAGTTAACATTTCAAAGAGCAGCAGAAATACAGCACACGTACAGTATTTATAACATAGTATTTGTGGAGAGGAACTGAAGAGGAATTTTTCTTATATTTATCAATACGGACTCCAATAAAACAGCAGCAAAATGCAAAAACTTTAAAAAGTGAATAAAGAAGTGGAAATAATGTAAATTGTTCAATAATGTTGAACACGCTCTTAAAATAATGAAGTAGATATAATGCTGAGC
Source organism: Schistocerca piceifrons (assembly GCF_021461385.2). Taxonomy (NCBI): domain Eukaryota; kingdom Metazoa; phylum Arthropoda; class Insecta; order Orthoptera; family Acrididae; genus Schistocerca; species Schistocerca piceifrons. Next base: position 204,991,744 of record NC_060140.1, on the reverse strand, counting down.
GTGTTTAAAACTTGCTGTAAGTGTTGTATAGTATAAGAGTCATGAATAACAACAAATTCGTTCAGTTTCTGTATTACAAAAATTAATCAACAGTAGCAAAATGGAAAGACAATATTCTGTACGTAAATTACACGAAGGCCTACACTTTGTCCTATGTTTTTCTTTAAAATGTTGTGCAAATGTGATAGACTATATCTCAAAGTTGCTCTAAGCATAATGGACTTAACATCTGAGGTCATCAATCCCCTAGGCTTAGAACTACTTAAACCTAACTAACCTAAGGACATCACACACATCCATGCCCGAGGCAGGATTCGAACCTGCGACCGTAGCAGCAGCGCGGTTCCGGACTAAAGCGCCTAGAACCGCTCGGCCACAGCGGCCGCAGACTATATCTACCACATTGAAAATATCTAACACAAAAATCACAAAAGTCAATAACGTATATACTGTTATTCTGCTTCTGTCCTTTAAAAAAATAACACATGTTGGAATTAAATTTTATTGTTTTCTATAATCACTGCAAGGCAGTCTTGTTCAGTTTTTCAGATGTGCGTACGCATTTTGCATTAACAATGCATTTATTTTAACTCTGATTTGAAACCAAGAATCTGCAGAAAACAAGAGTTTGAAAGTAAGCGTTACATTGTTGTTAGTAATCCCCAAATACATAACAAGTAAAAATGATCCAAATGGTTCAAATGGCTCTGAGCACTATGGGACTCAACTGCTGAGGTCATTAGTCCCCTAGAACTTAGAACTAGTTAAACCTAACTAACCTAAGGACATCACAAACATCCATGCCCGAGGCAGGAATCGAACCTGCGACCATAGCGGTCTTGCGGTTCCAGACTGCAGCGCCTAGAACCGCACGGCCACTTCGGCCGGCGCCTAAAAAGGACATCGCCACACCACCCTCTGACTACCGCCCCATCTGCCTTCTTCCTGCACTATCAAAGGCCTTAGAATATATAGTCCATTACAAGCCTACCAACTACCTAACTACTAACAACCTACTAGGCGAATACCAATCAGGTTTCCGTAAACATCGAAGCACAACATCCGCACTGATAAAGGTGACAGATGACCTGAAACTTGCCATGGACAGACAAGAAGCGACTATCATTTGCTTCTTAGATTTCAGCAATGCATTTGATACTGTCGACTTCGACATCCTACTAGCCAAACTTAGCGGTCTAAATTTCACACCAACTGCAGTGCAATGGTTTCGCTCATACATGACGTCTCGTCAGCAACGCGTCCTGTCCGGGAATATAAAATCACAATGGCGGCAGGTAGTGTCAGGCGTTCCCCAAGGCTCAGTATTAGGTCCTATACTCTTCTCTCTGTATGTCAATGATGTGTCATCGGTTCTGACCTATTGCAAATATCATATGTATGCTGATGACCTTCAGTTGTGCACTATCTGAGATAAGAGACCGAGAATCATCTGCCAGATAATGCCGGCGTCCCCCGGAAACGTTGCAATGAAAGACAACGGCCAATCCTTCCAACTCCGGAAAAGCAAAAAAGAATGGGCCCTTCTCAAAGCCAACTCTGACGATTGCAAGCCTAAACGTAGAGGGTATCACCAAAAACAAACAACAAATCATACCACAACTTTGCCCCACGGACAAATGGGACATACTGTGTATAGAAGAAACACACAAGAAAGAAGGGGCAATAAGACCAGAAATAGAAGGAATGAAATTAGCCATAGAAAATCCACATCCTAAATATGGCAGCGCTGTCTTCACAAAACCTGAGATGGCCATAATATCAACTAACAGAACTACATACAATAACATAGAATTACTGACTGTCGAGTGTAGCACCTTCACAGTAACGTCAGTATACAAGCCGCCCGGAGAGAAGTTCAACTTGACTTTGCCGCCAAACTTCAACAACCAGAAAACACAGTTCATCTTAGGAGACTTCAACTGCCACAGCACATCATGGGGCTACAAACATACAGACGACAACGGACATAAATTAGAGCAGTGGGCGGAAATAAATAACTTATCCCTGATCCATGATCCCAAGCTACCATGCTCGTTCAGCAGCAAAATCTGGAAGCGCGAATACAACCCTGATACCTGTTTTGTAAGCGCAAACGTGGAAGACCGATGCTTAAAAACTGCGTACGCACCTCTTCCTAAAACACAGCACCGACCTATCGGAATCCAAATATACGCTGCTTTGAGAACAACGAAAATACCATTCCGCAGACGCTTCAACTTTAAAAAAGCTAAATGGATAAAATATGCTGTGGAACTGGAAGCAGAAATAAAAAATCTACATCCAATTCCAGAAAATTATCAAACTTTCGTAGAGACCCTCCAAAACATTTCTCGAAGACACATACCCCGAGGCTGCAGAGAGCATTTCATCCCAGGTCTCTCTGACGAATTAAAGAACATCCTGAGGGAGTACGAAAAGCTTTACGAACAGGACCCCTTTAGTGAAGAAGTAGTCCAATGTGGAGACACACTAATGGAAATGATTAGTGAATCAAGGCAAAGGAAATGGATCGAAACTCTGGAAAGAATGGATATGACCCACAGCAGAAAGTCGCTTGGAACTTAATAAAAAAACTTAATTGTGACTTTGGGACAGCTAAACAATGCTCTTCAGTAACACCCAATCAAATTGCCCATCAGCTTCTACTAAATGGAAAACCCAACAAGAAATGTCAGAAAATAAAAATCAGCGGAATTCAGAGTCAAGAGTCAAGCATGTTCGAAATACCATTTACTATGAAAGATCTTAATCATGGAATGAACTCAATGAAAAATGGGAAAGCAGCGGGAGTCGACGGTATATGCGTGGAACAGAACAAACAGCTCGGACCTAGTGCCAAGCAATGGATCCTGCAGCTCTTTAATCATTGCTTAAAAACGTTTAAGATCCCAAAGATACGGAGGAAATCAAAGGTAGTGGCGCTACTAAAACCTGGGAAAGACGCAGGTCAACCGAAGAACTACCGCCCAATAGCACTCCTGTGCCATCTGTACAAACTGTACGAACGAATAAACCTAAACCGCATAGCAAATATCGCAGACCAAAAGCTCATTCCCCAACAGGCTGGATTCAGACCCGGGAAATCATGCACCAGTCAAATCCTAGCACTCACAGAACACACAGAGGAAGGGTTTGAAAACAAACAAATAACAGGTGTAGCATTGGTGGACTTAAGTTCTGCATACGACACCGTCAACCACAGAAAGCTCATGGAAAAACTGTACTGTACATTTAAGGATCATCGGTTCACAAAAATCATTGAATCTCTGCTGCAAAACAGACTTTTATGTATTGCTGGACGGGAAAAAAAAGCCGATGGCGTCGACAAAAGAACGGTCTCGCCCAGGGAAGTGTGCTGGCCCCCCTACTATTTAACCTATACACCAATGATCAACCAACACCGGAACGTACTACCCATTTCTTGTATGCCGATGATCTGGCCATTACAGCGCAAGGAAATAGCTTCGAGAAAGTAGAAGGGAAGTTAGAAAGCTCGCTACACGTAATGTCTGAATACTATAAAGAGAACTCCCTCAAACCAAATCCATCTAAGACACAGGTTAGCGCTTTCCACCTCCGCACAAAACAGGCAAACAGGAAGCTGAACGTCACCTGGAATGGCAACAAACTGGACCATACGGACAAACCAACATACCTTGGTGTCATGCTGGATAGATCACTGACGTACAGATATCACTGTGAAAAAACCTGCCAAAAAGTTGCTGCCAGGAACAATATTTTAAGAAAACTGACGAATAGTTAGTGGGGAGCTAGTCCGACTGTATTACGAACTGCTCAAGCACTTTGGTTCTCCACGGCAGAATATGCATGCCCTGTATGGTCTCGATCCACACATGCCAAAAATGTCACTACAGTCCTTAATGAAACATGCAGGCTAACAACAGGATGCATGAAACCCACTCCACTTGGGAAAATATACAAAGCAGCTGGATTCTCATCTCCTGAATCCTGAAAAATTGCACACGAACATACAGAAAAATTTAAACAGATTTTCGACGAGCGCCACCCGCTGCATGGTTCTTCATGTGGACGTAGCAGACTTAAATCCCGCAAGAGATTTCTCACTAGTGAATTGAACGAGTCTCCGAAGGACTACCCTACCTCACGAGAAATACTCAGCGGCAGTACATCAAGCTGGAAGATTTGGAGAACACTGAACCGCATCAGAACAGGCGTAGCACCAGTTAAAGCAAACCTAGTGAAATGGGGCTTCAAGGACGAAGGAGACAACAAATGCGACTGTGGTGAAGTTCAGGATATGGAACACCTTCTACAGTGTTCAATCTGCCCCTCAAGGTGTATCCTTGACGAACTATGGCTTGAGAAGAGAGAATCATTGGACTTGGCCCGACATTGGGCTGAAAGGCTTTGAAACAAATCTCCGGACTCGAAAAAGTAAAGTAAGTATCCTACAAGGCCTCTCTCAGGAAAATTCGCGACGTCTGGAACTGGTCATGAATGCCTGCGTCCGATATATCTATGACGTTCGACTTTTTGATCGCATTTCACCAGCATAAGCAAAATTGTCCTAGCTGCGTGCAGACAAACGCAGAGATTTCCATACACTCTGTCTCATCTACTGCCTTATAAATGTACACTGTTCCTCATATCTCTCTCGTCCTTAACGCTTATGTCGGAACAACATGACAGAAACACACGTTCCCATCATAATAAAATCCTCTCTGTTCCACTGCATCGCTCAGTCACCTTCTCCAAGTCCTTTACAGTAGCGGGAACCCGACTCTGGAATAACCTCCCTCGTTATGTTAGAGAACTTAAAAACATGTCCGGCTTCAAAAAACAGTCAATGACGTATCTACTTAAGCAACAGTAATGCCTTCCTCTGTACATGAATGCACTTCATCTCATTACTTCCCTCTTTCTCCCTTCTTAAATCTCCCTTCCCCAAAACTCGCTATACTAGTAAACGTCTACTTTACACACCAAGATATTAATGTACATCTGCACAAATCCTCATTACTATTGTCAATTTTTCTCATGTTTATGATTATTATTTGATTTTTTTTACTGTTATTATTATTGCTTTTGTCATTATTTGTATGTATAGCACCTGTTGTAAAAATACTGCCAGCATTTACTTTATTAGGTCTTAGTCATTACTCTTTATTCATATTGTCACGAGAGTAATCTAGGTAAACGATAAAGTTAACCTGCAACTGTAGGCTGTATGTTCTCACATAAACAATTTCAGTTGCTGTCGCTGCAAAAAAAAAAAAAAAAAAAAAAAAAAAAAAAAAAAAAAAGTTAAAAATTATAATCTACTTTTCTTATTTAAACTATTGTCATGATGTAACTCTAATGAGTGAAATCTGCATGTGTGGAACACTGGTCCGATGTAAGAGAGGGCCTGATGGCCCTAATCCGATCAGGTTAAATAAATAAATCAATTTACTATTTTTCAGTTCGACTTCATCAGTCGGCTTCACACACGCTACGCAGTGGACTTTAAATCGATGTATCTGCTCGGCTCACTATATTACAAAACAGCGGCCTGTTCCTCAAGGCCAGAGCGCTCTCCCGCAGTGAACACGGCGGAGCGTGTCCTCGACATTCCAGTAAATCAGCGGCGCCTACCCAACCCATCTCGCCGTCGGGTGGGTGCCGTGACTGCGGAAGAATAAACCTGCCCGTCCGCGCGCGGCTCCCGCGAACGTTTCACGAAGAGCCTTAATGCGGTGGTGGGAGGAGGCGGGGGCGGCGGGCTGGAATTCCCGCTGGCGGCTGACGCAGCTATGACGCAATGCGCTCGATACCCACCCAGACTGGCAGAGCGACGCGCACAACATGGGACGCTCAAAGCGGGTCGTGACGTCAGCCCGACCAGCCGCTCTGTCACGGCGCACGGTCGGGGTATCCCCCCTACCCAACCCCCGCCCCCCCCTTTCCAGACGTGCACCACAGAAACTTGAAGTGACTTGTTGGACGAATGAATGTCTACATACTCGAAAGTAGTGAAGAGAAGAAACCAACATTTAATCTCGTCAAAACTGAGACATAATACTTCCTGTGTGCACTACAGACCTTTACCTAGGGTGTCCATTCGTCCCGTTTTTCCCGGGACAGTCCCGTTTTTTACCAAAATGTCCCACTGTCCCGAAAGTTTTTTTGGAGACGTTCAAATGTCCCGTTTTTTTTATGATTCCGCTTGGCTAGAGTATTTTACGTTACTGGTTGTTTGACTTGCTATTAACTGCGCAATTATTTACGCTACGAAGCGTGTGATGACTTTCAGCATACCCCAAACATGTCCTTCGGGGAGGGCATAGGTAATATTGATGAAGATGTGGAGGAGCTTGTAAGCTCCGTGCAAACAGCTGTCATACTGGCTGTACCTCGAATAGCGAGATACATCTGCAGGGAGTCCACTCCATGGACCCCTGAATTGACTGTGCTTAAACGGTCGGTCAGAAGGGCGCGAAGCAACTATCAAAGGAGCTTTGCCCACGACGAACGACAATACCACCTGCGTATTTATCGTCGTCTGAAGCAGAGAAACAAGGATCAGTTAGACATCACAAGGCGCCAATCCTGGGAAAGATTTGTGAACGATCAGCTGGGAACAGACCCTTGGGGAGTTCCTTACAAAATCGTTGAAGAAAAAATTAGATCGCCCTTGATGTTGTCTACACTACGTGCTGGGGATGGTGGCACGACCAAGAATTGGGAAGAAACGGCAAGACTGCTGTTAGACACACTACTTCCAGATGACATCGAAGACCAGGATTCGCACGGGCAGCGGGAAATACGTCAGGCGCTCTCGAATCCGTATCTTAACGATACAAACTGAAACGTCCCCTTTGAACAATTATACAAGACTGTGCTTAACCTGACACACAATATTTTTAGCACAACGCAATCTGACTTTCAAAATTCCCTACAAAAGAATGGCCCTGACTAACATTAAACTATACCTTTCACAAATCACTTATCTCACAAAAATCTTCGCTGCTCAAGCTACTGCAATACAGCGAGCGCCACTACTGCCAGCTAAATAAAAGATTCTAACTACGGAAGGCACTAACTACTGATAGGGATAGTTAGCAAATGAAAGATATTAATAGAGAACAAACAATGTATTTACCTTAATATCATCATATATAAATATAGCAGTTCATGACAAATTACAAAACTCCGCCATCTCTCTCCCCACATCCACCACTGCTGGCGGCTCACCTCCAACTGCGCAACGCTACGCGCTGTTCACAGCCAGCTGCCTAACACTACAATGGCGAGTATTACAACAATGCAAAGCAGCCACAGACTGCACACAGCACAGCCAGTGATTTTCATATTGTGCGCTACGTAACGTTGCCAATAAGAAAACATAAACAGCCTACTTACATAGAGAAAACATAAACAGCCTACTTACATAGAGAAAACATAAACAGCCTACTTACATAGCCCCCATGCTCCCCACAAAAATTTTACAAATTTTTTTTGGGCAGTGGCCAATAATGATTTGATAATAATTTTTCATAATTACAATAACAAAGATATCAAATGCACACACTTATTTATACAATGCTGGTCAAAAGCTAAAATTTTTTTCACAGTCCATAAAGACAGTCCTGATCATTCATCATAACAGTAATTACAGGTTTTTTTTCACAAAGTCTCATTAGTAAAAGAAATTGCACACAGAAGCAGTGGATTTCCATGCAGTCTTGAAGAAGTAGTGTTGTCCTTCCAACGGAAAGACAGTGCTGACTCTTGACATGCATACAGGTAATGGGCCACAACAGAGCAAACCCACAGCAGAGTCAGTCGTAGTATGGAAGAATATTGGTAGGTAGGTCATCACAGAGCAGACCCACTGTAGTTATGGTAGAGATGACCAGCAGCCATCTGTTGTGATTGTGCAGGTGCACAATCACCAGTGAAGAGTCTTGCAGTTAATATAGCAAGTCCATAACCACCACTTGTGCACTCACAAAGTTTTTTTGGAATTGTCCTTAGAACGAGCAATGCTGTTATCCAGTCCCTTGCTGAGTTATTAACACACATGCAAACACTAACAGTCCCAACTTCTCACATATTGTCCATATACTATGACCAACAGAAATGTGTGCAGTGAAATGTAACTAACAAGTTAATAATATCATGAACTGGTGACAATTACAATTTTATAACATAAGAATACAATAACAAAGGTACACAATACATCATTAAAAACATAACAATATAGATAACATTTGTAGTAATAGGGGCTTTACAAAAGAATAGAAATAGACATATACGTCAGTGTTACAGGAATTATGTCATGAGTACATACATAGAAGATCAGAATAATTATTGAAACATCAACTTCACACATGGGCATTTAAACAGAATGAATAATGTCTAACATCTTTACAAAGTAAATAACATATTATTAATGCCAATTATATTTGAGGATAACAGTATTCCTCATCATAGTGAATGTAGCTTAATATTAAAAGAAGAAAAAATTCTATGAAACTACACAGAGACAGGAAGAAAACAAATACACAAGGGTACACAAACACATAGTGGGATAACACAAAAGGAAAGGACAGGGTTCGTTTTCAGTGTAACATTTGGTACTGCAGTCCATCCCAAAACTTCATTCCATAGATCCTTCGTCTTATTTCAACCTTTGCTTCCACCAAAAAAATCTTATCCAAGCATGCTTTCTGTATTCTGTTCATATTTCTTTCAAAATAATTATTTCTGATTGTACAATACTCATTTGGGCCCAAATCCTTTTTATATAACTTCGCAATGCATTCTTTACCTATTCTCCATAGTCAGTTTCTCATATAGTCTACCCCCTCTTAAGCTAACTTAAATCTATTGAGCTCAGATGCTAAACTAAGGGACGAGGCAATGCAGCAGCACGTAAAACAATTATTATAAACAGCAATGAAAAAAATGGAAAATTGCAAAGCAAGCTACAGTATAAATTAGCAAAAGTCAAATTCAATAACACTATGCCTGGCAAACAGCAGCAACTTATACCTAAACATGACATAGCGCAAGCAGAAAAAATATTACACTAAAATGGCCATGTCTAATACCTATGTCACATCTTAACATTAGAGTGATGCATCACAATTTATTCTACAAAAGAAATTACCAAGTACTTGAAAAGAAAATTATGAATGCAGTTCCTGTGAAGGTAAATGTCGCTTTGTGCTCCCTCATTTTTTTGAAAAAAATTATTATATACTCGATCTGTAGACAGAAAATATTTATGTTAGTACATCTATAAAATTTTATTTTAACCAATGCTGCAGTGCAGCTAGAAACTTGATATTAAACAAAATGTGTAAATAAATACATAAAGCAAGCCATATGGCATTTTTCTTAACTAGCAAGGCAATAGCTGTGAAATGTTTCTCATCGTTTCATTAGGCATTTCAGTAAATATCATAAATTACGAGCTCCACAGTATGCTTTCAACAAGGAGATGTCAGTAGCGCGGACAATGGCCTTCCCTTTCTTTTTTTTTTCTACCTGTGCTTCTGACGAGGCACTCACACTAATGGCTTGTTCTCCAGGCGTCTGACACACCTGGGTGCCCACGACGCATTATGTGCAGGTGGTCACTTAACTTTCGTACGGAAATATTTACGACAGCAGTTTCCACTACAGTGACAGTCATATATACAAAATTTCACAGGTCGAGAATTTACTTTGCAAATGTGTAGAAACAAAATCCTATGAATATAACAGTGTCCAAAAAAAATTTTCAGTGGCATTGTGATACATTCACACATGATTCACACATTTCATAATTCTAAAGTACGATTCTTGGTTTCCAACATCCTGTTTCACAAGTCGAGAGTCCCTACCCACTACTCATTACTCCTTACCTTATTACACATATACGTATCCATCGACACTCGTCAATATTTCGTCATTATAAATATGAAGCATAATCAAATAACTCATATAGCCTTAGCCTATTAATCATAAACATACCTCAGCAGCATAATACACATCGTCGTCGTCGTAAAAATAACATCATAACACCTCAGTCAAATCTCAAAATCGTCGTAGCTTTCTGCAATAATTTCAAACCCTAAAAAAATATTCTCTGCTCATTTCAATAATGTCATCTACCTCAAACGTACTTTAAAATCATGCTCCCTTACCAAATATATCATTCAAAGCTCTCATAGTATCACAATGGTTCCGAAAAAATATGAGCATTTCACAAAGTACAGACAAAATACAATTTCATAAGTGTGAAGCTATCCAACTGTGTAATTGCGTAAACATCTGTCACTGATGTAATAAAAAAAAGTTTAGATAGCTGTGTAATTTGTGTGTTAGAGAAATATGGTACCGATGTGTAAAGTTGTATAAGCAAATACCATATTAGCTCGGGTTCCTTGTGGTTGCCACACACATGGTACACAAAGTAAGCGTGTACTCCCCTGAGGATTAATGTAATTATACCCTCAGGTGTTACAGATTACAGCAATGGAATGAAATGTATCACGGAAAACTTTCTTTGTAATTCAAAAATCTTTCAAAATAAATGTTTTAAGTACAAAATTAACCACTCAAATACGTGTACTGTAGCGCTAAATGTGCGTCTTGTTGCAACATAATCTGTGTGGAAGTGTCGTGGTTATCGTCCTCCGAAAGCTAAGTTCTGCATAAGTCAATGTACTTACCTCATAATACACAAAAGTGAAATGCTTTGCGTATAAATGTCTTAGTTATTACGCTTATTGCCGTGATGAAGAAAGTACTGTACTGTAACGTAATGTTGTGCCACGAAAAAGGCTGTCTCATTGTTGCTATACCACAAAAGTTACTACTAAAACATGTTTTTCTTCCTAGAAGAATTCAGAAAACTGTGCAGATATAAAACAGATACACTGCAAAAGCAACATTGTGAATTGTCACTCATTAGTAGCGTCGTGATAACATCGTGTAGCTGTCACATAAACTAACCACTGTGTCCTCTGGTATCTCACAGAAAGTACTTTAAACCCAGAATGTATTTTCAAGTAAACCAAAAGTTGCATTAAAATCTCATTAGCAGTACCAGTATGTGTCCTAAGTACGTAAGCCTGATAGTCGTTACGTAATCGTGCAACTAACAAGCAAGAATGTACAATTAACAACACTGTGTCGTCTGTTCATTATAACAATGCATTCGTAATTTCTGTTTAAATAAGTTCTCTTGGTTCTTGACTGGATATTTCACTTCAAACATTGTTACATGTTAACAGATTCTAAATCTGACAAAGCATACCAGAAATGTGAAGTGAAAAGTTTTATGGCAAAGACAAAGTTAAAAAGCATATTATCTTTCAATAAACGGTTTTACATGTGAAATGTGGTGTAAACCTTTACTCTTCCTAGTTCGCAGAGTTTCAACTTCAACGCAATTATCATGTGGTATACGTCGGATTCTGTAAGGTCCATTGTAAACTAGAAAGAATTTGTGACTCAAGTGTTTCTTCTTATGTGACAATGAATGAGCTTTAATGAGAACTTTCTGACCAATATACAATTTCTTTGCATTTGCTTTACCGTGTAGTTTTCTCCTTTTGTCTGCTGCAGATTTTATATTTTTAAGAGCCAAATCAATTATGTCTTTGTGTCGAAGTTTACGTGTTTTCGGGAAAGGTACAAGCTCTCTGATTCTGTTCGGTGGTTCTTCATTCTTCAGTACAAGAGTAGGTGGTAAAGTAGTGGAGTCGTGAGGCATTTCATTCAGCACGTTTTGAAATAAGTGTAAATATCTGTCCCAATGCTGATGCTTTCTGTGACAATAAAGTCTGCAAAGCTTATTGATTTCTTTCATAATCCGTTCAGACGGGTTGCAATGTGGTGAGTACAATGAAATAAAAACGGGTTTGATTTTATGGTTGCGAAGCATGCGTGACCAAACAGCAGATCTGAATTGCGGTCCGTTATCTGAAATGACTTTACTAACGTGTCCAACTTCACGTAAGAAATTTTTAACAAAGGCGTTGGATACAGATCGTCCAGTGGCTTTACGTAACGGAGTAAAAGAAACAAATTTTGAAGTAAGTTCAACAGCGACTAGAACGTACGAAAATCCATTAGATGTTCTGACAAGCGGTCCCAAGAGATCAACAGCAGCAAATTCTTTTAATTTAGAAGGAATGATAGGAAACAACGGAGCACGATGTGAGACAGTAGATGGTTTCTCCTTTTGACAAAGTTTACAAATAGACAAGACTCTTCGAATTCGCTTTTCCATATTGTTAAAATAACAAGTCGTTCGAAGAATATGATAACATTTTCGTGGGCCAAAATGTGCGTAGCTGAAATGAATGTACCAAATGAGCTTATTAACAAAATCGTCTGGAATGCAAAGTACCCATAGCTTGTCATCAACAGTGCAGCGTTTGAAGAGTATGTTGTTTCTAACCAGGTAATAATGCCGAATCTGTGTGTGTGTCTTTTCATGCCATTTGCTCTTGATGTCTTTCCAAATCGGATCTTTATCTTGTTCATGAGCAATGTCCTTTAAAGATGTGGTGATGAAGTTTTCAAAGGCGACTTTCTGAATGTAAAGAATACTGAAATTTTTCTCAATGTTGCCTTCTGTGTTACTTTTCTCAAGCCCAGCCGGTGCGCGTGACAGTGCGTCCGCAACAATGTTCTCCTTGCCGGGAATGTAGACTACTGTGAAGCGGAATTCTTGCAGAAACAATGCCCAACGTTTTAACCTGTCATGATTTAATTTTGAAGACATAAGAAATTGTAATGCACGATGATCACTGTATACTTTTACGTGCTTACCAGAAAGAAAGAAACGGAATTTGTTAAATGCCCAAACGATTGCTAAAGCTTCTAATTCAGTAACGGAATAATTTATTTCAGATTTTGTTAGCACTCGGCTAGCAAAAGCAATGGTTTTCTGAACAGTAATGTCATTTTCTATGGCTTCTTGAAATAAATGGGCACCAAGACCGACTTTAGAAGAATCCGTGCTAAGGCAGAAATCTTGTGATAGATCTGGATGAGCTAATATTGGCGCATGAAGTAACGCTTCTTTTAAAGAATCGAATTCCAACTGTGCTTGTTCGTCCCAGTTCCAAATAGTATTTTTTCCAGTGAGAGAACAAAGTTTTGGTGTAACAAGAATTTGCATATTCAGAAAACGACGGTAAAAATTTACGAGACCTAGAAAACTGCGGACTTGTCTTTTTGTGGATGGAACTGGAATGGCTCTGATTGCTTCTAACTTTTCAGGATCCGGCTGAATGCCTTCAGAAGAAATAATATGTCCCAAAAACTTCACTTTTGTCCTACCGAATTCAGACTTTTCCAAGTTAACTGTAATTCCAGATTCTGCAAAAATGCGTAACAAACTGTTGAGGATGCGATTATGTTGTTCCCATGAAGCTTCTGCTTTTAGAATATCGTCCACATATAAGGTGATGTGACGTTTTAAGAACTTAGGCAATATGGAATTTAGCCCGCGAATGAATGCTGCTGAAGAGATGTTCAAACCAAAGGGAAGTTTCCGAAACTGATAACAAACGCCGAAACAAAGGAAAGCTGTGTATTTTCTACATTCTGGATGAAGTTCGATCTGATAAAAGCTGGATCTGAGATCAATGGAAGACAACACTTTTACACCATTAAAATTTTGAAGAAGTTCTTCCATCGTCTGCGGCCTGTCTGTTTCAGGAATAATGATAGTATTGATTTGTCTCGAATCCAAGACAAGCCTGATCGATCCATTTTTCTTCTCAACAACATGTAATGGATTGTTGTATGAGCTTACTGCAGGCTCAATAATGCCCTCGTCGAGCATAGATTGTATTTCTGTTCTAACACGGTCCCTATAATGTGCTGGAATTACATATGGTCTAACACAAAATTTAGTATGCTCACGAACACGAAATTGGTATTGAAATCCCTTGATTGTTCCTGTTTTATGAGTAAAAACTGTGGAATGTTCTTGTAAAATCTCAAAAAGGTCCTGCCTATCAGTGTCATTACAATTCTCAATTGTTTGAATTTTATTCTGAATTAACTTATTAGTGTCAAACATGCCGTCGATATCATCCCTGTCAGTACTTGCAGAGTGATTGTTAGTGTCTAGTTCCGTAGAAAATTCCGAACTGTTATCTAACAGAAGGTAAAGCCGATTAATTTCCTCATCATGGTTTGAGAGCCAGTCTTCAAATTTCAAAGCTATTGACTTACCTTCGTTCTCTAAACTTATTTCAGCATCGTGAAAGCTTAAGATTGCTTTGTATTCATTCAAAAAGTCAACTCCCAGTATAATTTCCGTCGACAATAATGGAACAATAAGAAAGTTCATAGAGAAGCTGTGGCTTTGGCAAAAGAATTCTAAGTTGGTTTGTTGGCGTACATCTACACTTTTTCCAAAGATTGCACCTTGTAATTTAATCTTACGTAACGGAAGTGTGGGGCAATCGTTCGATTTGTTGCATTTGCTAAAAGCTGTTTCACTAATTACTGAAATGGGACTGCCAGAGTCAAGTACTGCCGTCAATTTTACGTCATTTACAGTAATGTGAATCACAGGATATGCAATGTTGTTATGTTTTACGTCGTGTTCCTGTAGTAAGATGTCCCTAATGTCTTCCAGTTTTACGTAATTACTAGCTACGGCAGCTGCGTCGTCAGTTTCATAAGTACGTATTGTGGCTGCCAGCAGTGTGAGTCATTGCCTATTGTCTCTTTGTTGGCGCGCGTCGTTATTGGGATTTGGAGACCTAACTTCTACAAATTCACCGTGACGAGAGGGCCCTGCTCTGTTTAAATCTCGCCAGTTCTGATGCAGTTCAGGTCTGTCGTTACGATCATATCGTCTGTTGTCATGTCGGTAGATTCGATAGTTTCTTTCTTGTCGGTCACGTGGTGGAGAATTTCTCCCTGAATCGTAACTGCGCGCTGGACCGTTGCGTCTAAAGTTATTCTGTCTCCCTTGATAATAGTTATTTTGGTTCCCATATTGTCTGTTTCTCTGATTGTCTCTGTGATAGTCATTACTGCGGAGAGGTGATCTTTCCCTGTAATTACGACTACTCTGCCAACGGTTGTCATACGGGTGGTGTCTATTTTGGTCACGATTTGTGTGGTGAGAATAGCCTTGTCGCGTCCAGTTATCGTTTCTGTCGTCACGGAATTGTGACGGATGTGACCTGTAGTGATTGTTTTCCTGTTTTCGCATCCCGCGACTGTCTGTGTCAATTTCTAATTCTTGTAACAGTCCCTGAAAAGCTTCAATGTCGTCTTTCCAACGTCCTGCTAAAATAATATGTCGTAAATGTTCAGGCAGTTTGATTAAGCAAATGCGGATGAGTTCTGAGGGGCTGTATGGGTTTGACAGGTATTGATTCTTGTGCAACATGTCTTCAAAATATTTCACAAGACTGGAAAATTCAGATTGTTCGAAGTGTTTCATCATTATGATGCTATGTTTTACGCGGTCTTGTGTGGCTTGAGACCAATATGCTGAGAGGAAGGCATGGTAAAATTCTCCTTCACTGTGGCAATCGTGAATGACCGATCGCATTCTTACAGCTGGTTCATTCTCTAAGTAGCCACACATAAATTCTAACCTGTGCTCCAATGACCAGTTGGGAGGGAAACAATGAGAGAATTGATGGAGCCACGCTTGTGGATGAGTGTCGTTGGCAGAATTCTTAATCGTTTTGAATTTACGTGTAGTAATGAACAGCTTATAGTCAAAATCATCGTGTCGGCGAGTAGCATATCGGTCATTGTTACGTCGTGTCGGCGGTTCCATCTCAAAATTCGGTGTACCTTGCCAATTTCTTTCATAATTACCGAAATGCCCTGTGTTATTATTTTGCGGCTGTTCCGTATTTCTATGTCCCTCTTCCTTTATTGGGGCGCGAGTGTCCTCTGAAATACGTAATTCTTGTATTACCTGTGTCAGCTGATCTTGTACTTCCCGCATTTCTCTTTTGTATTGCGTATTAATTTGATTCTGATTTTGTTTGAATTTTCTTATTTGTTCATACTCTTCTGTGTCAGTGAAGGCTACGGGTCTTGTGTCCTTCAGATCATCATCTACCTTTGTAGATAAGTTAGTGACCTGATCCGAAAGTTCGGCTACTTTCTCCGATAGTGAACACATTTCCTCAGTGTGTTTTTCTGAACCAAGTTTCAGAGTGTCCATTTGTGTTGAAATCGAATCTACTGTGTTCTTTAAGTTTTCGTGAGTTTTTGCCAGTTGCGTAACCGAATCGGTAGATGCAACTGAGTCAATTTTAGCCCACAAGGTCTCATGATTTTCATGAACAATGGTTTGCAGCTCTTTTATGGCTGCTTCGTGATTCTGTAATGCATTCTCATGACGCGAAAAAATAGGTTGGAAATGCTCACAAATTTGTGTTTTTACGTCATTACAGACTTTTTGACATTTCGATTCAATGTTATGTAACTCAGT
The DNA here is from genome assembly GCF_021461385.2 of Schistocerca piceifrons. Classification (NCBI taxonomy): domain Eukaryota; kingdom Metazoa; phylum Arthropoda; class Insecta; order Orthoptera; family Acrididae; genus Schistocerca; species Schistocerca piceifrons. Next base: position 204,975,273 of record NC_060140.1, on the reverse strand, counting down.
AGTTAAATCTTCACGTGTTTGTTCAAGTGTGGTGTCTAACTTCCGAAGATTTTGTTCCATTGTGTCTAACTTCTGAAGCTTTTGCTGTGTTTGTCTCTGATTTTGTTCCATTGTGTCTAACTTTTGCAGCTTTTGCTGTGTTTGTCTCTGATTTTGTTCCATTGTGTCTAACTTTTGCAGCTTTTGCTGTGTTTGTCTCTAATTTTGTTCCATTTGTTGCATTAGTTGTAATAACAATGCATTAGTGTCTGGAATCTGTTCCTCTACTCTTTTCGGCAGTGCATTTGCACCGGCAACATTCACATTTTGACAAGCTGAAAATGTGTCTTGACTTATTTGAGAAAACGGTGATGACCCAAAACCTGAATCTACAGTATTTGCGATATTGTGTTCTGTCATTTCGGCTTCCTGAGGCGAGCTGTTGCCGACCGATCGATCGATAATGCTTCCCTGTTCACTACCTGTTTGACTGCCTACGCCATTGTTTGACGCCCGCTCCATTTCCCTATGCACAGTTACCAAATTACTACTTTGAATATTAGTTAATTCATTACATGGTGGGGCCAACACACTGCTTTCGTCTTCACTGTCATTTCTCATTTTACTTTGGAGCCGAGTGTTACGTTTTTCACACGCCATTATTGTCACAATATTTCACACGATAACACAGAAAAGCACAATTTGAATAGCAAAAATAAGAGAACACAATAACATAGCACTGAAAATAATATCTAGTTAATTACAAGCGCAGCTGCGAAATACTTGGTGCATGCCACAACTGTTTTACAGTACAACAATGAAAGACTGCAACTACAAAGGAGATTCTCTCTCCAATTACGCGCTAGCAATAAACAAAAGCTACACTAAATACACAAACTACAAGAAAAAAATCAGAAGATTCCAGTGAGGTATCCTAGGCTAAGGGTCGACATATGAAACGTCCCCTTTGAACAATTATACAAGACTGTGCTTAACCTGACACACAATATTTTTAGCACAACGCAATCTGACTTTCAAAATTCCCTACAAAAGAATGGCCCTGACTAACATTAAACTATACCTTTCACAAATCACTTATCTCACAAAAATCTTCGCTGCTCAAGCTACTGCAATACAGCGAGCGCCACTACTGCCAGCTAAATAAAAGATTCTAACTACGGAAGGCACTAACTACTGATAGGGATAGTTAGCAAATGAAAGATATTAATAGAGAACAAACAATGTATTTACCTTAATATCATCATATATAAATATAGCAGTTCATGACAAATTACAAAACTCCGCCATCTCTCTCCCCACATCCACCACTGCTGGCGGCTCACCTCCAACTGCGCAACGCTACGCGCTGTTCACAGCCAGCTGCCTAACACTACAATGGCGAGTATTACAACAATGCAAAGCAGCCACAGACTGCACACAGCACAGCCAGTGATTTTCATATTGAGCGCTACGTAACGTTGCCAATAAGAAAACATAAACAGCCTACTTACAAAACGTGTGCCCTTTCTCTGCAGAGGAGGTAGAAGCAACTATCTACACCTTTGCAAGGAAGAAGGCACCTGGTCCTGATGGGATCCCTGTGGAGATCTTACAGGGACTGGCACACTTGGTCGCCCCGGCATTAAGTCGTATTTACAACATCTGTTTACAGATGGGCTATTATCCACATAGGTGGAAAACTGCAGAAGTTGTAATTATCAGGAAAGGCCCTGACAAAGATCCAACGATGCCGAAATCCTATCGGCCTATCTGTCTGCTGGATGTAATGGGCAAAGCATTTGAGAAGTTGCTGGCTGACCGACTCCTGAGTCACCGAACTCTGCACGGCATGAGTGATAGGCAGTTCGGATTCCGAAAGGGTCGCTCCACTCAGGATGCGATCAATGAGGTTTGCCGGATTGTTCACTCAGCTACATCGAAGTACGTTCTGCGCATAATGATAGACATCTCAGGGGCCTTCGATAACCTGTGGTGGCCTGCACTCTTCTCTCGCCTAAGAGAGATTGGGTGCCCGCAGCTACTATATAGCTGTCTGGAGGCCTACTGTGATGGAAGAATCGCTAAAATAACGGCTCCTGGAGCCGTCGTAATTAAGAGAGTATCCCGTGGTTGTCCCCAGGGATCGGTGTGTGGTCCCATTTTCTGGGATATCAACATGTAACCATTGTTGAACGTCCTGCAGGGAGAGACTGCAGTTCTGGGTGTCGTTGCTTATGTGGATGATCTCGTAATTCTAGTGGAAGGTGACACTCGCATTGTGATCGAAGATCGATCACGACTGGCTATTGGTCTGTTAACAGATTGTGTGAGAAGACTAAAATGTCTATTGCGCCACAAAAATCGCAATACATGCTCTTAAAAGGCAAGTTAAAAAGGGACCCAACAGTCAGAATTAATGGCCAAGCAGTGTCGCGACAGAGATATGCCCGTTACCTAGGGGTATATCTAGATGAGAATTGGAGTTTCATTCCGCATATTGAGCAAATAACGACAAAGTCCTTAGCTCTGTTCAATAAGATAATATCAATTGGACAAAGAAGATTTCATTTGCCGTCAAAAGCAATAAACATATATCACAACAGTATATTGGCACCAATAGTAGGGCACGCATCCAGTGTGGGGGCCCACAGGCTAGCTCTCGTGCGGCCTGCCGCTGCTGTCTGGCGAATACAGAGGAACGTTCTGTTGAGATGCATTGGAGCATTCAACACAAGTCCAACAGATGCATTGTTGGTAATTATGGGTCTATGTCCACTAGACCTAATAATAAGGCAGCACGCAGCCTTCTACTGGCTGCGCAAACAGAACATCGACATGGTGCAAAATATAATGGGCATTCCTCTGGTAAGCGTCAAAGCCATCCGAGGAAAAGTGCTTGACATTTGGCAGGACGAATGGGATGGCTTTAGTACAGGCCGTAGAATCCACGGGTTTCTACCCACAGTAAGGGGAAGACTTAAGAACAAGATAATGAAGCCCTCACAGGGCCTTGTACACTTCCTCACAGGCCACGGTCCCTATCCCACGCACCTGCATAAAATAGGGAAAAGGCCAACACCGGAGTGAGACTGTGGTGCCCACGAAGGATCGCCAGAACACACAGTGTTTGAGTGCCCAATATACGAAGAGGCTGTCTCAGTAGAGACGCAGCTTCTGCAAACAAGGAATGTAAGTGAAATATTGACAAAAAGCGAATTGTTCAGCAATTTCGCAAAATTGGTAAATAAAATCTCAAGGGAGGCCCAGCGAGCCTACCATTGGAGAGAGTAAATGCGCTTCAGATCTAATGCGCAAATGTAAATATGTAAATACTACGTTCGTTTAAGTCTTTGATTCATAATAGCTACTAGTTGTAGTTAGATCAGTATGGTGGTGGGGGGAATAAAAGAGTAGTATAAATGGAGTGGTTTCTCTAGCAGTAGCGGCCCGCCTCCACGTGACTAGGGACGGGCAACTCTCTGACAGGATTCCAGAGAGGCTAAGAGGCCGATGATTCACATATAGCAAAAGCTGCTAAATAAATAGTGTGCATGCATTAATAAACCACTTCTGTAGTACTAATAGCAGAGATAGTTAGTCTTAATACACCCACTCAAAAGTGTTAGAAAGTGGGTTATGTATGTTTCATAAATTTGGAAATTAAAAAAAAAAAAAAAACAAACATGTACCGAACTGTCAAAAATGGCAAGTAATTTTAAACGCACTATAGGTTACGAATAACAACGAAGATATAGAATGAAATTTCTACTCTACAGCGCAGTGTGCGCTGATATGAAACTTCCTGGCAGATTAAAACTGTGTGCCGGACCGACACTCAGTCGGTAGAGCACTTGCCCGCGAAAGGCAAAGGTCCCGAGTTCGAGTCTCGGTCCGGCACACAGTTTTAATCTGCCAGGAAGTTTCATATCAGCGCACACTCCGCTGTAGAGTGGAAATTTCATTCAAGAAACAACCCCCAGGCTGTGGCTAAGCCATGTCTTCGCAATATCGTTTCTTTCAGTAGTGCTAGTTCTGCAAGGTTCGCAGGAGAGCTTCTGTAAAGTTTGGAAGGTAGGAGACAAGGTACTGGCGAAATTAAAGCTGTGAGGACGGGGCGTGAGTCGTGCTTGGGTAGCTCAGTCGGTAGAGCACTTGCCAGCGAAAGGCAAAGGTCCCGAGTTCGAGTCTCGGTCGGCACACAGTTTTAATCTGCCAGGAAGTTTCAACAAGGAAGATTCTTCTTTTCTAAATCGACCCACTGAATCCGTCCTTTCGGTCCAGAGACACTCTACACCACTGATACTTGCTCTCTGGCTTTCGTCATCATACTGTTAATGTTTTGCACTGTGCAATCACTGTTTCATTATGCCAAACCGAAAGTGTAATTTTAACAGCAGTATAAAAAGCGAGTTTCCTTTTGTCACTGGTAGTGGAGAAACTGTAGAATGTACGTTGTGCAGATCAAAATTTGCTGTTGGTCATGGTGGAAGGTCTGACATTGTGAATCACATTAAGACGAAGAAACATCACATCAGTGATCAAACGAAAAGAGCAAATAAATGCGTGGGTGACTACTATGTAAACTTAAAATCAGTAACAGAAATGGATAGGCAGTTGGCAGCACAAGAAGCTATCGTGTACTGACTTTTATGATTCAATTTCAGACGAAAATACACTTGTTGATAAAGTACATAAAAGTGAAAAGTACGGTGATAGTGTGGCAGAATAATTGTAAAAAGTGGTTTGGGATCGTCTGAGTGCACGTTGTAAAGGTATACTTTTATGTGTATTAAATTTAGTCAATGCAATATTTATGTCCCGTTTTTTTCTTCATTGTCCCAGGTTTTTCTCTAATTTATTTTAAATGTCCCCTTTTTCAATGAAAATAAAGTGGACACCCTACCTTTACCGAAACGGCAGGACCAATGTGTTCGACGCGTGGCTATAAATTAACAGCACTGATGCTGTTACAGAGTAAGTATGCGTGCATCTAAGATGAACGACCAATTGCTGTGAAGCGTAAAGACTTCTCAGTCGAATGCGGCATCTCTGGTGTCAAGACAAATCACTGTGGCCGTGGCTCTCGTTTTTGTTAAGAGCTGTTATTTTGTTTTTCTGGAAAAATAACTGTGATAACAGAGCAACGAACTGTCCGTTTCACTTGAAACATGAAAAAACTGCTACTGAACTCCATCTGTTACTAAAAGAAGAGTACGGCGAAGACCGTTTATCATGTACATGAGTGTTTGAGTGGTTCGAGAGTTCCCATGGCCGGGAAGACGAAGATGACTCACGCCCGGGACGTCCTTCAACATCAATAACCGATGAAAATATCGAAAAGCAGGTAATCTGATTCGATCGTCGGTAGAGTAATCGATCGACTACTGAAACTGTGGGAATTGACAAAGAACGTGAAAGAGAAATTTTACATAACCAATGTAACATAGAAAAGTGTGTGCGAAACTGGTACCGAAAATTCCCACCGTCATACAAAAAGAAGTTCGTGAAAATGTTTGTACTGACACTTTGAATACCACTGAAAATGATTCTCATTTCTTGGAAAGAATGATAACGTGTGAAGAACTTGGTTTTTCTCTTATGATACAGAAACTAAGCGGCAGTTTGGGCACTGGAAGGGCTGAACTTCACCGAGAGCGAAAAATATTCGACCGAGCAAATCGAGATTCATAGCGATGTTTTTTTTTTTCGATAGTCATGGAATTGTATAACATCATTGGGTTACTGGAGGTCAGACTATTAGTCATTATTTCCACCTTGATATTTTTGCTCAACTAAATGAGAAAATACGAAAAAAAAAAAAAGAACAGTCCGAATTGTGGAAGAACAAATCATGGTTTCTGCATCAAGACAACGCACCGGCTGGTACCACATTGCTTGTTAAGAGATCACTGGCAAAGTACACCGTCTCACTGTTATATCACCCAGCTTATTCGCCTCTTCTAGCTACATGTGAATTTTATCTAATTTCCAATGTCAAATCCGCGTTAAAAGGTACAAGATTTCAGTCCGTTGAAGTAGCGAAAGGAAAAGCGGCACGTATCGTCACGGAATTCACAGAGGAAGATTTCCAGCGCTATTTCCATCAATGAAAAATTTACATGGAGCGTGGCAGGCACAGAGGAGAGGAGTATATTGATGTCGACAATAGCTAAAAACGAATATGTACTTTTTTGAAATAAAACTTTATTCAGCAGTAGTTCTGTTATTTTGTAGCCACACCCCGTGTATAGTTTAAAAGGCTAGGGCCCCCGACGGGCAGGCTGTTCGCCGGGTGCCGGTCTTTCAATTTGACGCCACTTCGGCGACCTGCAGTCGATGAGGAGGCTAGGATGATGATGAGGACAGCATAACACCCAGTCCTTGGGGGGAGAAAATTCCCCGACCCAGCCGGGAATCGAACCCGGGCCCACGGGATTGACAATCTGTCACGCTGACCATTCAGCTACCGGGGGCGATCGACACTTCCAGTGAGGTGTCTCGATGTCTGTGGAGAAATGACAGCCCCTTCCTTCCTCGAGAGCGAAAACCAGAAAATGTAGAGAGAAGTTAGACACTGGGGTCTAGAGCGAAGTCGACTTTCTCACTCGGCTGAAAGGTGTTGCATTCGTTTCAGATTGGCACTCAGCATAGGCTAGTCAATTTCAGGAACTTTATTGTCCATAAACCATTGCCTCATGACAGGATCATTGTCAAACTCATACAAGCAATCATCGTCTTCGAACTGTTCCTCTCCTGTATGCACACACTATGTTGTAAAATGTGTTCACATCTTTCAGAAATTAGAATTTTCTTAAGCGAAATAAGGAAACCACAACCTCATCTTGAAAAACACATGCATAGCGTAATGCTGTAACCACTCATCCTTTGTATTTTACTGTTGGCACTACACATGATGGGCAGGTAAGGTTCTCCAGACATTCACCAAGCTCAAAACCTTCCATTGCCACAGGATATAGAGTGATTCATCATTTCCTGTAATGAACTGTCCAGTAGAATAGTCCTTTACACTACCTCAAGGTTCGGTTGGCACTGTGGTGTAGAGCAGGGATACTCAACTCACAGTCTTCATGCAGCCCAAAGTAAGCATCAGTGTGGTCAAAGAAGTGAGCATCTGTGCTGGTGTAAGCTGTTGCCAGCACACTGGTCACCCAAGATGAAGCGCGAAGATCGATTAGCAGGCGCTGGATCAAGCGCACCTGTCACGAGAGAGGCCAGAGACACACCCACAAGCAACACGCTGCCAACGCCCTCTCGACAGCATGTATTTAGCCCACCGCCGCTGACTGGAATTCTCACTCAGTCAATCATCCAGCTTGGCGTCTGTCAGTTTACTCGCAGAGCAGGTTTAGTTCGTCACAGGCTACGACAGTACATAGTGACTATAGCTGGTCTAGTTTACCTCAACCAGGATTTTACTTTGCGTGTGTCTTCAAGAGGACTATTGCTGCTGAGCTTCTACCACAACACATGGTGAAACGGTACAGTAGTTTCCGCTCCATAAGCAGCAGGTTTCGCTCCTCGTTCGCACTGGGAAGTACAAACGGAGGCGGCTCCGCCGCCAATTTATTGCACGACGCTGCCGGTCGGTCCATGTGGACGGATGGAGAATGCATTATGCTTCGCCGTCCGGAGTGGCCGTCCGGTTCTAGGCGCTACAGTCTGGAACCGGGCGACCGCTACGATCGCAGGTTCGAATCCTGCCTCGGGCATGGATGTGTGTGATGTCCTTAGGTTGTTGTTGTTGTGGTCTTCAGTCCTGAGACTGGTTTGATGCAGCTCTCCATGCTACTCTATCCTGTGCAAGCTTCTTCATCTCCCAGTACCTACTGCAACCTACATCCTTCTGAATCTGCTTAGTGTATTGATCTCTTGGTCTCCCTCTACGATTTTTACCCTCCACGCTGCCCTCCAATGCTAAATTTGTGATCCCTTGATGCCTCAAAACATGTCCTACCAACCGATCCCTTCTTCTAGTCAAGTTGTGCCACAAACTTCTCTTCTCCCCAATCCTACTCAATACCTCCTCATTAGTTACGTGATCTACCCACCTTATCTTCAGCATTCTTCTGTAGCACCACATTTCGAAAGCTTCTATTCTCTTCTTGTCCAAACTGGTTATCGTCCATGTTTCACTTCCATACATGGTTACACTCCACACAAATACTTTCAGAAACGACTTCCTGACACTTAAATCTATACTCAATGTTAACAAATTTCTCTTCTTCAGAAACGATTTCCTTGCCATTGCCAGTCTACATTTTATATCCTCTCTACTTCGACCATCATCAGTTATTTTATTCTCTAAATAGCAAAACTCCTTTACTACTTTAAGTGTCTCATTTCCTAATCTAATCCCCTCAGCATCACCCGATTTAATTTGACTACATTCCATTATCCTCGTTTTGCTTTTGTTGATGTTCATCTTATATCCTCCTTTCAAGACACTGTCCATTCCGTTCAACTGCTCTTCCAAGTCCTTTGCTGTCTCTGACAGAATTACAATGTCATCGGCGAACCTCAAAGTTTTTATTTATTCTCCATGGATTTTAATACCTACTCCGCATTTTTCTTTTGTTTCCTTTACTGCTTGCTCAATATACAGATTGAATAACATCGGGGAGAGGCTACAACCCTGTCTCACTCCTTTCCCAACCACTGCTTACCTTTCATGCCCCTCGACTCTTATAACTGCCATCTGGTTTCTGCACAAGTCGTAAATAGCCTTTCGCTCCCTGTATTTTACCCCTGCCACCTTCAGAATTTGAATGAGAGTATTCCAGTTAACGTTGTCAAAAGCTGTCTCTAAGTCTACAAATGCTAGAAACGTAGGTTTGCCTTTTCTTACTCTTTCTTCTAAGATAAGTCGTAAGGTTAGTATTGCCTCACGTGTTCCAACATTTCTACGGAATCCAAACTGATCTTCCCCGAGGTCCGCTTCTACCAGTTTTTCCATTCGTCTGTAAAGAATTCACGTTAGTATTTTGCAGCTGTGACTTATTAAACTGATAGTTCGGTAGGTTTCACATCTGTCAACACCTGCTTTCTTTGGGATTGGAAGTATTATATTCTTCTTGAAGTCTGTGGGTATTTCGCCTGTCTCATACATCTTGCTCACCAGATGGTAGAGTTTTGGCATGCCTGGCTCTCCCAAGGCCATCAGTATTTCTAATGGAATGTTGTCTACTCCCGGGGCCTTGTTTCGACTCAGGTCTTTCAGTGCTCTGTCAAACTCTTCACGCAGTATCTTGTCTCCCATTTCATCTTCGTCTACATCCTCTTCCATTTCCATAATATTGTCCTCAAGTACATCGCCCTTGTATAAACCCTCTATATACTCCTTCCACCTTTCTGCCTTCCCTTCTTTGCTTAGAACTGGGTTGTCATCTGAGCTCTTGATATTCATACAAGTGGTTCTCTTCTCTCCAAAGGTCTCTTTAATTTTCCTGTAGGCAGTATCTATCTTACCCCTAGTGAGACAAGCCTCTACATCCTTACATTTGTCCTCTAGCCATCCCTGCTTAGCCATTTTGCACTTCCTGTCGATCTCATTTTTGAGACATTTGTATTCCTTTTTGTCTACTTCATTTACTGCATTTTTATATTTTCTCCTTTCATCAATTAAATTCTATATTTCTTCTGTCACCCAAGGATTTCTACTAGCCCTCGTCTTTTTACCTACTTGATCCTCTGCTGCCTTCATTACTTCATCCCTCAAAGCTACCCATTCTTCTTCTACTGTATTTCTTTCCCCCGTTCCTGTCAATTGTTCCCTTATGCTCTCCCTGAAACTCTGTACAACCTCTGGTTCTTTCAGTTTATCCAGGTCCCATCTCCTTAAATTCCCGCCTTTTTGCAGTTTCTTCAGTTTCGATCTGCAGTTCATAACCAATAGATTGTGGTCAGAATCCACATCTGCCCCTGGAAATGTCTTACAGTTTAAAACCTGGTTCCTAAATCTCTGTCTTACCATTATGTAATCTATCTGATACCTTTTAGTATCTCCAGGATTCTTCCAGGTATACAACCTTCTTTCATGATTCTTGAACCAAGTGTTAGCTATGATTAAGTTATGCTCTGTGCAAAATTCTACAAGGCGGCTTCCTCTTTCATTTCTTCCCCCTAATCCATATTCACCTACTATGTTTCCTTCTCTCCCTTTTCCTACTGACGAATTCCAGTCACCCATGACTATTAAATTTTCGTCTCCCTTCACTACCTGAATAATTTCTTTTATCTCATCATACATTTCACCAATTTCTTCATCATCTGCAGAGCTAGTTGGCATATAAACTTGTACTACTGTAGTAGGCATGGGCTTTGTGTCTATCTTGGCCACAATAATGCTTTCACTATGCTGTTTGTAGTAGCTAACCCACACTCCTATTTTTTTATTCATTATTAAACCTACTCCTGCATTACCCATATTTGATTTTGTATTTATAACCCTGTAATCACCTGACCAAAAGTCTTGTTCCTCCTGCCACCGAACTTCACTAATTCCCACTATATCTAACTTTAACCTATCCATTTCCCTTTTTAAATTTTCTAACCTACCTGCCCGATTAAGGGATCTGACATTCCACGCTCCGATCCGTAGAATGCCAGTTTTCTTTCTCCTGATAACGACGTCCTCTTGAGTAGTCCCCGCCCGGAGATCCGAATGGGGGACTATTTTACCCCCGGAATATTTTACCCAAGAAGACGCCATCATCATTTAATCATACAGTAAAGCTGCATGTCCTCGGGAAAAATTACGGCTGTAGTTTCCCCTTGCTTTCAGCCGTTCGCAGTACCAGCACAGCAAGGCCGTTTTGGTTAATGTTACAAGGCCAGATCAGTCAATCATCCAGACTGTTGCCCCTGCAACTACTGAAAAGGCTGCTGCCCCTCTTCAGGAACCACATGTTTGTCTGGCCTCTCAACAGATACCCCTACGGTACGGCCATCTGTATCGCTTGAATGTGAATCTGCACGTGAACTTTCTTTATCCTCCTCCCACCTTTCCATAAAGCGTGGCCAAATACTAGTTGAGAAACAGCAGAAGTAGTTCTGTAGTATAGTAGTGCCAACCTTACTCCTGGGTAGGGAATCAGAGATACAGCACAGGCAGGTCGAAGTCAAAGACGTTCCAGTATGATAATATTTGGGGTGGAGAGGCTGGTCACGGCCAAGTGGTTCGACAGGAAGACCTCTGGGTACCCGCCATATTCTAGGAGTTCTACAGAAGACGGGTAAGTGAGCAGACGTGCCCTCAGTGCGTCTGTCTCGATGTACACAGGAAGAAAGGTATTTGAATATTTGAACTAATTCTTTTATTTCCAGTTTCAGATTATGTAGGGAAATGAATGTACGTAATGATTGCTTTCTCGTTTATTTCGGAAATTCTGTGTGGAAACAGAGTCGGCTCCCATCCTTTGTACAAAGCCACACGGTGTCGCAAGCTGCAAAGTTCACAAATTCTATCGCGTAAACCGAGTGCAAAGCAGTATATTCAAACGCGAATGATTTAATTTGGTCGAAAAATTGAACTGTAAAAATGTTTCTTTGTGTGAAGGGGGTCTTAGAACACGTGGTGTGCCCCATGCTAGTAATAGTGAACGTGATTGAGCATTGGGTAGCCAAATTATAAAATCGAACGGTCACACTAATTCGCCGCCTTATGGCATAGTTAAATTAGTGGTCGTTTCCACTCCCATTATAGCTGTGTGTACTGTAGTCCCACGTGGTCGATCGTTCGTTGCCGGAGGGCACGAGTTTCAAATAGCGACCAAATAGACATCGCTCCGCCAAACTCCTTCGACCCCCCCCCCCCCCCGTGTTAATGTATCTGGTCCGCAGTTTGCCCGTTATCCTCCTCTCACATAGTTCTATGTAAAGTAATGGTAGAATTTAGTGGTGCACATTTGGAGAAACGCAGTTCCGTCTTGTCCGTAAAACAATAATGTGCGTGCTGATTAGCATACAATATAGCCGAGCTATACGTTGTAAAAATGTAATCTCTGTAAGCTGGAATACTTACTGTAATCGCTGTACAGTCGAATGATTATATTTAAAATAAATAGGTTAACAGTGGTCATCAATTTTTAACATACCCTAAAAATCACAAAGGAGTCAAGTTAAAAGAGTTCATTTAAAATAAAAGATATAGAACGCAGCGACCCACACATCAGCGTGTGAGCCCTCGAGCCCCTTGCCTAGTAACGTGCAAAATAGGGCACGCTCTATTCTCTAGGTAGCGCTCTCAAGCTCCCCTCCCTTGTTATCAAAAAAATAGTTCAAATGGCTCTGAGGACTATGGGACTTAACATCTGAGGTCATCAGTCCCCTAGAACTTAGAACTACTTAAACCTAACTAACCTAGGGACATCACACACATCCATGCCGGAGGCAGGATTCGAACCTGGGACCGTAGCGGTCGCGCGGTTCCAGACTGCAGCGCCTAGAACCGCTCGGCCACCCCGGCCGGCCCCAGCTATCCGTTGCGCCATTTTCAATCAGGGCTAGTTGCAATGACTACCTCTTTTAATAATGCGGATGTCAGGTGTCGGTTTTCCCCTGGTTGTGAACCAGTACAGAAACAAGAAAATCCACAAAAATCACGAGGGCTGCGTAAAGCAGAAATACGAGCGTTGCCGGAGGGCTTTAAGCAAGTACGGGCAAAAGCATAGTTTTCTCCACAACAAAACGGTTAACTTTCATCTGCCGTCCCTATGCCAGGAGCCTTGACGGGAATCTTTCAATGGGCTCTATTCAAGTTAAGTAAAGTATCCAGTTCATGGAAACAAAGAACCCTATTAATCCACGCGTGCATTTGTGTTGTAGAAAGAGGATAGCGGCCACCCATATCCCCTCTCTTGCTTCCTTGCGGTACGAGACTCTGCAGCATCTATCACACGATCGCAGGGGAAGGAGAATATATAAATCAATTTATGTAGGGGTGGATGGGGGGGGGGGGGGGGAACTGTTCGACCATTGTACCGCGTCCTTTTTAACTTCCTACGCGCAGTCATGGTACTAGCTGAGCTGCTGGTAAAACTTCCGAACTCACGAATGATTCGTTCCGTTGATTTCATGAGATTTTTTGCAAGCAACACCAGCGATGTTCCACGGCCCCTGTCCTCCAGTATATGAGTTCTCCGTTGTCTTTGTTTAGCTGTGGTTCTTCCTTCGCGTTTCCACTTCAGAATCACATCACCAGTAGTCGATATGGGCAACTTTCGAAGGGGTGAAATGTTCCTGATCGACCTGTTACGCAGGTGACATCCGACGACTAATCCACGACCGAACTCACTGAGCTCTTTTGACCAACCTGTTCTGCTAGTATTGCTTCTCTACCGGCAACACAACACTCCCCGCTTCCTTTTGATACTGGCGGGTCCACCTCTCGTCGTTAACTAGGGGTCCATTCCGGAGAACATAAGATGTCCGGATACTTTTTATCAGCTAGTGTACACAGGGGCCGAAGGAAAGTATGGAAATATCAGAAACACAACACATTATCATGCCTAATGCGGTACAGGAAAACGGTTGGAATTCAAAACAGCTTCCAGCAGTCTCGAAATGGATAAGTACAGGTCCTGTGTGGTTCTCATGCGAATATGATACCATTGTTCCTGCAAAACTACGACAAGTTCAGGTAACAATGAAGGAGGTGGATGGCGATCGCGCACCATTCAGTAAAAAGTAAACCACAAAGGCTCAGTAATATTTAGATCTCGTGACTGTGGTCACTAGGTGAGACGCGGAAATTCAACCTCGACTTCACAAAACCAGTGCTGCACGATGCGAGCTGTACGACCAGGGGCCCTGTGACCTTGGAACACAGCATCACCACTGGGGATAAAACATCGTACCATGGGATTCAAATGATCAGCCAAAATGGTCACATGATCCTTTGGAATAATGCGACCTTCGGAGCCACCAGGGGGCCCACAGTATGATATGGCTCCCTAACTCGTCACCAGACACCCGAATTTTGTAAAATTAAACTCATCCAGCTAAGTAACATTTTTTCATTGCTCCACAGGCCGCCCTTTCTCCATATCCTCTTGTACTAGTCCACGAAACCTGTAATCTCTACAGTAGTCCTCTGTGCTCATGACTAACAGCTCTTGTGACATGTTCGGAGCTATTTCCAAGCAAAAAGACATCGCGACTGGCTTATAACATGCACTAAACTGAACGAAACACCAGTAAATTAAGGAAAGTAATGGAAAGTGTTTGATATGCTTTCAGTCAAAACTCCTACCCCAACCATCCCACCCACACAATAGCAGGCCTGTCCCTTCCACTCTACCAAAGCCAATCACTTCACGTCCTACTTGGAAGTCAACTTCATCATTGCACGTGACCTGTAGTTTGATCAGTCCATGGATCTCTATATCCATGAAATAAGATAGGAATCCCACATTCGTACTAAATACTGGAGACACATGCACACTTCCTCGCCTTCATCATCCGTTTGCTTCTCCCAACTAAATCTCTTTCGCATGTCTCTTTCTTTCTCTAGATCGCCTATAAGTTTATTATATGAACCGGGAAGACCAGCCCCAAAACGCAAAATCCTACCTACTAATCAGCCATCCAGGCACCTTCACGTGCCACTACACCTACATCTCACCTTCTCTGTGACTTCCATACCTTTTCCATCCTCTCCCTCAGCAACGTCAAACGACTCCCACTTACAACTATGAAATTGGCCCCTACATGTACTCTTCCTACCAGCCACAGCCTACAACGCTCCATCTTACCGGAGGCTATCCTATCGTATTTTCCTCTTTCTCCCTGCTCCCCCCCCCCCCCCCCCCCCCCCCCCGAAAAAATCAGTACAATATGCCTCCTGCTGTTCTTCGTGATACCGTTACGGAAAACATGAATTTCATCTCCATTGTGAACTTAACTGTTTTTGATACCCCACCAGCACCACCATTATATCATATCAGCAGAATCATAGTCATCTGTATGTACTCTCTTAAGAAAAAATGATGCACCACTAAGGAATTATCCGAGTGGAACGGAAATCGGTAGATGTGATGTACATCTACAGACAAACAAATGATTACAGTTTCAGATAACTTCGATGATTTATTCAAGAGAAGCAGCTTCGAAAATTGAGGACATCAGCAACGTTTTGGTCCACCTCTGGTCCTTATGCGAGTAGGTATTTGGTTTTGCATTCATTGATAGAGTTGTTGGATGTCCTCTTGGGGGGATATCGTGCCAAATTCTGTCCAGTTGGTGCGTTAGGTCATCAAAATCCCGAGATGGTTGGAGGGCTCCGCCGATAATGATCCAACGTTCTCAGTTGGGAAGAAATCCGGCGATCTTGCTGGCCAAGGTAGGTTTCGGCATTGCACGAAGATAGGCAATAAAACTCTCGTTGTGTGCGAACGAGCATTATCTTGCTGAAATGAAATCCGAGGATTGCTTGTCATGAAGGTAACAACAAATGGAGGGGGGGGGGGGGGGTAGAATATCGTCAACGTACCGCTGTGCTGGAAGAGTACCGCAGATGACAACCAAAGGACCCTGCTCTGAAAAGAGATGGCACCCCAGACTACTCTTGGTTGTCGGACCGATGGCGGGCGGCAGTCAGGTTGGTATCTCACCACTGTCTGGAATCTCTTTGACTGGAGTATAATTGTCTTTGGCTATGACTCCGCTTCGAACTGAGCCCCAACGAACAGCAGAGACACATCCGGAGACGCCCCGTACATAGCTGGGGTACCAATCTAACTGTCACCCGCCATACGCCCGACACCCAGGAGTGATGGTCTGGGGTGCCATTTCTATACATCAGCAGGACTCCTTTGGTCTTCATCCGCGTCACCCGTACACCAGAACTGTACATCGACGATATTCTACAACCCATTTTGTGGCCCTTCATGGTAAGCAATTCTGGGCTTACATTTTAGCAAGATAATGCCCACTCGCACATGGCGAGATTTTCTACTGCTTGTTTTGGTGCGTGACAAACCTCTCCTTAGCCAGCATGGTCACCGGTTCTCTCTCCAATTGAGAACGTTTGGAGCATTATGGGCAGGGCCCTCCAACCATCTCGGGATTTTCACGACCTAACGCGCCAGTTGGACAGAATTTGGCACTATATTCCTAGGAAGGACATCCAACAATTCTATCAATCAAGACCAAGCCGAATAACTGCTTGCATAAGAGCCAAATGTGGGCTGAAGTGTTACTGACTAGTTCAATTTATGAAGTTCTTTCTCTTGAATACATCATTTCTGAAATCGTAATCATTTACTGCCTTTTCCTGCTGCTAGTTACGTTATTTATCCCATACGCGTTTCGGCTTCTCCTGTTCTAAGGCATCATCAGTGGGATCTATAACAATACAGTTTTGTTAGTTTTAGATTATTAAACAGTCCACTTCACGATTTTTTGTAAAACATGGAATTACTTACGATTTGCTGATCTGCGTTTCCTCACATGTGGTCTGGAGGTCGCACTACCACTTTTATAACTGCGATATAATCACATCTTTGTGTTCTCGCCTTCCACACACTGTTCACCATGATTATCACTCTTTTTTGTGGCGGACTAATGTTCTTTTGTCACTTGATACAACTATTTCGTCGTGCACTGTTTTTCACAACGTAAATATTGCGACTCCATTACGTGTTTCACCTTCTTTGGTATGTTTACCTATTTGTTGCTAACCTAAAGAAGTATACGTTCGAGACTAACTTGTATTTATGATGTTTATACCGTGTGTGTGTATGAGTGAGAGAGAAAGGGGGATAGAGAGGACGAGATTTTTTTTTTTTTTGAGGGGGGTGGGGGGGGGGGTGTACTAGCTGTTAGCGAGTGTTTGAAAACTTTGGTGACAGCTGATTTGACTTTACGTTTCAATATTCCGTGGAGGGGTTCATGGATGAGTGAGTGTAAAGATGTTGGGTTCTATTATTATTATGTTGGACAGTATTATTATATTAATACTTTCTGCGAACGTTATTTTATTATTTTATCTATTAGTGTAAATAATGTATCGCTTGGCATGTGTAGTTGGTCATTCAACAGGATTTTCCTCTCTGCTTTGGTTTTCTGTATGTGGTAATTTTCTTGCATGGATAGGAGGCGTTTTTTATTGTTGATTCTAATTATTTTCATGTCATCTTCTCTAGTAGTTGGTTTGTCGTCATTCTCTCTCTAAAACTAACAAAACTCTACCGTTATAATTGCACTGATGATGCCTTAGAACAGGAGAAGGCGAAACGCATATGGGATAAATAAAGTAACTAGCAGCAGGAAAAGGCAGTTTTGTTTACAAAACAAGTATTTATATGCTTGATGCGGAGGATGGACACACAAACAAACTCGTAGTCATTTGTTTGTGTACACATGCACATCACATCAACCGATTTTTGTCCCATTCGGATGATTCCTTCGTGGTGCGTCCTTTTTTGCCTTAGGGTTTATTTTAACACCGGTCAGTATTGAAAGGCTGTCAAACTGCCATCTACGTATTATTTTAAAACCAAAATTATGGTCTCATTTGTTTCGTGTATTTCAATGTTTGCAAATGTGTAACACAACTGTGGCCGTAGGGTGGTTTTATCTGCTGCCAGTCTACCCCTTTGTGTGGAATTGAAACACCAATAAAAGGAAGAAAACCAAAGACTTTGGCATCTGTTCGTCGAGAATCGGCCACTGTCTTTCATCTGCAGATGGCGACCAGGTAGAATGCTGAAATACAGTGTAAGTTGGTTTTAGGATCAGACAGCAAACATCAGAAGAGTACCATGTTTATTTTTTATTTGCTTGATTAGATAGCTTAAATTAGATTGTTTAGTTTTATTATTATTTCTCAACTAACATACATTTAATAAAAACGTTTAATGTCAAATTTTATTGAAAGAAACACTCATACTCATAAAAGCAATACTCTTTCACGATTCATTCTTTACGCAAGAATTGTGTGGTTTAGCCTTGGAATTCCATGAGAACCTCCTATTCTTTTTCATTGTTTGCGCGACAAACTTGTTGAGAGTTATTAGCGCCACCTGTCTAGGATGCAGTGCTGGTGTCCTTCACTATCGGTCGAGGACGGCAGCTTGTTGGGATATCTTCGATGGCTAAGATCCAAGAGCATCCGTTCATATATCAAGAGCTTTTCACCAGACTGGAGAGGTTTGTGAAGAAGACGAGAATCATCTTTAATCGATACGATGTTCGGCATAAACCTTGCCTTCATACACCCTGAAAGATTGTGAGTCCAGTAAAGAAATTGGGTAATCCATCTTCAACGCTGTATCATACCTGTATGTGTCCTAAGCCGATAAGGATTTCATTTCAAATCAGGTATTTGTAACCGTTTCAAACGTGCATGTGACGCATTGTCGAGGATGTGGCTTTGCTTCTCATTTGGCAGCTGGACCCTTCATTGGATGTTTAGAGTTGTCAGTTGCTTCTTGTTAGTGTCATTGGAGTAGCATGTATTCTGACGTCTGATCGTTATTGCGGTGGTGTCTTGTATGTAAATCATTCGATCGTCCGACTGGAAGGAAGAAATGTGGTTACAGTAGCGTGTGTGTGTGTGGTTTGGGTATCTTATGGGCGCCCAACGGCGAGGTTATCAGCTCCCTAACGATGATTAAAATAAACGAATGTGGATAAGAACGAAAACTGTCGTACACGGATGCACCGAAATGACCACACAATTACTCTATCGCACAAAATAGCAAAATAGCAAAACACAGAAGAGCTAAAAGAACAGCACAGGGATATGTGACTGGCTGACCACTTAAACGTCCGTCCCCGATAGCTGATTGGTCAGCGCGACAGACTGTCAATCCTAAGGGCCTGGGTTCTATTCCAGGCTGGGTCGGAGATTTTCTCTGCTCTGGGACTGGGTGTTGTGTTGTCCTAATCATCATCATCTCATCCCAAAAAAAATGGTTCAAATGGCTCTGAGCACTATGGGACTTAACATCTGTGGTCATCAGTCCCCTAGAACTTAGAACTACTTAAACCTAACTAACCTAAGGACATCACACGCATTCATGCCCGAGGCAGGATTCGAACCTGCGACCGTAGCGGTCACGCGCCTAGAACCGCACGGCCACACCGGCCGGCCCATTTCATCCCCATCGACGCGCAAGTTGCCGAAGTGGCGTCAGATCGAAAGACTTGCACCAGGCGAGCGGTCTACCCGACAGGAGGCCCTTGTCACACGACATTAATTAAACCACTTAAACAAAAAACTTGGGTGAGACAGCCACCCTGTTGACACTTTCAAAACATCTCCCCAAAATCTTGTGAAAAACGTGGGACAATTCAAAAAACTTTAAAACACGAACCACATTCGTTTGATCATTGAATAACATAGATTGCAGATCCGCCGGCAAATCCACTGCCGTCCGCTGGTCAGCAGATAAAATGCAGTCCAATAAAATGTGGTACGCCGTGATCTTCACGCCACAAGCACCACACATCGGAGGGTCCTCTCGCCGGAGTAAAAATCCATGCGTCATAGTGCTGTGGTCAATGCGAAGACGAGTAATGAGGACCTCGTTGTCGGTCACTTCTGGCCACTCATGTTCCCAGCGATACAGGACTTTATACCGCAACAGCGAGGTGAGGGCATGCAGTGGGACGGCACATTGAAAGACCTGACGGTCACGACAAGCCTCCTTGGCTGCTCGATCAGCCCTTTCATTCCCCAGAATTCCCACGTGCCCTGGTACCCAGCAGAAAGACACCTCCTTCCCCAGTCACTGTCGTTGGAGGAGGGCGTCCTGGATAGTCTCGCTTACAGTAGCAAGCGACTACTTAGTCTCGCCTAGTCGACGACAATGTTATTAGAGACGAAGCTCTAGCTCAGTTGAATGAGGAATAGAGAAGCAAAAATCAGTACTTTCTTTGGAGAACCACCTGTCTGGAATGATTCGGGAAGCCCACTGGAAAATCTAAGCCATGTTGGCTACAGGGCCATTTTAATCAACATTCTATGGAACAGAGTCTTCAGGTGGATGCTCGATTGGCTCCTGCAACGGGTTCACGTGCAATAGCCTCTACAATTCTGTTACAACCTAGCGAGATGCTGCAGTGGCGAAAGTTGTGGACGAGCGTAGTTCAAATCCTTATACAGCCATTCTCATTTAAGTTTTCCATGCTTTCCGCAGATCGATTAAGATGAATGCCAGGATGGCTCCTTTGAAAAGTAAATACAGTTTGCCTACACTAGCTAGTACTTTTTCTCTAAAGACGACGATCAATCGAATTTTGTCAACCGCAATGTCCTATTCCTTGCTATTTCCATGGTAGCATATTGCCTCTCTCAGATCTGTCACATCCCATTATCGTCTACGTTTGCTTCTTTTCCCTCCTAGCTTGTCTTCAATGACAGAATTTTGCAGGGAACTTTTCTTTAAAATATTTCCGACCCATTTCGCTTTCCTAATTTTTATTTGCAGAGTGAACATGGACTCTACCGACAAAATTCCAAAAGTTATTCGAGTATATTTTTCTGAGTATTTTGGTATAAATATCCTCTGGTATCCAATGCCTCGTAACTGAAACATAATTTAACTACGATTTATTCGGTTTCTTACCCAGTTACCTTTATTGCTCTCAAAATATCTTCACAACAGTGAAAAGTACGTAATTTGCAATCACAAAGACATGTAACACAAAACATGGTGTAATGGGGTCGTCGTCGTTGCGGGTGCAGTCGTCCGCTGCTGTGGCCGAGCGGTTCTAGGCGCTTCAGTCCGGAACCGCGCTGCTGTTACGGTCGCAGATTCGAATCCTGCCTCGTACATGTATATGTGTGATGTCCTTAGGTTAGTTAGGTTTAAGTAGTTCTAAGTCTAGGGGAATTATGACCTCAGATGTTAAGTCCCATTGTACTTAAGCCATTTGAACCATTTGAGCGGGTGCAGTTCAGCACACAGCTTGGGGTAAAAAGTTCAGAGACTGATTTTATTGCTTGCATATAAACGACGTCAGCACTGTGAAAGATGTGGCTGCTTAAACTAGCAACTACAAACAACCGATGTGCATTCGACCAGCCAGTTGGAGCATACACTGTTAGACAATGGACGTGGGGCTGGTGTTTGTCAACGCCATTGTCTCACGAATCACAATGGAACGTCTCTAAATCAAGTGCTTAAGGCATTCTCTAGAATAGTTTGAATAACAGAAAAGTGTGTCCAAAGTTCGTCCCGCACTCTTTGACTCCCAAAACCAAAACAATGACGAGTGGACGCCTGACGCTGCTTGGCTGAAAAGCAAAACGTGAACTGTTCTGTCCCGGAGAAAATAATCACGGATGATGAGACTTGATGTTATCAACATGAACCTGGCTGAGAACGACATGAAGGGTCAACGCTTTGACGACATACGGGACATTCAAGCCAAGGTGGTGTGCGATTTGAGCATATTCCCATGGAAGGACATTTATGACAGTTTTACATGATTGTTAAATCTTTTGTGCGTAGTACTCATGCTGGGGATAGTACACAGAACACCGTAAGCATTCAAACCACGTATTTAATTTTTCTCTATTTTTTTTACTAACCCAGTGTCGAAAGTTTTTGAATATTATTCATAGTGGATATTATTAACCAGCGGAAAAATGCTGCTATCCGAGCACAAAAAATGCTAATATGCGTATGTACCTGTTTATTTTAAAAGACTCTGAGCGAAATGTGGGTTACCAGCTGCTTCTTTCTACCTTCCTCAGCACCTTAAAAAAATATCGGAACTATTTTGGAGAGTGAACATATTCAGTGACATGTGATATATTAAATTAAATTATTTACATTAAAATGTTGTGCTGCCCTTCCACTGCGCTCAATGAACTCATACAAGTGGTGGATATCTACCAATTATCCATGAACTCCTTTCATACTAATGTGCAGCGCTGTTAACGTACAACTAACACTACCGGGAAAGCAAGACTGGGCCAGAATCAAAAACGTGCCCGTTACTGTTGTCAACAGCAAGTACGGTGACCGAGTAGAACTAGTTTGAACTCCGCGATACATCATGGTCCCCTGGACATTACAAATGGCGAGACAAGGTTCTCAAAATGTTCGCGATCACCAAGGGCTGTGCAAGTGCTTCCATGTCGGCCAGAAGGTTGGTAAGGATTTCTTGTGAGAGGGAGTCCCATTCCTCCACCAGCATAGTTGACAACTGGTGGCTGGTCGTTGGTACACGTGGACGTGCTGCAGCATGTCCACCCAACGTGCTAGATGGGATTTAAATCAGCGGAGTGTGCAATACCACAATCACTTTTGGGATCCTGTATCCTTTTCCAGTCTCATCCCCACTCTCCCAAAGGGGGAGTATATATGCAACATCAGTAATTCAGAGCAATTGAAACTGCTGCTTTGACTGTGTCTTTTCTGGTTATCTGGATTCAAATACACCGTAGTTTTTTTGTGCAGCAAATTAGTAATTTGCTCTAATTTAAGCTATTGTTTTGACATTGTTTACGTTGAGCCTCACTAGTATGTAGAATGAAGGAAGCATTTTGTATTAAAAGCTAATGTACCCTCACAATTTGCACGTAATACGAACTACGGGCACATGGTAGGAATAAAATTGCTATTGTAATTATGGTGCAATTAATGATTAAAGTTCCGATATTTCTATGCTTTTTTACCTCAAAAAACTATTTGTATCCACAATAAAACATGGACGATAAATAGTTTAGACAAGAAGAGAATAGAAGCTTTCGAAATGTGGTGCTACAGAAGAATGCTGAAGATTAGATGGGTAGATCACATAACTAATGAGAAGGTACTGAATAGAATTGGGGAGAAGAGGAGTTTGTGGCACAACTTGACTAGAAGAAGGGATCGGTTGGTAGGACATGTTCTGAGGCATCGAGGGATCGCCAATTCAGTACTGGAGGGCAGCGTGGAGGGTAAAAATCGTAGAGGGAGACCACGAGATGAATACACTAAACAGATTCAGAAGGATGTATGTTGCAGTAGGTACTGGGAGATGAAGAAGTTTGCACAGCATAGAGTAGCATGGAGAGCTGCATCAAACCAGTCTCAGGACTGAAGACCACAACAACAACAACAACAACAATAAAAATATGACATGATCATTTTTCAGTCAGAATTAAGCATACTCACGTTTCAATTGGTGTTACTTAACAGAACTCTAATTACGACTATACAGAAATGTAAAACTTTACTCGTGCAAAATTTAATTAGTTGAATCTAGGCACTGGCCGCTGTGGCCGAGCGGTTCTAGGTGCTTCAGTCCGGAACCGCGCGACCGCTACGGTCGCAGGTTCGAATCCTGCCTCGGGCATGGATGTTTGTGATGTCCTTAGGTTAGTTAGGTTCAAGTAGTTCTAAGTTCTAGGGGACTGATGACCTCAGATGTTCAGCCCCATAGTGCTTAGAGCCATTTGAACCATTTGAATCTAGGCCTTCTGTGCAATAAAACTAATTGCTCTGTTAACCTGAAAATGATAAGATGATATTCCTTTAAGTCAGTAAAATAATATATGCAAAGTAAAGAAATACATCGTCGCAGTGATAAAACACCTAATTTATAGTCTTAATAGAAACAGATTCTTTCCTATCTTTGTATGATATTATTCACTTTTATTTGATGCAAATGTCTATGTAATTTGGGAAAATGTATGTAAAAACTTTAATTGTATAAATCCCAAATTCAATATGTAACAATGACAGTAATTGTTTAAAACCATAAAAATAGAGGCTATTTGTGCGCCGCCCTAGGTCAGTCTTAAGTCAGTCTTGGAGCGCATTTCGTTTTAATAGCATGTAGTCAGGCTTTGCAGTTTCGCCTCCGAACATCTAGCATGCGAAATAAAATTCTCTGTGAACAAGAAGTACTCAAACTTATTTCTACCATTGCATGATTCCCGTGTGGCGATGCAGTAAGATTAAGATGATCCTACAGCAGCATTAAGAAGCAGCACCCCGGATTACACAAGATACACATTATTTTATTGGTGGAGGATAAAACAGGCTATATTAATCATTATTTTTCTTGTACTAAGCAACGATACACATCCCAAACTTCACCCACAAAAACATGTTTTTTGCCATGTTATATATCCGAATATTCTCTCACTTCAAGAGCTCCTCTAGTTGCACTGTTCGATGCACTGAAAAAGAGGCACATGGGGGAAGGAGTACAGTATCACAATAACGTTAACCGATGATTGTAACATGTTGAAAGATTTGGAGGTCAGAACGCCCATGCAGTATCATCCCTCTCACTCCATTGTAGCTGGACCACCCAAACGATTATTTTGATAGTGTTTCTGGGCTCACTACCTGTTCCCACTCTCTCCTTCTGAGGGAACGTCCAGCAGTTATCAACTGCGCTGCAGGAAGAATGGCACGTCCTAGCAAAAAAACTCTTTAACAGCCTTTTGGCCAGCATGGGAACATCTTGCAGAGCATCCATTACGATCCTTGGGGACCACAGTACTACACAATCAAAAAAAGTTTTCCATCACCGCGGTTCCAAGAACTCCAGAACCTGAACAGATAATTGGAATAGAAATCAACATAAACATCATTTCCGCCCTTTTTATTGTCCATGAAAACCACACATTGCATGTTGTACCAACATGCAGCGAGACCTTCAGAGGTGGTGGTCCAGATTTCTGTACACACCAGTACCTCTGATACCCAGTAGCCCATCCCCTTGCATTGATGCATGCCTGTATTCGTTGTGGCATACTATCCACAAGTTCATCAAAGCACTGTTGGTCAGGATTGTCCCACTTCTCAACGGCGATTGGGCGTAGATCCTTCAGAGTGGTTGTTGGGTCACATCGTCCATAAATAGCCCTTTTCAGTCTATCCCACGCATGTTCGATATGGTTCTTGTCTGGAGAACATGCTGGCCACTCTAGTCGAGCGATGTCGTTATCCTCAAGGAAGTCATTCACAAGATGTGCACGATGGGGGTGCGAATTGACGTCCATGAAGACGAATTCCTCACCTATATGCTGCCGATATGGTTCAGTATCGGTCGGAGGATGGCATTCACGTATCGTGTAGATGCTACGGCGCCTTCCATGACCACCAGCGGCGTACGTCGGCCCCACATAATGGCGCCCCAGAACAGCAGGAAACCACCACCTTGCTGCACTCGCTGGGTTGTGTGTCTAAGGCGTTCAGCCTGACTGGGTTGCCTCCAAACACGTCTCTGACGATAGTCTGGTTGAAGGCATATGCGAGACTCATCGGTGAAGAGAACATTATGCCAATCCTGAGCAGTCCATTCGGTATGTTCTTGGGCCCATCTGTACCGCGCTGCATAGTGTGGTTGTTGCAAAGATGGACCTCGCCATGGACGTCGGTACTGAAAGTGCGCATCATGCAGCGCATTGCGCACAATTTGAGTCACGTATCCACCTATGGCTGCACGAAAAGCATTATTCAACATGGTGGCGTTGCTGTCAGGGTTTCTCCTAGCCATAATCCGTAGGTAGCGGTCATCCACTGCAGTAGCAGCCTTTGGGCGGCCTCAGCGAGGCATGTCATCAACAGTTCCTGTCTTTCTGTATCTCCTCCATGTCCAAACAACATCGCTTTGGTTCACTCCGAGACGCTTTCCTGCAAAAAGTAACAATGCGGACGCGATCGAACTGCGGTATTGACCGTCTAGGAGTGGTTGAACTACAGACAACGCGAGTCGTGTACCTCCTTCCTGGTGGAATGGCTGGAACTGATCCGCCGTCGGACCCCCTGCGTCTAATAAGAGCTGTTCATGCATGGTCGTTTACATCTGTGGGTGGGTTTAGTCACATCTCTGAACAGTCAGACGGACAGTGTCTATGATACAAAATCCACAGTCAACGTCTGTCTTCAGGAGTTCTGGGAACCGCGGTGATTCAAAACATTTTTTGATGTGTGTATTACGAACTATGTCCTTCCTTTTGTAATGTCCGTAAACTATCATGAACAACGGCGAATTCAACGTAATTACTGTCTTTGAATGAAAGTTTCATTTCTGTTCATCTCACGTGGTCCGAGTGTCATCGAGCTGTGTTACTCCGTAGTGACAAATCACGCCAACGTTACTTTGCGCACCAGCGTATTTTGTAGTAACAACGTTGTTTCCTGAGCACTACGTAATTGACAAGGCGGTCTTTTTTTGTGGGTGAAGCAGAACGCAGGGAATAGTTTCAGCTGTCTAATGTCATCTTCCTCATAGGGTCTATGGATGGCGTTCACACTTGCAACGAGATGACGAAACAAAGTAGCATGAGCATTTTGTGTTAACCATTTGCGTTCTCCTTTTGTCGCATAAGTGGGTACCATTTGCAGAATGAGATTTTCACTCTGCAGCGGAGTGTGCGCTGATATGAAACTTCCTGGCAGATTAAAACTGTGCTTCAAAGGTCCCGAGTTCGAGTCTCGATCCGGCGCACAGTTTTAATCTGCCAGGAAGTTTCATATCAGCGCACACTCCGCTGCAGAGTGAAAATCTCATTCTGGAAACATCCCCCAGGCTGTGGCTAAGCCATGTCTCCGCAATATCTTTTCTTTCAGGAGTGCTAGTTCGGCAAGGTTCGCAGGAGAGCTTCTGTAAAGTTTGGAAGGTGGGAGACGAGATACTGGTAGAAGTAAAGCTGTGAGGACAGGACGTGAGTCGTGCTTGGGTAGCTCAGTTGGTAGAGCACTTGCCCGCGAAAGTTCGAGTCTCGGTCGGGTACTATATATTTTACAAGTCGGCGCTGAATTTTTCAGTCCTCTGAAGAACACTCGGCTGTAGATGTACGTGTTCACAGGGAAATGAACAACGACTCAGAGCACACCAACGTGTCTTGGACGTTGCAGTGTCGTTTTGAGAAGATAGTAATCATACGTCGATATTGTCGTCAACGAATTGCTCAGTATAGTAGAATGTATTTCTAGTACCACGATCTTCCAGACATATGTGCGCTTACTCGCATTCCACGAATAAGAAGCTACTCGTAAGCTACATATGTCAGGACAGTAGAATCTCATTTCGTGTAATGAGAGATGGCAATGGATCTTGTAAGTACTGCGTAGCTGCGGGTTATCCGAAAAGCCGTGGTTGTTTATAGCTACTATCTGCGAGAGGTGGTGGGGGGGGGGGGGGGGGAGGGGGGGAGCAGAGATGTGGAAACAGGCACTTTCCTCGTTCTGAGTTGTAAAGAAACAACTGCGGTAGTGTGTCAGTTGCCATCTATAATTGGTGCTGAGAGAGACGAGAATAGACAAGGCGCAAGGCGGTGAACGCGGGGGGGGGGGAGGGAAGTGGAGCTTGACGGGAGGGAACAAGGTGCATCGCAGCTTTCAATTCTCAACAATATTGCGTGCCTCGTCTCGGTGCTCAGCAAAGTAACGCAAGTAACGCAAACAAAACTAGGTCGTTCGGCCAAGGTTCCGTAGCACGCAAAGCCTAACACTGGCGAACTTGCTTCAGATTCGGCAGTGGCTATCGATAATGTAATCCGCTCTCTGAAGTTGCTAATGAGAAAGCTACTTTCATAATTGGACAGTCAGTTCCTCTTTGTCTTAACGGGGTAAGCAGTCCAGGATGCCGCTCCATATTCACGTCTTTTTTTTCAGTAAAATAACAAACAAATTAAAAAACTGTCTTTAGACCGTTATTGTACAGTCTTAAGATTGTACCATGTATTATTAAGTGAAGAACTTGCACCCAGACGACACTGCACGACATCGACGAAAAGCCCTCGTGGAGTACGAGGGCGGCTGGTGGGATCTCTGAACGCCGTAATTTTCATCCGAAAGCAAGATTTCGAAAACTGCTTTGAAACTGATTATACTGTCTAAACTAGTACGTAGGGATATTTAGATAATAGTTTTTAACAAAATAGTGGCACTTGAAATAAAAGCCAATGTTTAAAAAAGTCGTTTTAAAAAAGTACACCAAAAATCGAAATTAAAATATGTTTAAAAATATTACGTGCTACATGAGAATAAACACCTACTCATAAGTTACGAAAGGTATAATGTAATTTCGCCAACTCGAAAAATGTTGTGAAAAAACAGGCGTTTAAAGTTTCAGCTTGTGTTTTTTAATGTTTAACCGGCAATGTCAGCACCGTACAGTTGGTCTTCTTTCGCCGAAGTCGTAACACTCTCATTTTGATAAAATTATATCGATTAACTAGCTTCCGCTTACTAATCGAAGGTTTTCTTTTTTCCCCATTGGAATTACTTTTCGAACCTTTTCTATCCGTATAAATACGTTCATTCGTCATTTTCAAACACTCACGTTTTACTTCGTACAAAGAACAAGCGAAATGACGAAGGTGAGCAGACGCGAGACAAGTACGAGCTTTCACACTGTTTGCCATAAACAAATGATGTTATGAAGCGAAATCTTGTTCAGAATAGCACTTTAGTTGATACTAATAACGTCTGTGATATTATCCGAAACTAACAGGACCTTTGTTCCGTTGGTAACTATTATAGTACTACATCAGCTGCATTCGAGCGCTCGGATGTGCCAGATCGAGATTCAGTAAATCACGGTTTTAACGTGTTTTAACGTTTGTGGCAAACTTTATATGAATAAATCGCAAAAATAGACTTTCTAAGGAACATTTTAAGCCAATAAAAACATTAAGCCCAAAAAATTCTACCCTGTCTACGCCACTAATAGAGAACGATGTTCGTATTGCACTTCAGGAACTATTGGCTTCCAACTGAGATGGTTTCATTTGTCTAAGAGTGGCATACATGCTGTTATCACTGCTTTCAGCACGCAGTAGTTCTTTATCACATGAGGGAATGGAGGAAGGAATTTAATTAGATGACTGCCTCAATACGGACGAAACGAAGTTCGGAATAAGAAAGTAGGAGAATCGAATTTTCAAAGGGACAACGCTGTCATTTCCCGTAAGAAATTTAGGAAAACCATGTAGAACTAAAATCCGGATGGCTGAATGTTATTTGAACCGCCTCTCAGAATCAGAATCCAGTGTCCATCCCTTCCCCACATCGCTCGTTAATCTTCAGCGTCACCTCTAAACGTAATGACGCTTGAGTTTAAGTATAATGAGCAGGCTGTACTGGAGAACAATATTCGTATCCTGCGTACTTGGCTGTAACTACAGTGCCGCCTTGATGTTTTGCATGGAGGCGTCAATGGAGATTTCAGTGACGCAGCTTTAGAAATTTTCTTTGCCGCGCGGTAGCCGCACGGTCTCAGGCGTCACATCACGGTTCGCGTGGCTCCCCCCGTCGGAGGTTCGAGTCTTCCCTCGAGCAAGGGTGTATGTGTGTGTGTGTTGTCCTTAGCGTAAGTTAGTTTAAGTTAAAGTGGTAAGTAAGCCTGGGGACCGATGACCTCAGCATTTTGATCCCATAGTCCTCACTACAAACTAAAAAAAAAAAAATTTTTATTTTCGCTCGTGAGCGGTGTCGGCAGTTAAAGGCTATTTTCTAGAGTAATATATTTTTTCTACGTGTATAAAAATAATAAAAGATACTGTTTCGGAATCGAGACGACGATGTGAATGGAAAATTAAATAATGAAATGTCATCGCGATGAAAACGCCAGTCTCTAGAAGATTATACAGTATCGGCAGAAATGGTATAAAAACTGATAAGGTTGCTGCACGGTGGGCAGAGAAGAGAAACAATTGGCTTCCGACAGGCACCTGTCTAAACATATTACTAAAATGAAAGTCTCCCGCCATGTTTTCCCGTCCGTGTGTGAAGGCTAATCTCAGGAACTACACCACTGACCATTAAAATTGCTACACCACGAAGATCACGTGCTACAGACGCGAAATTTAACCAACAGGAAGAAGATGATGTGATATGTAAATTATTATCTTTTCAGAGCATTCACACAAGGTTGGCGCCGGTGGCGACACCTACAACGTACTGACATGAGGAAAGTTTCCAACCGATTTCTCATACACAAACAGCAGGTGACCGGCGTTGCCTGCTGAAACGTTGTTGTGATGCCTTGTGTAAAGAGGAGAAATGCGTACCATCACGTTTCCGACTTTGATAAAGGTCGGATTGTAGCCTATAGCGATTGCGGTTTATCGTATCCTGACTTGCTGCTCGCGTTGGGAGAGATCCAATGACTGTTAGCAGAATATGGAATCGGTGGGTTCAGCAGGGTAATACGGAACGCCGTGCTGGATCCCAACGGCCTCGTATCAGTAGCACTCGAGATGACAGGCATCTTATCCGCATGGCAGTAACGGATTGTTCAGCCACGTCTCGATCCCTGAGTAACAGATGGGGACGTCTGCAAGACAACAACCATCTGCACGAACAATTCGACCACGTTTGCAGCAGCATGGACTATCAGCTCGGAGACCGTGGCTGCGGTTACCCTTGACGCTGCATCACAGACGGGAACGCCTGCGATGGTGTACTCAACGAAGAACCTGGGTGCACGAATGGCAAAACGTCATTTTTGCGTATAAATCCAAGTTCTGTTTACAGCATCATGATGGTCGCATCCGTGTTTGGTAGCATCGCGGTGAACGCACATCGGAAGCGCGTATTCGTTATCGCCATACTGGCGTAACACCCGACGTGGTGGTTTGGGGTGCCATGGGTTACACGTCTCGGTCACCTCTTGTTCGCATTGAGGGCACTCTGAACAGTGGACGTTACATTTCAGATGTGTTACGAGTCGTGGCTCTACCCTTCATTCTATCCCTGCGAAACCCTACAGTTCAGCACGATAAGGCACGACCGCATGTTGCAGGTCCTGTACGGGCCTTTCTGGATACAGAAAATGTTCGACTGCTGCCCTGGCCAGCACATTCTCCAGATCTCTCAGCAATTGAAAACGTCTGGTCAATGGTGGCCGAGCAACTGGCTCGTCACAATACGCCAGTCACAATACGCCAGTCACTACTCTTGATGAACTGCGGTATCGTGTTGAAGCTGCATTGGCAACTGTACCTGTACAAGCCATCCAAGCTCTGTTTGACTCAATGCCCAGGCGTATCAAGGTCATTATTACGGCCAGAGGTGGTTGTTCTGGGTACTGATTTCTCAGGATCTATGCACCCAAATTGCGTGAAAATGTAGTCACATGTCAGTTCTAGTATAATATATTTGTCCAATGAATACCCGTTTATAATCTGCATTTCTTCTTGGTGTAGCAATTTTCATGGCCAGTAGTGTAGTTTAAGAATTTTGATACTGTTTTTACTAATACACTGACGGAAAAAATCCAACACCAAGAAATAATTAATGCAGAGTAATGAAATTTCGGGTAAGGTATTTAAGTGATGAACGTTGCAAGTTCTCCGGTTAATGTAAAGGCGAGAAAAGCCATTGCAAATGTGAAATACCGACATATTATTGAGCGGTGTAACAAACAGACCCTTGAATGCAAACATGCAAACGTGCATTCTTTGTGTCGCGGAGGGGCCGGATGTCTGTCTGTGGGATGGAGTTTCATGCCTGTTGCACTTGATCGGTCAATACAGGATTGGTTGACGTTGATTGAGGATAACGCTGGTGTTGACGTCCCATGATGTCTCTTACGTGCTCGATTGGAGACAGGTCTGGTGATCGAGCAGACCAAGGCAACATGTCGACACTTTATGGAGCGTGTTGGGTACGTGGGCGAGCGTTATCCTGTTGGAAAACACCCCCTGTAATAAAATGCCGTGTGGCTAGGGCCTCCCGTCGGGTAGACCGTTCTCTTGGTGCGAGTCTTTCGAGTTGACACCACTTCGGCGACTTGCGTGTCGATGGGGATGAAACCATGATGTTAAGGACAACACAACACCCAGTCCCTGAGTGGAGAAAATCTCCGACCGGGAATGCTGTTCATGAATGGCATCACAACACGTCGAAGCAGCAGACTGACGTATAAGTTTATTGTCAGTGTACTTGGGATAACTACGACAGTGCTCCCGCTGTCATACGAAATCGCACCACATGCCATAACACCCAGTGTAGATCCGGTGTATCTAGGTTGCAGACAAGTTGGTTGCAGGCGCTCAGCTCCCATCCTTTTAACCAATATACGACCATCACTGGTGCCGCGGCAGAACCGTCTCAGCAGAAACCACAACAGACCACTCCGCTTTCCAGTGATCTCTCGCTTCACACCACAGAAGTCGCAAACTGCCGTGGTTTGGGGTCAGCTGAATATACGCCACAGGACGTCT
The DNA here is from genome assembly GCF_021461385.2 of Schistocerca piceifrons. NCBI lineage: Eukaryota > Metazoa > Arthropoda > Insecta > Orthoptera > Acrididae > Schistocerca > Schistocerca piceifrons. Next base: position 204,943,145 of record NC_060140.1, on the reverse strand, counting down.
GGCTTGGAAAGTAACCGTAGTTATGTCACTGTTGTCCCATTTGATGTTCCAACATCTGATGCAGAGGCAGTACAATGCGCCACAGCCAGAAGCCGAGTACGACGGTCTTCCATCGCAGCAGTGCCACGGGCCGTCTGGAGATCGGTCTTCTTGCAACCGCACCTTCACATCTACATCTACATCTACATCTACATCTACATCTACATGGATACTCTGCAAATCACATTTAAGTGCCTGGCAGAGGGTTCATCGAACCACCTTCACAATTCTCTATTCTTCCAATCTTGTATAGCGCGCGGAAAAAATGAACACCTATATCTTTCCGTACGAGCTCCGATTTCCCTTATTTTATCATGGTAATCGTTCCTCCCTATGTAAGTTGGTGTCAACAAAATATTTTCGCATTCGAAGGGGAAAGTTGATGATTGGAATTTCGTGAGAAGATTTCGTCGCAACGAAAAAAGCCTTTCTTTCAATCATGTCCATCCCAAATCCTGTATCATTTCTGTGACACTCTCTCCCATATTCCGCGATAATACAAAACGTGCTGCCTTTCTTTGAACTTTTTCGATGTACTCCGTCAGTCCTATCTGGTAAGGATCCCACACCGCGCAGCATTATTCTAAAAGAGGACGGACAAGGGTAGTGTAGGCAGGCTCCTTAGTAGATCTGTTACATTTTCTAAGTGTCCTGCCGATAAAACGAAGTCTTTGGTTAGCCTTTCCCACAACATTTTCTATGTGTTCCTCCCTCGGGCATGTGTGTGTGTGTTTGTCCTTAGGATAATTTAGGTTAAGTAGTGTGTAAGCTTAGGGACTGATGTCCTTAGCAGTTAAGTCCCATAAGATTTCAAACACATTTGAACACATTTTTGAACCTTCCCATTAAGTTGTTCGTAATTGCAATATCTAGGTATTTAGTTGAATTTACGACTTTTAGATTAGACTGATTTCTCGTGTAACCGAAATTTGAACACTTCCTTTTAGCACTCATGTGGATGACCTCACACTTTTCATTATTTAGGGTCAACTGCCAATTTTCGCACCATTGGGATATCTTTTATAAATCGTTTTGCAATTTGTTTTGATCTTCTGATGCCTAATAAGTCGATAAACGACAGCGTCATCTGCAAACAACCTAAGACGGCTGCTCAGATTGTCTCCAAAATCGTTTATATAGATAAGTAACAGCAAAGGGCCTATAACACTGCCTTTGTGAAAACCAGAAATCAGTTCTGTTTTACTATATGACTTTCCGTCAATTACTTCGGAACTGTGACCTCTCTGACAGGAAATCAGAGATCCAGTCACATAACTGAGACGATATTCCATAACTACGCCTCTTCACTACGAGCCGCTTGTGCGGTACACTGTCAAAAGCCTTCTGGAAATCCAGAAATCTAGAAATCCCTTGTCAGTAGCACTCAACACTTTATGTGAATAAAGAGATAGTTGTGTTTCACAAGAACGATGTTTTCTAAACCCATGTTGACTGTGTGTCAATAGACCGTTTTTCTTTGAGGTAATTCATTATGTTCGAAAACAATATATGTTCTAAAATGCTGCTGCTTATCGACGTTAACGATATGGGCCTGTAATTTAGTGGATTACTCCTACTACCTTTCTTGAATATTGGCGTGAGCTGTACAACTTTCCAGTCTTTGGGTACGGATCTTTCATCGAGTGAACGATTGTATACGATTGTTAAGTATGGAGCTAATGCATCAGCATACTCCGAAAGGAACCTAATTGGTATACAGTATGGACCAGAAGACTTGCTTTTATTAAGTGATTTAAGTTGCGTCACTACTCTGAGGATATTTAGATCTATGTTACTCATGTTGGCAGTGGTTCTTGATTCGAATTCTGGCATATTTACTTCGTCTTCTTTTGTGAAGGCACTTCGGAAGGCTGTGTTTAGTAACTCTGCTTTGGCAGCACTGTCTTCTATAGTATCTCCATTGCTATCGTGTAGAGAAGGCAGTGATTGTTTCTTGCCGCTAACATACTTCACATACGACCAGAATCTCTTTGGATTTTCTGCCAGGTTTCGAGACAAAGTTTCTTTGTGGAGCCTGTTATAGGCATCCTTCCCTTGACCACCACTGCCACTAATCATCTACATTGCCTACATTCCTGCCAAGTCTTTCTCCAGTATTGCAGATGGAACATAGAGCGTCTGCTAGCCCTATTACACGACCACGATCAAATTCAGTGAGCTGTTGATAACAGTGTCTTCGGCGTCTTGAAAGTGTTTACTATGTGCAATCTCAAAGGTAACTAAGTCTCACGGCCATCAGAACGGATTATGCATGTAATTTATAATTACAGTAGTGCTGAGTGTGTAATATACAATTATTCTTATTTACACCATATTTATTAAGCGTTTGGAGTGACATCTCGTAGCAATCATGGGAGTCATAAGATACTCAGCTACAGAGGAGGTGGTACCCCGCAGCTCCAGAGAGCCCCGAAGCCTGACCGGACTCTATACACACAGGAAATAGGAAAAGCATTCATTATCATGCCTAGTGTTGTGGACTGGCAAGACAGCCAATCCACAACGACGGGTAGCCGAAAGGCACGCGTTTAAGCTCACACAGAATGGCGTGAGGTCTGGAACAGGTCAGGGATATGAGACTAGCAAAAATAGTACGTATCTGTTGGAATACTTAACTTTAATCCATAATTGGTGAACATCGGTCTGACGGTACATGCATCACAAGATAAATAGCAAATTCTAATGGCGCCTTGCTAGGTCGTAGCAAATGACGTAGCTGAAGGCTATGCTAACTATCGTCTCGGCAAATGAGAGCGTAATTTGTCAGTGAACCATCGCTAGCAAAGTCGGCTGTACAACTGGGGCGAGTGCTAGGAAGTCTCTCTAGACCTGCCGTGTGGCGGCGCTCGGTCTGCAATCACTGATAGTGGCGACACGCGGGTCCGACGTATACTAACGGACCGCGGCCGATTGAAAGGCTACCACCTAGCAAGTGTGGTGTATGGCGGTGACACCACACCTAGTACGGTGCAGGATACCTGTTAGCATTCAAAACCTCTTCCATTCATTTCAGAATGGCTAAATACAGGTCCCGTATGGTTTCCTATAGAATCTAGTTTAGCATCCGACTGCACTATAATCTTCCGCCGCTAAGGGTGCCGCTAACGAAACAGTTTCATAGTAATTATTCATTGCCACAGTACGCAGCGGTTTAAAGAACTGCACGCTACCCAAATGGACTGAAAATAAAATGAGTACACCTTTATTCCAGCTCACTCTAAAAAATAAACTGCCGATTTTCACAGACATGGAATAAGCATAAAAAATGTGGCTCTGTTGTGTCTTAGCATGGTAAGTAGGTCCAACTTTTAACATTTTTACCAGTGTAGATATCTGTTGGTGACTGTAAGAAAAGGGGAAAAATCAGCAGCTGATTTGTATTTCACGTTTTTCAGGGTTTATGGAACGGAATTTAAGGCGAAAATCGTCTTCAGCAACGATATATAGCTTCCAAACAAATGAGTTGTTGTTGTCAGTAGTGAAAACATATTTGACAATACTTTTTTACATAATCCAGTTATTTTAGGCATTCAATTAGCGCAAACGTAACATTTCTGATAAATGTTTCAGTTCGTTCAGATATTTTTCAGCAGAGCAAAGGTGAGGCTTCGTTCTGATTCGTTCTTTTAGTTAAATGACTGCTAAAATACTAGACCCTGATTGGAGGAGATAGCATATAAGTAGTGCATTATGCAGCTTGTGTTTATGCAGTTTTTCGTAAATATCATAGAAATAATGCAGTTTTGTGTCATTTTTATGCATAATTTTAATTTTACGCCCAGGCAGTTGGAAGTCGAATGGAAGGGGTCATGAGGGTGTAAAATACAATTTAGCTAATTCTCCCATCTTGGATTTTCCAGCTGGCTGTTTCATTTTTAATACTACACCCTGATTGGGTGGTGGATGGAAAGAGGATGGAGAGAGGACTTTTAAATTTCCCATTATTATCTTTTTCATTTTCAGTACTTTACAGGCACTGGCTGGAGATAGGGATACACATGGATTAGTTCCCTTATTTTTGATTTTTTGATTAGTTCTTTCATTTTTAATACTACAATGTATTGATTGGCGATAGAAAGAGTGGAGAGGGAGACAGTTTTTAATTTACCATTAACACAACTCGATTAGTTTCACCATAATGAGTTTTTTATTGATTGATTCATTTTTAATACTTCACTGAGACTGGTTGGAGATAGTGGGACAGTGTGGAAGGGGAGAGTGGGTGGTAAGGGGCACGGCTTCCCACTGATAAGGGTGATGAAATCACTGAAATCGCTGATGATATCATTGCAACTGTCCCTGCATGAGGCAACCCAAAAGCAAAGGTTAATGTGTGCTGCAACAGTACAGCTTCACATCTGGAGAGGATCCAGAACTGAACCTTGTGGAGCTCCCTCCATGATTTCTCCTTGTCACTAAATTTTTTTCACTTTTCAACAGAGTGTTAATATGTCAGCACAGAGCATTTTACACTCTCTCTGTTAAATACGACTTAAACCAGGTGTGTGTAAAGACATCAGTTTCATAAAACTAAAAGTTTTTCTAACAGAGTAAATGATCTACACAATCAAACGCCTTGAAAAGATACGAAAGATATCAGCTGGCAGTATTTTGTTATTTATATCACTGTGTGAGACTACATCACAAATTACCGTTTGCAACATGTTTACTAATGCATAGTGCTTCTTATTTATACTCTTTCAGTGCCCATTTATGGTCGTTACAACCAAGACAATAGCCCACGCGGAGAGTTCCACACTAATGGCTGCTTCGACACAAAAATTGCAGAAGTGACAGATCTAAAAAAAACCTGTAGATGCAAAGCTTTCATAAATATTTACAATAACACTACATCATGATCCCTTGCTAAGGCTCCGAAACGACTGAAACACACTGTGTGTGGGAAACGTAACCGGAAAGAAGCGGCAGCAGCTTTTTCCTCCTAAACTACCTGCCACAGAGGGCGGCCTCGACCTCTGCAAACTGTCGCAGAACATTTGCATTGCCTGCTTGCACGCAACGCCGTAATCCGGCAATCTTCCATTGTTCCTCTCTGGCTGCGCGAATATTATTTTCCTCGGATGTTCCGCTAATTGCCGCAACAGTTGTATCAGCGGCAAACTAACTTCGAAACAGGGCTTCGTAATGGAATTTGCTGAGCGTGTGGCTTCATGTTGCTCGGAGAACAAGTGAGCGCAAGTTCTCAAAGAGTACCACTCTGATTGTTGCTAGACGTAGACTTCTAGAGTTGCCCATGGCCGCTGAACGTTCACACAAGGCAAGGTTTTTTGTTTTATTTAAATTCATCCGTGTTATAAGGAACTCAATGAGGTCAGCGCCTGTTTTACGAATTTTATAAACACCAAAATGTTCTTATCCAGCCATGTTTAAATAACAATATTTAACTTGTTGGGATGGTAACATTTCCAGCAGTAACAGTGTATGTGTTCGTATAACTTCTCTGGTTGTTGATAAAACTTCTCCAACGTTGTACTGTAGTTCCTCCTGCCCGGGTTTACCTAAATAGATTCTAAAGCCTTGGAAATATAGTATGTTTCGTATGTCTCCTACGTTGGTATCTAGCACTGTACAACTTGTCAGCTTCGACACAGTACCCATTTACTGCTCCTAACACAAAAATGCTATTACCTTGGTTATGTTTCCGAAGACTGCATCGATGCAGCTCTCCACGCTAATCCACCGTGTGCAATTGAAGAAGAATATAAAGCTAACTAATTCATATGCAAAATAATCATACTATAAAATTCACGAAGTTTCTTTTTCTAAACATTGGTCGTAATAGTGAATCAAACGAAAGAGGGCCATAACTCTGGACCACCATACTTCCTCTCGGACTGGTTGGTAGCGCTGCTTAGCGAATGCTGTCAAGAGGATGTATAGCACATTTTTCCTTGTACATATCCGCAACGTATTGTCTGCAAATTGTCTGTACTTTCTGCAAGCGATGTTTCCGTATGCATGGAATAATCACCCTGCATACTCGTACCTTAGCTCTTTGCAAGCAGTTTTCCGATGTATTATTTAAATTAATCGGTGTTATATGGAACTGGATGAGGACGCCGATTGTTTTACAACTTTTACAAACACCCTCAATTTTCTTATCCAGCCACGTGTAAATAAATTTCGGTGGCATAATACAGTTACTAATTATGCACTATTTCGTATGTTTACATTTACTACAACAGTTGTTGTTGTTGTGTGTGTGTGTGTGTGTGTGTGTGTGTGTGTGTGTGTGTGCGCGCGAAATTTCGTTGTTGCTGCCGCTTAACTACATTGTCATACATACACTCACAACAACGAGATATACTAGTATAATGCTTATGGCAAATATAGATGTACAAAATAATGTGTAATTAATTGGTTGGTACTTGATGACGGACCATGATGACGAAACACAATAGGACAAACTAGACTTTGTTACTAAAACTTGACTATGAATGGTGTCTACTCAGCCTCCTTAAATTATCTCTGACGTCTTTTGCATGTAGGTGTACCTTTATGCAGTTCTATTTGTTTTGACATTTCAATGATCGTTCACTTTGCTGACATGCACAATATACGATAGCATGCCTTGCTACTTTCCTCACTGCACATAACTATGGGCTAACAGTGAACAGATAGATAAGTTTTTTTACAAAGGTGAACATTGAAAATGTTGTGCGTACGAGTTGAAAGTTGAAAAAGCGACGAACAAGACGCAGTACCAGTAAACAAATAAGCGTTAATTTCGGAGTTCCAGCTTCATTTGCTATCGATATAAATGTAGTAAAAGTGGAATAAGATGCATTAGGAAAGCATCCTTTTCACATCACATCCTTCTCTGTTCGGTTATTAGAAATATACCAACAAAAACAAGCTACATTAACGAGGCCGAATGTGTCGTATTACTAGAGCAAATACAAATTCAAGAACAGAAAAATGTTCGAAATTGCTTTCATTAGACTATGTTATTCACGTAAACACTGTAATTTTTAGTATTTAAAACAGCTTGTAACACCGGAAATGCATGTCCTCCTATTTCCATCTATTGTACTGCAATTTTTTTTCCTTATTTTGTTACCTGAAGATATAACATTTCTGTGTCTTTGTATATTGTAATTGTTTTACTATTTGTATATATATATACATTTATGTCGATGTATAATTGGTTTGTTTTGTGAATATTATTTGTATTTATACGCTGGGTCTGGCCTAGGGAAAACTATACTATCGAACGAATACATCGATAGGTCGTGTGGAGAACGAAAGTGTTTAGGATCTTTGGCAGTGTTAACTCTGTCGCGTGGAGCGCGGGCAGAAAGGGTCTGGCTGGAGTAGTGCAGTGGAGCAGGTGTGTTGTGTGACGCTCCCGCGAGTTGCCGCGCGTTCGGGGTTGGGCAGCATGTAATTGCGTTCGACTGGCTATAACAGTTTCTAGCACGGTGTCGCGGACGGGAAGCATTAGCTGGCACACATCAAGAGCCCGTTTCGCCTGGTGACCGTGTCGAGAAGAAGGCGCGCCAGCATCCAGCTTCTGCAACAGCGACGACCGACAATGAGTGACTGTCGCCACCTCCTCGATCGACGACTTCAAACTTTCAATCAACCAACAAGGAAGACTAAATGCACGTAAAGTTTCAGAACTGTATGGCAGACCTCAGCTTTTAAAATTGTTGCATCACAAAATTACAGCAACTTAGCATGAACCTTTGTTGCTCATTGTCCCAATTGCATTGCCAAGCAGGGTCCCTTCCTTTTCCGAAATGAACCCGAGTGTCGTTGAAATTCAAACGCCAGCATTAAAATAATATAATTCGATTTCACTGCTTTAATTTCAAAGTCCAGTTAAAGTATTCATAGCTGGCTACAATATTTAGATTACACGAGCACAAATTAAGAGTGCGAGTTTTGTTAGCATATTTTAGCTTACCTGTGACTGCAGCTCAGCTTGGTACGTATTAAATTTTACTATTGTTAATTGTTCAGAATCATTTAATTCAAGTTCGAAGTTAAATCTCTTATTTCTAAATTGCGTAGATTCAAGTAGCTTTTGAAATGATTGTTGAGGTAGCCCAAGACTAACTGTATTTTACTGAATTTCGATGTGCTTCAGAAAGAAAGCATTAATTTCCACCAGTTCCATTTGCATTTTTCCTTTTCATTTAGATGTAACCCTTTCATCCCTCTTTACCGACAGATTAACTTCGGTGACGATTGGTTTTCCCAAATTTCCATTAGGTACACGCGGTTTAATTTTTCACTGTCATTAAGGACGATAAGTGAGGGGGAGGTTACAAGCTGTTGCCTACACATGACAGAAATAATGAAGAAGAAGCAGTCATGGGTTCGAATCCCGGTCCAGTACACTTTTTCGCCCGTCGCCGCTAATTTCACGTAATGTCTCGATGCAGCTGACGTCACTAATCTTCTTTCTTTCCTTTCCTCCCCTCTCCCCCCTCCCTCCACCTTCAATTTTCATATAATGTGCCTCAGCTGCGGATTCCGCGTGTTGTCTGTTCTTTCGGACATGTTACCTAGGAGGCCATTAATTGGTGATCCCATTGGATGTCCTTCATTTTGGAAATAAAGTTATTTGTTGAACATAAAGGATTTTGTGTCGTTATGGTCTTGAGTACAATTGCTATTTCATTAATGTGTGAGTCTGCTGTGTTGCCTTGTTGTTTTAGTCTTTGTATGAATAGCCTAATTGTTTCATTAATTGGAAAGCAAGTGAATACTGACGTGACATCAAACGATATGAGGCCTCCTGTGTTTGGTATGGAAATGTTCTTGATTCTCTCTACTAGTCCATTTCAGTTTTGTAGGTTCCTGTTGTTTTCAAGGGTGTATATTTTCTTTATAATGCGTGTGTATGTCGGGCTAGATGGTATGCTGGAGCATTTTTGAAGTTAATGACTGGTCTTGAAGGCCTATGTTCTTTGCACACCTTTGTTAGGGATTATAGAGTGGGTGTCTTTGTATATTTTTGTGTCATTCCTTTTATCTGACCCTTTTGAGGATGTATTTTTGATGTTTTTCAGTGTTTGTTGAATGTTTCTCTAGTGTTTTACTGTTTGGTCAGTTTGGTGTTGTTGTCCATCAAGAAAAAAGGGAACATTATTGTGATTATGAATGAAAAGGAATGAATAGATACAATATTAACGTATTCATGTATACTTGCGAAAACAACAGGAACCTAGAAAACTCAATGGAACTAGTAGAGAGAATCAAAAAAATGGCTCTGAGCACTATGGGACTTAACATCTGTGGTCATCAGTCCCCTAGAACTTAGAACTACTTAAACCTAACTAACTTAAGGACATCACACACAGCCATGCCCGAGGCAGGATTCGAACCTGCGACCGTAGCAGTCGCGCGGTTCCGGACTGCGTGCCTAGAGAGAATCACCAACATAAACATTCTAGAAACAGCAAGGCTCATAGCATTTGATGTCACATCAATGTACACTTGCAGTCCAATAAATGAAACACTCACCGTCATCATATAAAGACTAAAACAACAAGGAAACACACCAGACTCACATATTAATGAAATATCAACTGTACTCAAAACTACTTTATTTAAACAAAGAATTTTATTCCCAAGATGAAGAACTGCCAATTGGATCACCAACTAGTGGCCTCATAGGCCACATATTCATAAACGACTTACAGAATAAGATCTTCCCATACATAGTAAAACCGAGAAAATACAAAGTTATGTATTGGCACCGTTATGTCAATGACATAATATGCCTAAGTGATGATCCACACAGACACACGCACGCACGCACACACACACACACACACACAAACACATAGGAGAGCTACACAATGAAATAAGCAACTTGAATCCAAAAATTCACTTCACTTTACAAACAGAAACAGACAATACACTACGTTTTATGGATTTCACTGTACGAAAAACAAACAACACCCTTAACTTCATAATATCCAGGAAATCGACAATCACGAGCACAGCCATTCACATCTATCGGACCACCCGGTGGCACACAAGCAAGCACGCTTCAGACTCCACAGACTGAACAGAACACTCTTAGCAAACAGAATTACACACAAACAGCAGAGGGAAATGGTTACAAGTCCTATATGATAGAGAAATTAAACCAACAAATTTTCAAACAGAAAAGGAATGAAAGCACAACACACACACAAAACCTTACACAACACAGAACGACACATCACAGAAACAATGATCACATGCAAGACACAACTGTGCAAGAACGCACACACAAAATAAAATGGCACATATGTGACTGTAGGATTTCCCGGCGTAAACTATTAATGAAGGTTTCTCGGGTCTCCAGCCAGGTGATAGCGTTGATATCTCGCGACGTTTCGGGAAGTGTCATACTGCCCATCTTCTGGCGCATACTCACCTACAATAACAAAATTGTCCCCAGAATAGGCAACATATTGAGGAAACAGGGACCTGAAATGGGATACGGGACAGTTATCACAAGACAGAATTACTGACCACTTAATAGCTCGTAACTATCAACCCAACTACAATAGCAGGTCTTCAGCCTAGAGACTGGTTTGATGCAGCTCTCCATGCTACTCTATCCTGAGCAACCTTCTTCATCTCCCAGTACCTATTGCAACCAAAATCCTTCTGAGTCTGCTTAGTGTATTCATCTCTTGATAAATAAAAGAAGTTAATACCAACGATAAGTAGCGCTATAGTTGGGCAACTTGGGAGGTAATCTCCAAACAGCTGTAGTGAGGTCAGTAGCACGCTATGAGGGAAGCCGTTAGCAAAACCAAAGTGCGAGGCTCATCATGGGGCCGCAACCTATAACTGGAGTAAGTGGAGACACATTTCTCAGTCATTGGCTAATATTAAGTGTCGAAAACTTACCATAGAGGAAAAGAATCGCCAGCACAATTGTATTATAGTATAACAAATAGTACTGGAATAAATGCAGTTCATAAGTATGTTTCGTGAACCGAATTGTAATTATCTGCAATATACCAGTTATACAGAACTGTAAATTTTAGGACAGATCGCTGAATTGAAGTAGAGCTGTCAGTAGCATATCAGGAGGAAAAACGACCGGGCAAACAATGCGGCAGGTGCACCAAAGGGCAGAAACAATAAATGGAGTAACTGGAGACACAGTTCCTAATCGGTAGCTAAAGCGAAGTGTCAGAAATAACTATCGGAGAACGGAAACGTGGACATAGTTGTGTACTTTTGTTACAATGGAAGTAGTGCTGGAGGGAATTGACAACACGAATACTGCAGGGGTGTACATAATTCCGTAGGGTACGACAGCGTGGAGATCTCTTCTGAACATCACGTTGCAAGCCATCCCAGATATGCTCAGTAATGTCCATGTCTGGGGAGTTTGGTGGCCAGCAGAAGTTTTTAAACTTAGAAGAGTGTTCCTGGAGCCACTCTGTAGCAATTCTGGACGTGTGGGGTGTCACATTGTCCTGCTGGAATTGCCCTAGTCTGTCGGAATGCACAATGGGCATGAACGGATGCAGGTGACCAGACAGGATGCTTACGTACGCGTCACCGGTCAAAGTCGTATCTAGACTATCAAGGGGTCCCATATCACTCCAACTGCAGACGCCCCACACCACTACAGGGCCTCCACCAGCTAGAACAGTCCCCTACTGACATGCAGGGTCCATGGTTTCAGAAGGTTACTCCATACCCGTACACATCCATCCGTTAGATGCTATCTGAAATGAGACTCGTTCTGCCAGGCAACATGTTTCCAGTCATCAACAGTTCAGTGTGGCTGTTGACGGACCCAGACGAGGTGTAAAGCTTTGTGTCGTGTCTGCATCAAGGGTACACGAGGGGGGCTTCGGCTCTAAAGCTCATATCGATGATGTTTCGTTGAATGGTTAGCACGCTGACGATTGTTGATGGCCCAGCACTGAAATCTGCAGCAATTTGCGGAAAGGTTGTACTTCTGTCAGGCTAAACGATTCTCTTCAGTCGTCTTTGGTCCCATTCCTTCGGGATCTTTTTCCGACCGCAGCGGTGTCGGAGATTTGATGTTTTATCGGATTCCTGATATTCACGGTACACTCGTGAAATGGTCATACGGGAAACTCTACCTTCATCGCTACCTCGGAGATGATGTGTCCCATAGCTCGTGCCCCGACTATAACACCACGTGCAGTCTCAATTAACTCTTAACAACCTGCCATTGTAGCAGCAGTAACCGATCTAACAACTGCGCCAGACAATTGTCTTATATAGGCGTTGCCGACCGCAGTGCCGTATTCTTCCTGTTTACAAAAAAATGGTTCAGATGGCGCTAAGCACTATGAGACTTAACATCTGACGTCATCAGTCCCCTAGACTTAGAACTACTTAAACGTAACTAACATAAGGACATCACACACATCCATGCCCGAGGCAGGATTCGAACCTGCGACCGTTGCAGCAGCGCGGTTCCAGACTGAAGCGCCTAGAACCGCTCGGCCACAGCGGCCGGCCCTATTTACATATCTCTGTGTTTGAATTCACATAACTATACCAGTTTCTTCGGCGCTTCAGTGTAGTTCAGAAATGTGTACAAAGTCCTAAATATACTTCGTGAAGTAAATATAACCAGTGACATTTACATCAGCTATATGAAATAAGTACATCAGGTTTGACTTCTTGACCCTGAATGAGTAATAGTGTTTATTAACCGTAAACACTACTTTTCACTATAAATTAAAGTACCTCTAACTTAAAATAGAATGTATACGTGTCATTGTTTACATATAGCCATAGCAGAAACAAATCACCATCTGTATGCTGTAATGGCTTAGTGTCTGCAACAATAAATAGTTAACTACCTGGCAATGTAAATGGCTAACCACGTAGAGCTGAAAATTCTTCACTACTTAGAACGTAGATGCGTAATAACCTGTAACTATAGATCATCAAACTGCTCAAAATCTGTCTCAAACCGTTAAAAAATTAACTACATACATAAGAAACTTATCTATAGAAAAAAAGCTGACCAATTGTAGCTGTGAGCAGCTGCTTAAATTTGGTTCTATTTAGAAAACTAATAGCAACTAAATGCAAGAATCTGTGGCCTAGCCAATAGCGTGTAAGATACTACTGAAATTTACTCGTTATAAATATCAAATGAGTATCTATCTGAGTATAGCCACTTACTGCAAATTATTGAAACTAGTATATTGATCGTAACCTACTACCTGCAACTTAATGAATATAAATGCAGACAAATATTTGTAGTAGTGACAGTAACCTAACAAATGACAATATTCTACCTATGAAAATTAATAGGTTCATACAATTAACTATCTGCACCAAGGGAATCGAGTTATATATCAGAGGCTGATTGTACGGCGCTGAAGTCGTAACCGACCAATAACAAGAAAAATGTGAGGGAGGGGAGATCTGGGGAAATTGAGAGGCGAAAGGGTAGGGTAATTGGTGGAGGGAAGGGAGCAGGTTAGTTTCAAATACACAGAAAGTGGAGAAGAAAGAGAGAAGCGAAACTGTATACGCAGAACAGTGTGCGCAAAACATAATGTGTGTGGAATGGGAGAGGGGGGGAGGGGGGCGAGAGGGGATGGGTGGGTGGGTTTGGGTGGGAAGTTCTTGGAGGAGAAGGATGATGGGGGTGGGAGGGAGATATGGGGGAGACGTCATGAACAAGAACAAAATAGGCTTATAACAGCTAAATTCTTACAATAGTCAAGGTGTGGCAATCATGTAATTAGTTGCTTCATGATTATACCAACACACTGCAAACTATTGAGAATAACATACTAATTGTAACTTATGGAGTGTAACCTACTAATTATAAGAGCAATGAAATGATTATGGCATACTAAGTAATTACATTCTTCCTAAGAAGGTTGACAGATTCCTATATAAGTAATTATAAATAAGACAGGAATTAATTTTATATCTGGGACTGATCATGAAGCACTGCAATTACAACATACCAATTATGAAAAAATGGTGGGAGGGTAAGAAAGAGAGTGAAGATGTGGAAAGGTTTTTAAAGATACAGAAGGAGATAGACACAGAACTAATTGGTGAAACTCGGTGAGCAAGAAATGACATGTGATGCTGTGTGGTGGGCTTGTGGCAGGGTAAGATTGGGGGAGAAGTGTGATAATTGACTGGGGGGGGGGGAGGGAAGCGTTCTTGGAATGATGGGGGCAGGAGGGAGAAAAGGGGAAGAAATGATAAACAGGAACAAATGAAGAAAATTGGATTATAACAGCTAGATCCTCATGACTGATAATGTGCAGCTGGTGAGGTAACTAGTTGCTACCTGATTATACCAATTTTCAGCACTCTATTGAAGCTAACATACTAATCAGAAAATACTGGGTATAGTCTACTGATTGTAATTGTAGTTAAATAATAATAGCACTAATTGTGGTCAACTGTATGATAAAATTGTACCCATGAAAGTTAATAGGTACTTATAAATAACTATCTGTAACTTAGGAAGAAAATTTGTTATATATAAGAGATAGAATATGAAGCACTGTAATCATAGCAGAACAACTGAGAGACATTGTGGGAGGGAGCAGTTGAGAGGAGTTGGGAGAAGAAAATTACGGAACTGTCTTAAATAAACAGAAAGGATGAGGGTTAGGGGGAAGAAGGGAGGGAACAGCTTAATTATGTGGACAAAACTGCATGAGTAAACCACACGACGTGGGGGGAGGGGGAGGCTGTAAGGGCATGAGAATTTGGAGGGGGCTGAAATTCTATAAATAAGATTAATGTAAGTGATGTCTGCACTTAGAGTTTTACAAAAAACAGTTACAAACAGGAAGGTATAGGTTACAGTATCAAGCAATGTTGCTATGTAGTAAGCATACAAATTTAAAATAATAAATGAAGAGTCTCCTAGAAGTGTAGATATACAGAATCTTAAAAAAAACTGTTTTTAAAAGAGTTTGTTCATTTCACAAATGACATTCTTGTAGCTTGGGTTGCCTGTATATTTCTATTTCTTCCAGGAATTCATTTTTCCTCCTTCATTAAGAATCTAGTTTTAAATCTCTTTCAGTCTGGCTGATATACATGGCTGCACAGGTTTCACAATTCATTTAATATGTGCCAGATTCGTTTAATGCATTACATACTGGTTGCTCATTGTGAACTAGTAACGGACTGATTTTGTTCTTGGTACAAAAGGCTGCTGTTACAACATTTCTTAAAGCAGGTTGGCAATTTGCTAAGAAATATTGCTGAGAAAAGGAATAGCTATATAATTTGGTTTCTCTGTATTGTGGGCTGAAGTAATGGGTTTAGATGCATGTGTTCTTTGTTTAAATAACATCTTGACTAAATTTAGATCATAGCCCTTATTAACTGCCAAATATTCCAAATTCTGCTACTCTCTCTGAACAGCATCTGCAGCGAGCAGACTTTGAATAACTCCATCAATAATAGAATTAAAACAGCTAATTTTACGACTTTCTCAATGGCAATAGGGGCTGTTAACAATGTTATCTATGGTAAGAGGTTTTATTACCTTTGCTCTTGCTGGACAAATCTAAGTAATTAATACTGCTTGCTTCATCTTGTAATTCCCAGGTGAAATTGATACTATTATGCACCTTATTTAAAGTCTCTTGAATGTGTGGATTATTTGCAGGTGGCCCCTGGTGTATGATAAAATGTCATCAAAATATCGTTTATAGAACATAATATTTTTACCAGGGTTCACGAACTGATTAAAAATTTATTTTCCAAGATGTTAATAAAGATACTGGCCATGCACCCAGCTAGGCACTCGCTCATCGCTAATCCTTCTTCCTGTTGATGTAGTTTGCTATTGAAGGAGAAAATATTGTATTTAAGTGCGGTGTACAATGAATTAAAAAGTTCATCTATTTCATCTTTTGTGGAATATTATGATTTGGATAGTTTCCACAACAGGTATATTTGCATACAAATTTTCAATATCAAATGATACTAAGATAGAGCTGTTAGTCTGTTTAATGTTGCTAAGAGTGTCGATAAGTCCTTTACGACTTTTGATTGTATAAGTGTTTTCATATTTATAAAAGTTGTCTAATAAAACTTCTAGTTTTTTACATACCTGATAAGTTGCTATGTCAATAGAATTAACTTTTGCTATAGGTCAGTATTTTATACGAATCTTGAGTTGCACTCTGAGTGAAGTTCTAGGATTCGTATAAATAAGTTTATATTTATCTTTGGCCTGAAACAGGTGCTGACTAACATTAATTGGTCCTCTGATTTTTTTACGAGCATTCACCACATTGCTGTTTGCTAGCTTAATGTTGTTACCATTAAAAACATTCTCTGTTTATGCTGCATCGTCTTTTTTATACAAAATCACTGCTGTGTTCTTCTTGTCTGCTTTGATTGCTAGTGCATCATTATTTTTAAATTTCTTTTAATGTCATTCAATGGCCTCTGGTCAGCAGTACTGTTCTTGCTTCTAGAATCCACATTCCCATCAACAGTGACACTCATTTTGCATGTGACTTCATTTTGTTCTTTTCTAACCATTTTAAGTAAGTCCAGTCCTCGTTTAACATCAGAAAACAATTCTACAACACTATTTTGATTGAATGTTGATTTGATAGAATATTTCAATCCTTTATCAAGCAATTCAGATTCTCCATCATTAAATGAAATGTCATTCGTATTAGTAGTTCTACTATGAAATTCAAACTTATTTGATAAAACTTATGTGAAAGTCACTGGTTACATTTCCTTCACGAACTGTATATAGAACTTCGTATTCCACTGTAATGAAAGTGTACAATGATGCCCACATTTCTTTTCATCCGTAGTTATTTTTGACTCATCAGTTTAGCCACTCACGAGGAACTGTTTCACAGTTTATTCCAGTTATTGTTTCTCGGCTCTTTTCAGCGACGTGTTCTAAAACTTATAGTACCGTAAAATTGGTATAATGACGCTAGTTACAATTCTTTCATGAAACATACTTGCGACATGCATAGATTTCAGTACTAGTTGTTTCATTATAATATAATTGCACCCACGCTTCTTTTCCCTAGAGTCATTTTCCGACACTTAATATTAGCCAATGGCTCAGACATGTCCCTCAACTTACGCCAGTTACAGTTTCCAGCCCCATGATGTGCTTCGCACTTTGTTTTTGCTCACAGGTTCCCACCAAGCTTGCTACTGATCTCACTACAGCTGTTTGGAATTAGCTCCCAAATTGCCCATCTATAGCGCCACTTGTTGGTATTTTAACATTGGGTTTTTATGCACTACTTACTGCACTGCTTATGCGCACTTACATTTTTTGTTTATGCCATATGACAACTATAGTTGTGTAAGGTTTTCTTTTGTTATTTTATCATACCCACATCCTGACGCCAACCACAAGAAACGCATATCATGTCATTAGCTGATTAGCTTATGTGTGCCCTTGTTGTTTGGATTCTTTATACTATTTTTGCACACGAACTATGAACCACATATCAGCATTTACCAGCTCTCCTTGTATTAATGGATACATTATGGTATTACTTGTTGCTCTTTTGTCATTCATTTTGATACCGATATGTGGCATATTTTTCTGTATAACGTTCTGAAGAAGGGCACTAAGTCCCTGAAACCTGTTAAGGAAATAAATTTTCTTTTATACAGCTGGTTGCTGATTATTTCTATATCTGCATAGATATCTAAATCTACATAAACACTCCGCCAGCCACCACATGGTGTGTGGCGGAGGGTACCTTATACCACTACTAGTCATTTCTTCTCCTATTTCACTCCCAAATGGAGCGAGGGCGAAACGACTATCTACATTTCTCTGTACAAGCCCTAATTTCTCTTCTGTTATCTTTGTGGTCCTTAAACGTAATGTACGTTGGTGGCAGTAGAATCGCTTTGCAGTCAACTTCAAATGCCTGTTCCCTAAATTTTCTCCACAGTGTTCCTTGAAAACAACGTCGCCTTCCTTCCAGGGAGTCCCATTTGAGTTCCTATAGCATCTCCATTATACCTGTGAGTGTGTAGATCGAACCTACTGATAACAAATCTAGAAACCCGCCTGTGAAATGCTTCGGCGTGTTCCTTTGATTCGACCTTGTGAGGGTCCCACACACTCCAGCAGTACTCAAGAACGAGTCGCACTAGCGTTCTATACGCGGTCTCTTTTACCAATGAATCACACTTACCTAAAATTCTCCCAATAAACCGAAGTCGATCATTCATCTCCCATACTACAATCCTTACACCCTCGATCCATTTCATATTGCTACACAATGTTATTCGTTGATATTAAATCGACATGACTGTGTCAAGTGGCACATTGCTAATACTGTAGTTCAACATTACTGAATTATTTTTCCCACTCATCTGCATATACTTAATTTTTCAACATTTAAAGCTATCTGCCATCCATCACACCAAACAGAATTTCTGTATGAATCATCCTGTATCCCCCCGGCATCACTCACTCAACCATGACAAATTTCCGCACACCTCAGCGTCATCAGCAAACAGCCGTAAATTTCTGCTCAATTTATCCGTCAGATCGTTTACGTATATATACAATAAAATCGGTCCTATCACACTTCCCTGGGGCAGTCCTGGTGAAACCCTTCTCTCTAATGAACACTCGCCATAGAGGATAATATGCTGAGTTGTGGTACTTAAGAAGTCTTCGAGTCACTTATATAACTGGGAACCTAATCCTACTGCTCGGACTTTCGACAACAGTCTGGTGAGAGACACCTTGTCAAATGCTTTTCGGAAAGCTAGAAGTATGGAATCTGCTTGTTGCACTTCAATCATTGTTGTAAGGTATTATGTGAGAAACGGGCAAGCTGAATATCGCACGAGGAATGCTTTCTAAATCCATGCTGATTTGTGCACAAAGCTTTTCTGTCTCTTTTATTCTAACTGAGAAAATGCTTAAAAATCTGCAGAAAACCGATGTTAAGGATATTGGTCTGTAATTTGAGGGTCCATTCTTTTACCCTTCTTATCTGCAGTAGTCAACTGCGCTTATTGCAGTCCCCTGGGGCTTTGCGCTAGGTGAGAGATTTGCGATAAATGCAATCTAAATAAAGGGTTAATGCCGCCGAGTACTCTTTTAAGAGGAATTGGGATTCCATCAGGACCCGGCGGCTTATATGTTTTCAGTTCTTTCCGTTGCTTCTTTAAGCCAGGGACGCAAATTACTATGTCCTTCTTATGGGAGTCTGCCCAATGCTCAAACGACGGTATGTTTGTACTATCTTCCTGGATGAACGATTGCTTAAACGCGAAATTTAAAACTTCAGCTTTCTTTTGCTACCTCTCGTTACCACACCAGACTGGTCAACTAGTGACTGACCGGATTCGGTTTTGTAGGGCTGGTTGGAGAGCATTTTCCCAAGGAAGCGACTTATCCTCTACCACCTCCCCCACCGTTCCCCCATTTTGCCTCCCACGCTTTCACTAATCTCTAACTGTGGTACACAGTGTCCATAAATCACGTACAGCTTCGCACCCCAAGCGGCCACTACTAAATGTCAAACATTCTGCATACAAGCTGCTCTAAAATTCTCCTAGGATTTGTAGAGGGGACGGAGGAGACAATAATTTAAACTGGAACTCATGTTCGGACTGAAAATACACTACTGGCCATTAAAATTGTTACACCAGGATGATGACGTGCTACAGACGCGAGATTTAACCGACAGGAAGAAGATGCTGTGATATGCAAATGATTAGCTTTTCAGAGCATTCACACAAGGTTGGCGACACCTACAACGTGCTGACATGAGGAAAGTTTCCAATCGATTTCTTATACACAAACAGCAGTTGACTGGCGTTGCCTGGTGAAACGTTTTTGTGATGCCTCCTGTAAGCAGGAGAAATGCGTACCATCACGTTTCCGACTTTGATAAAGGTCGGATTGTAGCCTATCGCGATTGCGGTTTATCGTATCGCGACATTGCTGCTCGCGTTGGTCGATATCCAATGACTATTAGCTCAATATGGAATCGGTGGATTCAGGAGGGTAATACGAAACGCCGTGCTGGATCCCAACGGCCTCGTATCACTAGCAGTCGAGATGACAGGCATCTTATCCGCATGGCTGTAACGGATCGTGCAGCCGCGTCTCGATCCCTGAGTCAACAGATGAGAACATTTGCCAGACAACAACCATCTGCACGAACAGTTCGACGACGTTTGCAGCAGCATGGACTATCAGCTCGGAGACCATGGCTGCGTTTACCCTTGACGCTGCATCACAGACAGGAATGCCTGCGATGGTGTACTCAACGACGAACCTGGGTGCACGAATGGCAAAACGTCATTTTTTCGAATGAATCCAGGTTCTGTTTACAGCATTATGATGGTCGCATCCGTGTTTGGCGACATCGCGGTGAACGCACATTGGAAGCGTGTATTCGTCATCGCCACACTGGCGTATCACCCGGCGTGATGGTATGGGGTGCCATTGGTTACACGTCACGGTTACCTCTTGTTCGCATTGACGCCACAGTGGACGTTACATTTCACATGTGGTACGATCCGTGGCTCTACCCTTCATTCTATCCCTGCGCAACCCTACATTTCAGCAGGATAATGCACGACCGCATGTTGCAGGTCCTGTACGGGCCTTTCTGGATACAAAAAATGTTCGACTGCTGCCCTGGCCAGCACATTCTCCAGATCTCTCACCAATTGAAAACGTCTGGTCAATGGTGACCGAGCAAGTGGCTCGCCACAATACGCCACTCACTACTCCTGATGAACTGTGGTATCGTGTTAGAGCTGCATGGGCAGCTGTACATGTAAACGCCATCCAAGCTCTGTTTGACTCAATGCCCAGGCGTATCAAGGCCGTTATTACGGCCAGAGTTAGTTGTTCAGGGTACTGATTTCTCAGGATCTATACACCCAAATTGCGTGAAAATGTGATCACATGTCAGTTCTAGTATAATATATTTGTCCAATTAATACCCGTTTATCATCTGCATTTCTTCTTGTTGTAGCAATTTTAATGCCCAGTAGTGTATGTTTGCCAGGTAGGTTCGCAACAGGGTAGTCATGGTGTGAGCTGCTTACGTCGGATTGGCTGATGTCACTTGATGCCTGTCCTACGTCTGTGACCTAGTTCGACTCTTCTTCACATGTGTGTGAGTGTTAGAGTAACATGGTTGAGTACATGTTCGCAGAATACACCGATATGATCCCTCTGTATGGCGAAGCTCACGGTAATGGAATAACTGCTCGTCGCCTTATCAAGATCGTTATCCACCATGTCCGACACCATCGCGCACTTTTCTTGCCACAATTACGCAACGGATTCGAAAGGATGTACCTTCACTGTCAGCAAGCGTGACTGTGGTGCTCCAAGGAGACGCTGCATCACGTCAAAGACAATCCGTCAACGAGTACGTGAGCAATAGCGCATGTGATGGATGCTGCTCCCAGCGTGGTCTGGTATTTTCTGCATGAACAAGAATTACATCCTTACCGCCTCCAAAGGATACCGTCGATAATGGCAGCCGATCGTGCCCCACACCTTGAGTTCTGTAAGCAGTTTCTGCACCACTACGTCAATGAGGCCCTAATATTTCCACAGTGCATTCTCTTCACAGATGAATATAAATTTATTAGCGATTGTGTTCTTGATCCTCGAAACAGCCATGTCTGGGCAGACGAAAACCCACATGCCACGCGTATCCAGGGATTCCAACACAGATTTGGTATCAACGTGTGGCCAGTTATTCTGGATGGTCATGTGATTGCACCATACATGCTTCCACCCAAGCTCACGGGTCCCACCCACTTGCCCTTCCCACAAAAAGTTTTGGGCATGTTGTTGGATGCTGTGCCATTGAACGCCCATGTGGTTCCAACACGACAGCACATCCACTCACTTTTAATGTCATGTTCAGGAACACCTGGGCGAACGATTCACGAGGTGGTTCAATCACATAGTCTCCACGATGACTGCATTTGATTCCATAAGTCTTTTTCCTGAGGGATCGAATGAAGTGTTTGGTTTATAAAACTCCTGTAGAGGCAGATGAAGATCTGGCGGCACGAGTTGTGGTCACTGCAGGATAGATTACACAGAAACCAGGTGCAATAGAACCTGCGTGCCTCAATATCATTCGTAGGTACAATGTATGCTCCGAACGTGGTGGTCGCAACATCGAACCTAACTTGTAGTGGATCACAATGCTAACCCTCCTTTGAAAAGAACAAAAACGGTTTAAATTTCACTGTAAACAACAGTGTTTGGGAAAACTGATTAAGTTTCCTTTTTATTTCTTTCTTTATTAATGAGTGATATTGTCTAACAAGTGATGTGCTTGGTTCAGAGCATGATGCACAAATTACTGTGCTGCACATGTTAGCCCCGTATTTAGCCATATTTGTAATTTTTTCTTTAGGAATGGTCAGTTTCCTGAACGATTAAAGTACTCAGTAGCAAAGCCAGTTTATAAAATGGGAGAAAAGGATAATGTAGACAATTTTAGACCTATTTCTACGCCATCAGTGTTTGATTAAGTTATTGAAAAGACTGTGTATGTAAGGATAATTGATCATTGTTTTTTGTCACACGATTTGCTGTCAAGTGTACAATTCAGCTTTAGAAGTTGTTTAACAACTGTAAATGCTATTCTCTTTTCTCTCTGAGGTACTGGATGTGTTAAAAAAAAGGCTTGGAATGCTACGCCAATTTTTTGTTTTAACTAAGGTATTTGATTGTGTTGATCACAAAATATTACTCCAGAAGTTGGACCATTACAGAATATGGAGAGTAGTTCACAATTGATTCATCTCTTACTTTACCACCAGACAGCAAAAGGGCATTATTTACAATGTTGATAATGGCTGTGATGTGGGTCTGAGTGGGGTAGAGTCAAGTGGAGAGGGGGGGGGGGAGGTGCCCCAGGGATCAGTGTTGGGGCCACTCCTGTTCCTTATTTATATAAATTATATGCCCTCTTGTATTACAGGTAACTCTAAAATATTTCTGTTTGCTGATGACACTAGCTCGATAGTAAAGGATGTTGTGTGCAACATTGGCCCAGTTCAAATAGAGCGGTTCATGACCTAAGTTCATGGCTTGTAGAAAATTAACACTAAATCACAGTGAAACTCAGTTTTTACAGTTTCTAACACACAATTGACCAAAACCTGACGTTTGAATTTCACAGTATGGGCATATGATTAGTGAAACTGAACAGTTCAAATTTATAGGTGTTCAGATACATAGTAAACTGTCGTGGAAAGCCCGCATTCAAGATCGTGTTCAAAGACTTAATGCTGCCATTTTTGCTATTCGAACAGTATCTGAAGTGAGTGATCGTTTGACACGAAAATTAGT
Source organism: Schistocerca piceifrons (assembly GCF_021461385.2). Lineage (NCBI taxonomy): Eukaryota > Metazoa > Arthropoda > Insecta > Orthoptera > Acrididae > Schistocerca > Schistocerca piceifrons. Next base: position 204,919,753 of record NC_060140.1, on the reverse strand, counting down.
CTACTTTGCCTATCTTCATTCGCTTATGTCATATGGTATTATATTTTGGGGTAACTCTTCACTTTCTAAAAGAATATTTTTGTATCAGAAACGAGCAGTCCGGGCAATAAGTGGTGTTAAGTTCACGAACTTTTTGTCGACCCCTCTTCACGAGTCTGGGTATTTTGGCAATATATATATATATATATATATATATATATATATATATATATATACAGGGTGGCCCAAAAAGGATGGTCACATTTTAAATAACTATAACTCCATCAGTTTTACAAATTAATTTTATTCAATTACGTAACTAAATGCTCCCAGGCACCCAATTACAAGAACTAACCACAAAAAATCATGTACGGAAAATGACTTCCGGAAGATGGTGTCCTTCCTCGGTGATGCATTCCACAAGTCTTTCCTCGAAATTTTCCATCACTTTCACTACTGTTTCTTCTTGAATTGCCATAATTTCCGCACTGATTGCCTCCTTCAGATCAATTAAGTTTCGGGGCTTCTTTACGTAGACTTTTGACTTTAGGTATCCCCAAAGAAAAAAATCACAGGCTGAGAGGTCAGGTGATCTCACGGGCCAGTGGACATCTCCAAAACGCGAGATGATGTGGTGGGGGAACATCCGCCTTAAAACACACATGGAGTCATTGGCTGTGTGGGCCGTGGCCCCGTCCTGTTGAAACCAAATTCGATCTCGATTTACATGTAACTCTCGCAGTTTCGGCACCAAAAAGCTACGTAGCATGTTAACGTAATGTTTCGAGTTCACTGTGACTGTAGCGTTGTTCTCCTCAAAAAAATAAGGACCAACAATCCCCAATCTTGAAATTCCACACCAGACTGTTACCTTAGCACTATGAAGAGGCTTTTGGTGCAATTCTCTGGGATTATCTGCTGCCCAATACCTGCAGTTTTGTTTATTGACATAGCCGTCTAAATGGAAATGGGCTTCATCTGACATAAGAAGCACAACATCATTATTAGAGTACAAAATGTCAAGCATTGATTCACAAAATCGTCTTCGCTGCTCAAAATCACGATCATACAGCTTTTGCGTGATCATAATTTTGTATGGGTGAAACTGTAACTCACGGCTTAAAATACGCTGCAACGAACTACGGCTGAGGCCTAAAGTTTGAGCACGACGCCTAGTGGGACGACGCGGGCTTTGCAGCACTGACGCTCTAACATCATCAATGTTCTGTGGAGTAACTGCCGTACGTGCACGCCCTGTAGATTTACCACTTTTGACAGACCCTGTTGTCCGGAATGCAGTCACCCAACGTGATATGGATCTGCGATCTGGAATGGGTCCATCACGCGCTACACCAAAACGTTGTCGAAACAATCGTTGCACAGTAATAAACGATTCATCATTTCTGAAAAACTGTTCCACAGCAAAAACACGATGCTCGACCGTCTACTGCGCCATCTCGTGGCAAACTGGGTGTAATGGCCGACTTGCAGACGGCCGGCAGTGGTCCCCCCTCCTCACCTTTCAATGGTACTACGCAGTTCAAATCCGACCATCCTTTTTGGGCCACCCAGTATATATATATATATATATATATATATATATATATATATATATATATATATATATATATATATATATATAGAAGTGATCACCTTACTAACACGTTCGTTAATAGTTGTGGCAGGAAGCAATACGTTTTCGGAAATGGGTTCTAATTCAAAGCATCATCTAGTCAGTCCCCTCTACGAGTCCTAGAAGTCTGTAAATAGAATTTTAGGGGACCTAGTATGAAGACTATTCCGAAAGTAAGGTCCGATCGGTTGCGAAATGGAAACTACTGTGAGAAACAAAACCGCTTTATTTGCTACTGTTAGCTATAGCTTCCAGCTACTCCTCTACATAGTTGCCGCTCCGACTGAGACCTTTGTCCTAGCGGGTGTACCACCTTTCCAGTAGCCTCGTCATAGAAGGCAGCACCTGTGCTTTCCGCCTGCTCTCTACGCTTATGTACAGCTCGTTGACTGTGCCAAAAAGTTGTCTTCAAAGCCAGCGGTTCATGGGAGCGGAGGCAACCAGTTACTGATTGTATTGGGGGTGATCGAACACTTCCCATCGAAAACGCAGCAGGAACGTCTTCACTGACCCTGCAGAGTGCGGCCGAGAGAATTGTCATGAAGAAGGAACAGCATAACAGTTGTGTTATCCCCGCCTCCCCCCCCCCCCTAAATTCTATAAGTCCCTCCAGATCCTCCAGCGCCATGCACTCCACCTCGCCTTCCGTATACGCCTCTCGTCCCCCACGCAGATCCTCTATGACAGGCTGTTCCAACCGAGCTCCAGGGAGCTGGAGCGCTCCGGAGCGCTCACTGCGGCAGCTCGGAGCCCGCGTGGAGGGGAAAGCGAATTCACTGCCGCCTGGCCGCATGCAGCCGCAACTGACACGATAATCCGTGTTCAATGACAGCTATGACTAGCCGCGGGAGCCCTGTACCTCTATTGGAGGATACCTTTCTATTCATTGAGAGGGATGGGCGTCCGCAATGTCTTGTATGTCATAAAGTATTTAATTTTGCGTAAGGTACAATATACAATGACATTATACACGTCTTCACGCAGCGCACTACGATCAGGTAGAAGGTGTTGCACGCAGAGAACTGGTAGCCAGGCTTAAGAATGATGTACCAGGAGACGTAAGTTCAAAAACGATTTCGTAATACGGAGGGTATCAAAACATGCAACATAGTTCGTGTTCTGTAATGCGTTTATAGTTTTCAGGTGAATGAGAGCGGAGAAAACACTACTGAATCTGCAATTCGAACAAGCTACAGGGTCGCTCACATCATTGCGACAAGTGGCAAGCCATTTTCGGTGGGACCATTCGTAAAATCGTGCATGGTAGCAGTAGCAGAATGTTTAATTCCAATGGAGGTGCAGGCAATTGAAGGGGTTTGCCTGTCGAAGCAAACAATGTCTCGTCGAATGCTGGACACGGCAGCGGATTTAGAGACACAGCTCAGGAAAAAAGCGGAGAGCTTTGTTGCATTTTCGCTAGCACTTGACGAAAGCACCGACATATCGGACTGTGCTCAACTTGCACTCTTTTGTGCGAGGTGTCGACATGGAGCTGCAAATAACTGAAGAACTCTTGGATGTGCTACCACCGCAACAGGACGTGACATTTTTGAAGTTGTTTGTGAATCAGTGGACAATATGAATTTGCCGTGCAATAAGCTCCATTCTGTAGGGACAGATGGTGCACCACAAATGATCGGGCGTCACCAAGGTTTTGCCTCTCGTTTGAAAAATAAACTCAGGGACGAATTCGGGAAAGACATTTTGACTCTTCATTGTATTATTCACCAAGAGGCACTGTGTGCTGAAACAGTAGAGCTAGGTGGCGTAATGAAAGATGTCGTGAAGTGTGTGAATTTTGTGCGGCGTCACGGTGTGAATCACCGCCAATTCAAAGGATTCCTGAAAGATATGGAAGCGGAGTATGGGGATATGCCTTACCACAGTACAGTTCGTTGGCTGAGTCGGGGAAAAGTTCTTGATGTTTTCTTTGACATTCGTGAGGAAATATCCCTTTTTCTCGAAATGAAAGGGGAAGAATCGCGTTGTCTGAAAGATATAAAATGGATATCAGACCTGGCGTTCCTAGCTGATATAACTATGCATCTGAATAATTTAAATCTGTCATTGCAGGGCAAAGGGCAGTAAATCGTTGACATGCACGACCAGAGATCAAAGTGTTCATGGAAAAGTTACTTTTATTTGTGAGGCAGATGAGTAATGGACATTTAACGTTCTTCAATCGTCTTGCTTCTGTAAAACTACCTGAATTACTACTTTCGGCGATTACCAAGCACAGTTAAAGCAGCTCATCACGTTGTTTGAAACACGACTCCGAGAACTCACTAGTTTGGAAATGGAACTTCAGGCGTTCAGCACTCCTTTTTCAGTTTCCCCCGATGTCTTGTCACCGTCACTTAAATTGGAGACAACTGATTTGCAAAATTCAACTTTGTTGAAAGAGAGGTACTACAACACGTTGGATTTGTCACAATGGTATCGTTCATTACAGCAAAAAACATTTCCCAAGCTTCACAACAATGCCGCTCAGATCATGTCCATGTTTGGATCTACGTATTGTTGTGAGCAGCTTTTCTCAGCAATGAAAAGAGAAAAGTAAGGAACGATAGTTTCTTCAGGATGCAACAATGAAGGCTATCCTCCGCATTAACGCTGCGAACACTTTGACGCCTGATATTTTTGCTCTTCTAATGAAAAGAAAATGTCAAGCTACAGAGGCCCAATAAATTTAGTATGCAATTTCTTGTAAAACAGTTGTTTCTTATTTATTTCCTGGTGTAGCATGTCACCACGTCTTAGCAGCTAAGAGTATGAGGTTGTCGATCTTGTAAGACGCGGCTGGCACATCAAAACGCTTGCCTTGCCGCCTGCCTCAGCCAGCCGTGCCACGTTCCGGTGTGCCGGCCCACTTGAATGGTCACAGCGAGCGACACAGCTCCCTGGAGCAGGGAGCGCTCCGCGGCTCACAGCGGAGCCGACGAGCTGGAACAGCCTGCTCTATGATCTGATTCCTTTGCCCCATCTGCTCCTATTCCTCGAACATATCCGCATACTCTACACCTCCCGCCACCTTGATCCCCCTCAAACCTTTCCTTCTGCTGCACCTTCACTGTTGTGTCCCCCCTACCCTCCATCTCTACACCCTTCATCTCCTTTCCCAAGGTGGCTTCTGTCAACTTCCCCTCCCGGATGATGCGGTCTCTCCCTCCATTTATCCCTCCTATCAACTCTGATCCTCATCTCCCCCTCCTTTCCTCTGTCCTTTCCCAGGGCTCCCTCTCCCCCTCCCTTCCATCCTGTTTTTTCTCCACTTTACCTCTCTCTGCCTCTCCTTCCCCCCCTTTTCTGTGCATCTTTCCAAAGTGTTGCGAACAGAAATCATGCTGTCGCTAGGTGTGATTTTTATATCTCTTGCGAACAGAAACCAGACTGTCGCTATGTTTTTTAATTGTCTGCTTCCTGTGTATTTTATTAGCATCATCAACCCTTTGTTTTATGTTTTAAGTTCCACAATTTTCCGCCATTTTACCATTTAAGTCGCCGATTTTATCGCCTACTTTTATTATTTATTAATTTCATTTTTTGAAACAAATTCTGTAGGCTGAAGAGCGGCGTACTAAGCTGCTGCCAGCCCGCCCCCTTCGGGGGGAATCGAAAAAAAAAAAAAAAAAAACAGTTGTGCTATGTGAGCTGCAAGACACCAGGCGAAATCTCTCACTTAGTGGGAGACACTGTTTAGCTAGCCATCTTTATGTACTCGCTGTGCGCCCAGAACTGGAAAGAGCGATGTTAGGCGATCGACGGACACACTAAAGACAATGCCGAAAACATCTGTGCAACGCTCAATCGGATTTTCACTGTGGTTTTCATTTCGCGCCCAATTGGACCTTAGTTTCCGAATAGCCCTTGTAGAAATCTACAGTTGCGGTGCCTCTCTCAGCTTAGTGCTCAAAGATCGACTTGTGTCGCTCGTGTCTTAGACGGACCCCAAGTCCAGCAGAAAAGTGGCTGGTCTGCAGAGACAGGTCGAGGATATAGAGTCAGTGTGTAGTGGGAATGTCCGTGTTACTGATAAGTCGCATATATGTACAGTATTTAACAATCACTTTCTGAATATAGCAGGTGAACTAAATAGAATCCTAGTCCCAACAGGGAATTAATAGCGCTCTTAGAAAAAAGTGCTCTGACACTGTTACCTGAAATGCTCCTCCATGATACTGACAAGAGAGAGATTGAGTTAATAATTAAATCACTAAAGACCAAGAACTCTCATGGATATGACGGAGTATCTAACAGAATACTGAAGTATTGTTCTATGTATGTTAGACCAGTACTTAGCCATATCTGTAACTTTTCCTTTAGGAGTGGTCGGTTTCCTGACCGATTAAAGTACTCGGTAGTGAAGCCACTTTATAAAAAGGGAGACAGGGATAATGTTGACAATTATAGACCTATTTCTATGCCATCGGTGTTTGCTAAAGTTATCGAGAAGTTTGTATATACAAGGTTACTGGAGCATTTAAATTCACATAATTTGCTGTCAAATGTTCAGTTTGGTTTTAGAAATGGTTTAACAACTGAAAATGATATATTCTCTTTTCTCTGTAAGGTTTTAGACAGATTAAATAAAAGGTTGCGAACGTTAGGTGTTTTCTTTGATTTAACGAAGGCTTTTGACTGTGTTGACCACAAAATATTACTGCAGAAGTTTGACCATTATGGAGTAAGGGGAGTAACTTACAATTGGTTCGCCTCCTACTTTAAGAACAGAAAGCAGAAGGTAATTCTCCGTAATATTGAGAGTGGTAGTGATGTTCAGTCCCAATGGGGCACTGTTAAGTGGGGCGTTCCCCAAGGGTCGGCGCTGGGGCAACTGCTGTTTCTTATTTATATAAATGATATGCCTTCTAGTATTACAGGTGATTCAAAAATATTTCTGTTTGCTGATGACACCAGCTTGATAGGAAGGATCTTGTGTGTAATATTGAAACAATATCAAATAACGTAGTTCATGAAATAAGTTCGTGGCTTGTGGAAAATAATTTGGTGTTAAGTCACAGTAAGACTCAGTTTTTACAGTTTCTAACTCACAATTCAACAGGAACCGATATTTTGATCAGACAGAATGGGCCTATTATAAGCGAGACGGAACAGTTCAAGTTCCTAGGCGTTCGGATAGATAGTAAGCTGTTGTGGAAAGCCCATGTTCAGGATGTTGTTCAGAAACTAAATGCTGCTTTATTTATCATTAGAACAGTATCTGAAATAAGTGACACTTCAACACGAAAAGTAGTCTACTTCGCCTATTTTCATACGCTTATGTCGTACGGTATTATTTTTTGGGGTAATTCTTCTGATTCAAAAAGGGTATTTTTGGCTCAAAAACGGGCTGTTCGAGCTATATGTGGTGTAAGTTCGAGAACCTCTTGTCGACCCCTATTCAATAGTCTGGAAATTCTGACATTGCCCTCACAGTATATATTTTCTTTAATGTCGTTTGTTGTTAGCAATATTAGCCTATTCCCAAGAGTTAGCAGCTTTCACTCAGTTAATACTAGGCAGAAATCCAATCTGCTTGTGGAATGCACTTCCTTGACTCTTGTGCAGAAAGGAATGCAGTATTCTGCTGCATCCGTTTTCAATAAGCTACCACAAGAACTCAAAAATCTTAGCAGTAGCCCAAACTCTTTTAAGTCTAAACTGAAGAGTTTCCTCATGGCCCACTCCTTCTATTCTGTCGAGGAGCTCCTGGAAGAGCTAAAAAATTAAGCAAATTCCAGTGTTACATTGTTGATTTTCTTTATTTAAATTTACGACTTGCCACCTGAATATGTTTTTTTACATTTCGTTTTAGCTGTTTCCAGTATCGTGTTATAATTTCATGTATTGACTCGTTCCGTGACCATGGAGACTTCTCCCTAATTTGGTCCCACGGAACAATAAGTAAATAAAAAAAAGAAAAAGACAAAAAGAAAAAGTGTGTTGTTTGTAAGACAATAGTGTTTTAACAGCCCCCCCCTGTGAACCTGCTACTCGATGCTAGCGTCCGTTGCGTGACTTCTGTGACCTGAGCGAATTTACCGCAGCAGGTCGCCGTAAACTGGCGGAAGTGGGTAGGTAGGCTGGAGGGCAGGCCGTGAACTTTTTACGGCATCGCGGCGCCACGTGCGCCTGGGGCAGTGGGTCGCCTGCCAACTTGTCGAGTGCGACGGCAGCGTCAGCCTACCTAGGGCGAGGCCGGTGCGTGCGGCGGGGTTAGGGAGACGCCGTTGGGTAGGGCCCGTTGGTCCCTCTCTGAGCTTGGTACGGCCGGTTCCCCGCGACCCTCCGCCCTATTGATTAGGCCGCCAGCGGGCGACGCGGCGTCGCAGAGAACACAGTCGGCGCCGGAGGCCGCCACGGCGAGCGTCCAACAGCCACGGCGTCGCGACGCCTGCCGCCCTCACACGCTCTGCACGTGCACACAGGTACGGTCGCCATTACTCTGTTTAGCACGGTCTCTGCAAGTAGTACACGGCTGTAGCCTACACGCTGGTCACAACCGCTTGTTATATGACGTTTGTCACGTGGCGCTACAGTGTTGCCACATCCACTGCCACGTGCGCGTCCGTTAAAGCCCCGACAGCAGCGAGCGGGGCCGTAGAGTATAAATATCTATGGAGCGAGCATTCGGATGCGCAGAACGAGAATTCTATCCGCAATGTCTCCTGCAGCTCAAGTCACGTGATTTTCCGAAGGCGCTTTTTAGCGCGGATAGTGCTTAGCGTATTTTGGATGTTATTGCTTCGCTGCTACAGATAGATCACCTACACAGTTTCCGTGGCACGTGCACACAGGTACGGTCGCCTTTACTCTGCTTAGCACGGTCTCTGCAAGTACTACACGGCTGTAGCCTACACGCTGGCCAGAACCGCTTGTTATATGACGTTTGTCACATGGCGCTGCAGTGTTGCCACATCGACTGCCACGTGCGCGTCCGTCAAAGCCTCGACAGCAGCGAGCGGGGCCGTAGAGTATAAATACCTATGGAGCGAGCATTTCGGATGCGCAGAACGAGAATTCTGTCCGCAATCTCTCCTGCAATTCAAGTCACGTGATTTTCGGAAGGCGCATTTTAGCGCGGATAGTGCTTAGCGTATTTTGGATGTTATTACTTCGCTGCTACGGATAGATCACCTTCAGAGTTTCCGTGGTACTTTGTATACTCGTTTTATAGACGTCTTAACATTTTGATACTCAGTACAGAAGTTGGCTTAAAGATGTGAAGAGGAATGGTATTGTGTTTTTTTGCCGCAGTGTTGTTGTTGTTGTGGTCTTCAGTCCAAAGACTGGTTTCATACAGCTCTCCATCCTATTCTATCCTGTGCAAGCTTCTTCATATCCCAGTACCTACTGTAACCTACATCCTTCTGAATCTGTTTATTGTATTCCTCTCTTGGTCTCCCTCTACGGCTTTTACCCTCCACGCTGCCCTCCAATACTAAATTGGTGATCCCTTGATGCCTCAGAATATATCCTACCAGCCCATCCCTTCTTCTAGTCAAGTTGAGCCACAAACACCTCTCCAACTGTATTCAATACCTCCTCATTAGTTATGTGATCTAGCCATCTAAACTTCAGCATTCTTCTGTAGCACCACATATCGAAAGCTTCTATTCTCTTGTTGTCTAAACTCTTTATCGTCCACGTTTCACTTCCATACATGTCTACACTCCATACAAATACTTTCAGAAACGACTTCCTGCCACTTAAATCTATACTCGATGTTAACAAATTTCTCTTCTTCAGAAACGCTTGCCTTACCATTGCCACAGTGTTATAACTCAGATTACACTTTACGTTTGTTCGGATACTGGAAGATGTAACATCCAACATTTTTTTTTTCTTGTTCTATTGCACTTCTTCGTGTTGTCGAATCTCTGTTCTAATTAATTACGTTTCAATGATACTACGTAGGGCGCCAGAGTGTCACGAAAAAATAACGCATTTGGAACTTTTAAATTGTTATAATAAACACAGCAAGCATTTTGCACCTGCTTGTTCATTATTATTTTCAGTGTTCTGTTTTTAGCCGGCCAGAGTGACAGAGAGGTTCTAGGCGCTTAAGTCTGTAACCGCGCGACCGCTACGGTCGCAGGTTTGAATCCTTCCTCGGGCACGGATGTGTGTTGTGTCCTTAGCTTCGTTACGTTTGAGTAGTTCTAAGTTCTAGGGGACTGATGACCTCAGCTATTAAGTCCCATAGTGCTCAGAGCCATTTTGTTCTCTTTTTGTCCTTCTGCTTTTTACAGACAAGTATATTAGGTATATCACTTTTTCGCCATCTCGTCAGAAAAGTAAACTAATTCACTATGCACAAAAAATACATGGTCAGTGCTCAAATTTGGAGTACCATAAGAAGTGAGAGCCAACAATATTTCTATTAGGTTTGAAACGTCCCCTTTGAACAATTATACAAGACTGTGCTTAAACTGACACACAATATTTTGTTAGCGCAACGCAATCTGACTTTCAAAATTCCCTACGAAAGAATGGCCCTGACTAACATTAAACTATACCTTTCACAAATCACTTACCTCACAAAAATCTTCGCTGCTCAAGCTACTGCAATACAGCGAGCGCCACTACTGCCAGCTAAATAAAAGATTCAAACTATGGAAGGCACTAACTACTGATAGGGATAGTTAGCAAATGAAAGATATTAATAGAGAACAAACAATGTATTTACCTTGATATCATCATATATAAATATAGCAGTTCATGACAAATTTCAAAACTCCGCCATCTCTCTCCCCACATCCACCACTGCTGGCGGCTCACCTCCAACTGCCCAACGCTACGCGCTGTTCACAGCCAGCTGCCTAACACTACAATGGCGAGTATTGCAACAATGCAAAGCAGCCACAGACTGCACACAGCACAGCCAGTGATTTTCATATTGAGCGCTACGTAACGTTGCCAATAAGAAAACATAAACAGCCTACTTACAGGTTTTCCGTGTCCTGATTCATGTTGTCGAATCTGTTCTAATTAATTGCATTACGATCACACTGTGTGGGAAAGTGTCTCACTCAGAAATACTTAGATACCCACAAGGGTCTGACATTGGACGAAATAAACTGGAGGAAATTAATCAGACTGTCATGTATACATTTTATCAGCATGTGAACATAGCACCAATATGAATACAACGGCTGGCACTTTACTCAGACACACTTGTAGATTTATCTAGCACTTGCCTCGTAAACAAATGGCCTCAAAACAATACAAGACTTTGTAATACCGTGTCTCAAAGTTTTTCAACATTTAAAGTGCCTCATATTAATATGACATTTACAATTGTACATTTGTCGTATTTCCTACTCCTCTATCCAACCGTAGCAACGATAATACTGCATCTTAGCTGTTACTAAAACTCAAACGTGCAAAAAAATGTATAACATGCGGCGAATACGTGTAATATTCAAGTTCCACTATTACCGCAAGTTGTTGACAAGCAACGTTGACCCATAATCAAGTGACTAACTTAATTCGATGTTGAGAACACTCGCAGTAGGCTATGCTCACTCCATAGATATATATACTCTATAATACGGCAGACGGCGGTTTTGCCGTCTATGGATGGTGACAGTTGAAGGGGCGATTCACACACGCCCATCACGTAACAGTGCCCCGATCTAGCGGCGCTTCTTACGGCGAAGTTCAAAGTGTTCTTCTTATAACAGGGCTGGCTGTATTCGCGGGTGACCGCGTCGGTCCCAGAACAGCTCTCGATGTCACCTTGCAGCAGGACTATATCGGCTGGGGGGCAGGGGGAGGGGGGAGTTTGGTAAGATACGACCCCACCAAGGGCACACTCATAGAAAAATGGCTCTGAGCACTATGGGACTAAACATCTGAGGCCATCAGTCCCCTAGAACTTAGAACTACTTAAACCTAACTAACCCAAGGACATCACACACATCTATGCCCGAGGCAGGATTCGAACCTGCGACCGTAGCGGTCGCGCGGTTCCAAACTGAAGCGCCTAGAACCCCTCGGTCACACTGGCCGGCAATCATAGAAAAATCTACGTAAAAAAAGCAAGAATGTGGAAGGCTGTATTAAAAAAAAAAAAAATTCGACGAGCACTAGAGTAGCGAAAACTGAGCTTTGCTTTGCGAGTGCTAGTTTGCAATTCGACAATAACACCCGTCTTATCTGGCGGCACTTTGCATTGGAAAAGATTTCTGACTTTTGTAGGCTTTAATTTGATTAATCTGAACGTTTATATTTGACACGTGTAGCAGGTTCATATATCGTTGATTGGCGACTCCATGTTGTCTTGTGCACTACGACCAGATAACAGTCTGTGATTGCCGTAAGCTTAGTGACAACAGTGCATCCCAATTTAAGTTATACAATATAGCACTGAAGATGGTCACTCAGTGACAGAAAATCGATTTTGCGATAGTAAAAAATATACGACCAATGCTGTCTCTTTTTTCAAGGTTCATATATCAGCAAAATAAAACTAGTCTGATTAGCGATTATTCTAGGCTACCAGATAAGATCACGAAACTTGTACGTCTAATTTAAGTTAGTCATCTTTTTTAGACTGTAACCCTTTTCCTTTCTTAACTAGCTCAGTAAGTAAGTAAGTCACACGTATAGTTAATAGCTATTATCACATATTATCTGATCGATTCATAAAATCTAATGCTGTAATAGGACCTAAGCAAAACCTATCGCAGAAATCAGCTCTAACACAAAAGTGAACGCTATCCAGAAGTGCGACTAATAAAATTGCGGCTATATCTTTTACACAGCACGTTCGGAAATTTCCGTTACAAACTTCTAGGACCTGTAGAGGGCATTGAGTACATAACATTTTGAAGAGGATCCCATGTCCAGAAACGTACCGCTTTCATTCTAAGACGGTTTAATTCAGCTGTGTAACGCGTTCGCGTCTGCCGCACTAGAAATTGAAGAGACACGAGGTGGGATGGAGAGCGTGTACCAGCCCAGGCTTCGTAGGTATAGTGTCTGCAACAACGCTGGTGGTGGCCACATTGAGCCGCTATTGTATTGCATCAGTATTGTTCTGCACGTACAGTATGCTGGGTTCCTTTTTGTTTTGGAATAATGTGAACGTCTGATGTGTAAGCGTTAATACAATCAAATGCGGTTAAGTGATAAATGGACGTTTCGTTTTGTTTCCTTTCGAACTGGTACCTAATAGTTGTACTGCGTCACGCCTAAGTCAGTTCCTAGAACAGAAGAGGATGAGTTAAACATCTGAATTGAAACCGTAGTAGGACGGAAACCGTACGTTTCCGGACATGGGTTCCTATTCAGAATATTATGTATTCACTCCCCTCTGCAAGTCCGAAAGTTTGTAACAGGAGTTTCCGAACGCACTGTATTTTATAATAGTCAGGGAGCATGGCGAAAATGACTACAGCGATGTTTAAATTACTCACGCAAGCGTCTCTACAATCTACGAGCCGTGATTTTTTAAGTAAGGTCCGTTTGAACATAAGTACACAACGAAACGTTATATCAGAAAAGTAAATTTATTTTCAGAAAGTACATTCTTCACTTTATTTTTCGACATAGTTGCCAAGTTTGTTGAAACACGTATCATACCTCTCAACCAATTTTAAAATACCCTCTTCATAAAAACTTGCAGCCTGCTCCGATAACCAAGAGATCACTGCCGTTTTCACGTCATCGTCATCATTGCAACGGTTGTCACTGAGGTATTTTTGACGTGGAGGAACCGATGGTAATTGCTCGGCGTAAGATCAAGACTGTAGGGTTGGTGGTCTAAAACTTCCCAGCCAAAACTGCCCAATAAATCACGGGTCTGATCTGCAGTGTGAGGTCTTGCATTGTCATGGAGAAGGACAATTCCCTTTGTCAGCATGCCGAGTCTTTTGTTTTGAATCGCCCTGTGTAGCTTTCTCAGGGTTTGGCAGTATGCTTCTACATTGATAGTGGTTTCTCTTTCCTGCTTCTACCATCCCTTGTGATTTTGCTTCCCAGGTAGGTAAATTCCTCTGTCACTTCAAGCCCCTCTCTTCCAATCCTCATTCTCAGAGGTTCAAAAATGCTGCTGAGGTCATCAGTCCCTAGACTTACACACTACTTAAAAGTAACGTAAACTAAATTATGCCAACTTAGGCTAAGAACAACACACACATCCATGCCCGAGGGAGGACTCGAACCTCCGAGGGGAGGAGCCGAGCAATTCGTCACATGGAGCCTCTAAGCCGGCCGCTGTGACCGTGCGGTTCTAGGCGTTTCAGTCCGGAACCACGCTGCTGCTACGGTCGCATGTTCGAATCCTGCCTCGGGCATGGATGTGTGTGTTGTCCTTAGATTAGTTAGGTTTAAGTAGTTCTAAGTCTAGGGGACTGATGACCTCAGATGTCAAGTCCCATAGTGCTTAGAGCGATTTGAACCATTTGAATTTGACGCCAAATTTATTTGCAATCTTCGAATATGTTTCGCAATATTTAATACAGCTATGAATGGTCAGCAATATTTGTCCCTTCAGATATGCCAAATGAGCAGTATTCTCTTTTCTGCTTCTTTTCATTAGTTTCGTCTTTTTCCGCTTTACTCTCAATCCATATTCTGTACTCATCAGACTGTTTATTCCATTCCACACATCCTGTAATGCTTCTTCACTTTCACTTACACAAACATACCATTACGAAGCTTATCTGTCAACAAAAAAAATTCAGATGTGTGTGAAATCTTATGGAACTTAACTGCTAAGGTCATCAGTCCCTAAGCGTACACACTACTTAACCTAAATTATCCTAAGGACAAACACACAACCCATGCCCGAGGGAGGCCTCGAACCTCCTCTGGGACCAGCCGGAGAGTCCATGACTGCAGCGCCTGAGACCGCTCGGCTAATCCCACGCGGCTTATCTGTCAACAGTGCGCTTGGATACACAGCTGTAGAACAGAAATGGTTGTACTTGAGAGATGGGAAAATGTCTTCTTTACTCTGTTCGGCTAAGTCGGATCATCGTGCAAACAAACCTAAAAGAGATATTCTCTCAACCCTCAATTATAAGCATTTTTCTGGAATATCTAATTAGTAATTTTATGAGGAGCAAATAAACTCCGTTGCTTATTTTACATTTTACTACAACTAATGAAAAGTTGTTTTCGTAATCAATAGGACACAGATTTTGTTTTACTTTCATTTTTGTAGGTAGTTTACACAATTTGTTGTTTATTTACTATATGTTTAATCTGTTGTGTGCTATATTTTTCGTGTATACAGTCCATTTAATTAATACTTTTCAGTAATAGTTCACTTTCATTATACTTATCTTGCTAAATCCGTTGAGGAAAAATCGCCAAAAGATAATTTTACGGAAGAGGGAAAGGTTCTCCTGGTCTCCCAAGAGCGTACTATCACCTCCATAGGACTCTGCGATACAGTGCAGTGTCGGCGCATTTCCTGTCCTTGTCGTCATCACCACAGTGTGATTTCTTTCACGGCCGTGCGACTTGTAAAGTGGTACAGTTTTCAGATTATTTATGTTATAGGCTAGTGTATCATTTATCATCAGAAACAATAATGACAAAAAGTTTACTGAGTCGAATCGCAGCTATCTCGTGATGTATCAGCTGTCCAGTCGACAATACATGGACACATACTTGGAGAATTCTTTGTTGAGTAAGAGTGCAGTGTAAATGGAAACAAATGGCACGACGTTCATGCATATTTGTGCACTATTGCACCATTAGTAGCAACGCCTTAAGGACCAAGATTTCACCTCTGCCTCATACGGCGTATTTCAAACTTACACTAACTTATATCGAGGGGCACAGCATCAGGATTGAAGTTTCAGCGAATGTTTTCTCAAGAGAAATGCGTCCGTCATTGCGTTTCCTCCTTCAATATATAATTGTTCTGGTGTGTGACACCTGTTATTAAAATTGAGTTATTGCGTGATACAATTGCACATATGCAGTAAGCAACTGGCTAAAATTGTGTAATTCATGTGTTCTGGAAAAAGCCTGTATCGCCCTCTTGTAAAGTCTAAATTTTTCAGTCATAATACCAAAAATATTTTCAGATGTCCTCCTAGCACAACTCAAAGTATGAGTAAAGGTCGGGACACACACGTCCGGGCCGTGTCAGGGCCGAGCGTCGGACGAGTGACGGCCGTGCTCCGGTCCGTTCCTGCAGGGGCCGCACATGACCGGGGCACGTCCGTGTCTTTGTTGTTCCTTGTAGTGACTCGGACGCGGTGATCTGTGTTTCTGTTTGTGAAATCTGTAAAACATGTTCACTAAGTTTCGTAATAGTGGATTAGGACTTATAGCACTTGCTTTAGACGAAGAGGAAAAAGAACGAAAGCAAACAGGAAGAACAAAATTGTGGATCCACAGTGCCTGGAAAACAAGACCAGTACAGGCAGAGTTTCGAACATTATTTTATCATCTCATAGATGATGAGACTAAGTTTTATGAATATTTTAGGATGACGCAGTACACCTTCTGTGAACTTTTAAAGAAACTAGAACCAAGACTGAGAAAATACGACACTTTCTGGAGAGTATCAGTTACATCCAAAGAACGACTGGCTGTTTTTTTTAACGTAGGTTAAAGAAAAGTACACAGAACACAAATAAATATGAAGTTCTAAGGACAGCATTTTTATTTTATTACTTTAGTAATTGAAAGATAAATACATAAGTTAGTAAATAATACAGTTAAATTTCTACTACCCTAAGAAAAACAAATGAGGACTATTCAGTGAATTAGTTTCTGGAGCTGATGAGGATGCAGGGGAACTTGGAGGATGATGGCTTTGGTTATTTATATACGAATTGTGGGAATCCCTTTGCAGATCCAAAAGCTGCTGTGTAGGTTCTGTTGACTCGTTTTCCACAGGTGAAGGATATGGTGTTGAAACAGATTTTGCTGAGGAATTGGAGGATGATGGAGTGAATGGATGGACTGATACGTCTTTCATGAGTTGCTTCAGTTCAAAGTCTTGTACAATTGAAAAAAATCCTACTTTTAGCTTGATGAAAAAGTAATGGATGCAACGATTTTAGGACTGGTGCTATACCAGCCAAAAAAGCATCAACTGGGTTTTGTATTTCTCTCTGTTTTTCAGCTTTTTATTCTGCCAAAATGTAAGCCATGAGCTGGCTTGATGCAGATTATTGTGGTTTAACCTCACGCTGAAATTTTCGTTTCAGTGGTGGTTTCATAAACTTGTTCTTATTTGAAGTGACGGACGAATGAGCTGAGGACGTCTGGGAATGGCGAGTGCGCTCTATCAAATTCTCTGTTTCACTACCCTGGGTTTTAATGATCCATTCTTCATCTGCAATGTCTTCTTGTGTAGACTCTCTTTCGTTTTCAACAATAGACTGCTCCTCTTGGGAATCTGTATTTGATTCTTGTTTATGCTCATTATTGTCTTGCGTGTAAGGAACATTGGAAACTGTTTCTCGTTTTACCATGTAAGGTAGCACGAACTTTAAGAGATCTTCATACTTATATTTATGTTGATGAACAGCAGCTTCTCCTGAAACAGTTTTCCTTTTCTGCAGGGTCTTCCTTAGTTGGTCACGAACAGATGTCCATTTTTTTGCATTCCTCTATTCCACCTATAGCAAAAATATTTTAAATCGCGTATTTATATTACAAGATTTAAAATGCTGCAAATATTTTATAGATTATACAGTATTTCTCATCTTATACAGTTCAATTTTTTTTCAGGTTCCTTGCTACAGGAGATTCCTTTAAAACTATTTCCTTCAGCTACAGGTTGGGTGAATCCACAGTTGGAGCTATCGTCCATGACACCTCTAGAGCAGTTATCGATTTATTGTTAAAAGAGGTGATGCCTGTGCCGAATGAAGAAAAATGGAATGCTATAGCTGAGGAGTTTTGGACGAAATGGCCGTTTCCAAACTGAACTGGATCTTTATATGGAAAAAGCACGTAACAATACAGGCTCCAAACAACTCAGGAAGTCTCTATTGGAATTACAAAAAAACGTATTCCATTGTGTTTCTTGCTCTGGTTGACACACGTTATAATTTTATTGCAATAGATGTGCGAGCGTACGGAAAAAACTCTGATGGAGGCATTCTAGTAAATTCAAACCTTGGAAAGTCATTGGAAAACAATACGCTTAGCCTCCCAAAGAGTAATTTATGTTGAACTTCCAATGGTAATTGAAGGCGATGAAGCTTTTCCTCTCAAAACATACTTGATGCGACCATATCCTGGCAGGAACTTAACAAATGACAAGGCTATATTTAATTATGGTTTGAGTTGGGCAAGAAGAATATCCGAAAATGCATTCGGTATATTGCAACAGAAATTTCGAATATTTAGAAGAATTCTTCAGGGAGGTCCTAATAACCTTACAATGATTTGACGGCTGCGTGTGTACTGTACAACTTTATTCGAAAAATGGAAGGTTATAGGGTGCCCGAACAGAGCATGGATCAAAAGTAAACTGCTGAGCGATCCGGAAGAACATCAAACCTTCGAAACCTACCTCGAATTCGTGGGAGATCAACAGATGCTGCATTTGCTGTACGAGAAGAACTCAAAAAATTCCTGAATTCTCCACAAGGGACTGTGGAATGGCAAGAACATGTCGCCTTGGTGATATTACGATGACATAAACCAAACATCTGTTTGTAAAATAAAAAGTAAGTAAATATCTTTCGGGTATTAAACCTTGTATAGTTTTTATCTTACCTTTGGCTTGTAGATCTGTTGCAGTTGTCTTCCAAACTCTGTCTTTGTACTCGATATTCCTGAAGTTTTCACTACCCTGATCGTAAAGAACAGACGAACTCCTTCTATTAGTCGTACCACATCCATGTTTAGTACACAGAACAGTCTTGCGCAATTGCACAGCTCACAAGGCAATTCTACCGTCAGGCCGTGTCCGTCACGGGCCCCGGCCCGTTGACGTTCCCCGTGCACGGCCCGGTCAAGTGGGGCCCGCTGCATTTGTTTTAATGATGCATTTCGTTGTCCGGGTGACGGCTGATACTCGGACGTGTCTCGGCACGGACACGGTCCGGACATGTGTGTCCCGACCTTAAAGCGACGCTTCTGATCATCTAAATTGTTCCCTTCATAATATTTCATCACGTATGTTTCGAAACGAAATGCCTCGTCAGATACAATCACGAATGTAACTTGAGTGTCTGCGTTTGGTAGGGTCCAGTTCGCTGGAACATCCTTTGAGGTGACAAACACTCACCCATCACTACTTTTGCCGTATGCCTCTACACCAACACCAATACAGGCGGTGACGGCCCTGTAAAGTCACGGTTGTGTTTGTCTCGGCCTTAACTGGCTGCCGCAGTGCCTGAGAATTGGTACGTGTTTAATTGATTGATTAATTTGTGGTTGAGGGAGCTAAACAGCAAGGTCATCAGCGATGGTATGCGTTTACGCAGCAACGCTCTAACACTGCAGTTGAATTGGCCGTTTGTTGTGATGCAGCGCGAATGGCGGACAGATTGCCTGTGACGTTGGAAGCTCTGGCTGGGGGAGCTAACAAGGGAACGGCCCCCAGCTCTAACGGGTAAAAACTAGTGAAAATAATTTGCGGAGGTGTCTGTTCCACAAGTCAGCAAGGTCATTTATCCGCAAAAAACTGCTTTCGTGCACAATTGATGTTTGAAGATCAACGGGACAACAAAGCAACGGGTATTGATGACAACCCTGCAGACCTAATAAAGAATGCTGGTGACAGCATGAAAATGATGCTGCTTAAACTTACTAGGTCGATCTACGAGGGTAATCCCAAAAGTAAAGTCTCCTATTTTTTTATAAGTTCATAGACCTGTTTATTTCTACAATGGTTTACATCAGTTTACAGCTTGAACATTCAGCTATTTTTCGACATAATCACCATTTCTGTCAATGCATTTCTGTAGACGCTGTGGCAGTTTTTTATGCCCATGTCATACCAGCTCGCTGCCATGCTGCTCAGAAAGTTATGAACCTCTTCTTTCACCTCGTCGTTGCAGCCTAATCGCTTTCCGGCCAAATGTTCTTTTAACCTAGGGAACAGCTGATAGTCACTGGGCGCCAAGTCAGGACTACAGAGTGGATGGGTGATTATGTTCCACTGAAACTGTTGCCGAGAGCAATGGTTTGCCGAGCGATGTGTGGGCGAGCATTGTCATGGAGAATGTGTACGCCCTTGCTCAACATTCCTCTTCTCCGGTTCTGAATTGCCCGTTTGAGATTTTTCAGAGTCTCACAGTACCTGTCATCGTTGATTGTGGTCCCAGTGGGCATAAAGTCGACAAACAATACACCTTTCCGATCCCAAAGAACGGTTGTCATGACTTTACCGGCAGACTGTGTTTGTTTGAATTTCAGCGGCTTTGTCGAAGAAGGATGCCGCCATTGGCGTGATTGTTGCTTGGTCTGAGGTTTAAAGTGGTATGCCCAGGTTTAAACACCCGTGAGAACTGAGTTCAAAAAGTTGTCCTGTTCGGTTGCAAGGCGGTGACGAAATGCGCGGGGGGAAGCATCAACTCGTTGCCGCATGTGGTCCTCAGCACGCGTGGCACCCGTCTTGCGCACACCTTCCGGTGGTTCAATGTTTCCGTTTAAAATCTGTGAGCGGTGCTTCGGGAAACCTCAGGAACCAAGGTGCAGAGATCATGTAGGGTGATCCGCCGATCTTCACGCATGCTTTGCTCAAGCTTCAACACTGTCTCCTCAGAAATTGACGGTTTCTGGCTCCTTTGTTCCTCGTGAATTTCGGTCCGACCAGCTGCAAACTCTCTACGCCACTTACGAACATTTTTGACATCCATGCACGACTCACCATACACTTCCGTCAACTGGCGATGGATTTCAATCGGCGCAGTGCCCTTTGCGTTCAAAAACCGAATAACTGCGCGCATTTCGCTCTTGGCGATAACATCCAATGGGATCTCCATTCTCAAGGGCTGGCAAGACTGAGCGCCTCAGAGCGCGAAGCACTCTTTGTAACAATGTGACCAACTGCCACACCGTTCTGTACTTATAAAAAAATAGGATACCTTACTTTTGGGATTACCCTCGTATAACACAGGAGAGATACCGATAGACTTCCAGAAATGCATCGTTGTTCCCATACGAAAGAAGGCAGCCGCTACAAAATGTGAACAGTACTGAACTTTAAGCCTAATATCACATGCATCAAAAATTGTAATAAAAATAATTCTGAAGAGAATTGAAGAGAAGGTGGAGGATATGCTGCCTTAGTTTGGTTTCAGAAGGGGATTGAGAGCAAGAGAAGCGATTCTGGCTCTGAAACTCCTTATCGAAAAGCAATTACAGAAAAATAAACCAACTTATATTGGTTTCGTAGAGGTGGAAAAGGCATTTGATAACGATATCTTGCAAGAGACGTTCAGAGTAAAAGTGGAATGAAGTACAAAGACATGTGTGTGATGCTCAGTTTCTGTTAGAATGAGGTGAAAGTGATTAGGAACAAGAAGGATTCTATGATATCAGTATAGATTGAGAATAAACAAGAAAAAGACTAAAATGATGGTATGCAGTGCAGAACCAGAATATGAACCTCTGAGCCACGCGATGCGACCGCGCGGTTAGAGGCACCATGTCACGGATTGGTCAGCTTCGATGTGGTATCGCTGTTTACCATGGTTCCACTTAATGATGTATTGGAACAGCTGAATCGAATTTTTCCTGCCGATATTTTAGAGCTGTTTAAGTGTTGTTTGACGACCACATACTTCAAGTGGAATGAACAGTTTTATGAGCAAACGGATGGCGTGGCTATGGGAAGCCCCCTAAGTCCCGTAATTGCAAACTTCTTTATGGAGAAATTCAAAGAACAGGCCTTAGGTACTGCCAGCAAGAAACCAAATGTATGGTTCCGATACGTGGATGACACGTTTGTGTTGTGGAGACATGGTAGGGAGGAACTAAGCCGGTTCCACGAACATCTGAACATTATAAACTCAAGAATTCAGTTTACTATGGAGGAGGAGGTAGACGGCAAACTACATTTCCTCGATGTGCTTGTGTTTAGAAACGAAAATGGTAGTTTGGGCCACTCAGTGTACCGCAAACCCACGCACACCGACCGTTATTTGCACCGGGATTCGAACCACCACCCACAACAGAAGCGGGGTGTTATCAAGACGTTAGCGGACAGAGCTAGAAATATTTGTGAACCTGACTTGCTCGACGGTGAGATGGAACATCTCCACAATGCCCTAACGAAGAACGGATATTCGTCCGCCGAAATAAAACGTGCGTTGAGGCAGCCACGCAGAAATCATACTGACGTACAGGCTGCTGCCAAATCTAAGGTTTTCCTGCCGTTTGTTAAAAATGTAACGGAAAGAATAGGGAGGATCTTGACGAAGCGGAATATTACCGTAATTTACAAGCCCACCAGGAAGATACAGGAATACCTTAGGCCTGCCAAGGACGCTCGCAAACCATTGGAAAAATCTGGAGTGTATAGGATCCCATGCAGCTGTGGTGATGTTTGTGTGGGTACCACCAAAAGAACTGTTTCTAAACGTTTGGAAGAGCACAAGGGAAATTGTAGAAGAGGAGAAACGGAACGATCAGCTGTTGCGGAGCATGCTTTCCAGCCAGGGAACCACAATATTCGTTTCGAGGAGACGCAAGTACTAGCGGCCACGAGCGGATACTACGAAAGGCTCTACAGGGAGGCAATCGAAATCGCTAAACACCCAAATAATTTCAACCGAAAGGAGGAGGGCGTCAAATTAAACGGTATATGGATGCCGGTGTTAAAGAAGATGTGTACCACTCGTCCACTACTGGGTGATGGCAACGGCGATCGACGGCGACGGACAGCGGCCAATTGCACTGACGTTTCCAAAACACGTGACGTCACGCCGCGGCGCGGGGGCGCGCGGACACGGAATTTAGCGGCAGTCAGTAGCGAGCCAGTGTGTGTGTTGGACCTACCATCAAGCTACGGACCCCCTTGAAGATGTCTCCCGCAGTCGGAGACGAAACGTTGGGAATCACCTCAGAATTCATCAACCGACCACGGCATAACGGCCCGGATAATTATAATGGTCACGATATTTCCGGCCGTGAAAGTTTACATTTTAGTATTTAGAGGGTTTGTCGCATCTTCTAAAGTGTTCTGCCAATAAATCGCAGTCTTTGTTTCACCTTCCCCACAATATTAACTATGTGTTCTTTCCGATTTAAGTTGCTTGTAATTGTAATTCCTAGGTATTTTGTCGAATTGACAGCCCTTAGATTTTTGTGATTTATTGTATACTCAAAATTTATCGGATTTCTTTTTGATCGTCTGATGATATTACTAGACGGTAAATTACAGCGTCATCTGCAAACAGTCTAAGAGGGGATGGTCAGATTATCACCTAGATCATTTATATAAATCAGGAAGAGCAGAAGGCCTATGACGCTACCTTGCGGAACGCCAAATATCACTTCTGTTCTACTCGATGATTTACCATCTGTCACTACGAACTGTGAGCTCTCTGAGAGGAAATCACGAATCCAGCCACACAACTGAGACGATACTCCATATGCATGCAATTTCATTAATAGTCGCTTGTGACGAACGGTATCAAAAGCCTTCTGGAAATCTAGGAATGTGGAATCGATCTGAGATCCCTTGTAGACAGAACTCATTATTTCATGGGAATAAAGATCTAGCTGTGTTGCACAAGAACGATATTTTCTAAATCCGTGTTGGTTATGTATCAGTAAGTCATTTTCTTCAAGATGATTCATAATGTTCGAGTACAGTATATGCTCCAAAAGTCCTACTGCAAATTGAGGTCAGTGATATCGGTCTGTAATTCGGTGGGTTACTCCTATTCCCTTTCTTGAATATTGATGTGACCTGTGCTAATTTCCAGTCTTTAGGAACAGACCTCTCCTGAAGTGAGCGGTTGTATATGATTGCTAAGAAAGGCGCTATTGTGTCTGCATACTCAGAGAGGAACATGTTTGGTATACCATCTGGACCGCCTTTATTAAGTGATTTGAGTTGTTTCGCAACACCTAAGATATCTACTTTTATGTCACTCACGCTAACAGCTGTTCTGATTTCGAATTCTGGAATATTTACTTCGTCTTCTTTCGTGAAGAAATTACGGAGAACTGTATTTAGTAACTCCACTTTAATGGCACACATGAGGTAGGAGTACAGAGTCAGAACAACGTTGACCTGTTAGTGTACTATGCTCAAAGAGTTGAAGGTCAGTTCGCCTATGCAACATTATGCCTCCCCACACCATAACGCCTGGACCACCAACAGGATCATGTTCGACGAAGTTCCTGGGTGTAATACCTGTTCCCACTTCTCGCGGTCCAGACTGAATCTGCTGTTCTCCAAGAAGAGCACGACACCCCACTCTTCTTTGGTCCAGTTCCTATGCTATTGGCACCATCGCAAACGGGGCCGCCTTAGTGCGGGTGTCCACACAAGGTACTGGTCGCTGGGCGAAGACACTAGATCCACGCAGTCACCGTGTCATTGTGGATCATGAGTGTCTTGCAGCCCTCTTAAATGTGGTCGCAACTGCACCAGCTATTTGCCTTGTGTTCCTTCTTGCCTTTTGAAAAATGTGCGCACGTCTGCTGCTGTAGTTGACCGTGGTCAACCACCCCCTTTCCTTTGGGCAGCAGTGCCCGTGTTTCGGAACTCTCACCGTGCATGTGAAACAATGCTGTAAGTAGTACCAAACTCCAGTGCTTCACTCGTCACACTTCTTCCTTCTTCCAGTTTCCCAGTGATTCTTCCCCTGGTGAAGTCATCCAAGCACTGTCTACGGGCCTTGTTGTACGTCACTACAATGCACCGGAAACGCTCACTGACAGACACACACTGTCTTTCCCCGTTCCTTCAACCGCCTCATGTTGTGGGGCCAACCCCATTGCTGTCACAGTCGCGCTGACCTCACACCATGTGACGTCTAGCTTTTTGTGCACGACTGGGAGACGTCTGGCAACATGCTCTCGGACTTTCATTCAATTCTACTGTGTTAATATGTTCTGTTACTTCATCTTTCTCGTCGTCCGCCACCGGTAGCTGAGTGGATTAACCGGCATGGTAGCTCAGCGTGTTCGGTCAGAGGGTTAGCTGCCCTCTGTAATAAAAAAAACTGTGTTAATCGATCAACGACGAACTTAAACGGGTGTCTCACGACGTCTGCCCCGAGCAGATGAAACGAACGAAATCGAACAAAATGAGATTTTTTCTAAAAAGTGGTCAGCGCAACAGAATGTCAATCTTAAGGGCCCGGGTTCGATTCCCGACTGGGGCGGAGATTTTCTCTGCACAGGGACTGGGTGTTGTGTTGTCCTAATCATCATCATTTCATCCCCATCGACGCGCAAGTCGCCGAAGTGGCGTCAAATCGAAAGACTTGCACCCGGCGAACAGTCTACCCGACGAGAGGCCCTAGTCACACGACATATATACATCTGTCTTGTTGTTAAGTTTTGCAGAGAAATGTATGAACATCCAGCTGACACGTCGGTATTTCTTTTCTTGCAGTTAGTAGAAGTATTTGGCTCACAGATAAAATCACCATCACTCTCTGGGTTTGCCTCCATACCGCTAGAGTGACGAAGTGTTACATCCCTCTTGTCCTTTAACCGGTCCATAGCAAAGGCAGTGCCTATGGTCTGGTGACAATTAGTGGTGGCAGCGAGGCCTCAATGACTTGTTCTTCCGGTGGGGACTTCCACAGCTGGGGGCAGCGATACGATGTTCGTAGGCTCGTCATAGTTTATAGCCCATTCTGGTCTCAGTATGGTGGGCATACAGTGGGGGTAGACGTTGTACTCTTACATCTCTGGTGTGGAGGCGAGAAATTTTGGCTGGCAGAGTGTGAAACTCTAGGAGGCTGCCATCTGGGCATGGGCCAGCTGGGAGGCATATCCGGGAGTCGTGCGACTCTTGAGTGGCTGCCTGAGTCCTGACGAGGCGTAATGTCATTTAGCTGTCGTGACCAGAGCTGATTCTGACTAAACAGTCTGCGTGGCAAAAGTAAGGCAACTTGGCGGGTGAACAATGGGCTATTGTGATTACGTAGGCTTTTCCGGCGTAATAAGTCTTGAAAGTCTCTTCGAGTTTGCTGCAGGATCCTAAAATCATGCTGGAGGATTATCGTTTAAGATTGGACGAATTTTAAGGAATTTTAACATTAAGAGTGTGTTCCGTCCACCTTCTAAGATTAGGGCACTACTCGGCTCTGTGAAAGATGATTTGGAGTTTAAGAAACCCGGTGTGTACAAAATTCCGTGTCAATGTGGAAAAGCTTACATTGGCCGTTCGATTCGCACAGTGCATGACAGGTGTGTGGAACTTAGCTGTCATACGAGGCTACAACAGCCAGAAAAATTGGCAGTAGCAGAACACTGCTTAAATGAGGGACACAGTATGAAATTTGATGAAACTGTGGTAGTTGCCAACATTTCCGGTTTTTGGAACAGTGTCTATAAAGAGGGGATTGAAATTAGGTTGGAGGATAATTTAATCAACAGAGACAATGGGTTTCCTCTTAGCAAGACGTGGAATCCTGTATTGTCTCGCATCAGAATTGAACGTCCTTCGGTGCGGCCCTTAGTGCGATATATCGTTGCCAGCTGTGTTCCACTAAGGGCGGCGCCACCTCCCTGTCTTGGAGGGCAGCAACCGTGATGGGCGGCGCATGCGCCGTGTACTGAACGGTGGCCTATATAGGACGTCGATTTGCAGCCTGGCGTCAGTTCTCAGCGGCACTCTTCATCAGAAGCAGCATTTTCCTGAAGATGGCGACCAGGTGGATCGCCGAAATATCGAGTGAAGTTGATTTTAGGATCCGGCAGCAAATCCGAAGAGACTTTCAAAACAATGGGCTATTGTCAGATACGATGGTGTGTGGTGCTGCTTCTATGGTAATGACTATCACTAGTGCTGACATTGCAGCTGCTGATATTGTTGATGACATCCAGACGACATATGCGAAGTTATAAAAAGTATCTACCATGTGCAACAACATAGCACCCTTGAACAGGCCTGTAAATCGGTATCTATGCGGTACCATCGGTGATCGGAAGTAGGTTATGGAGAGAGATGTTGCTCCAGAATCACTAATGTGCATGTTGGGCAATAGCACGTTCAATGTCAGCACCAGTGCTCGTCCACTATACACAATGTCTTGCCAACTCGTTCGACCTTGACATTCCCAGTGTGCCTCATGCAGTAGTTTGAGGATGTACGGTAGGAGCATAGTTGGGATCACCACCCAAAAATCGGGTTCTTTTGTGAACAGTGACAATTTCCTTGATAAATATTGAATCTGTGCTGCACAAAAAATAGGTCCATTTTACCGGTTCCATGGTTTTTGGTAGGTGCTCCAGCCAACCAAAAATCACACAACATATTCCACTGTGGTGCCTCAGATCCTGATGCGTGAGATTCTAACAACCGTCAGGACTGCGACAGAGCATTCGCCCAATATGTACCTTATATTTTCATCAAGCTGGACATAAAGCGTCCATCGCTTACTGAACTCGTGATCAGGACTTGTCAACAGACGCGTCGGTGTGTCAGTATTTACGTGTTGAGCTGAGGGTCAGTAGCGCATTTCATAATGGTAATTGCTCAAAAATAGCACAGATTGCTGTAATCGTCCCGCTGTCTTATCTGGTAAGTTCCCTGGCCAGGTGTAATTTTATTCTCTATTAGAGAACACAGAATTTTTAACACTATAAATTACAGCAATAACCTTATTTTTCATTTCTGTATATTGCTATTAATGTTTAGACATTTATGCAATAAGTTTTTTCATGTGGACAAGGGACTTATATGATACAATAGTGTCTTACTCGAAATGTAGTGTCTTTGCTAGCTGGGGTAAATGTGGCCAGTTCAATAGTGAAGCTGAAACACCTTTCAAGCTTCAAGAATGCCGGCGAACCATTGATATTTGACTCCCTTTTCCTGAAGTAGATTGTGTTGGTATAATATCTGCACAATATGTAATATAGGTTTGCCATAGTAAATTACCTTGTCCAAGAGTGACTGGAGTTTCTTCAATCCTTTGTACTCAGAGAGATTATCAGTGACATTAGTGTGGCCTCACTTAATCCTGAAACACTATGTACTCAGTATGTGGACAAACTACTAAATAATTTTGAAAAAACTTCACTTAATTTACATTTGATCTCATCAAATCGATTAAATGGCTTTTTTAGGTTACTGAGGTGTTTGTTCCAGGTGGACCTAGTGACTGTAACGTCATCTGAATAGCCCACAGTTTGTGGCGCCCCTGTATGAACATCTCTAAGCATTTTTGAAATATTTCGGGAGCACTCATAACACCAAAAGTTAATCTATTATACTGACATAATCGGAAAGGTGTATTTATTACCGTAAAATACTTTGATTCTCTGTCTTACTGTGATTGTAGAAAAGCATCAGCTAAATTGTAGAAAAGAGCTAGTTCTCTGCTAACTTAGCCAGTAGCTCTTATGGATGTGTAGTCAAATAAACATCTTTATTAGACTGAACACATTGGTAGATACCTTAAAATCACCACAGAACAAAATAGTACGATTAGACTTTTCAGTTATCACCTAGATCGTCGCCCATTGGTTAGATGCGAATGGTGTTACACCACCTGATGTCGCTACTCTAAACGATCGAATTTCACTTTTACTGGTCCTTCATAGGAGAACGTAGGGGGTGTACCCTCCTGATATGCATCCTTAAAAGTTTTGTGTACAATCCAAGTTAGGTTCAAATATGTGTAAATATTCCTCAATATAGTGTCCAGATTACTAAACGTGATACTGTTAGATGTTGTTGTTGTTGTGGTCTTCAGTCCTGAGACTGGTTTGATGCAGCTCTCCATGCTACTCTATCCTGTGCAAGCTTCTTCATCTCCCAGTACCTACTGCAACCTACAGCCTTCTGAATCTGCTTAGTGTATTCATCTCTTGGTCTCCCTCTACGATTTTTACCCTCCACGGTGCCCTCCAATGCTAAATTTGTCATCCCTTGATGCCTCAAAACATGTCCCTTCTTCTAGTCAAGTTGTGCCACAAACATCTCCTCTCCCCAATCCTATTCAATACCTCCTCATTAGTTACGTGATCTACCCACCTTATCTTCAGCATTCTTCTGTAGCACCACATTTCGAAAGCTTCTATTCTCTTCTTGTCCAAACTAGTTATCGTCCATGTTTCACTTCCATACATGGCTACACTACGCACAAATACTTTCAGAAACGACTTCCTGACACTTAAATCTATACTCGGTGTTAACAAATTTCTCTTCTTGAGAAACGCTTTCCTTGCCATTGCCAGTCTACATTTTATATCCTCTCTACTTCGACCATCATCAGTTATTTTACTCCCTAAATAGCAAAACTCCTTTACTACTTTAAGTGTCTCATTTCCTAATCTAATTCCCTCAGCATCACCCGACTTAATTTGACTACATTTCATTATCCTCGTTTTGCTTTTGTTGATGTTCATCTTATATCCTCCTTTCAAGACACTGTCCATTCCGTTCAACTGCTCTTCCAAGTCCTTTGCTGTCTCTGTCGGAATTACAATGTCATCGGCGAACCTCAAAGTTTTTACTTCTTCTCCATGAATTTTAATACCCACTCCGAATTTTTCTTTTGTTTCCTTTACTGCTTGCTCAATATACAGATTGAATAACATCAGGGAGAGGCTACAACCCTGTCTCACTCCTTTCCCAACCACTGCTTCCCTTTTATGCCCCTCGACTCTTACAACTGCCATCTGGTTTCTGTACAAATTGTAAATAGCCTTTCGCTCCCTGTATTTTACCCCTGCCACATTCAGAATTTGAAAGAGAGTATTCCAGTTAACATTGCCAAAAGCTTTCTCTAAGTCTACAAATGCTAGAAACGTAGGTTTGCCTTTTCTTAATCTTTCTTCTAAGATAAGTCGTAAGGTTAGTACTGCCTCACGTGTTCCAACATTTCTACGGAATCCAAACTGATCTTCCCCGAGGTCCGCTTCTACCAGTTTTTCCATTCGTCTGTAAAGAATTCGCGTTAGTATTTTGCAGCTGTGACTTATTAAACTGATAGTTCGGTTATTTTCACATCTGTCAACACCTGCTTTCTTTGGGATTGGAATTATTATATTCTTCTTGAAGTCTGAGAGTATTTCGCCTGTCTCATACATCGTGCTAACTGGCTCTCCCGAGGCCATCAGTAGTTCTAATGGAATGTTGTCTACTCCCGGGGCCTTGTTTCGACTCAGGTCTTTCAGTGCTTTGTCATATTCTTCACGCAGTACTTTATCTCCCATTTCGCCTTCATCTACACTCTCTTCCATTTCCAGAATATTGTCCTCAAGTACATCGCCCTTGTATAAACCCTCTATATACACCTTCCACCTTTCTGTCTTCCCTTCTTTGCTTAGAACTGGGTTGCCATTTGAGCTCTTGATATTCATAAAAGTGGTTCTCTTTTCTCCAAAGGTCTCTTTAATTTTCCTGTAGGCAGTATCTATCTTACCCCTAGTCAGACAAGCCTCTACATCCTTACATTTGTCCTCTAGCCATGCCTGCTTATCCATTTTGCACTTCCTGTCGATATCATTTTTGAGACGTTTGTATTCCTTTTTGCCTGCTTCATTTACCGCAATTTTATATTTACTCCTTTCATCAATTAAATTCAATATTTATTCTGTTACCAAAGGATTTCTACTAGCTCTCGTCTTTTTACCTACTTCATCGTCTGCTGCCTTCACTACTTCATCCCTCAGAACTACCCATTCTTCTTCTACTGTATTTCTTTCCCCCATTCCTGTCAATTGTTCCCTTATGCTGTCCCTGAAACTCTCTACAACCTCTGGTTCTTTCAGTTTATCCAGGTCCCATCTCCTTAAAGTCCCACCTTTTTGCAGTTTCTTCAGTTTCAATCTGCAGTTCATAACCAATAGATTGTGGTCAGAATCCACATCTGCCCCAGGAAATGTCTTACAATTTAAAACCTGGTTCCTAAATCTCTGTGTTACCATTATATAATCTATCTGATACCTTTTAGTATCTCCAGGATTCTTCCAGGCATACAACCTTCTTTTATGATTCTTGAACCAAGTGTTAGCTATGATTAAGTTATGCTCTGTGCAAAATTCTACAAGGCGGCTTCCTCTTTCATTCCTTCCCCGCAATCCATATTCACCTACTATGTTTCCTTCTCTCCCTTTTCCTACTGACGAATTCCAGTCACCCATGACTATCAAATTTTCGTCTCCCTTCACTACCCGAATAATTTCTTTTATCTCGTCATACATTTCATCTATTTCTTCATCATCTGCAGAGCTAGTTGGCATATAAACTTGTACTACTGTAGTAGTCATGGGTTTTGTGTCTGTCTTGGCCACAATAATGCGTTCACTATGCTGTTTGTAGTAGCTAACCCGCACTCCTATTTTTTTATTCATTATTAAACCTACTCCTGCATTACCCCTATCTGATTTTGTATTTATAACCCTGTAATCACCTGACCAAAAGTCTTGTTCCTCCTGCCACCGAACTTCACCAATTCCCACTATATCTAACTTTAACCTATCCATTTCCATTTTTAAATTTTCTAACCTACCTGCCCGATCAAGGGATCTGACATTCCACGCTCCGATCCGTAGAACACCAGTTTTCTTTCTCCTGATTACGACGTCCTCCTGAGTAGTCCCCGCCCGGAGATCCGAATGGGGGACTATTTTACCTCCGGAATATTTTACCCAAGAGGACGGCATCATCATTTAATCATACAGTAAAGCTGCATGTCCTCGGGAAAAATTACGGCTGTAGTTTCCCCTTGCTTTCAGCCGTTCGCAGTACCAGCACAGCAAGGCCGTTTTGGTTAATGTTACAAGGCCAGATCAGTCAATCATCCAGACTGTTGCCCCTGCAACTACTGAAAAGGCTGCTGCCCCTCTTCAGGAACCACACGTTTGTCTGGCCTCTCAACAGATACCCCTCCGTTGTGGTTGCACCTACGGTACGGCCATCTGTATCGCTGAGGCACGCAAGCCTCCCCACCAACGGAAAGGTCCATGGTGCATTTGAAAACCAAATCCAGCAAATGTTATTTGCTCCTGGCAAAAACACAGAACGTGTTATTAGAATTATACATTAATACCTTAAGCTGCTGACGGGCGTTGATGTGTATCAACGGGGACAGGTGAAAATGTTTGCCCCGACCGGGACTCGAACTCGGGATCTCCTGCTTACACGACAGACGCTCTATCCATCTTTTTTTTTATCTCATTTTGTTCTATATTGTTCGTTGAACTTGTTCGTGGCGGACGTCCGATGACACTCGTTCAGGTTGTTCGTTGATCCGTTCACTCAGTTTTTTTATTACAGGGGGTAGCTAAGCTCTCTGACCAAACCCGCTGAGCTACCGTGCCGGCATTTATCCAGCTGAGCTACCGAGGGCACGGAGAGTAGTGCGACTACAGGGACTATTTAGCGCACGCTTCCCGCGAGAAAAAAAATGGCTCTGAGCACTATGGGACTTAACATCTGAGGTCATCAGTCCCCTAGAGCTTAGAATTACTTAAACCTAACTAACCTAATGACATCACACACATCCATGCCCGAGGCAGGATTTGAACGTGCGACCGTAGCGGTCGTGTGGTTCCAGACTGTAGCGCCTAGAACCGCTAGGCCACCCCGGCCGGCCTTCCCGCGAGACTCAAATTCTCACCGTATATGTCCACACGCTACATTCGTAGTGGCCCTGCCCAATACACTCATTACTCGTCGAAGATATTCCTACCAAGTCCCGTAAGAGTTCGGGTAATATGTGTGCATCCGCACAGAAGAAGAAGGT
The DNA here is from genome assembly GCF_021461385.2 of Schistocerca piceifrons. NCBI lineage: Eukaryota > Metazoa > Arthropoda > Insecta > Orthoptera > Acrididae > Schistocerca > Schistocerca piceifrons. The sequence goes on along the minus strand of NC_060140.1, from coordinate 204,887,314 downwards.
CATGGCCGGTATTGCCAGAACTATATACTTATATGGATAGACACCATATCCATATCGTTTAGGCTAACCGGCTGATGATCTTCTTCAGTGTGGATGCACACGGATTGCCTGAACTCTTACGGGACTCGGTGTATTGTCTGCTGCGAGTAATGGGTATAATGGCAGGGGCACTACGAATGTAGTGTGTGGACTATAAGTTGAGAATGTGGATCTCATGGGGAGCGCACCGGCGATAAGTCCTTCCAGTCACCCTATCCTCTGTGCCCTCGATGGCTCAGATGGATAGAGCGCCTGTCATATAAGCAGGAGATCCCGCATTCGAGTCCCGGTCGGGGCACACATTTTCACCTGTCCCCGTTGATATACAGGGTGATTCAAAAAGAATACCACAACTTTAGGAATTTAAAACTCTGCAACGACAAAAGGCAGAGCTAAGCACTATCTGTCGGCGAATTAAGGGAGCTATAAAGTTTCATTTAGTTGTACATTTGTTCGCTTGAGACGCTGTTGACTAGGCGTCAGCGTCAGTTGATGCTAAGATGGCGACCGCTCAACAGAAAGCTTTTTGTGTTATTGACTACGGCAGAAGTGAATCGACGACAGTTGTTCAGCGTGCATTTCGAACGAAGTATGGTGCTAAACCTCCTGATAGGTGGTGTATTAAACGTTGGTATAAACAGTTTACAGAGAATGGGTGTTTGTGCAAAGGGAAAAGTTCTTGACGGCCGAGAACGAGTGATGAAAATGTAGCACGCATCCATCAAGCATTTGTTCGCAGCCCAGGAAAATCGACTCGCAGAGCTAGCAGAGAGCTGCAAATTCCACAATCAACTGTATGCAGAGTCCTACGAAAAAGGTTAGTTATGAAACCTGAACGTCAACTACCCGAGGCGATGGATCGGCCGCCAGGCAGCCCGTGACAGAGCACTTCATCACTGGCCTCCAAGAAGCCCTGATCTTACCCCCTGCGATTTTTTCTTATGGGGGTATGTTAAGGATATGGTGTTTCGGCCACCTCTCCCAGCCACCATTGATGATTTGAAACGAGAAATAACAGCAGCTATCCAAACTGTTACGCCTGATATGCTACAGAGAGTGTGGAACGAGTTGGAGTATCGGGTTGATATTGCTCGTGTGTCTGGAGCGGGCCATATTGAACATCTCTGAACTTGTTTTTGAGTGAGAAAAAACCTTTTTAAATACTCTTTGTAATGATGTATAACAGAAGGTTATATTATATTTCTTTCATTAAATACACATTTTTAAAGTTGTGGTATTCTTTTTGAATCACCCTGTATATCAACGCCCGTCAACAGCTGAAGGCATTAATATATAATTCTAATTTCGTTCTAGAACAGACACCATATCTATATAAGTATAAACGTGTTATTGGTCCACATACATGTTTACAGGTAATGGTGATTGTTACGATGTCTTATAAACAATAGCTTGATTACCAAAGGGCGTTTAGTTTCCTCCACAGGTATACATCAATATGTTTCAGGGTTAATTAGGGATACGGAAGCTCTGGTATACGTTTGAAAATTGACGTCCGCGTTGTTGATGGGCATTGAAGTCATCTGTTTGAGTGTAGTTTTGGTATTGGGTGTTGGCACCGGTTTGTTTCTGTATAGTATGTGCCACACTGAGGAGCAGGTCATGGGCGGCTTTGACACAAGGCAGCCACGCACACGTGTGTTGCAAGCAGTAAACGCAGCATTGCGTTGTGACTGCAGAAACACTCAGTGCAAAGTTTTTGTTTTCGCTACACTTTGGAAACTGTCAATAGAATTACAAATATAACTTTTATTCTGATTGACTCGCGATCAACAACGCGGGTTGCAGACTTTCAGCGCCATAACACTAAAATCACCATGCTTTGGGTAAAGGAGCACCATTGTATCATGGGCAATGAAATTGTAGACTCTCTCGTTAAGAGTGCCAGGCACCACAGAACTAAGATGTGCTGACATGTTCCTTACGAAGACCTTCTGCAAGACGTTTTGCGGCAGATCAGAACCTTGTGAAACAAGACATTATGCAGCTATACTACGAAGTATTCCTTGGTATGTACCACAGAAAGTTTCTGTTCTGTCTCCGCTTTCTCCAAGGGCGGTTCCGACTGCACGTCTACTGGCTACAACTGACTGACTCTCCCCTATGTGATTGTGGCGTGGAGGAGAAAATGAACCACATCGCTTTCGGCTGTCCAAACCCAAATTTCTCCTTTGTTTAGCGCTGCGTGTGTAACAGCATTCCATAGTTTAAGAAGCGGTAGCAATCACTGACACAAGAAAAATAAGTCCAATTCCAGTAAACATCAGAACAACGCAAGCTGACATTTTTCATGAAACAGCTACGTCTCCACACAATCAAAGCACCCAACATGGTCGAAACTGGACACGAGCATGTCAGAGTGACGTCACGGGGAAGCAGCACCTCGGTGAACTATGGAGGTATGGAGGTTTGAATGTGGCGAACCTAGTGTTTTTGGCTACCTGAGATGGCGGACATCGGCTTCTAGTTTTTGACTTAATGACAACTCATTTCTTTTTTACCTCCATGATACGCGTCCTGCTGTCCCGTTTTGAACTCATTAAGCCAAAGACCTTACGATGGAAGCCTTAAACAATACAGAGATACACTGATTATAGATTTAGCCGGACTGTCAATACGTCGCAGATGCCAATAATGCTCATAATTCTATTAATAATTGCCTGCATCAGGTTTTACATTTTGTTTGTACACTAATAGACCAGCTAAGTTTCAAAGTCAGTGAATAACGCCAATAAAAGCAATTTTGAACATACATGCACAATTAACACTAATAAAACGAAACTTGCAAGCCGGCCGGAGTGGCCGGGGGGTTCTACGCGATTCAGTCTGGAACCGCGCGACCACTACGGTCGCAGGTTCGAATCCTGCCTCGGGCATGGATGTGTGTGATGTCCTTAGGCTAGTTAGGTTTAAGTAGTTCTAAGTTCTAGGGGACTGAGGACCTCAGATGTTAAGTCCCATAGTGCTCAGAGCCATTTGAACCATTTTTTGAAAACTTTCAAATTACCAAGCCAGCAAATATGTCAACTTGCCTTAAGAGATTTAAAATAATAAAAGCGCAATCATGTTGCTGAAACGCAATGCTGTGTCATTACAGGTTAATAAATGCATGACACCTTACATGCTATTCGAAATGCAGTGCGGTAACACTATCATTAGCAAATGCAACAAAGCAATTCAGGTACCTGGTCTTCCCAAGTCTGAATAAACACTGTGTCTGTGGATCTCCGCAGTTCATTATAACAACACGTGTCTCAAGATATTGATTCTGACTGTACCTCCGTATCTCTTTATTTTTTTTTTATAAATGAGTGAGGTAAGAACTTATCTGATGTACTGACATCAATATATTGTAATTATAATTACAAAAATGCATCTAAATAATAAATCATCTATGCCAGGGTCTGATCTGCCCTTATCGCTCTGATGTGAAACTAGATATTTTTGTGTGTGTGAAACCTTATGGGACTTAACTGCTAAGGTCATCAGTCCCTAAGCTTACACACTACTTAACCTAAATCATCCTAAGGACAAACACACACACCCATGCGCGAGGGAGGACTCGAACCTCCGCCGGGACCAACCGCACAGTCCATGACTGCAGCGCCTTAGATCGCTCGGCGAATCCCGCGTGGCCTTGTTATTTTTCTGGCGAATTAAATATTCGACGTGATTTCAGGATTGCAGTCGTAAACTTCACTCCACGATATTGCGACTGGACACCTGCCAGTCATTTTCAGATCAGCAATCGAAGACGGACGAAGACGTTCTCCGCTCCGCCCTCTATAGCCGCTGAGAGTATTGTCGCGCATGCGTCGGATTCACGGTGACGGCAGGACCACACCGCCCAGCGACATCGCCGTCGCTGGTGGGGGAAATGCGAAGATCAGCTGTCTTCGGCATCGCCGCTCGCTGCAACCATTGGAGTATTCTGGCGTCTTCGTCTGCAGCAAATCTCGGAGATGACGGGATTCCACGCATTATGCAGCTGGTAGCCGCAGTCACAGTTCATTAGGTTTTCCGCGATGCGTATTACAACAGAGTCTTTCATAACGGAGTCCCAAAAAGACGTTGCTGTAGTCAAAATTAATGTCTTATCAACTCCGCTGAATGTCCGTTGGTGATACAATGTTCCGCACTTGCAGACTTGCTGGGCTGGGTTGCAAAAGGCGAGTGCAACGTTTATTTTCTACATCTACATCTACATCCATACTCGGCAAGCCACCTGACGGTGTGTGGCGAAGGGTACCTGAGTACCTCTATCGGTTCTCCCTTTTATTCCAGTCTCGTATTGTTCGTGGAAAGAAGGATTGTCGGTATGCTTCCGTGTGGGCTCTAATCCCTCTGATTTTATCCTCATGGTCTCTTCGCGAGATATATGTAGGAGGGAGCAATATACTGCTTGACTCTTCGGTGAAGGTGTGTTCTCGGAACTTCAACAATAGCCCGTACCGAGCTACTGAGCGTCTCTCCTGCAGGGTCTTCCACTGGAGTTTATCTATCATCTCCGTAACGCTTTCACGATTACTAAATGATCCTGTAACGAAGCGCGCTGCTCTCCGTTGGATCTTCTCTATCTCATCCATTAACCCTATCTGGTACGGATCCCACACTACTGAGCAGTAATCAATCAATGGGCGAACAAGCACACTGTAACCTACTTCCTTTGTTTTTGGATTGCATTTCCTTAGGATTCTTCCAATGAATCTCAATCTGGCATCTGCTTTACCAACGACCAACTTTATATGATCATTCCATTTTAAATCACTCCTAATGCGTACTCCCAGATAATTTATGTAATTAACTGCTTCCAGTTGCTGACCTGCTATATTGTAGCTAAATGATAAGGGATCTATCTTTCTATGTATTCGCAGCACATTACACTTGTCTACATTGAGATTCAATTGCCATTCCCTGCAATATGCGTCAATTCGCTGCAGTTGTTGTTGTTGTGGTCTTCAGTCCTGAGACTGGTTTGATGCAGCTCTCCATGCTAATATATCCTGTACAAGCTTTTTCATCTCCCAGTACCTACTGCAACCTACATCCTTCTGAATCTCCTTAGTGTATTCATCTCTTGGTCTCCCTCTACGATTTTTACCCTCCACGCTGCCATCCAATACTAAATTAGTGATCCCTTGATGCCTCAGAATGTGTCCTACCAACCGATCCCTTCTTCTAGTAAAGTTGTGCCACATACTCCTCTTCTCCCCAATCCTATTCAGTACCTCCTCATTAGTTATGTGACCTACCCATCTAATTTTCAACATTCTTCTGTAGCACCTCATTTCGATAGCTTCTATTCTCTTCTTGTCCAAACTAGTTATTGCCCATATTTCACTTCCATACATGGCTACACTACATACAAATACTTTCAGAAACGACTTCCTGACACTTAAATCTATACTTGATGTTAACAAGTTTCTCTTCTTCAGAAACGCTTTCCTTGCCATTGCCAGTCTATATTTTATATCCTCTCTACTTCGACCATCATCAGTTATTTTGCTTCCCAAATAGCAAAACACCTTTACTACTTTAAGTGTCTCATTTCCTAATCTAATTCCCTCAGCATCACACGACTTAATTCGACTACACTCCATTATCCTCGTTTTGCTTTTGTTGATGTTCGTCTTACATCCTCCTTCCAAGACACTGTCCATTCCGTTCAACTGCTCTTGCAAGTCCTTTGCTGTCTCTGACAGAATTACAATGCCATCGGTGAACCTCAAAGTTTTTATTCCTTCTCCATGGATTTTAATACCTACTCCAAATTTTTCTTTTGTTTCCTTTACTGCTTGCTCAATATACAGATTGAATAACATCGGGGATAGGGTATAACCCTGTCTCACTCCCTTCCCAACCACTGCTTCCCTTTCATGCCCCTCGACTCTTATAACTGCCATCTGGTTTCTGTACAAATTGTAAATAGCCTTTCGCTCCCTTTATTTTACCCCTGCCACCTTTAGAATTTGAAAGAGAGTATTCCAGTGAACATTGTCAAAAGGTTTCTCTAAGTCTACAAACGGTAGAAACGTAGGTTTGCCTTTCCTTAATCTTTCTTCTAAGATAAGTCGTAAGGTTAGTATTGCCTCACGTGTTCCAACATTTCTACGGAATCCAAACTGATCTTCCCCGAGGTCCGCTTCTACCAGTTTTTTCATTCGTCTGTAAAAAATTCGCGTTAATATTTTGCAGCTGTGACGTATTAAACTGATAGTTCGGTAATTTTCACATCTGTCAACACCTGCTTTCTTTGGCATTGGAATTATTACATTCTTCTTGAAGTCTGAGGGTATTTCGCCTGTCTCGGACATCTTTCTCACCAGATGGTAGAGTTTTATCAGGACTGGCTCTCCCAAGACCGTCAGTAGTTCTAATGAAATGTTGTCTACTCCCGGAGCCTTGTTTCGACTCAGGTCTTTCAGTACTGTGTCAAACTCTTCACGCAGTATCGCATCTCCCATTTCATCTTCATCTACGTCCTCTTCCATTTCCATAATATTGTCCTCAAGTACATCGCCCATGTATAGACCCTCTATATGCTCCTTCCACCTCTCTGCTTTCCCCTCTTTGCTTAGAACTGGGTTTCCATCTGAGCTCTTGATATTCATAAAAGTGGCTCTCTTTTCTCCAAAGGTCTCTTTAATTTTCCTGTAGGCTGTATCTATCTTACCCCTAGTGAGATAAGCCTCTACGTCCTTGCATTTGTCCTCTAGCCATGCCTGCTTAGCCATTTTGCATTTCCTGTCAATCTCATTTTTAAGACCTTTGTATTCCTTTTTGCCTGCTTCATTTACTGCATTTTTATATTTACTCCTTTCATCAATTAAATTCAATATTTATTCTGTTACCAAAGGATTTCTACTAGCCCTCGTCTTTTTACCTACTTGATCCGCTGCTGCCTTCTCTACTTCATCCCTCAGAGCTACCCATTCGTCTTCTATCGTATTTCTTTCCCCCATTCCTGTCAATTGTTCCCTTATGCTGTCCCTGAAACTCTGTACAACCTCTGGTTTAGTCAGTTTATTCAGGTCCCATTTCCGTAAATTCTCATCTTTTTGCAATTTCTTCAGCTTTAATCTACAGTTCATAACCAATAGATTGTGATCAGAGTCCACATCTGTCCCTGGAAATGTCCTACAATTTAAAACCTGGTTCCTAAATCTCTGTCTTACCATTATATAATCTATCTAATACCTTTTAGTATCTCCAGGATTCTTCCATGTATACAACCTTCTTTTATGATTCTTGAACCAAGTGTTAGCTTTGATTAAGTTATACTCTGTGCAAAATTCTACCAGACGGCTTCCTCTTTCATTTCTTAGCTCCAATCCATATTCACCTACTATGTTTCCTTCTCTGGCTTTTCCTACTTCGAATTCCAGTCACCAATGACTATTAAATTTTCGTCTCCCTTCACTACCTGAATAATTTCTTTTATCTCATCATACATTTCTTCAATTTGTTCGTCATCTGCAGAGCTAGTTGGCATATAAACTTGTACTACTGTAGTAGGCATGGGCTTCGTGTCTATCTTGGCCACTGTAACACGTTCACTATGCTGTATGTAGTAGCTTACCCGCACTCCTATTTTTTTTATTCATTATTAAACCTACTCCTGCATTACCTCTATTTGATTTTGTATTTATAACCGTGCATTCACCTGACCAGAAGTCTTGTTCCTCCTGCCACCGAACTTCACTAATTCCTACTATATCTAACTTTAACCTATGCATTTCCCTTTTTAAATTTTCTAACCTACCTGCCCGATTAAGGGATCTGACATTCCACGCTCCGATCCGTAGAATGCCAGTTTTCTCTCTCCTGATAACGACGTCCTCTTGAGTAGTCCCCGCCCGGAGATCCGGATGGGGTACTATTTTACCTCCGGAATATTTTACCCAAGAGGACGCCATCATCATTTACCCATACAGTAAAGCTGCATGCCCTCGGGAAAAATTACGGCTGTAGTTTCCCCTTGCTTCCAGCCGTTCGCAGTACCACAACAGCAAGGCCGTGATGGTTAGTGTTACAAGGCCAGATCAGTCAATCATCCAGACTGTTGCCCTTGCAACTACTGAAAAGGCTGCTGCCCCTCTTCAGGAACCACACGTTTGTCTAGGCTCTCAACAGATACCCCTCCGTTGTGGTTGCACCTACGGTACGGCTATCTGCATCGTTGAGGCACGCAAGCCTCCCCACCAACGGCAAGATCCATGGTTCATGGAGGGAGGTTCGCTGCAGATCCTCCTGCATTTCAGTACAATTTTCCATTGTTACAACCTCTCGATATACCACAGCATCATCCGCAAAAAGCCTCAGTGAACTTCCGATGTCGTCCACAAGGTCATTTATGTATATTGTAAATAGCAACGGTCCTATGACACTCCCCTGTGGCACACCTGAAATCACTCTTACTTCGGAAGAATTCACTCCATTGAGAATGACATGCTGCGTTCTGTTATCTAGGAACTCTTCAATCCAATCACACAATTGGTCTGATAGTCCATATGCTCTTACTTTGTTCATTAAACGACTGTGGGGAACTGTATCGAACGCCTTGCGGAAGTCAAGAAACATGGCATCTACCTGTGAATCCGTGCCTATGGCCCTCTAAGTCTCGTGGACGAATAGCGCGAGCTGGGTTTCACACGACCGTCTTTTTCGAAACCCATGCTGATTCCTACAGAGTAGATTTCTAGTCTCCAGAAAAGTCATTATACTCGAACATAATACGTGTTCCAAAATTCTACAACTGATCGACGTTAGAGATATAGGTCTATAGTTCTGCACATCTGTTCGACGTCCCTTCTTAAATTCGGGGATGACCTGTGCCCTTTTCCAATCCTTTGGAAGGCAAGTTCCTTCGCGTACTCTGTGTAAAATCGAACTGGTATCCCATCATGTCCAGCGGCCTTTCCTCTTTTGAGCGATTTTAATTGTTTCTCTATACTTCTGTCATCTATTTCGATATCTACCATTTTGTCATCTGTGCGATAATCTATAGAATGAACTACAGTGCAGTCTTCCTCTATGAAACAGCTTTGGAAAAAGACATTTAGTATTTCGGTCTTTAGTCTGTCATCCTCTGTTTCAGTACCATTTTGATCACAGAGCGTCTGGACATTTTGTTTTGATCCACCTACCGCTCTGACATAAGACCAAAATTTCTTAGGATTTTCTGCCAAGTCAGTGCATAGAACTTTGCTTTCGAATTCATTGAATGCCTCTCGCATAGTCCTCCTCACACTACATTTCGCTTCGCGTAATTTTTATTTGTCTGCAAGGCTTTCGCTATGTTTATGTTTGCTGTGAAGTTCCCTTTGCTTCCGCAGCAGTTTTCTAACTCGGTTGTTGTACCACGGTGGCTCTTTACCATCTCTTTCGATCTTGCTTGGCACATACTCATCTAACGCATATTGTACGATGATTCTGAACTTTGTCCACTGATGCTCAACACTATCTGTACTTGAGACAAAACTTTTGTGTTGAGCCGTCAGGTACTCTGTAATCTGCTTTTTGTCACTTTTGCTAAACAGAAAAATCTTCCTACCTTTTTTAATATTTCTATTTACGGCTGAAATCATCGATGCAGTAACCGCTTTATGATCGCTGATTCCCTGTTCTGCGTCAACTGTTTCAAGTGGTTCGGGTCTGTTTGTCACCAGAAGGTCTAATATGTTATCGCCACGAGTCGGTTCTCTGTTTAACTGATCAAGGTAGTTTTCAGATAAAGCACTGCGAAGCATTCTTCCACTATGCGTGTTGACTGTCCTATATAGGCCATACCACAGTGGCAAGGTATTTTGTAACTTCCCGCCTTCCGAAATAACAAATTATCCTTCACTGATCCCAGTAGATCCGAAATCTTAGACGGTGGGCGGAAAATCACTTTCACCTGAAAATTACTAATGATTTTTGCTATTTTGAAGGAAATATTTCCAACGAAAGGAAGAAAATCTCGGGACTTTGCTGGCACTTTCTCCTCTCTGGCCACTTCTCCGTCCTTGGTTTCAGGTGAAAATACACTGTAAATTTGCCGGGTAGAGTGTTCATTGTTTCTGAACACTGCCTTTATATGCACAAGCCCGTTAGGCAAACTACCTGCGTACGACACTGTATAGGCTCCGTATACAAGGGATTTAAGCACACTCAGGAGTTGGGGTGGGTGATGGCGACTTGAAGAGTGTAAGTACAAATCAGGGTGAGTTGGCTCACGATAAACAGAATGTCCCAGAGAGTCGTCACTCTTCTGTCTAACCGAATCATCCAGGAATGGCAGACAACCATCTTTCTCAAGTCCCACAGAAAATCGAATGTTCTCATGAAAGATTATGTAAAACCTCCATTAACTTATCTTTTCCGTGAGGCCACACTATGAAAGTATCATCCACGTACCTCCAAAAAGCAGTTGGTTTAAGAACCACTATTTCAAAAGCTCTTTCCTCAAAGTTCTCCACAAAAAAGTTAGCCACCATGGGAGACAAGAGGCTGCCCATGGCGACGCCGTCAGTCTGTTCAAAATATTCTTGGTTGAACATAAAACAAGTTGAGGAAAGAGCGTGCTAAAACAAAGCAGTGTTGCTCGCCTGTTTGTATTCGGAGAAGATGTATGGCCCACTTTTTGGTACTATGTACAGCACGAGTGCAGCGGAAGACGTGTACACTCCTAAATTCTTCCATGTTACCTCCAGAGACCATCAAGCGGTTTAGACCACATATCAGTGTACTACCGACATTGTATGGTCCTCCTAAGATGCACAAAGACGGTCTTCCTTTATGGACGAAAAGTGTGAGGTCATCCACATGGCCGGCCGGTGTGGCCGAGCGGTTCTAGGCGCTTCAGTCTGGAACCGCGCGACCGCTACGGTCGCAGGTTCGAATCCTGCCTCGGGCATGGATGTGTGTGATGTCCTTAGGTTAGTTAGGTTTAAGTAGTTCTAAGTTCTAGGGGACTGATGACCTCAGAAGTTAAGTCCCATAGTGCTCAGAGCCATTTGAACCATTTTGTCATCCACATGAGTGCTAAAAGGAACTCGTTAAACTTCGGTTTTACGATAAATCAGTCTAATCTAAAAGCCGTAAATTCAACTAAATACCTAGGTATTACAATTACGAATAACTTAAATTGGAAGTAACACATAGAAAATGTTGTGGGGAAGACTATCCAAAGACTGCGATTTATGGGCAGACACTTAGAAAATGTAACAGTTCTACTAAGAAGACTGCCCACACTACACTTATCCGTCCTCTTGTAGAATACTGCTGCGCAGTGTGGGATCCTTACCAGATTGGACTGGCGGAGTACATCGAAAAAGTTCAAAGAAAGGCAGCACGTTTTGTATTATCGCGAAATATGGAAGAGTGTGTCACAGAGATGATACAGGATTTGGGCTGGACATCATTAAAAGAAAGCCGTTTTTCTTTCCGACGGAATCTTCTCACGAAATTCCCACCACCAACTTTCTCCTCCGAATGCGTAAATATTTTGTTGACACCGACCTACATAGGGAGGAACGATCACCATGATAAAATAAGGTAAATCAGAGCTCACACGGAAGGATATAGTCGTTCATTCTTCCTCGCGCTATACGAGATTGGAATAATAGAGAATTGTGAAGGTGGGTCGATGAACCCTCTGCCAGGCACTTAAATGTGATTTGCAGAGTGTCCATGTAGATGTAGATGTATTGATGCCCCCACATATGGTTTAGCCAAACATCTTGCTTTCTTGCTAAGAACATTGGTTGGCAAATGTCCACATAATATACGGAGCTCAGCCGGGTTTATCAACAGACTGGGGGTTCTCCACCTATGTAGTTCGGATCTTTTAGTTTGAGTTTTGATGTAGTATCTCTTTTTCAAAGGTAATTCTTGCTGATTCCTTGAAACTAATTGGCAAACAGTTTCAGGAGAGCATCACTGCTTTGTTTCGGTACGCTCTTTCCTCAACCTGTTGTCCTTATTTATGAATGTGCTTAAATCCCTTGTATATGGAGCCCATACAGTGTCGGATGCAGATAGTTTGCTTAATGAGCTTGCACATTTAAAGACAGTATTCGGAGACAATGGATACTCTACCCGGAATATTAACAGCGCATTCTCACCTAAAACCAAGAACCGGGAAATGGATAAAGAGGAGAACGTACCAGCAAATCCCGAGCTTTCCTTTTCTTCGTTGGAAATACTTCCTTCAAAATAGCAAGAATCCTTAATAATCCTCAGGTGATGATTTTCCGACCACCATATAAGATTTCGGACCTGCTGAGATCAGTGAAGGATAATTTGTTATTGCGGAAGGCAGGAATTTACAAAATACCTTGCCAGTGTGGTATTGCCTATATAGGACAATCAACATGCATAGTGGAAGAATGCTTCGCAGAACATAAACGTTACACTCGCCTTTTGCAACCCAGCCCAGCAAGTCTGCAAGTGCGGTACATTGTATCACCAACGGACATTCAGCGGAGTTGATAAGACATTAATTTTGGCTACAGCAACGTCTTTTTGGGACTCCGTTATAAATGACTCTGTTGAAATACGCATCGCGGAAAACCTAATGAACTGTGACTGCGGCTACCAGCTGCATAACGCGTGGAATCCCGTCATCTCCAAGATTTGCTGCAGACGAAGACGCCAGAATACTCCAATGGCTACAGCGAGCGGCGATGCCGAAGACAGCTGATCTTCGCATTTCCCCCACGAGCGACGGCGATGCCGCTGGGTGGTGTGATCCTGCCGTCACCGTGACTCCGACGCATGCGCCACAATACTCTCAGCGGCTATGGAGGGCGGAGCGGAGGACGTCTTCGTCCGTCTTCGATGGCTCTTCTGAAGATGACTGGCAGGTGTCAAGTCGAAATATCGTGGAGTGAAGTTTACGACGACCGGCTGCAATCCCGATATCTCTTCGAATAAAAACTTATCGCCCTGTTTAAAATGGATTGCTCATGGGACCTCGCAGTCTGTAACATTCTTTTGTGGTCACATACTTGCGTATTGGTTACAGACACGGGGTCAGACCAATGCATGCGTAAGCGGGTAAACTTGCTTGCCTAATCAAAATTTGATTTAAGGTGTGCCGCATGGGAGTGTCGTAGGAGCGTTGCTATTTGCTATTCACAAAAAAAAAAAAAAAAAAAAAAAAAAAAAAATATATATATATATATATATATATATATATATATATATATATATATATATATATATAAAAAAGACCTTGTGGATGACATTGAAGGTCACTGAGGATTTCTGCGGATGATTCTGTAGTACATAGAGAGGTTGTAACAATGGAAAATTGTACTGAAATGCAGGAGAATCTGCAACGAATTGACGCATGGTGCAGGGAATGTCAGTTGAATCTCAATGTAGCAAGTGTGATGTGCTGCGAATACATAGAAAGAAAGATCCTTTATCATTTAGCTACAATATAGCAGGTCAGCAGCTGGAAGCAGTTAATTTCATAAATTATCTGGGAGTAGGCATTAGGAGTGATTTAAAATGGAATGACCATATAAAATTAATCGTCGCTACAGCAGATGCCTGACTGAGAATCATTGGAAGAATCCTAAGGAAATGCAGTCCGAAAAGGAAGTAGGTTACAGTGCGCTTGTTCGCCCACTGCTTGAATACTGCTCACCGGTGTGGTATCCGTACCAGATAGGGTTGATAGAAGATATAAAGAAGATCCAACGGAGAGCAGCGCCCTTCGTTACAGGATCATTTAGTAATTGAGAAAGCGAAATGATAGATAAACTCCAGTGGAAGACTCTGCAAGAGAGACGCTCAGTAGCTCGGTACGGTCTTTTGCTGAAGTTTCGAGAACATACCTTCACCGAGGAGTCAAGCAGTATATTGCTCCCTCCTATGTATATCTCGCGAAGAGACCTTGAGGATAAGGTCAGAGAGATTAGAGCCCACACAGAGGCATACTGACAGTTTTTCTTTCCACGAACAGTTCGAGACTGGAACAGAAGGGAGAACCGATAGAGGTACTCAAGGTACCCTCCGCCACACACCGTTAGGTGGCTTGCGGAGTATGAATGTAGATGTATAAAATGAAAATTTAGCAGATTTCTCTCAGACATGTCAAACAGTATATGTTCTACAAACTCATCAAACAAAGCACCAAGCTGCCAAATAATTTGACAAACATGAGAAATTTGATAAATTGTTTTATCGTTTACGGGAACCTTTATGTTGGCCGATCAGCTCCTTGGTCCTGATTCACTAGAAATCGGTAGAAGTCGGATGCCTTCGGTCAGTAGTCTTTTGTTTTTTGTTGTAGCCAACATTACGTCGCTGATAGTAACGTGTGAGATAGCCATTGTTGTCTGCTGTGTTCCTGTGTTGTACGACAATCTATTTTGTACGGTTTCCTTCTCTGGTGATAAGTGTACGTAATTATTGCAGTTACGATCTTTATTAAACGTCTCAGTTTCGGTTACGTCCAACTTTTAAGTGATTTTTTTAAGGTCGGTGCATGACTTCTGCTTTCGCGGAAGTATGAAGCACAAGTGGAAACAGAAGTGCTGGCATTGGGTTGCAGACGTGAATCGTGTGGCAGCACTCCACTTGTAAGAATGCTGGACTGCACGCTAGGAATGGAGGTTATCGCTGAAACAGCCGATTTTCGGTTACAGTGTTTTTTTTTGTTTGTTTTCTGTTTAACCTCACTATTGAAACCGCTGAAAATAATCGGTTTCTGAAGTAACCGATTTTCCATTTTTTATTGATATTATTTCCAGTAATAAATGTAGTCTTCGAACAAAGATTGTAGAATGCTATTGAAGGTGAAGGAGTAGGAGATTTCGATCGATGTGGAATTGAGGATGCAGTAGAAACCAGTCTCAGTGTTTCCAGCAAAGGCTGCGAAGGTAAAAAAGAGACGGGGGCGACGTCGGTGAGAGAGAAAGGTCGTAAGCTGATAACTTTCCTGCATCATCACTTTTTGGTAATATCAATTTTTCACACTCAAGCAATCAAAAACTTAAGGGATTAGTTACTATCTCCAGTTTATAACACATCAATAAAATTATAGGTGTATCAGGCAAAGTTGCCTTCTCTTGCACGGAACATTGTGGTTGTTTTCTCCTTCTATGTCACAAGTTCCTTGTGCCCCCTCCAGTTTTTAATCCTTTAAAGGAAATCGAGCATTGCATTTTATTACTACTACAATTAGTAAAATACTTCAGTACTAGATAGGTACCTCTCTGCAACACTATCGATGTCCGAGGTGACAACGAGAATCTACCGCAGAGACTAGGTGTGGGCATATCTTGCACAGTGCACGTGCAGGCGACCAGCTAATACGCCACACCACCCGGCAACTGGTACATTAATGTCTCAGCAATGCTGTACCGATTCGTATTTCATGTGTTTGTTGCTCTTTGCTAACTGTCAGCTTGTTATGAAAACTGTACACATTGATTTTAAAGCAATGGAAACCTTACAAATAAACATCACTTGTTCTTAAAAACGTCTTATTCAAAAACCAAAAATTTCAGCACTGCTGCAATGGCAAATAGATATGCCAGTTTCTTTACCCGGGTATGAATAAAAAACCAAAAAAAAACTGGTACAATTGAGATCAAAAAACACCAAAAATAACAGTTATTCAAAACACGGTCAGCTTCTCCCATCCGTAGTATGGATCAAAAATGGTTCAAATGGCTCTGAGCACTATGGGACTTGACTTCTCAGGTCATCAGTCCCCTAGAACTTAGCACTGCTTAAACCTAACTAACCTAAGGACATCACACACATCCATGCCCGAGGCAGGATTCGAACCTGCGACCGGAGCGGTCGCGCGGTTCCAGACCGTAGCGCCTAGAACCGCTCGGCCACCCCGGCCGGCGGTATGGAGCACACGTTAAGATGGCAGACGGGGTTGTTCCCCTGTACGTAGGGTTGCCATCCGTCCCGGTATACCTTCTTGTCCCAATATCCCGACAAGACCCAATTTTGTTCCGCTCTTGCAAAATACTGTTGCAAGCTTGTATCAAGTACTGAAGTAACGCCATCGGTTAGCGCAACATGTACATGCAGCCTCAGTTTTATTTATATTAACAAGTTTATGTCGACAAAGTCGTCTCATAGATAGCGTTGCATGTTGTGTATCCTGTATCAACGATGCAAGCATCTTCTAGATCTAGCGCCGAAAATACCAAACTTCTCCAGGAGTACGGGACCTGATCTGTTTAAGCAGCGCCACGGGGAAGAATCTGGCAGATCGCGTTTGAATAGCGATCTGATAAGACAGTTCTTTCTAAACGTAATACGAACAACGAGTGCAAGTTAGTAAAGTCTGAAGTGTTTACTGCGGTTATATAGTGGTGAAGTGTATAGTGATGTGTGCTTTGATGACTAAAGTGCCGGTCGGTATGGCCGTGCGGTTCTAGGCGCTTCAGTCCGGAACCGCGCGACTGCTACGGTCGCAGGTTCGAATCCTGCCTCGGGCATGGATGTGTGTGATGTCCTTAGGTTAGTTAGGTTTAAGTAGTTCTAAGTTCTAGGGGACTGATGACCTCAGATGTTAAGTCCCATAGTGCTCAGAGCCATTTGAACCTTTTTTTGACTAAGGTGTTATTGTCGACTGTTTACGTCTAATAAACTTATCATAGCTGATGAAAATATCTAAGGATGGAAAGAGGAAGTGTGATTTTTCGAATAATGCACAAAAGAGTGGTCTTTTTGTCAAGAAAGGACGTGCAGATCAGGAAGCGTTGTGTGGGATTTGTAGCTTTGTCTTCGCAGTAACTAACGGAGGAAAGGCAGATGTGAAACATCGCGTTTCTTTGAAGAAATACAAATATATTCGCAGTAGCATCGACATCAAAGCTTATTTCTACATCTATGATTAAAGAAGATACTCGTGAAGAATTGCTCGTTGCTACTGCAAAACTAATAACAGCTTTTGAAGTTGTCAAGCATCATCAGTCCTTCAGTTCTTTTGACTGTAGCGTAAAACTGAATCCTATAAACTTGGCTTAGTTTCGAAAAAGATATAAAAGGCGTGGAGAAGAATAAAGTCTCGATAGTAGAAATAAGAAATATATTAATGGACACTCAAAGACGTCTGAATGAAAGGAAGACTGCCAGTTTTACTGACATGCAAACCAAGATGAATTTGAAGAAACTAAGTAATGAGAATCCTAACATAGAAATAATTACCTTGATTTCGAAATTTGAGGACGAAACAATGCCTTTCTACACCATAGTATTTGATTACTTAGAGAGATGGGCAGTTTCTTTTAATAAATATCAAGCATTTGATTGGATGACGCTATCTGAAACCCCAGATTGGGTAATGATTGAAAACGCTATTATGTACATGACTAGAAATGGTGTGAAGATTTCAGGCAACAGGTATATGAATCTGAAGAGCTTTTTAGAAGCTAAGTGTGAAAGAATGGAAGTTTAAGTACTCCGGAGAAGAAAGGTGGAGTACTTTCTTAAGAAAACCGAAAATCCTGAACGCAAATGTGAGCTGCTAAAATTACGAGAGTATTTGTTTTCTATTGGCGCACACAACGTCTCCGTGGAAAGAGTATTTTAGTTTACGTCGGCCCAGTGCACTGATGAAAGAAATAGACTGCTGCCAGGGACTGTGTACTCAATCTTTCAGTGCCAGTGTAACTAGTAGCTGACTTGCATGGAGTTTTATAAATACGTAAAAGGGAAAAAATACTTGCTGAAAAAGGCGAACTCCTCCGAAAAATATGATGTGCCAACCACTTCTGCCGCAACAAGTTCCACGTAATTGTATTCTAAATAAAAACTAATTATACTAAATAAATTTTTCACTTTATTTTTATATCCCCATCTCAGGGTGTCCCGACGACGTCTCATCAGCCGGCCGCTGTGGCCGAGTGGTTCTAGGCGCTTCAGTCTATGCCTCGGGCATGGATGTGTGCGATGTCCTTAGGTCACTTAAGTTTAAGTAGTTCTAAGTTCTAGGGGACTGATGACCTCAGATGGTAAGTCCCATAGTGCTCAGAGCCATTTGAACCATTTGAACGTCCCATCTAGATATGCAACCCTACCTGGGCGGCCCCTCACCCTGTGGCAATCTATTTGGGGAATGGACTTTCTTCCTGCGCTCCACATAAGCGCCCCCCTCCCCCTCCCCGTCAATCGTTGAACTTGTATTTAATATACTGTAGAGGGAGACCAAGAGATGAATACACTAAGCAGATTCAGAAAGATGTAGGTTGCAGTAGTTACTGGGAGATGAAGAAGCTTGGACAGGATAGAGCAGCATGGAGAACTGCATCAAACCAGTGTCAGGACTGAAGACCACACCAACAACAAACATTAGATTTTTACGAAAAATTGAAGGAGCAGAATTAAGGCGGCCAGTGGTTTATTCAGACACATTATACAACGAATAAATGTTGTCATAGTGATACTGTTCGACAAATATTATCAAACAGATGTACCGGCATTGGCTTACAGGCGTGAATCGTGTAGCAGCACTCCACTTGTGAGAATGCTGGAGTGTAAGCAATTACTGATAACTGCCATACAAGTTTGTCGGGCGAAAATACGACTGAGCTGCCACCCTCACTGGGACTTTAGTACGCTTTTGCCCAATAATATGAAGGCATGATGAAAAGTAAAGCTTCCAAATTTCTTATAAGAAAACTCTTAAGGCTTTTCAAATAAAACAAACTTTATTAACATTCTACTTCTGTATTCTACATGACTACATATTTATTTTTCAACATAGTCACCCTGGCAATTAAAACATTTCCCCCACCAGGAGACCAATTTGTTGATAACGTCACTGTAGAATGTTTGTTAACGGAGTCACAGCCTCACCTCTGCTTGTTCAACATCACTATCAAAGTTAAACCCTCGAAGGTTTTTTTAAAAATTCAAAACGGATGATGATCGGGTGGGGCCAAGTCGGGACTGTATGGAGGAAGATCGGATTGTTGAGAGATGTCAAATATCCTCTGTTTCAAGTCAGGAATGAGCATTCGCGGAACCCACCATACACTCAGTTTTCTGTACCGCAGTTCTGCAACGAAGGCCTGTACACGCTCTTGTGATATGCCACATTTATCTGAGAGCTATGTCTGCTTTATCCGACGATCTTCTCTGATGGGTTCATCAGCCTGATTCCGATGAGTCTCGCCGGTTGCCGCGCGTGGTTATCCACTCCGAGCTCTGCGACACAAGTTGAGGTTAGCACCTCCGTTTCCTTCATTACGAGCGAGAACAACCCAACGTCACACATTACAGATGTCGATACAACCACCGTCCTGCACAGATTTCATTCTTCCATGGATTTCGGGTGGAAGGAAGTTTACTGCGCTTGCAGACTCGATTACAGTGCACCGTTTCTCACGCACCGATATACATCGACGTGAAATAAATAACGGAACACCGAATAATACTGTGATGGACCTCCTTTTGTGACATAAATATTGCAGCGAATCGGCGTGGCGTGGACTCCACAAGTCGTTGGAAGAACCGTGCAGAAATACTGAGCCATGCAGCCTCTCTAGCCGTCCTTAATTGCGAAAGTGTTGCATGTGCACGGGCGATCCGGGTAGCCAAATCATTCTCTCGAATTGTGCAGAATGTTCTTCAAACCATTTCATCCACAAAAATTCCACCGTTATTTGCGAACATGAAGTCAGTGATTGGGTGCAAATGTTCTCCAACTAGCAAAACCAGCAAAACTAGCCAACTAGCAAAACCATTTCCATTCAATGATAGCTTCAGTTGGACCACATGACCCAGTCCGTTCCATGTCAACGCAACCCACGCCATTATGGAGCTACAACCAGCTTGCACAGTGCCTCTTTGACAAGCTAGGTCCATGGATTCGTCGTGTCTGCGTCACACTCGATAGAACCAGCTTGCACAGTGTCTTGCTGACAACCTGGGTCCATGGCTTCGTGGTGTCTGCAACACACTCGATACCTACCATCAGCTCTCACCAACTGAAACCGGGGCTCATCTGACCAGACCACAGTTTTCGAGTCACCTATGGTACAACTGATATTGTCACGAGCCCAGGAACGGCGCTGCAGGCGTTTCGTGCTGTTAGCAAAGCCACTAGCGTCGGTTGTCTGCTTGCCATAACCCATTAATGCCATGCTTCGCAGTCGGCACTGTCCTGAGTTTTACGTTCGTCGTACGTCCAACATTGATTTCCGCGGTTATTTCACACAGCGTTGATTGTCTGTTGGCGCTGATAACTTTACGCAAACGCCGCTACGCTTGGTCGTTTAGTGAAGGCCGTTTGCCACTGCATTGTCTGTGGTGAGAGGTAATGCCTGAAGTGTAGTATTCTCGGCGCACGCTTGATACCGTGGATCTCGGAATACTGAGTTCCTTAACGATTTCTGGATCGGGATGTCCCATGCGTCTAGCTCCATATACCGTTCCACGTTCAAATTCTTTTAATTCCAGTTGAGTGGCCATAATTACGTCGGGACATGAATCACCTGAGTAGAAATGACAGCTCCGCCAACGCACTGCCCTCTTATACCTTGTGTACGAGGGGCATTTGAAAAATCCGTGCCAAGTCTGATAGATGGCGCCACTAGCGCGTATCGAGATCATGTTTAGTTAGTAGCATCTTTGGAAAGAACCCACACCAAGTTTCAGCCATAATGGTCTATTTCTCTGTGTGTGACATTCGTGTGAACCAAGGAAGTCGAGTGATTGTCAAAAATTGGACGAAAACAATTTCGTGTGGTGATTAAACATTACTTTATGAAAGACACGCCTCAGGAGACTAAAGAGAAGCTTGATCAACATTACGGTGACTCTGCACCTCCGATTAGAACAGTTTGTAAATGGTTTCAAAATTTTCGGAGTGGCCATATGGGCACAAGTGGCCCTGAACGTTCTGGACGTCCTGTGGATGTTGCGACTCCAGAAATCATTCATAAAATGCATGATATGGTGAGGGATGACAGAAGAGTTAAGGTGCGTGAGATTGCTAGTGCTGTCGGCATCTCGAATGAACGGGTACATAATATTTTGCATAAACATTTGGGCATGAGAAAGCTATACGCAAGATGGGTTCCGCGATTGCTCACGCTTGACCAAAAACGGAATCGTGTGAAGTGTTGCGAGGATGGTCTGCAGCTGTTCAGGATGAATCCGCAGGGCTTTAAGCGTCGTTTCATCACTGTGGATGAAAGATGGATGTATTACTACACTCCTAAGACCAAACAACAAACTAAACAATGGGTTACCAAGGGAGAATCTGCACCAAAAAAGGCGAAGACCTTTCCTTCGGCTGGAAGGGTTATGGCGACTGTCTTTTGGGATTCGCAAAGGATAATCCTCATCGACTATCTGGAAAAGGGTAAAACTATTACAGGTGCATATTACTCATCGTTATTGGACCGTTTGAAAACCGAGCAGCAAGAACAACGCCGGCGATTGGCCCGACAAAAAGTACTTTTCCATCACGACAATGCACGAGCACACACCTCACCAGTTGTGGTCGCAAAATTAATCGAAATAGGATTTCAACTCTCGTTTCACATCCCGCCCTATTCTCCAGACTTGCCTCCCTCGGACTACCATTTGTTCCCCAATTTGAAGAAATGGCTTGTGCGACAAAGACTTTATTCAAATGAGAAGGTGACTGCAGCAACTAATAGCTATTTTGCAGACTTGGGCAATTCCTATTATTCGGAAGGGATCAACAAAGTAGAACGGCGTTCGACGAAGTGTATATGACTAAAATGAAACTAGGTCGAAAAGCAAAAAAGGTTTACCCCAAACGCGTAAGTAGTTATTATTTTTGCACGAACTTTTCAAACGGCCTTCGTACGCGACATTACCGCCATCTGAATATGTGCATATCGCTATCCCACGATTTTTGTCACCCCACTGTAGTTGGGTCAGACATCAGCATGTTACACGCTGTAATTCGGAGCCCTCTAACAATAGAGGGTTGCAAGTTGCGTCAGCGAAGCGATAAGTCTACCGCGTAATATGTATGACTTTAATTACCTCAGTCGATAATGAGAATAGAGCGAAAAATTCGGAGGCATTACTTTTCAGCACGTCCTCGTCTGTGGGTAGTCTAGTCGAGTATGTTATCCACTGTGTACGACAAAAAAGGCGAAGCGCTTCTCGCGCTGGCTATGAAACTTGGTGTAAGCGCACATGAGCGTCTTCCTGTGTGTATGTCCGCACACGTGGTGTCAGCGGCACGCACCCCGGCGCCGTCGCCGGCCGCTCCAAGCCATCGATTGCCGCCAGCTCAAGGTCCACAGTCGACGCTGAAGGCCACTGCAGTCCCATTCCCAAGGATATTACTGCCGTAGGCCCTACACACGTGCTGGTGCTGCTGCTGCTGCGGGGGCGCCATAAATCAGCCGTCCCGGCCAGAATGCCGACATTTCCAGATTGCCCCAACAATAGACTCAGAGCCGGGTCGCCCGATTCATCGACGTCACGCCGCCTTTGGCGTAATGCCCTTGCATTCGCAAGGGATTTTGCAGTGAGCGGCCTCTCTCCAAGCGCCCCGTGTTCCGAGAGAGACGATTCCGGTGGCGAATGTGGAAAAAACGTTCGACCCTGATAAAGGGGCGGTTCCTCGCTAGAAAACTGCGTGTTTATGTTCTGGCTGGTATTCCAGGCTTCTCTGTTGTGTCTCATTAAGTGTGAACATGTGACACTGCTACTGATCGCCCTGTTGGACAGGAACGTTAAGTATGCATCAGTTGATGTGTACGTGTTCCCAAGTTTACCCAACAACATGGTCAGTTACGATTGCAGTGCGCACGGAATCATCGAGATTGGACCGTGCCTCCATGGAGACTTGTCGCCTAGTCGGATAAATCATATTTCTCATTAAACCAGGTCTACGGACATATCGGCATACGATGCCATCTACACGAATGGCTGCTCGAAATACGCGCCACACTACGGACGTTGCCCGATGAGGGCAGCTTTATGCAGCGGGGGACATTCGCCTGAGCTTCTATGGTGTCTATGATAGTGATCAAGGGCACCATGATAGTAGTGGACAACGTGAACATTATTGCGACGACTTCAATCTCTTCGTGCTTTGTGTTTTCCCCGATGACGGTGGCATCTTACAGCAGGGTGACTGCCAGTGAATAAAGGGGAGAGGAACATGTGGGCTACCAAATTCGCCTTTTGGACTACATCTGGGATGCTGTCATTTCGCAAGCTTTTGGCCCACTAACCACCAGCCTGTAATTTAGGGATACTGGGTGACTTGTGCGTAAATACCTGATACCTCCGAAAAATTAACGAGGACTCATCGATCCAAAAATAGCTTGTGTATTGCGCACCAAATATGGACCAATACGGTATCAAACAGGTAGTCACAATTTCTGATTCTTCAGTCTATAGCAGCGTGAATGATACATTTGGTTAAAGCTCTGATGATGAAAGGAATGTTCGAGATCGATTCAGTTATGAAACAAATTAGTATTTTTATTATGCAGACGTCGATCGATGCTCTATCATCACTTTGACTTTTACTAAGTTCCTTAAAACCTTTATAGTTACAATCATGAGATCTCCGAAGCAACAATTTCATACGACTCTCCTTTTTCCTACCACCATCCAGAGGCTGCACATTTGTTTGTCTTCGACTATTAAAGATTGCTTCTTCAGAACTTTTTTCTCATATTTCCGATCTTATATTTCTTTTATTGCTCAGGGAGACTTATATCACTCTACATTTAAACCACATCCCTTACGTTTCGATTCGCACCGTCGAAAGTTTCTGCTCCATTTCATGACGAACTTGATGGCTAGAAGATGTAGTTTTATTCGCCTAGATATTTTTTCTTGCTTTAGAAGAAAAATGGTTCAAATGGCTCTGAGCACTATGGGACTCAACTGCTGTGGTCATCAGTCCCCTAGAACTTAGAACTACTTAAACCTAACTAACCGAAGGACATCACACACATCCATGCCCGAGGCAGGATTCGAACATGCGACCGTAGCAGTCGCACGGTTCCGGACGGCGCGCCTAGAACCGCGAGACCACCGCGGCCGGCTTTAGAAGCTACTGGATTCTATCAGA
Organism: Schistocerca piceifrons; assembly: GCF_021461385.2. Classification (NCBI taxonomy): domain Eukaryota; kingdom Metazoa; phylum Arthropoda; class Insecta; order Orthoptera; family Acrididae; genus Schistocerca; species Schistocerca piceifrons. The sequence continues at coordinate 204,863,211 of NC_060140.1, read as the reverse complement.
TATCGGTGTAGATCAGGAGACAGAATTGGAACACATTTCTCTACAAAAATCATATTTCTTTTTCTGTGATCAGGAACATAGTGCAAGTCAAGTCAACAAAGACTGGGGATTTTATGCTCTCGTGCCGTAGACATACAGAAGCTAAACAATACTTGGGAGGATTACCTTGTGACAGCTCCACTTCCTTTAAAGATAATTTTGAGATTCAATCTCGTGATCTAAAGTCCATATAATTTCAGTTGTTATAGTCTGTCACTGCTGGACCATCGGTATAAGGGACGTAAAATAAAAATCCTCTGGAAAAATTAATTTGCCAGTACAAAAATCAGGACTGGGAACCTACAATTCACATCTGACTACTCTGAGTAATATTTCACCGCTCCGGGCGCTGGTAAGCATCGTAGAGCACTATATGACAAGGCAGAGGAAAGCATGCTCCCAACTTCACACAGCAATCCATGATAAGCCGCACAGTACATTGAATTACTGGAAACAAAATTAGAATGTTTTCGTTTCAGTTCATTTTGTAAAAGGCAACGACGGACTGCTGAGAATTAAACTTCATGATACTTTTTTAAGACATCAGTGTCAACTGCAATAGCACCAGCCTGGTGCAACTAAAAACTCGTGACTCCAAAATGGATACATTACCACGAACGTGGAACAATATTTTTCCAAAAATCATTAATAAAAGATGCAGAAAATGCTGAGATGCACCGATTGTTGCACTCTCGGTTCAAGAGACAGTTCGCAGATGTCGAGAAAGAAAAGTTACTGGAAATGTATGCATCCGTAAGAAGATCGATGCGCGAAGCATACAGCTTCCACGTTGTTGAGTGACTGTAGGAGGATACTGGAAGACTCAGACAGAATTTATAGTTAATGAGGTGAATAGCTGCTTGATATAAGTGTAGAAAAATGTAAAGTAATGCAGATTAGTAGGATAAACAACCCTGTTACGTTCGAATACAGCATTAGCAGCGTGGTGTTTCACACAGTCAAATGGATTAAATATTTAAGCGTAACTACAAGCTGCGACATGGTCGCGAATTGAACGGTGGCCCGAATGTAGAATAAATTTCCTTTACTTCACGTCTATGGTCACATAGAGGTGAAGTAAAGGAAATTTATTCTAAGCGTAACGTTGCAAAACGATGTGTAATGGAGCGATGACGTCAGGTTGATAGTAGGGAGGGCTAATGGTCGACTTCGGTTTATTGGGAGAATTTTAGGGAAGTGTAGCTCATCTATAAAGGAGACGATAGAATGTTTGGGATCCCCACCAGGACGGATTAAAGGAAGCAATTGAAGCAATTCAGAGGTGTACTGCTAGACCGCTAAGTTCGATCATCACGCAAATACGGTATGACGGATATGGTCAAATGGGAGTCCCTAAGGAGAAGATGACGTTCTCTCCGCGAGGCATTTTTGAGGAAATTTAGAGAAGCGGCATCTGAGGCCGACTGCAAAACGATTCTACTGCCGCCAACGTAGACTCTGGGTAACGACCACAAAGATAAGATGAGACAAATTATGGCTCTTACGGAGGCTCACAGAAAGTCGTTTTCCCCCTGCTCTGTTTGCGAGTGGAACAATAAAGTAAATTACTAGCAGTGGTACGTTGTACACTTAGTCATGCACCGTACGATAGCTTGCGAAATACATATGGGTATGAAGAAGCCAATTTCTTTCCTTGCACCATACTTCCATCACTCTGCAACAATTTAATATTTTCCTAGCTTAAATTTGAAAATAATAGTTTAGTACGAATTTGACTAAAAACAGACGAAACACGTGTGTAATCTGTACCCGTATCTAGGCAGCTAACGCGCGCTGGTTCACTTACACTCGAGTCAGAGGTATCCTAATGAATTTGTCATTGCCAGTATCTGGTCAGCAAGGGGATGAGAGGTGCTGACATACAGCCCTTGATCACCAGGTCTTCTTGTCAAACTAACCAGTTAAAATCCGAACCTTTCCTCAGTGTCACACAGTATACAGGTGTCCGAAACTGATGAGTCATCTGCCGGGGAATTCAAACTTCGTGACCTGTTTTGTATCGATCGAGAGGTCTAAGTTGCGTGTCAACACGGCGTTTCCGCCTCTAATTTTCTTCCTTGTAGATAATTACCCATAACAATGCAACACAATACCACACAGCTCAAGCAGTTATATCAGTTATTCACTCGATACGGAGACATGCTTGACACTTGTGTTAAGAAGTATTCTATCACTATGTAGTGCGATTTTTTTTCTCTTTGTCTGTCTGTCCGAACGTTCAGAACCATTTTTCTCAGGAACAAGTAGACGTACCAAATTGAAATTTATGTCACATACTAAGGTCTGCGATCCCTTGACGGTGTAAAAAATTTAAGCTCTAAGTCAATCAAATGAAAGTTGTGGTATCTGGTTCCTCACTTTTCCGACAGTCTTTTAAAGAGGCATTTATTCGCCTTTTTTGTGCTCTGACAGGTGCATTTTTCCGCTGGTGTTTTGTTATGTTTGTTATATTTTTTGATATTCACAAAATCACTTGTAAAACCCTTTACGATACTTCCCCTTGATCTAGAATCATGAAATTTGGCAAGAAGTAAGGTTTCACAATAAAAGTAAGGGGAAAAATCCAAAAATGGTTAATATTTAAGTGTATCACATGCAAAAATTTTTTGTCATTTGTTATATTCTCTATTTGTCCTCCTGTTAGGGCCGCCTTTTGTCAGGAACGGGTGAATGTATCAGGTTGAAATTTATGTCATATTCTAAGATATATAGCCCCTTATCGGCGTAACAAATTTAAACTTCTAAGTTAATGCAGTCAAAATATTTTGATACTCCTAAACTCACTCATCAAAGCCTATTGGTATTTCCCGTTTACCTAGAATCATGAAATTAGACAAATCATCTGAGCATGCGGTAATTCGCGCAATGAGTATTGTGAACACCTCAGACAACAAGTATGTTATAGGCATAATGATTGATATAGCACAGGTGTTTGATAATTTTTGGCAACCTATCCTGTTTAAAAGTCTGAAACAGATGGACTGTCCCAGTTGTCTCCATAACACTCTACAAGATTATCGCACAGACAGGCAGGTGCAATTAGATTGTCCAGGAAAGAAAATTGTGAAATACATCAACAACGGCTGTCCACAGGGCTCTATCTGTGACCCAGAGTTCTAGCTGGGACGTTGGCACAGAACAATCACTGAACCAGTTTCAGAATATAACAAACAGTAGAAGCTGTATCGCCTATGCAGATGATCTTCTAATTATAGTATCTGCCAGCACAACGACTAAATTAGAAGAATGTAGTAGTGTAGTTCTTGAAAAACTAAACAACTGATTCATAGAAAACAAACTAACACTAACAGCACATAAAATAGTCTATGTGTTACTAAAAGGTACGTTATCAAGAACGAAAAACCCCACAATCAGAATAGATGACCAGCCTGCGAAAAGAAACGAAGTATGTAGGTACCTTGGAATTAACATCAACGAAAAGCAAAACTCCCTGTACGTATAAAAATCATCCGTCAGAGAGGCATTAAAATTCTAAAGAAAACAGCAAAAATTGACCAAAGAAGTTTTCAGCTGCCACTGAGTGCAATAGGAACGTACCTCAACGCAATTTTACTCGCTGTTGTGGGCTACGGGTTGAGCTGCTGAGCTCATAGAGCCAGAAAGTCAAGGACAGTAGTCTCTACGGCGACCACAGAGATGTGTACCCCTGCGCCTGACAGCCGCATATAGAACATCACTGACTGAGGCGCTGCTGGTTATATCAGCATTCCTACATCTAGACCTAGCAGTAAGAAAGAGAGGTGCCCAATATTGGCTCAAAATGCGCGAGTATGATAAGGTAAAGGAGATACTGGGCACAAGAGCCGTATCGAAGAAGAAAATAAAAGCATGCATTGATAGATAATGGCAAGAAATGTGGGACCGGGTAGAAACAGGGAGGAGAACCTACCAGTTCCTTCCTTACACTTTGCCGTCCGGCGACACCACAGTGGTATCGTGCGCGAAATAGTGGTTAACGGCCGGCGACACCACAGTGGTGTCGTGTGCATAGTATCGCCCAGTGGCCGGCGACACAACAGTGGTGTCGTGTGCATAGTATCGCTCAGTGGCCAGCGACAGCACAGTGGTGTCGTGAGCGTAGTATCGCTCAGTAGCCGGCGACACCACAGTGGTGTCGTGTGCATAGTATCGCTCAGTGGCCGGCGACACCACAGTGGTGTCGTGTGCATAGTATCGCTCAGTGGCCAGCGACACCACAGTGGTGTTGTGTGCATAGTATCGCTCAGTAGGCGGCGACACCACAGTGGTGTCGTGTGCATAGTATCGCTCAGTGGCCGGCGACACCACAGTGGTGTCGTGTGCATAGTATCGCTCAGTGGCTGGCGACACCACAGTGGTGTAGTGTGCATAGTATCGCTCAGTAGCCGGCGACACCACAGTGGTGTCGTGTGCATAGTATCGCTCAGTAGCCGGCGACACCACAGTGGTGTTGTGTGCATAGTATCGCTCAGTGGCCGGCGACACCACAGTGGTGTCGTGTGCATAGTATCGCTCAGTGGCCGGCGACACCACAGTGGTGTCGTGTGCATAGTATCGCTCAATAGCCGGCGACACCATAGTGGTGTCGTGTGCATAGTATCGCTCAGTGGCCGGCGACACCACAGTGGTGTCGTGTGCATAGTATCGCTCAGTGGCCGGCGACACCACAGTGGTGTCGTGTGCATAGTATCGCTCAGTAGCCGGCGACACCACAGTGGTGTAGTGTGCATAGTATCGCTCAGTGGCCGGCGACACCACAGTGGTGTCGTGTGCATAGTATCGCTCAGTAGCCGGCGACACCACAGTGGTGTTGTGTGCATAGTATCGCTCAGTGGCCGGCGACACCACAGTGGTGTCGTGTGCATAGTATCGCTCAGTGGCCGGCGACACCACAGTGGTGTCGTGTGCATAGTATCGCTCAATAGCCGGCGACACCATAGTGGTGTCGTGTGCATAGTATCGCTCAGTGGCCGGCGACACCACAGTGGTGTCGTGTGCATAGTATCGCTCAGTGGCCGGCGACACCACAGTGGTGTCGTGTGCATAGTATCGCTCAGTAGCCGGCGACACCACAGTGGTGTAGTGTGCATAGTATCGCTCAGTGGCCGGCGACACCACAGTGGTGTCGTGTGCATAGTATCGCTCAGTGGCCGGCGACACCACAGTGGTGTCGTGAGTGTAGTACCGCGCAGTGGCCGGTGACAGCACTTTAGTATCTTTTTCATTCTGTTGTTTTATGGATAAAAAAATGCCAAATTTGTCGACGTTACGGGACCCGAACTTAGAAAATGGCGTGGGCTTGCTATCCTTATGGGAATTGCAAAAAAAGCAAGGATCGATGATTATGTGGTGTCACCGCCAGACACCACACTTGCTAGGTGGTAGTTTAAATCGGCCGCGGTCCATGTAGTACATGTCGGACCCGCGTGTCGCCACTGTGATCGCAGACCTAGCGCCACCACCAAGGCAGGTCTCGTGATACGAGAGTGGACTCGCCCCAGTTGTACGAGAGCCTAGCTACCGACCAGTTGTACGCGAACCTAGCTATCGCCCAGTTGTACGAAGCCTTTCTCTCTCATTAGCCGAGAGACAGAATAGCCATCAGCTAAATTAATGGCAACGAACTAGTAAGGCGCCAGTTGTATCAGTGCCTATAGCTTACGAGTATTCAGGAGAGATGTATTCCAAGGAAGCAATAAAAGAAAAGATAAGTACAAAGCATCTACATACTTTTCTTCTTATTCATTCATAAGTTCTCATGTTCCAGACTTCACGCCCGTCTGCGTAATGCCGAGCGTGCACTATCGGCTACCGCGTTAGTCTAGCTTTCTTTTCAGCTAAACTTCACTGTGTCGGTCCAGCTATCGATACTACAGATTACTGGTCAACGAATCCATTGATAGACACATCGATATTTCGCAAAATGATGTCCCGCAACCGATTCAGACAAATATTATCATTTTTACATTTTTCTGGTATCAACAATAAACCGGGTAATGCCGACCGGCTTTTCAAAGTGCAATTCGTTACTGATTATTTTCCAAAAAGTTTAAATAAACGTTTAATCTAAGCCAAAACATCTCAATTGGTGAAGGAATGATACCGTGGCGTGGACAGTTAAATTTTAAAGTTCACAATCCGTCGAAAATTACGTAATATGGCATACTCATTCGGATGCTGTGTGATTCGAGTACGGGATACATTTCCTCATTCAAGATATATTCCGGAGCTGGACAACCCTTAGCAAAAACAGTGATGGAACTACTGACACCTTATGAAAAGTGGCTTGAACTGTACATGGATAATTATTATAATGGTGTAGAACTTGCAGAGAAGTTACTTGAAAAGAAAACTCGAGTTTGTGGAACAATACGGCAAAATAGAGGATTGCCGGAAAAATTAAAGCATGCAAAAGTCTATGTGTTTGAAGCTTGTCTTCAAAGGAAAGGTGACAAGCGGCCGGCTGCAAGCCAAGTAATCCGAACTAGCGCTGCCGGCGCCAAACGAATAAAGTTGTACGAGACGTGCGAACAGTAAAGTGCTAACATGAAAAACAGAACAAGAATGCCATACTTGCTTCCGACCAAGGGATGACACTACCTGTCCGAACATGGTCCACATTCCAGCTACTTAGTAAAAATGTGGCAACGCACTACAGACATTTGTGTATGTGGAGCAATCGGCTACCCGGAACACATCGTCCGGGAATGTGCCATTAGACAAGATGTTACAGACTTGGACAGGAATGTCTTTGGTAACAGAACAGTCTGTAACAGAATAAGAAGCTGTGGCATAAGCTGAACTCGCTAACATCTAAAATAACAGCTTATGAGCTGCAAACTTCAATGGTTGAGAGACAATCTAGAAGAGGCCAAACATTATGACAACGAGACGTGACACGGTGCAAGATCCACCATAGACAACCTTCCCGAGGCAGTGAGGAGATGAGCTTTGGGAGAACCAGGAATGATTTCTTGAGACCCTGGTAGCCATACCACAATCTCTACACCTTGGGTGGCACTGCAGCATAGCTACTATGAATCCTGAGTTTGTGCTTGACAGCAATCCAGACAGAAAAAAAAATTCAGTTTGGTTCTGACACCAAGTATAGAAGTGTAGTATAGTGTAGTGTTCTGTAGTGTAGCGCTGTGTAGTGTAGTGTTCTATAGTAGTGTCGATCAGGATTATAAATTACAAAATTTGTGATCTATCAATGCACCAATGCTAAATACTGTAGCAGACCAGTAGCGTGTGTCTTGTGGATTACGGATGAACATATATCTGTGCCCCAGGTGGCCAAGCGGTAGTATTTTCTTTATTCCCTTTTTAATGATTTTTTAGTTATAATTCTTTTTTGTGGATATTCTACACAGGTTTTTTCTCTTTGAATAGTATAATACTAAATTATACTAACGCATTTGAAATTATGTTAAAATACTAGGACCGTCCAGAAAGTAAGTTCCGATCGGTCGCGAAATAGAAACCACTGTGAAAACCACAAACGTTTTATTTGAACACTTAGGTGCAACTTCCACCTACTTCTCTACATAGTCGCCGCTCCAACTTCGAGTGTTGTCGTAGTGTATCAACTTTCCAATATCCTCGTCACAGAAAGCAGCCGCCTGTGCTTTCGATCAGTTATCTGCACTGGGCTGCAGCTCGTTTTCTGTGAAAAAATTTTGTCTTCACAGGCAGCGGTTCTTGTGAGCAGAGATGAGACTCAGGCGGAGCCAATTACGGACTGTATTGAGGGTGATCAAACACTTCTCATCGGAAACGCTGCAGGAGCGTCTTCATTGGCCCTGCAGTGTGCGGCCGAGAATTGGCATGAAGAAGGAACTGCTCGGCAGTTGTGTTGTGTGGGCTGCATGACACAGGCGAAATCTCTAACCAGGCCCTCATATTTGGCGGGAGACGCTATTCCCTACGCATCTTTACGTGCTCACTGTTCATTCAAAACTGAAAAGAGCGACGCGACACGATCGACGGGCATACTAGAGACACTGCCCAACCCATCTGTGCAAAACTTAACCGGATTTTCCCAGTGGTTTCCATTTCGCGACCTTTCGGAACTTTCTTTCTAGTCAACCCTCGCATTATGTTCTATATTCACGCCGATTAATGTGCTATTCTTTAATATAGATAACAGATTAATGTGCTATTCTTGAATATAGATAACAGATTAAAACAAATCAGCAAATAAATAAATAAATAGATTATATACACTCCTGGAAATTGAAATAAGAACACTGTGAATTCATTGTCCCAGGAAGGGGAAACTTTATTGACACATTCCTGGGGTCAGATACATCACATGATCACACTGACAGAACCACAGGCACATAGACACAGGCAACAGAGCATGCACAATGTCGGCACTAGTACAGTGTATATCCACCTTTCGCAGCAATGAAGGCTGCTATTCTCCTATGGAGACGATCGTAGAGATGCTGGATGTAGTCCTGTGGAACGGCTTGCCATGCCATTTCCACCTGGCGCCTCAGTTGGACCAGCGTTCGTGCTGGACGTGCAGACCGCGTGAGACGACGCTTCATCCAGTCCCAAACATGCTCAATGGGGAACAGATCCGGAGATCTTGCTGGCCAGGGTAGTTGACTTACACCTTCTAGAGCACGTTGGGTGGCACGGGATACATGCGGACGTGCATTGTCCTGTTGGAACAGCAAGTTCCGTTGCCGGTCTAGGAATGGTAGAACGATGGGTTCGATGACGGTTTGGATGTACCGTGCACTGGCTGACACTGACGGCGGCGGTGCACAAATGCTGCGCAGCTAGCGCCATTCGACGGCCAACACCGCGGTTCCTGGTGTGTCCGCTGTGCCGTGCGTGTGATCATTGCTTGTACAGCCCTCTCGCAGTGTCCGGAGCAAGTATGGTGGGTCTGACACACCGGTGTCAATGTGTTCTGTTTTCCATTTTCAGGAGTGTAGATTAAATAGTGGCCAAGACTGCAGCCCTATATTACATCCTTTTTAATCCGAGCATGTTCTTTTGATATTCTGTTCTTATTTTCTTCTCTCAGTTCTTGTCTTAATTGTGTATTATCCGTCTCTTATTATGGATTACACATATTATTCTGAGAATTTTGAACATTGTTTATTATTTTTTTGTCGAATGCTTTTTCTACGTCGACTAATCCTTTGAAAGATTCTCGATTTTTCTTACGTCTTGTCTCCTTTATCAATCGCAACGCCGGAACTGCCTCTCTCGTGCGTTTACCTTTTCTAAAACCAAACTGTTCGTCATGTAACGGATCCTGAGTTTACTTTTCCAATCTTGTGTATATTATTTTTGTCAACAGCTTTGATGCATGAGTTGTTAAGCTAACTGTACGATAGTTTTCACACTTCTCTGTACCTCCTCTCTTCTGGATTCTCTGAACGTCATTTTTACGAAAGTCTGATGGTCTATTTCTAGTCGCAAAGATTCTGCAAACCAACTTGAATAATCGTTTTGTTGCCGCTTCCCTAATGAGTTTATAAATTCCGAAGGAATATTACTTATCCCTTCGCCCTTATTTGATCGTATGTCTTCCAAAGCAGCGTTAAATTCTGACTCTACTGCTGGATTCGCTGTGGTTTCCATATCGACACCCAATTATCTTTCAATTGCATCATGAGACAAATCCTCACCTTCGTAGAGACCTTCAGTATACTGTTGCTATCAATCCGCTCTCTCCTCTGCGTATAATACTGGAATTCCTATTGCTCTCTTAACATTGATGTCCTTGATTTTAATTTCGTCGGAAACTGTTTCGACTTTTCTATATGCCAAATAAGTCTCCACAGATCATTTCTTTTTCAATTTCTTCACTTTTTCCTGCTGCTTTTTCGCTTTGGCTTTCCTGCACTTCCTATTAATTTCATTCCTAAGTAACTTATATTTCTACAGTCTTGAGTCTCCATCAGTTTTGCACTTCTTTCTTTCGTCGATTAGTTAAAGTATTTCTTCTGTTACCTTAAATTCCTTCACCGTTATTTATGGTTGTCTGTCCAACTTATGTGATTGCCGTTTTTAGAGATGCCTTTTTCTCTTCAACTGAACTGCCTACTATGGTACCTATTGTCGCAGTATTTACGGACGTAGAGAACTTGAAACACGCATCACCGTTCCTCAGTGGTTCAGTGCGTAATTTCTTTTCACACTGATTCTTGAGGACGATTCTCTTAAACTTCAGCCGACACTTTATGACTACTAAATTGGGATCCGAGCCTATATCTGATCTAGGGTACGCTCAACAATCCACCATCTGATTTCGGAATCTGCCTCACCATGATGTATCCAACTGTAATTTTCCAGTGTCTGCAGACGTGTCCAAGTACACCTCCTCCTCTTGTGATTTGTGGAAAATGAATTTAAAAGATCTTTCTCATCTCTGACTCACACTACGGAGCGCATATTCTCTTGTAACTATTTCTTCTATTCCCTACAGCGTTCCAGTCCCCCCCCCCCCCCCTCTCCCCATGATTATTATATTTTATCTCACTTCACAGACTGTCTTATCCGATGAATGTTCTCATATACCTCCTCTACCTCTTCACGCGCTTTGGACGTCAGTACGTATATCTGAAATATTGTTTATGGTGTAGTTTCCAGTCGATTCTGATGAGAATAACCCTATCACTGAACTGTTCGCACTAACCCACTATTCCAGTTCGTGATGAATCCTACTCTCGTTATACCATTTTCTGCTGGTGCTGATATTAACCTATATTCGTCTGACCACAAATTCTTATATTCTATCCATTTCACCCCATTATATCTATAATGACTCTTTGCGTTTCTATTTTCAGATTTTCTAGCTTCCCTACCACGTTTAAAATTCAGACGTTCCGTTCTTCGACTCGTAGAATGTTACCCTTTCGTTATTTATTCACTCTTTTTCTCATAGCTACCTCCGTCTTGTCACTCCCCTCCCGGAGGTCCGGAGAGTGATTAATCCAACTTATTTTGCCAACGGAGAGACCATCATGACCCTTTTCCAACTGCAGAGCATATGTCCTGTGACATACTCATGCCACAGGTTATTGCTGATTCTTCCGCATTCCAATCTCAAGGGCAAAAGGAGGTGCCAATTCTCTGCCCAAAAAAATTTTGGGAATTTGTGGTAAGTTCCTATGGGACCAAACTGCTAACGTCATCGATCCCTAGACTTACACACTATTTAATCTAACTTACGCTAAGAACCGCACATACATCCGTGCCCGAGGGAGGACTCAAACCTCCGACGGGGGGACCCGAATGATCCGTGTCAAGGCGCCTTATACCGCACGGCTACCCCGCGCAGCATTCTCTGTCCACTCCTCCGCCTAGTTGACAAGACGTTTGACAGAGCGAGGGTGACTGCTTTTACCGGGATTGTTCGGCTGACATTGCTGATGATCATTTCAAAGTTTAAGCAGTGGCAGGGATCTAATCCGGAACTCCGAAAGTCAATGATTACCAGCCAAACAAGCTACACTTAGGTCACTTTTATTTTATTTTATAATTCAGTCCTCTGTACCACCCGTTCTAGCCGATCCTTACGCTTTGCAGGTACGCCTTCATGAGCTCCTCCGCTATATACAGGGTGAGTCACCTAACGTTACCGCTGGATATATTTCGTAAACCACATCAAATACTGACGAACCGATTCCACAGACCGAACGTGAGGAGAGGGGCTAGTGTAATTGTTTAATACAAACCATACAAAAATGCACGGAAGTATGCTTTTTAACACAAACCCACTTTTTTTAAATGGAACCACGTTAGTTTTGTTAGCACATCTGAACATATAAACAAATACGTAATCAGTGCCGTTGTTGCATTGTAAAATGTTAATTAAATCCGGAGATATTGTAACCTAAAGTTGACGCTTGAAACCCCCGACTTTCAGTTGCGTGTTGTAACAAACACGGGCCACGGTCGGCGAGCAGCATCTGCAGGGACATGTTTACGATGACGACCGTGTGTACGAGTGTGGCTGTAGTGCACTGTTGTGGTTTGGTCTAGCTGTCGCAGTGTCCGCATGTAGCGCTTGCTGCTATTGTTATTCTGCATTCTTCTCCGCACGCAGACCAACTGTAGTACACCGTGTTATCAGACGTCTGTGTAGTGTTGTAGGAACTGTGACCATGGTGTATTCGAACTCTGAAAAGGCGGAGATGATACTCATCTATGGCGAGTGTCGACGAAATGCAGCTGAAGCCTGCAGGGTGTATGCAGAACGGTACCCGGACAGAGAGCATCCAACGTGCCGCACATTGCAAAACATCTACCGCCAAATGTATGCAACAGGTATGGTCGTAGCACGCAAACGGGTCCGTAACAGGCCCGTCACAGGAGAAGCGGGTGCAGTTGGTGTGATAGCTGCTGTTGCCATGAACCCACACATGAGTACACGGGACATTGCGAGAGCCGGTGGACTGAGTCAAAGTAGTGTCATGCGCATACTGCATCGTCACCGCTTTCACCCGTTTCATGTGTCGCTACATCAACAATTACATGGTGATGACTTTAATCATCGAGTGCAATTCTGTCAATGGGCATTAACAGAGAATGCGTTGCAGTTCTACCTGTTTACCGATGAAGCGGGTTTCACAAACCACGGGGCAGTGAATCTACGGAACATGCATTACTGGTCCGTGGACAATCCTCGCTGGCTCAGACAGGTAGAGCGACAGCGACCGTGGACTGTAAATGTATGGTGCGGAATCATTGGCGACCACCTCATTGGTCCTCACTTCATTGCAGGGGCCCAAACAGCTGCAACATACATCGCGTTTCTACAGAATGATCTGCCAACGTTGCTCGAAAATGTCCCACTGGAAACGCGTCGACGTATGTGGTATCAGCATGATGGTGCACCTGCACATTCCGCAATTAACACTAGGCTGACCCTTGACAGGATGTTCGACGGGCGTTTCATAGGACGTGGAGGACGCATAAATTGGCCAGCCCGTTCTCCTGATCTTACACCTCTGGACTTCTTTCTGTGGGGTACGTTAAAGGAGAATGTGTACCGTGATGTGCCTACAACCCAGAGGATATGAAACAACGTATTGTGGCAGCCTGCGGCGACATTACACCAGATGTACTGCGGCGTGTACGACATTCATTACACCAGAGATTGCAATTCTGTGTGCAGCAAATGATGGTCACCAAATTGAACATCTATTGGCCTGACATGTCGGGACACACTCTATTCCACTCCGTAATTGAAAACGGAAACCATGTGTGTACGTGTACTTCACCCCTCATGGTAATGTACATGTGCGTCAGTGAAAAAGACCAATAAAAAGGTGTTAGCATGTGAACGTAATGTGCTGTTCCGGTCTCTTCTGTACCTAAGGTCCATCACCGTTCTCTTTGGATCCGTCCCTTTGGATCCCCTGCGATACACACGATCGAACAGCGGAGGAGGGGTACTCAAGCGTCTACATTAGGTTACAATATCTCCGGATGTAATTAACATTATACAATGCAACAAACGGCACTGATTACGTATTTGTTTATATGTTCAGATGTGCTAACGAAACTAACGGGGTTCCATTTAAAAAATCGTAGGTTTGTGTTAAAAAACATACTTCCGTGCATTTTTTTATGGTTTGTATTAACCAATTACACTAGCCCCTCTCCTCACGTTCGGTCTGTGGAATCGATTCGTCAGTATTTGATGTGGTTTACGAAAAACATCCAGCGGTAATGTTAGGTGACTCACCCTGTATACCAAAAACACTTTTTCTAGTATGTCATGTCAGTAATTTCCCTCCTAATCAATTACCTGTCTTCCTGTAGAAGAGAGATTAATAAGGAGAATTTGTACTTCTTCGTGACCTCGATTAAATGTAACGTATCCTAGTAAAATGAAAATCTTTCTTCTTGCTAGAAGTGCAACTTTGTCTGGCTACCGTGTTCGTGGCTTAGATCTGCTAAAAATGGATATATCAGTCTTCGTCACTTCTAAATTCAAAATTGACAGCAAAGTAAACAAATTTTTTCTACTATACTCCATATGATATGAGTATTTAATTAAATATTCGTCCATGGAATACAAAGAGTTGCCCAAAAAAATGGTTTCAGGTATAAAATTTGCCTTTGTACCTGACGGACAATTTATGTTATTAGGCAAACTACAAAATATTTCTGTGGCTACCTTCTGATTTCCCTTCAGAGCCACCGAGAACATCCGTAATAAGTAAAAAAAGTTTTTTCTTCTAGTGTTATTGCTGAAGACTTTACTATCCTTGTTAAATAACGATGTATTAGTTACGACGAATGTCGTTGGTGAGTATACATATTGCACAATAGCAGTTACAATGCGTCAGCTGTAAGTTGGCCGGTTGCCAAAGCTGGTTATGAGGAGCGGGAAAAGGAATTCCAGCTTCCACATAGACCACTACTGGGCGAGGGATCATGAGCTGTGAAGGGGGATGCGATTGTGTGTGTGTGTGTGGGGGGGGGGGGGGTGGATGGGGAAACCGCCTGCCTCCTGCAGTGCAGGCACCTTAATCTGCTGTGCTTCATGGTTCACTGAAAGCAGAAGTCACACGAGAAGGTAAAAATCACTTCATTTTGTTCGTAATAGAAACTAAAATTATTTTACGTGTTGAAAACGCTTAATAAAACCATTAACTGAAACAGTTACGCACACTTTTCGCAAGGAAAGACAAACAGTAACCTACGAAGCACACTGAAGTACAACACACTAACACAGCAGTCAACAAGGGTCACCTCACACTGTACTGTCGGCTAAGTAATGTGTGAAGTAAAACGTAACGTGTAACGTAAAACAAATGACTGTCAGCCGGAGCCTTTCGACTTTCCAGAGTTCAGGACTAGGGAGCTGATAGATCAACTTCCAGTTAACACAATGTAACATGCCAGACTGCTCGAATGGCGGTTACAATATGACTATGGCTAAGGATGCCCATACGATAATTTGTAATGGTAAAGGGGAGGGGGGGGGGTTAGGTCTGTGGATATGGAGTATTTTTAGTCTTTGGAAAACGAATGCGACTTTTAAGCAACCATAAAAAAGTTCCAGTTCAGACCCTGTTAAACACCTGTGTAGTGCCAACTTTTTAATCACTTTCTTGTAAGAAAAAAATGAGACTCCACCGTACGTTTTCCTTTCTCTTAGATCTGCTTGTACGCCACTGCTCGGTTTCTTGCATTCCAAATCTAGATGATAACTTACCCCAGAAAATTATACCATAAAGGTTGTGGAACAGAAATATGTTGATGTGTTGTTTTATTCGTTTCCCAAACTAACTGTTATGAGGAGAGTAATACTACTGAACTTAGCATTTGATAAGACAATATTAAAGTTTCTTCCTGTTCATATGATACATTGATTACCTGTGTTATTCTGTTTGTCATGCAGAACTGAATTTACTGTTTTCGTACGAAAGTAAGGGAAAGTTCATATGTAGAAAACCATTAATTAATTCCTTGAAACACATTACTGATATTTTCTTCTGTTGATGTCCTTCAACTCGGACTAATTATAACGTTTGTGCCAGCTGCAAAAAGTATTAAATTTGTGTGATGAATGTCAAGTGTAAAGTCGTTTGCATATATAAGCAATAGGGTGTCGACTCAAAATTTAACTCAATGAAATTACACAATGGATACACCCCAGTCAGTAAAATTTTCCTCCCACCCAGAATTATTCAGTACCACTCCTTTGGTTTTCCATGCGACTACGCACAGTGTGTTCACAAGCCCTGTCCGACAGTTCTACAGTAGACAAACTATGTACTGTAGAATATTTTGTAATTTGATGTTTTGTGTTACCGTTACGTATGTGTAATAGCGCGCATCACGTCAGAAGGCGACCCACTTCTGAGCTGTTCTAAGCATCTCCCTCGCCTAACTTGCGGCTGGCAATGGTAGATGGTCTGCACCTTCACGCCATGCAGTGAATAACGCTGGATGGCGTTAAGTGTTCTCCAGGAGACTGCGATGTGGCTATGCACCAGTGGCGATGTAGTTCTATTAACCGTTGTTCTTGGCAACAACTCGTAGGGTTCGGCAACATGGAAGGCGTTTGGTCTTTCTCTGCCGCCACGTGGAACGTAAACCCATCCCGTCCATGATTCCTTATAGCAATCAGTCCTAGAGCAGGCGCGCCTTCCGACGTGATGCGTACCATAGTCTTCAATACTTACATTCTTGTTATTACCAACTTCTTTCTTGTTTTAGGATGAGAACCAGCTGCAAGAATGTTCCTGCGAAGACGTCAGGTATCCCTACGAAAGAAATCTACATCAGATTGTGACGACACACACTGAAAGAAACTTCCATAATGTTGCTTGAGATGACCGACTGCATTTATGTCGATAAACACATCATTTCAGATGTATTTTTTATCGCCCCGTGTGCGCTCAACTTCAGAATAGGTGCACGTGCTTGAATGCCTGTTTGTTGACATACACATGTACATAGATATAAAATGTTGTGAGTACTCAAAACAAACAGAAACAATGTGGACAATATCAAATTTTATAAACCCCGAACCGGGATAAACAGACTCTCCAATATTTTGTAATATTCGACCAATTTTTTTTTACAAGTATTAAAAAAATTGATGTGTACTAAGGTCGAATAGAAACGTGTTCAGTGTATTACTGAGTGGTGTTGAAGTGCGTCTGTAACACTTACAAAGAGTCAGTGGACTTGTTTCACCGCAGTATGTCAAGGAAATGGAGACTGGTGAAAGATGAGGAAAACGCCGCTTTCTACAGCCACTGCAGGGAGTTACAGGACCAAGCGTCGATTCTCATCGGAAAGCTACAGAGCATTCTCCGCGAACTGCGACGCCTGGACATCCAGAAAAGCAAACCAAGAACCGCTTACAACAAGCATGACAAAGAAGACGTCGAAATTCAGGTATGACTGCACGCTCTTTCTTTCCTTGCCACTCATTTGTACAGGGTGATCAAAAAAATTTGAAAACTTAATAAACCACGGAATAATATAGACAGAGAGGTAAAAATTGACACACATGCTTGAAATGACATGGGGTTTTATTAGAACAAAAAAAAACTATTGCTAGACGCGTGAAAGATCTCTTGCGCGCGTCGTTTGGTGATGATCGTGTGCTCAGCCGCCACTTTCGTAATGCTTCGCCTCCCAGGTCCCCAGACCTCAGTCCATGCGATTACTGGCTTTGGGGTTACCTGAAGTCGCAAGTGTATCGTGATTGACCGACATCTCTAGGCATGCTGAAAGACGACATCCGACGCCAATGCCTCACCATAACTCCGGACATGCTTTACAGTACTGTTCACAACATTATTCCTCGACTACAGCTATTGTTGAGGAATGATGGTGGACATATTGAGAATTTCCTGTAAAGAACATCATGTTTGCTTTGTCTTACTTTGCTATGCTAATTATTGCTATTCTGATCAGATGAAGTGCCATCTGTCGGAAATTTTTTGAACGTTTGTATTTTTTTGATTCTAATAAAACCCCATGTCATTCCAAGTATGTGTGTCAATTTGTACCCCTCTATCTACATTATTCCGTGATTTATTCAGTTTTCAAATTTATACTGACTTTTTGATCACCCGGTACATCAATTATAACAATCGTTTGCAAGTTTGGATCACAACTGGAAAATGTACCCCTTTGAACTTCTAAAACAAGTAGATCTAGCAACAATTATGATGCCCCACAGGGAACTAAGACATACGAAAACTAATGTCTGTGCTAACTTTCCTTTTACTGAAGCAAAAACGTGAAGTAGGAGCAGTTGTTAAGAAACTTTACTCGTAATCCCGAGCAACAGGTTTCAGATATCCACCTGAGTTTTCTGTTTAATGTTGTTTTCTTTAGTTTCTCCAGATTATTGCTAGTCACTGCTGGGCGATTCTTCGAACGAGGCAACAGCCGATTTCTTTCCACCTACTTATTTGGGTCAACCAATTAATTTTCTGTGTTAACAGGGCTTTAGCCATTAATTTCCCTTCCTACCAATATGAACTGTCTTTACACATGTCACACGGCAAGAAAAATATATTTTGCGAATTAACATACGTTAACGAACCTTATTCGAAACTTGCACTCATCAGCGGGACTTAAGAGTATGTTTGATCTACGTCTACATTATCATTATCATTTTCCTCCTCCTTGCTCTTGAAAAACGAACTCTTGGTACTGTAAAGTCCACAATTTTGTTATTGCGGGATATGCATCTAGACAGCAGTAATATGTGCCTGGAATAGTTTTAGGACACCAGCTTTAGGCACTTTCAGAATAAGCTCTTATACTATGGAGTTTTCTTTGTAGTGTTTCACAATGGAATTTGTTGAGTAATAATGGAACTTTTTCGTGTGAGCCAGAAAGCAGGTGATGAGTCTCTTAGATCTTCTTGGATCGTCTCTCTATCCAGTTACAGTTAATCCACTTTGGTTCCAAAGATCTTTGATTTATAGAACCCAGATCAACAGACGCATGTCTGGATGTGCAGCCAACACCTTCCCAGAGAAGATTATCAGGGTATCAAAGACCGTGCTATAGCCTGCACACAGGGAAGGCATCTAATAGCTCTGCTTGTGGTATCTCGAGCCATGCAGAGAAGTGCTGTGGTCTCCCATCAGGAGAGAGAGACTGGCACCATCGGAGTCCACCACAGGAACAGAGGTAAGCAGTGGCAGTTGCTTGCCCACATGATGACAGATGACGATCTGCTCACATGCAGTGCTGGTTTGGCCTCCAGAAGGCCTGCTGGATGGCGACAGCAACAGCTCCACATCAGTGTTGTCTCAGCAATTGGCACTGCTGCACACAGTGATCAAGTCACTCCAGACAGAACCTGCTGCTCCATAGAATATCGAAGACGAGTAGATGAGCAAACGGTCGACCTATATAGGCCTCCCCTCTCCACAGAACAGCAGAAAAATGAGTAGAGCTCCACCAGAACAGAAGCAGTATCTATACTGGATGACCCCATGTGGCCTGCTGGTGACATCACTCATCCTGGTTTTTCCATTCAGCCAGCTCTCTTGTTCGCTTCAGGCTTTTACAACTTAGCCTTTCAGATGCTCTTTTCTGCTGTGTCAGTAAACTGAATAGTTACTCCTCCATCTGACTTAAGCATTCTTACAACATTTTGTGCAGTCACCGTTATGACGATAGCCCACCTTTGCCTTCATGCCATTTTACTGCGTCACTAGATCATGTGTTCATTCACGGTGTTGCAATAGTTTCCATGTTTGCCACTCCATCAGCAGTCCATTCTCATCATTCCACCTGGCTATTGACCCATTATTCTCTCCCTCCGGCGTTGCCATGGAAGAACTTTTCTGAGTCCCCCAAGCAGACTACTCTACTGCACAACAATATTATTAGAGATGAAACAGAAGATCTGATTGGAGAATGTAGTGGAAGGAAATTGGCTGAATCCTTTTTAGATGAACTATCACTTTATTTAACATAAGCAGATTTAGGAAAACCAAGGAGAATATAAATCTGGATGATTCCATCGGAATTTGATTCATACTCTTGCTGAAATAAATTAATATTGCATGATTACTGAGTGCACTTAAAAAAAAGAAAAAAAACCAACGGAACTGACTGCAAGAACGTTCAAAGATATCTTGCAAAACATATTAAATTTAAAAGCACAGAATCATCAGTGGCCTGAATAACAATCTCCATACGCTGTGGGTTAAACTTCCCATTGCACTCAACTCCCCACATGATACGAAACAAGACAAAATCGTGATTTGTCTGACCACACAACGCACATCCAGTCAACTGCTGTCCAATTTTTCTGTTGTCTGACCAACTCAAGACGCGTAGCGTTATGTGCCGCTGTGAGCAATGACTGTTTGCGAGGTACCCAACTCCTAACCCAGGAAATTGCTGGTCTCCTTTTAAGCTGTTTCATTGTATTGCTTCTTTTTCTTTCGTTGTATCACTCATCTACTTCTAGTGTGGTTTGTTCATAACTTTTTAATTGAAGAAATGTAATTATTTTGCAAAAGTTTTCTTTTACAGCTTGTGAGTCTTAAGAGTAACAGAAAAGTGTTTTGCAAAATGGGGACGTCTGCACGTCTTCAATTACAACGTTATAAATGAACCACCAAAGGAGTGTAAGTAGTGTGGCTCTGTAAGTAGGTAAGTAAGTGTCATATTATAGATCGAAAAGCCTAGGGTTGAGTTCTCATTTTCCCTGTCAGTTATTGCTCCTTTCATCCCTGCCAGTGATATGTTAATGAGAAAAAGCCAAATTGCACTTTGCTTCAGTGTCCATTTTAAACTTTAGGTTCCCTTGTATCTGATGGGGTAAGTCAGTTCATAGATTGGAGGACTTCAAGAGTAGGACCAGGTTGAAGATGGCTTTAACTCGTAAGTAATTTGCTTGTTGTATTAGATAGCACAGTAGGTGTAGATCACGCATGTTGATGTATGATGAAATTTATAATCCTTTGTCTTAAAGTTTTAGTGAGTATGTGATACATTGTTTTAATTTCATATTTTATCTTAGAGCATAACGTCTGCAGTCAAGCGGTTGGTGAAGCACGGCATTTTTATTTACAACAGCTTATGATGTATTTCAATTTGATAAACACATTTTCACAAATGACCGGCCTGTAGAACAAAAATCCATTATCTTTAAGTCAGGTATGAGGTATTCTACTTCCATATGATTTCCAGTTTTGTGTGTTTACAGTTGATTTAATATTATCATTTTCCTTCCACGATGTTTTGACAACTTCTCTGATTGCATTCAACATACGTTGGGTGTAGATTTATTGTTCACTATTTGGGCTCTCACCTGCCTGTGAATGAGATTCTGTGCCTCAGCCTAGCCATAGTTTTACAGTGCAGTTCAAGCCTCAGTCTGTCTCACAGAAATTTAAGACCAACTAAAAGACCATATCTTGAAAGCCGTTGCATTCGTAATAGAATCTGGTTCAGATGGAGTTGCATTCACCGACAGCAGCATTTCCTATCCAGTTTGATGCCGATTGTCAATGGCGAGACTTGACATTCATCTCTGGCTCCTGTCACTTATGATCTTTACAACGAGTGTTCTCTTGCCATGTTACATGGTAGCGAATGGTACACCATTCCTCGTAGACACGTTGGACAGTCCACATTGACAAACCAACAAATCGGCGACTTCATACATGGTGTTGTCAGGGGCACGGCTGAACATTGTCATGACGTATGTCAGCCGTGATGGTCACATGAGCGACTGATGACAGTTCTACGAGGTGCTATCCATAATTTTCGGGACTGGTGCTGCTATCTGTTGAAAACCTTACCTTTGGACTAATGGTCACCATCATCCTCGAAGTAGTTCCTATCCACACGTACACACCGGTCCCAACACTTCTGTCACTGGTCAAACGTTTTCCACAAGTCCTCTTCTTTGAGGGTGTTTATCACCGCCAGCGATGCTTCTTGGATTCTCTCTAGAGTGTCGAACCGACGGCCTTTCAACTTGAGTTTCAGTTTTGGGAATAGCGCGAAGTCGCAAGGTGCCAAATCTGGCGAGTACAGTAGGTGGGGTACAACTGCCATGTTGTTTTTTGCCAAAAGGATCATGGCGAGCAAGGACGTGTGACTGGGCGCGTTGTCGTGATGAAGCAGCCATTTCCCTTGACGCCTAAGTTAGGGCCGTCGTCGCCGCACGTTTTCACGGAGTCGTCGCAAAACGTCTCAGTAGTACGCGGAATTCACTGTTAAGCTGGGTGGGACGAATTCTTTCCGCACAATTCCCTTGATAGCAAAGAAAACGACGATTATGCTCTTCACCTTGCTCTTCACCTGTCTCGCTTTTTTGAGTCTTGGAGAGCCTGGGCTCTTCCACTGGGACGATTGTGGCTTTGTCTCTGTGTCATAGCCGTAAATCCAGCTCTCGTCGCCGGTTATAATCCATGGCAAGAAGGTTGGATCATCAGATGCATTGTGACGACGGTCCGTACACACTTCAACGCGCTGTGCCTTCTGATCCATCGTAAAATCGCCACACACTACACACAGAGTATTACGGAAATCACTGTGGACACGCAGCACGTCCTCCCAGCTGAATGCCACATCGCACACTGACTCATCAGATACGCAGCTCTCGCCACCTAGCGGTGCAAAGATCTACTACTCCTACTACTTTCCAGATGGCAGCACCAGTGCCGAAAATTTTGGATTTCATCTCGTATGCCATCTGCAGCATTCCAAAGTGACCAATAGGCTCTTTTTACGGGGTGACTAGTATTTTGTCCGATGAGTTTATACTGGTACCTAATTCCTGCACTTGTTAGGATGATTCTTCACGAATGGCGTTGTTTG
The DNA here is from genome assembly GCF_021461385.2 of Schistocerca piceifrons. NCBI lineage: Eukaryota > Metazoa > Arthropoda > Insecta > Orthoptera > Acrididae > Schistocerca > Schistocerca piceifrons. The sequence goes on along the minus strand of NC_060140.1, from coordinate 204,840,843 downwards.
GGCGACCTGTGGAAAACCTCCCGGAACCTGATGTTCCTCAGACTTGACAAACCGCCATCTGCTGTGTCTTCCTGTTGTCCCATTAGCCTTACCTCAGTCTTCAGCAAGGTCCTGGAATCCATCCTCATCCGACACATCCGTCAGCATCTCCACCAGCACCACCTCCTTCCCGCTAGCCAATGTGGCTTTCGTCCATCCTTCTCTGTCAGTGACTTTCTCCTTCACCTCAATCAGCTCCTCTCTGAACAACTCAACTCTCGTCACTCCACCATCTTTCTCTCCCTTGACATTGAACGTGCCTACGACCGTGTATGGCATTCTGGTCTCGTCTTCAAGCTCCAAACCTTCGCCCTTCCTATTAACTACGTCCGTCTGATCGCTCCTTTCTTTCCCACCGTCCTTCCTATGTCACCATCCATAACACGAATTCCTACGCCTGCTATCCCTCCGCCGGTGTGCCCCAAGGTTCCGTCCTCTCCCCCCTTCTCTACCTTCTTTACACGGCGGATATGCCGCCACCTTCACCTCCCTTATACCTTCTCCAGTACGCCAATGACACGGCCTTCCTTGCCCTCGTCCCCACCCTGCAACTCTCCCAGCCCTTCTCCAATCCCATCTTGACCGGTTCACCACTTGGTGTAGCCAGTGGCTGCTCAAGGTCAATCCTTCCAAGACCCAGGCGATTATTGTAGACACATCCACCCCTTCCTTCCATCTCCTCGATTTCTATCTTACTATCTATGGCCATCCTATCAACCTCACTCCCACCCTCACATACCTTAGCATCACCACTGACTGTCGCCTCTGCAAGACCCCCCATCTCTGGACGATCCAAGCCAAGGCACACTCCTGACTCTGGCTGCTCAAGCTCCTTTCTGGCCGCAAATGGGCTCTGTACCCCTCCACCATCCTCCACACCTATAAATCCCTCATCCACCCTAAGCTATGCCCATACTGGCTGGATCGCCGCCCCTCCTACCTTCTACAAATCCCTTCAAATACTGGAATGCCATGCGCTCCACCTCACCTATCGCATCCAGCTCCCATCCCCCAGATGGATCCTGTATGACTTAATTTCATTCCCACACCTCCTCCTTTTCCTCTAACGGATATGGATTCTTTACACCTCCCACGAACTTGGACCCCCTCACCCGCTTGTCTCTCCCATCCTTTCCCACCCCCACCTGCTGCCGTACCTTCACTCCCACATCCCACTCGCTCTCCATCTCTCCACACTCCATACCCTTGCCCAAGGTGGCTTCCCCCAGCTCCCAGTTCCTGATGATGCCCTACTCCCCTCCATCTACTCCTCTTACCAACTTTGATCCTCCCCTTCCTCCCCTTGTTTTTTTCCTCCAGGGAACCCTCTCTCACTTCTCTCCCTCCTCTCTTCCTCCCTCCCTCTCCTCCACCCGGGCTTCCAAACCCCCCAACACACTCTGCCCTCCCCCTCCCTTCTCCTCTCCCACTGGCATCAACACCCACCCCCTCTCCCTCCTACCCGCACCGCTTCCCTTCGGTAGGTCCTCGGCTTTGTGCATGAACAGTGCATCCTCGTGCGCCAGTGATCGTCTCCAGTGCTCATGTGTCTCTTCGCATCAGTGCTTCATTGTTTCTCCGTTTGCGCTCCTCCGTTCACGTGTGTAAACTCGTTCTTCCCCGTTGTATTTAGTGATGATCTTTTTTTATGCAAACTGTGAGCCCGTGAACTGCTTCTTTTATTTTACTATGTCTGTCTCCCGTTTTTGTCCACCATGTTTTTTTTCTGTCTTTCTGTTTCCCGTATGTGTTCACTGTGGCCGAAGAGCGGCATACGTAGGCCACTGCCTGCCTACCTTTATTGTAAAAGTATTCAAATAACAATCAAGAAAAAAAAATTTTTTAGGCTCTGCAGATAGCGGTGGATTTGCTGCAGAAGCTGTCAGGGAAATTCCAGAGCCTTTCGTACCAGAAGCAACCGGCGGAAAGTGCCAAGAAGGAGGAAGCCGAGGCAGAGGTCGCCAAAGAGAGGAAGCCGTCGCCGAGCGGCAGCACCGACACCAACACGTCCACGTCCAGCGTGTCGCACCGGAAGCGGAAGCCGCCTCCGCCGCCCCCGCCGCAGCCCAAGGTGTCGCGCGCCGTGTTCGTGTACAAGGCCGAGTACTGGCAGCGCCGCCTGCACACGGTGCGCATCACCGTGCTCTACCTGCTGCACCAGGTGGTCGTGGCCACCATGGCGCACTGCTGCGACGTCGCGCAGCAGAACCACGGCCAGCGCACCCTCTCCAACATGCTCAGGTAGGGGCAGTGGCGCACCGGCGGTAGGCTGAGCAGCTGTAGTCGTAAATTTGACAACGGCCAATCATCAGCAACCGCAGTGCAGACCAATACGACAATCACAAACGGCTGCCACTATTTAATGCATAACGATCAGAGATACAGTTCAATTTTCAATTAATTCAATTTATTGCTACGAATTTTTGACCTGTTATCTGGAAACTCTAGACAAGTCGTACATATTCGTTAATCACGGTGACATACAATGTTTGATATTATGTTGTTGTTGTTGTGGTCTTCAGTCCTGAGACTGATTTGATGCAGCTCTCCATGCTACTCTATCCTGTGCAAGCTTCTTCATTTCCCAGTACCTATTGCAAACTACATCCTTCTGAATCTGTTTAGTGTATTCATATCTTGGTCTCCGCCTACTATTTTTACCCTCCACGCTGCCCTCCAATACTAAATTAGTGATCCCTTGATGCCTCAGAATATGCCCTACCAACCGATCCCTTCTTCAAGTCAAGTTGTGCCACATACTCCTCTTCTCCCCAATTCTATTCAATACCTCCTCATTAGTTATGTGATCTACCGATCTAATCTTCAGCATTCTTCTGTAGCACCACATTTTGAAAGCTTCTATTCTCTTCTTGTCTAAACTATTTATAGTCAACGTTGCACTTCCATATATGGCTACGCTCCATACAAATACCTTCAGAAACGACTTCCTGACACTTAAATCTATACTCGATGTTAACAAATTTCTCTTCTTCAGAAACGCTTTCCTTTCCATTGCCAGTCTACATTTTATATCCTCTCCACTTCCATCATCATCAGTTGTTTTGCTCCCCAAATAGCAAAACTCATTTACTACTTTACGCATCTCATTTCCTAATTTAATTCCCGCAGCATCACCAGATTTAATTTGACTACATTCCATTATCCTCGTTTTGCTTTTGTTGATGTCCATCTCATATACTCCTTTCAAGACACTGTCCATTCCGTTCAACTGCTCTTCCAGGCCCTTCGCTGTCTCTGACAGAATTATAATGTCATCAGCGAACCTCAAACTTTTTATTTCTTCTCCATGGATTTTAATACCTACTCCAAATTTTTCTTTTGTTTCCTTTACTGTTTGCTCAATATACACATTGAATAGCATCGGGGAGAGGCTACAACCCTGTCTCACTCCCTTCCCAACCACTGCTTTCCTTTAATGTCCCTCGACTCTTATAACTGCCATCTGATATCTGTAAAAATTGTAAATAGCCTTTCGCTCCCTATATTTTACCCCTGCCACCTTCAGAATTTGAAGGAGAGTATTCCAGTGAACATTGTCAAAAGCTTTCTCTAAGTCTACAAATGCTAGAAACGTAGGTTTGCCTTTCCTTAATCTTTCTCCTAAGATAAGTCGTAGGGTCAGTAATGCCTCACGTGTTCCAACATTTCTACGGAATCCAAACTGATCTTCCCCGAGGTCGGCTTCTACCAGTTTTTCCATTCGTCTGTAAAGAATTCGCGTTAGTATTTTGCAGCTGTGACTTATTAAACTGATAGTTCGGTAATTTTCACATCTGTCAACACCTGCTTTCTTTGGGGTTGAAATTATTATATTCTTCTTGAAGTCTGAGCGTATTTCACCTGTCTCATTCATCTTCCTCACCAGATGGTAGAGTTTTGTTAGGCCTGGCTCTCACAAGGCTGTCAGTAGTTCTAACGAAATGTTGTCTACTCCCGGGGCCTTGTTCCGACTTAGGTCTTTCAGTGCTCTGTCAAACTCTTCACGCAGTATCATATCTCCTATTTCATCTTCATCTACATCCTCTTCCATTTCTATAATATTGGCCTCAAGAAAATCGCCCTTGTACAGACCCTCTATATACTCCTTCCACCTTTCTGCTTTCCCTTCTTTACGAAGAACACAATTATGTATGTAATAGTAAATCATGTTAACAGCAACCATTGATAGCATTAATGTAGAAGTAAAACAGAAATTTAAAAGATAAGAATCAGTTCTGCTACAGTATTCTACGTCACCCACGCTGTTATGTGCGTGACTCGGCAATCCTCGAGTTTATCCATACCCGTGTGGGTAGACATGGCATTCTTTCTTTTATTTTCATTTTATTTTCCTTTTTTCTTGAAGTTTCTCTTCGTTAAATTTACATGTGCCTATTATTATCTATAGTTGAAGGAACGCTTCTTGTGACCTGTTGACATTATTTTGATATTCAATTTGACCTTAAGGGCTGAAAGTGAAGCAGCTGCTTTTTAGGTACCTCATGTGCTGTCCGATTGCCTTTAGTCCACAAGTTTTGTTTGCTTACAATTGTTTGCCGCGCGGAGTGGCCGAACGGATTGAGGAGCCATATCACGGATTGCGCGGCCCCTCCCGCGTGAGGTTCAAGTCCTCCCTCGGGCATGGGTGTTGTGTTTTTCTTAGCATAAGTTAGTTTAAGTACTGTGTAAGACTAGGGACCGATGACCTTAGTAGTTTGGCCCCTTAGGAACTCACACACATTTGCACATTTTTGGACAATTGTTTGCAGATGGCATTCTAATTGTCTGTAGTCTCTCTCTGCATGAAAAAGGGGGCGTCAGAGAACGACATAGTCAGCTGAACCTTGTACATCTACATGGATACTCTGAAAATTACATTTAAGTGCTGGCACAGGGTTCATCGAACCACCTTCCCAATTCTCTATTATTCCAATCTCGTATAGCGCGAGGAAAGAATGAACACTTATATCTTTCCTTGCGAGCTCTGGTTTCCCTTATTTTATCGTGGTGATCATTTCTCTCTATGTAGGTCAGTGTGAACAAAATATTTTCGCATTCGGAGGAGAAAGTTGGTGATTGGAATTTCGTGAGAAGATTCCGTCGCAACGAAAAACGCCTTTCTTTCAATGGTGTCCATCCCAAATCCTGTATCATTTCAGTTACACTCTCTCTCCCATATTCCGCGATAATACAAAACGTGCTGCCCTTCTTTGAACTTCTTCGATGAACTCCATCAGTCCTATCTGGTAAGGATTCCACAACGCGCAGCAGTATTCTAAAAGAGGTCGGACAAGCGTAGTGTATGCAGCCTCCTTAGTAGATCTGTTACATTTTCTAAGTGTCCTGTCAGTAAAACTCAGTCTTTGGTTAGCCTTCCCCACAACATTTTCTACGTGTTCCAATTTAAGTTGTTCGTAATTGCAATTCCTAGGTATTTAGTTGAATTTACGGCCTTTAGATTTGACTGATTTATCGTGTAACCGAAGTTTAACGGATTTCTTTTAGCACTCCTGTGGATGACCTCACACTTTTCGTTATTTAGGATCAACTGCCAATTTTCGCACCATTCAGATATCTTTTCTAAATCGTTTTGCAAATTGTTTTTATTTTCTGATGACTTTATTAGTCGATAAACGACAGCGTCATCTGCAAAACAGCTGCTCAGATTGTCTCCCAAACTGTTTATTCCTCTCCATATTCACCGACTGGTGTGTTAGTACGTCCCACTCGATGCAGAAGTTTGAGATATGGATCATGACTTGTTAATAGGTGCACTACGCCTCGATCAGGGGCAACGTCGAGCAGAGAGTTACAGAGAATATAAACAGAAGATCAATTTCTTTTAGACATTTGCACAGGTGACCTACATGAACCCCTCTGGTTTCTCGCGGAAAGTTTAAGCGATATTCTGTTTATCGTCAAACGGTGTGAAGGACACACTATCGGACCAAAAGTGTATCCAGTCGAATATTAGTGTTCATTAATATGGAGTCTGTTCACCTGTCGCCTTTATGACAGGTTTCAGATATGCAGGGGACACTTTCAGTGAGGTGTCTGAATGCCTATATAGGAGTAGCAGCCCATTCCCTCCCACAAGCCGAAACCAGTGGAGGTATAAATGTTGAGCGCCGAGCACTAGAGTTAAGTCGACGTTCTAACTCATCCCAAAGGTGTGCCATTGGGTTCTGGTCGGGACTCTACGCAGGCCAATCCATTTCACGAATGTTACTATCCGTAAACCACCGCATCGCAGGTTATGCTTTATGACATAGTGCACTGTCATTCTGATACAATCATCTTCACTGATCTGTTCCCCTAGTCTACAGAGTACATAATGCTGTAAAATGTATTTATTTCTTACCTTATTTAGCATTTTCTTAACCGCGATAAGAGGACCACATTCTTACCACTACAAACATTCATAAACCATAACCCCACCTCCTCCATACTTAATTGTTAGCTCTACACGGGATGGCAGGTAACGTTTTCCAGGCATTCGGCAGATCCAAACCCTTGCACTGGGCTGCAACACGGTGTACCATGATTCATAAAATCACCCGTTTCCTGTCGTCCTCTGTTCAGTGTCGCTGTTCTTTTTGCACCACCTCAATAGTTGCTCGACGACTATAGAAACGTGTGGATTATGAGAAGATGCTCGACCATCGTAGCAAATTCTTATGAACTCTTTATGCATAACCATTATGCTAGCTGGACTGTTGGTACTACTTTGGAACTCAAGAGTGATCCCTTACGCTGATTTCATCCGAGTTTTTGCAATCATCTTTCCACAATGCTCGACAGTCCAAGTCCTTGCGTACATGTGATCTGTCAGGTCTTGATTTAATTGTGGTTGCATTCGCATTTCCACTTAACAATTACATCACCAACAGTCAACTTGCGCAGCTTAAGAAGGGTTCTAACGTCCCGGATGGATTTGTTACTTAGGTGTCATCCAGTGACTAGTCCATGTTTGAAGTTACTGAACTCTCTGACCGATCCATTCCACTGTTGCTGCTTCTCTCCTGACTACACAGTATACCCCACCTCCTTTTATACTCGCCAGTGGTCCTTCTCTCGCAATATCAAGTACTCAGTTCTGCATTACATAGGGTTGCCCAGATAGTGTATGTGCAGTCACCTATGCGAGCTCATTACAAATGCGCGTTTTGAGTTCAGTAATTGTCTTCGTCAAAGGAGTCACATACACAAGGTCTTCCACTTAACCCGATAAACATAAAAGCTTGGTGTCATGTCCAGAGATGTAGATGATCAACAGCAGAACGCATCTCGTCATGTCCAACGGTTTCGAAGACACCATAAATGTAAACTCCGTCCACAGGCCCTTGGGGGAGGGGAGGGGGGGGGGCATCGGTCCGACCGACCGCCGTGTCGTCATATGCCAATGGATGCGGTTTGGAGGGGAGTGGGGTCAGCACACAGTTTTCGCGACCTGGAACTGCTACTCCTCTGTCAGGTAGCTGCTCAATTGGCGTCACGAAGCTGAGTGCAGCTCGTTCCAGTGCTACCACTAATAATCCTTGGCAGTACCGGGAAACGAACCCGGGTGCTCCGCATTGCAGTCAGCCACGCCGACCATCCAGCTACGATGTCGGACGTTTTGGAAGATGCTGATATAAAAATGTACGAACCTCCACATCTCAATGTGAGAGTGCTTCATCTCGCTAAAAGATGTTGTCCGTGGAAACCGTATGAGGATGTGGTATCTGCCATTGCTCAAGTAATCCAGATAAGTGTTTGTTGACACAGCCCAACGAAAAAAGCTAAACCGTACAATTTTTGTGCTGGAGCTGCACACAATACATTAATGGCAACTTATCCAGGCGTCTTGTGTAATGATCAAACTTTAGAGCTATCTTTCATGTTCTCTATAATTCTTATCGGAACATCGCTACCCATTAGTAATAGTCATTTGTAATCACTATATTCCTTTTTATTTCCTATATCTGAACCTGTAAATAATTATCTCTAGTTTATTCTGATTGATTTTCGCAGGCTTTGTATGAATGTGGAAAAACAGATATAATAACAAAAATGGACCTTCTGTGTCGATTGGTATTTCCCATTTTCATCTCCTTTAACTATGTGAATAACTTCTTTTATCTCATGATACATTTCTTTAATCTCTTCGTCATCTGCGGAGCTAGTTGGAGCATAAACTTGTACTACTCTGCCGGCCAGGGTGGCCGAGCGGTTCTAAGCGCTACAATCGGGAACCGCGCAACCGCTACTGTCGCAGGTTCGAATCCTGCCTTGGGCATGGATGTGTGTGATATTCTTAGGTTAGTTAGGTTTAAGTAGTTCTAAGTTCTATGGGACTGATGACCTCAGAAGTTAAGTCCCATAGTGCTCAGAGCCAACCATTGTACTACTCTGGTACACGTGGGCTTCATTTGTATCTTTGTTACGACAATGCGTTCACTATGCTGTGCGTACTATCTTACCCTCCTTCCTGCTTTCTTATTCATTATTAAAGCTACTCCTCCATTACTCCTATCTCATTTTTGATTTAAAACCCTGGATTCAACTTACCAGAAGTCCTGTTCCCCCTGCCACCGAATTTCGCTAATTCTCACTATATCTAAGTTCAATTTATCCATCTCCTTTTTTAAAATTTTCTGACCTACCTCTCCGATTAAGGGAGCTAACATTCGACGGTCCGATTCATGAGACGCCAGTTTTGTTTCTCCTGATGACGATATTCTCCTGAGTAGTCCCTGCCCGCAGATCCGATTGTGGGACTGATTTACGTGCGAAATATTTTACCCAGGAGGAAACCATCATGACTTAACCCTGCAGAAGAGCTGCATCCCACAGGGAAAAATTGCGGCCGTAGTTTTCCCTTGATTGCAACCATTCGCAGTATAAGCACAGCTAGGCCATTTTGGTTGATGTTACAATGCCGGATCAGTCAATCATCCAGACTGTTGCCCCTGCAACTACCGAAAAGGCTGGTGCCCCTCTTCAGGAACCACACGTTTGTCTGGCCTCTAAACAGATACCCCTCCGTTGTGGTTGCACCTGCATTACGGCTATCTGCATCGCTAAAGCATGCAAGCCGCCCCACCGACGCCAAGGTACATGTTTCATGTGGGAGGGAGGGGGGGGGGGGTTAACTTACTTAAAGTTACCTTAGCCGGCCGCGGTGGTCGTGCGGTTCTAGGCACTTCAGTCCGGAACCGCGTGACTGCTACGGTCGCAGGTTCGAATCCTGCCTCGGGCATGGATGTGTGTGATGTCCTTAGGTTAGTTAGGTTTAAGTAGTTCTAAGTTCTAGGGGACTGATGACCTCAGACGTTAAGTCCCATAGTGCTCAGAGCCATTTGAACCATTTTGAATGTTACCTTAGTTTTTGCAATACATTTCGAAGTATGGCCTCATAATCATGGACAAAACTGGAAACAGAAAAACATTTAACATGAATACACAAAGATCTTAATAAAGCTGTTTTCTATCTGGGCATTTTTTGTTGATAGCTCTGTTCATAAGAAATGCCTGTTTTTTGCGGCGTTTTCTCCTTTTTCCTTGACCGTGACTATGTGGACTATTGTTGTTTCTTGTTAAAATCCTCATGAAAAAGAATTACAATATGTCGTTTATTACAATAAACACTTCTGTGCATTGTTTATTGCATTAGATGCCATCCAGCGAGTTGTGCCCTGTATGGGCCTTGCTCCATTCGTCTTTCGCTAGTTGCGGACTTTTGTTAAAAGTCATTAACCAGGATGGTTCACTAAAGCCTACTTGTCGTGAATCAGAGTGAAAGCGTGCGGCGCGCTGTTACGTGGGTGTTGCTGTTGGTGAGTAACGTAAATTCATGCTTTACTGACAACTTATCGTCTCATATTGATATTTCCCGTTATGTATGCACAAGCAGATCGTCTCAAAGGAACTTTGGCAGAGTTCTGCGGCTATTCTTATTGAGAAGCATTCTGAGAAACACTTTGTATGCAAACACAGTTGCTTTTAGGTATTCAAAATGGTGCCTAACAGAACGAGGAAATAATCGCAACCTTGTAGATCGGGTACATGAGAAAGTATCAGTATTTGGAATTAATTAACCATGATTCTTGTTTTTCGGCACTCCGATCAGTTGGTGCGGCTCAGACATAAAATAATTCCAATTTGACACAAGGACTGAAAGTCCGCAGAGTAAACAAGTTCCATTGTAACATTGCTGATGACTGTGAGCAATATTCTAACCGTAAAGGCAACTGTATACGACTTCTGCACGAGGCCGCGAATATTTTTCTCCCACGAGACGGTGTAGTATCCACCAACTGGAAACACTCATTCTCCTAACGTAAGACGCGCTTTTTGCTGTACAGCAGCTGTTTCTGGGAGCCCCACTTCGTCTTTCATCTTCAAGCGAATTTCTTGTGTGTCCGAATGGGTTAAATCAATTACATGTATTTGTCATGAAATACCGAATGCAGTTACTCAAGGCACTGATTCTGTCTTAGTATTGCCCTAAAACGGTAAAAAAATCATCGTGCACAAAGCCTCTCATTTCAGCTGCGTTGCTGGTTGAAAACGAGTACAGAGCTCATTTTCTTTCACAGACCTTTGATTAATATCGTTTTGTCAAAATTTACAATTGTTCAGAGCGAATGCTGGTATCGTGTGTTTTTCACGGTAGCGGAATAGTAGACTAATGCCTTGCCATTCTTTAAAATTTAGAGAAACCTCAATTAGTGTCATTCTCATCTTGAATTAATTTGTTTCTTTTCAGATTAGCAAGTCTCTATAACGACTTGTTGTCTCTGCCGTCTGCCGACAGAATTAGTGTAGCCACCATTTGTAGAAACACCTGCCCAATACTGTACCATCCCCTAAGGAAACTCTCGATTACCAAACTTATTCAGGTAAGTAAATCTATCTTTTTGTAACATGGTTCCATTTTCTCTGTATTTTCCACGTCTTTCATCAAAGTCATGTAAGAATTTATTATAGTGTAGCTGTTGTTTTCTGAAGATAGTGAATGTTATTCAAAAAACTTGTTTGTTTATTTAACGTACTAAATGCATACTTTTCAAGCAGGTAAGTTGGTTTACATTACATTTTTCATTTTCCTAATATTTACTATCATTCCGTTAGATGTGGTAATGCTTCTGAAGTTCGGATTCTCGCAAAGAATTCACGGATTTTATTTTCAGTTAAAACTGCCTGATGGGGTATCTTTTGCTGGTCTACCGTTGATTTCATAAGCTGGACAGCGTTCTATTTAGCCAATAAATGTAGAGACACACCGGAATTTTTATGCGAAATGAGCCTAGAAACGGTTCTTCAGCAACTGCATTAAATACGAAATGGCAATAGCAATCACATTGTATGAGTTTCCCTGGATCGGTACTTAAGCTGCGTCTCCAAAAATCCCCTGTCATTAATATAAATCTGTGAGTGTAACTACAGATTCTGAAATTACGGCAAAAATAAAGCGATTGGAAATTTTAATTCAGTAATGTGTGCAACTACTGGTGATGTATTTTGCTGATGGACACCGAATTCTTTGCGCCCACAAGGAGTCAGTGATTATCAACGCGTTAACGACCACACCTCAAAGCAATAGGGAGATGCAGTGATCAATAATCGTTGCAGTGGAAATACAGTACCACGAAATAAAGGGATTACGACGCACACATTTAACAGCAGTATGGGATTTTATAATGGCAATACAGCCAGTGGTGGGACTAGGTATTTCAATATACAGCTTTCGAACTCTATCACTCTATCATTATTCTTGTAACCAGGTACACAGGTCGTCAAGTGTACGCCAGACATTCTCGGTCGTTCTACAAGATATAGCATTTCGAGTTTGTTGCAAAGAACTATTACCACCAAAATATGCAGCACAAACAACTCCCTCACCAGAGACGGCGGTACATAGCCAATGTATCAGCATAATACTATGTCGATAATTGTAACTTCCGGCAATTTTTTTGTAGGTGTGAAAAATTCCAAACTGCACAACGATTATGATGCTACGTTAAATTGTGTGTAGCTCTACAACTAGATGATTATGTCATTTCTTAGGTCGGTGGTAGGAGAGGGTAGACCATCTCGAGTAGGACAATGCCTATCAAACACTATGGTCTTCAAACCAGCATTCGAGCTGACGATATTACTTTTATGTCCAAGTATCACACACAAGAATTATTGGTCACTGATAAGGAGCCCGTAGCCACAAAATTGATACTTCTGTAAAACGAAACATCACAGTTTTCTGTCACGGGATTCATCCGCTGTGAAGTCACCAACACAGTAAGCAGTTGGACGATCAGCTGATAAAATGCATCTTACGGTCAGGATTAAATAAATTCTTGAGATAGGATTGTAAATTATCTATATAATTATGCTCGTACCTCGTCTGGTGAAATGTGGGTACATTCTTCTACAGATCTTTACATAGTTGGTAACTCATTAGGTCCAGCCACACCAAGTGGTTGCAATAATGATTCTGCAGAATGTAACATTTAGTACCCCCACAAATTTTCGTTAGTATGCCAGATTGTGCTCCCTGTGGCAAGCTGAATTTAGTGGTTTGCAATTTTACTCGCCTCTCTACTCACTGCCTGACATCCTGGCTAACTGAATCACGCTTCTGCGTTTTGCAACTGGTCAGTGTGTGACTTTACTGATCAGCAGACTTCTTACGACCTCAGCAGAAGAGCCACTGCATTGGGGAACCACCTACCACAGTTTCTACCTGGAATACGCCGTTAGTCAGACGATATTGGAGTGCTTTATCGAATATGGTGTTTTGAAAGAAGAGATTGACTAACGATTGTCTGTCATTAGAGGGCCCGCTGTTTATCTCCAGTCTACAGGATTAAATAAATCTTCTAAACCACTGGACCGATTTCAGCCAAACTTGGTACACATATCACTTGTCGCCTGGAAAGAATAGCTGTGGGAGAAAGAACCACCTACTTATTAAAGGTGGATGGTGGGGGTGAAAACCAGGTGTGGCACACAACGCGCAAATAGCCATATTTCACTCATCCAGTATTACAGAATGAGTGCACTTAGCGCCTTGCAACAAACTTTACGCATAATTTCAAACCTTTGCCAAATTTGTCTCGATGACGAACCCCGCAAAATGAAGAAAAGAAAAATGTTTATCGCTTACTACTTTTCCGCCGTTCGTGCAGTAAAACTGCTGCATGAAGCGTGACATTTTAATTTATTACTTATTTACTACTAACTGTGTTCGTGGCACATTTTTCAAACAGTATTCATATGTACCAATTAAGGTACCAGAAAAATTATATCATTGTACGACACGTAGATTAGGAGATATGATATCATAAATACTGAGGCGCGTGAAAAACTCACGTGTCATGTAAGACGTTTAAATTTATTACTTCGTTGCTACTAACTCTACTCGCAACACTTTTTGCAGACAGTATCCAGACATGGCGCTGAATGTATCATTTTACGACACATAGCTCAGGAAATATGTCGTAAAAACCTTGATGCTAGAAAAACTACTGGAAGATGCATAACGTTTTAATTTGTTACTTATTTATTATTAGCTCTAGTGTCAACACATTGCACAGACAGTACCTACATATACCACTGGATGTATATGCAAAATTATATCAGTGTACAACGTATGGTTAAGGTGATACGATGTCATAAACGTTGAGCTGAGCGAAAATGAAACTGTATGACGATATTCGCTATAGATACAAATGAAATATATGTTCAAATCTGTGTGAAATATATGTGACATGTGCATACATGCGAAAATCCAAGGGTAAAAATCTTAGCCTAAAACCATGGAACGATTTCAATCAAATTTGCCACACAAATTAGTTACAATCTGGGAAGAAATAGTGTGGGGGTAAGAACTACCAGTTTCCTATAGGGGAGGGCATGATAACGTGGAGGGAGAACGGGGAGGAGGGAATAGACAGAGAAGGGGAGGGAGAAATGGACAGAGAGAGAAAAGAGGAAGAGATGGATAGAGAAAGAGGAGAGGAGGTGGAGGACAGAGACAGGGGAGGAAGAGAAATGAGAGGCGGGTATGGACAAAGAGAGAGGAAGGAGCAGATGGGATTAGAGGGTGGAGGAGGAGATGGACTGAGGGAGAGAGAACAGAAGGACAGAGGGGGGGGGGGGGGAGCAGATTCACAAAGAGAGGGGAAAACAGGAGATGGACGGAGAGAGCAGCAGGAGGAGATAGACAGAGAGTGGGTGTTAGAGGAAGAGGACAGAGAACGGGGTGGAGGAGACGGACTGATAAAAGATTGGAAGAAGCACATACTCAGGCAACGCCGGGTCTCAGCTAGTATGTGTTATTCGTTGAACATATACTGAGTTTGTCAGGTTCGGACAGGGCAACAACAGTGGAAAATATGTTTGAGGTATGAAATAAAAGCAAGTGTTTTTCTCATCCATAACGATTTGTTTTTAAGTAATACGAGCTTGATATGGAATCTGAAACAGTCTCGGTTACTCTAATTGTTGAAGATCAAAGGTTGTACATTAAGTTTGACACTTTACTTGACAAATACCAGATACAAATACACAGCTTTGTAAGTTGGGGTTGCGGTGAGTTGACAGTGGAGAATACGATGATCCAAGACAGGGAAGAATAACAAAACAATAGGAAGCGAACGAAGTTAAACACTTCACACATACCTCTTCAAGATCGTCGTACGATATGTAAATAAATGTCCATAAATGTAGCAAGAATTGCTGTACATCCCATGTAAACAAAGATTCTACGTTATAGGTGAAACCTTTCGATATCTAAACGATGCCACTGGTGAAGCGTGGGTTAGAGAATTCGAGCCGTAGTTGTAACCACCGTCCAGGGAATTGAAAGGTTTAACTATCCCGAAACAAAGAGATAAGAATCGAAAGGTTGATACAAAGACTAAGTAATTGGTAACCTTTGGTTATGTTCCAACGAATTAACTGCGCAGAAAATGTCACTGCAGTGTGTTATTGTGATTTTCTGCGAAAACCGTACAGAAAAATGTACAAAACTACTTTTTCTTAGACAGTGGTCCATTAAATGCGGTAAGAGAAAAAAATTGATTGAACACGTTTACTACAGTCAGGATAAGAGTCCACTCTAATTCGACTTACTTCCCAAGTTACAATAAACCTAGGCGTGGCAGCAATTTTCTTCATCAGAAGAGTTTTTTGCCGCCTTTACCTGTGCTGTTCCACAGAAAGGAGTGTCATGGACAGCACATAAAATAATGTACATTAATGTTCAACGTTCAGTGAACGGCTATGGCACTAGAAACGGTGCACTAGATCGGATCAGGGAATGATAATGAAATAAATGGAACCATCTCATAATTTCCTTCAGTCTATTTACAGGAACAATGGAAAACCTAAACATGGATGCCTGGACCCAGATTTGAACCATCACTCTCCCAATTATGAGCCCATTGTCTTAATCAGTGTGTCAGTTCGCTTGGTTATAGAACAATAGAGCTTATCAGATGTTGGATGTTGGTCAATGAAAAACTGTTAGAATATAATGACTAACTGTAAAGAGATACTGTAAAATAAATAAATAAGCATGTAAACAAAATATTGAACACATTCACTGTGAAATGACTCTAGTAATGTGACTTATTATGCTGCTTAGATAATCCCTTGGTGTCTACTATCCATGACCTGTGGCTATGCTTATTCATCAGTAGTTCAATTGCTAAGAGTGATGGTGAGTAAGTAAGCTATTTTAAGCACAATAACGTCAGCTTCCCTCACGTGTCTTGCTGTTCGGGTAAGTGTGGCTTGTGATGTGCCCTTCCCTCCCCCCCCCCCACCACCCGAGCCCCCCCCCCTCTCTTCCTGTCCAGCTCACGCACTCCTGTCCCCCTCAGTGCTACATGTCGCGATGTAGGCAGGAGTGCTCTTCTATGGATGGTGCTACTGAAGTAGTAATACATTATACAACGTGTACATTATGCAACAGATTTAATATTTTTAAACATTGCTTGTGTTCACTAGTGTAAACATAGAGGTTGCAATCCCTACTACACCCGCTTAGGGCCAGTTTTTTTGTTTTAATTTCTAAAGCAGCCTATGTTGTTCCTTACGGTTCAGGCAATACCCATTCCAAATTTCACCAAAATTCGTTCAGCATTTTAGTTGTAAAAACGTACGAGAGAGAGTTATTTTCACATTTAATATTATTAGTATGGAAGTATGGATTATCCACACTGATGACTGCATAATCAGTGTATTCATCACGATGAATCATATTATGTAGCGCTTAGCAGCCAATAAAAGAATTTTCATAAATAATTCAAAAGTCAATGAGTAAATAGCTCTTTCAGAGAGTAAGTATGTTTCCATAATTCTAGTTATATTCTTAAAATCAATAAATATCTCGTACTATACACTTTATAAAGTAGCCTATGTTCTCTCAGAGTTCAAGCTATCTACATACCAAATTTCGCTGAAATCGGTTCAGGACTTTGGTCGTGAAAACGCATCAGAGTTACTTTCGCATTTATGGTGTTGCTAAGGATATGGGTTAATGAAATATGAATTGAATTTATAACTTTTGGAATTCTGCTGACCGCAATATAACGTAAACAGAGCATTTAACGTTCTGCAAAATTAAAAAAGAAAGAAAATTTCGAAGAACCGTGTCACAATGTTGATAAGTGATCTAAACTGCCACTAAGTATTCATGTGTGCTGTCTAATCGCCATTGTATTCCCCCTGAGAGTGCAATATGAAATACTGGATGTGCGAAAATCAAAGTTTGATAATTTCAATCCATTTTCAGAATTGACTCTGAGAATGACATAGGAGTTACAAGACGTTTAAACTTTAAATGATTTGTGTTTTGTGGTTACTTTTTAGTGTAGCCCCAAAGACATAAATTATATGGCAAATAGTGCTTGTATTTCTCGCTGTTGGGCACAGATCCTGGCACAGCACCGAGCCGAGCGGAGCTGCTACAGCCTGGTCTACACGCTGATGCACAGCTACCAGGCTCACGATCACTCCGGGCTGGTGACAGGGGATGAGATGACCAGCCCTGAGCAAACGGAAAACTCCAGCCTGGAAGTCTACAGGTAATGGCCCTACCACTCTAATTTCAATTGACGTCTAGTTACGAGGTACTGCCAAGGCAAAAGGTTTCTCTGGAACGTTAGCTCGCTGATTCTACAGGGAAGTATGCTTTTACTTCAGGCAATGAATTTTGATATCACTTCTCTGACATACCTCATTAGTGCTTGATCATGTTTTGTTAATGTTCTAGCCTTTTCATCAAAACGTTTGTAGATTTTATAACATCACAAACGACGATTTTTCGTTTGTGCCTGTACATTAAGTTTCCTGAAGATGATATCTCAGTGTAAAAATACAGCGACCAGCCACTTTTTAATGCGTTTTATTTATGCCAATATGCATTTCGGGTTTGCACCCATCTTCAGCTGGCAAATTACATGTATCTTCAGTTTCTACAGTGGTAAAATAGCGACAGCAGTTTGGATGCTGCAGCTGGCCTATGAAAAAGCAACGATTCCAATCATTTACTTCCATTTCGCGAGTTTAAAGTTACGCACTATCAGTTGTTCATTTTACTTACATTCTCCTCTCCTTGTTTTTTCTTGGCCTTTCTTCTTTTTTGTAACAGCACAAACACTTTTTATCACGTATTTTACACAGGCGCACTGCGTTATCCGCCATGTTGTCGACTGACACTTTTGTTTACATACTCGTGGAGATAACATCTTGGACCTACTGATAACAAACAGACCCGAACTTTTCGACTCTGTATGTACAGAACAGGGAATCAGTGATCATAAGGCCGTTGCAGCCTCCCTGAATATGGAAGTTAATAGGAATATAAAAAAAAGGGAGGAAGGTTTATCTGTTTAGCAAGAGTAATAGAAGGCAGATTTCAGACTACCTAACAGATCAAAACGAAAATTTCTGTTCCGACACTGACAATGTTGAGTGTTTATGGAAAAAGTTCAAGGCAATCGTAAAATGCGTTTTAGACAGGTACGTGCCGAGTAAAACTGTGAGGGACGGGAAAAACCCACCGTGGTACAACAACAAAGTTAGGAAACTACTGCGAAAGCAAAGAGAGCTCCACTCCAAGTTTAAACGCAGCCAAAACCTCTCAGACAAACAGAAGCTAAACGATGTCAAAGTTAGCGTAAGGAGGGCTATGCGTGAAGCGTTCATTGAATTCGAAAGTAAAATTCTATGTACCGACTTGACAGAAAATCCTAGGAAGTTCTGGTCTTACGTTAAATCAGTAAGTGGCTCGAAACAGCATATCCAGACACTACGGGATGATGATGGCATTGAAACGGAGGATGACACGCGTAAAGCTGAAATACTAAACACCTTTTTCCAAAGCTGTTTCACAGAGGAAGACCGCACTGCAGTTCCTTCTCTAAATCCTCGCACAAACGAAAAAATGGCTGACATCGAAATAAGTGTCCAAGGAATAGAAAAGCAACTGGAATCACTCAATAGAGGAAAGTCCACTGGACCTGACGGGATACCAATTCGATTCTACACAGAGTACGCGAAAGAACTTGCCCCCCTTCTAACAGCCGTGTACCGCAAGTCTCTAGAGGAACGGAGGGTTCCAAATGATTGGAAAAGAGCACAGATAGTCCCAGTCTTCAAGAAGGGTCGTCGAGCAGATGCGCAAAACTGTAGACCTATATCTCTTACGTCGATCTCTTGTAGAATTTTAGAGCATGTTTTTTGCTCGCGTATCATGTCATTTCTGGAAACACAGAATCTACTATGTAGGAATCAACATGGATTCCGGAAACAGCGATCGTGTGAGACCCAACTCGCCTTATTTGTTCATGAGACCCAGAAAATATTAGATACAGGCTCCCAGGTAGATGCTATTTTTCTTGACTTCCGGAAGGCGTTCGACACAGTTCCGCACTGTCGCCTGATAAACAAAGTAAGAGCCTACGGAATATCAGACCAGCTGTGTGGCTGGATTGAAGAGTTTTTAGCAAACAGAACACAGCATGTTGTTATCAATGGAGAGACGTCTACAGACGTTAAAGTAACCTCTGGCGTGCCACAGGGGAGTGTTATGGGACCATTGCTTTTCACAATATATATAAATGACTTAGTAGATAGTGTCGGAAGTTCCATGCGGCTTTTCGCGGATGATGCTGTAGTATACAGAGAAGTTGCTACATTAGAAAATTGTAGCGAAATACAGGAAGATCTGCAGCGGATAGGCACTTGGTGCAGGGAGTGGCAACTGACCCTTAACATAGACAAATGTAATGTATTGCGAATACATAGAAAGAAGGATCCTTTATTGTATGATTATATGATAGCGGAACAAACACTGGTAGCAGTTACTTCTGTAAAATATCTGGGAGTATGCGTACGGAACGATTTGAAGTGGAATGATCATATAAAATTAATTGTTGGTAAGGCGGGTACCAGGTTGAGATTCATTGGGAGAGTGCTTAGAAAATGTAGTCCATCAACAAAGGAGGTGGCTTACAAAACACTCGTTCGACCTATACTTGAGTATTGCTCATCAGTGTGGGATCCGTACCAGGTCGGGTTGACGGAGGAGATAGAAAAGATCCAAAGAAGAGCGGCGCGTTTCGTCACCGGGTTAATTGGTAACCGTGATAGCGTTACGGAGATGTTTAATAAACTCAAGTGGCAGACTCTGCAAGAGAGGCGCTCTGCATCGCGGTGTAGCTTGCTGTCCAGGTTTCGAGAGGGTGCGTTTCTGGATGAGGTATCGAATATATTGCTTCCCCCTACTTATACCTCCCGAGGAGATCACGAATGTAAAATTAGAGAGATTAGAGCGCGCACGGAGGCTTTCAGACAGTCGTTCTTCCCGCGAACCATACGCGACTGGAACAGGAAAGGGAGGTAATGACAGTGGCACGTAAAGTGCCCTCCGCCACACACCGTTGGGTGGCTTGCGGAGTATCAATGTAAATGTAGATGTAGAAGCAGTTTATCTATGGACAGATTTATATTTTACGAAAGTTTTGAGGTTCTAGCTAAGCTACTGTTTACTAAACATTGACTTGGGTGATAGAAGTATTCTAAGTACGATGTAAACTAAGTTTTTTAGATAAACTGCTTGTATGTAAACAAAACTGTCAGTCGACAACATGGCGGATAACGCAGTGCGCCTGTGTAAAATACGTGATAAAAAGCGTTTGTGCTGTTACAAAAAAGAAGAAAGGCCAAGAAAAAACAAGGAGAGGAGAATGTAAGTAAAATGAACAACAGATAGTGCGTAACTTTAAACTCGCGAAATTGAAGTAAATGATTGGAATCGTTGCTTTTTCATAGGCCAGCTGCAGCATCCAAACTGCTGTCGCTATTTTACCACTGTAGAAACTGAAGATACATGTAATTTGCCAGCTGAAGATGGGTGCAAACCCGAAATGCATATTGGCATAAATAAAACGCATTAAAAAGTGGCTGGTTGCTGTATTTTTACAGTGAAATATCATTATCCACGGCCACGGAGCTCAACTGTCCAAATATAATGGAAAAATTGTGAAGTGTCGGCAGAAGTGCCAACACCGTGTTGTTTGAGGAAGCCGAAATGCACGCTATAAGCTCACGCAGGATGGCGTGAGGTCTGAAACAGGATACGTAATGAATGCTATAAAGAAAAGCACGTAGCTTCTGGAATACTTAACTTTGATCCACAATTGGTGAACATTGGTCTTGTTACTGTACATGCTTCATTAGATACATAGCAAAGGATAAATGGCGCCTTGCTAGGTCGTAGCAATTGAATTAGCTGAAGGCTATTCTAACTATCTTCTCTGCAAATAAGCGAGGCTTCGTCAGTGTTGCATCGCTAGCTAAGTCGTCCGTACAACTGGGGCGAGTGCCAGGACGTCTCTCTAGACCTACCGTGTGGTGGCGCTCGGTCTGCAATTACTGACAGTGGCGACACGCGGGTCCGTCGTATACTAATGGACCGCGGCCGATTTAAAAGCTACCACCTAGCAAGTGTGGTGTCTGGCGGTGACACCACAAATTGTTCCTGAAGATGTCTTTAAATTTTCTAATTATAAATCAGCGATCTACAATATTTGAAAGAGGGAATTCCTAGCAACATAACGATCCATAACTAAATAGTTTTGAAGGCATGAGACTAAATAATAGTTTTTATCATTACGAAAACAGTTTTGCAGTTTGTCACTGTGCACTATAAATCCTGTTGGAGTACGGCTTTACACTACTACAGTTTCATCGCACTGAAGAGGATCTCTGCAAAACGTCGGCTTTATAGTTGTACGTAATACCGCGACGTAATGTCCAAAAGGATTTTTTTTTCAAACTGGCGATGGACGTGAGAGCCTACGCACGTGTATGAAGCCACTCACGTAACTATTTTTTCTCATTTCGTGAAAAGTTATAACTGTGTGTCAGGTCGGGAGTCGAACCACGACCCAGGCCCGGATCGGAAAAGTATTAAAAACATAACAAAATATAAAAATAGATATTTTAGTAGAATATGTTCTTACATATTCAATTTCTAAATTTCTCGGCTAACTTTGGGAGAACAAAGCAGACAAAAATTGATATTCACGAAAATGATAGGGAATTCACGAGTTATATTTAAGGCAGGATACTTGTCAGTCGCTTGTGATGGGGCTTGCCCTTGTCGATGAGCCTGTGGAGAACTTTCCAACCAGGAAAAGCCGCACATTCACGGGCTTTCCATAACAAATCACACTCGGTGGTTTGTGACATCACAGCTGGAACTGGCAAACCACAGCATGTCAAGGACGGCCGTACATAACGGGAAAGACCTACTCTGACGCCGGCCGGAGTGGCCGAGCGGTTCTAGGCGCTACAATCTGGAACCGCGCGACCGCTACGGTTGCAGGTTCGAATCCTGCCTCGGGCATGGATGTGTGTGACGTCCTTAGGTTAGTTAGGTTTAAGTAGTTCTAGGTTCTAGGGGACTGATGACCTCCGAAGTTAAGTCCCATTGTGCTCAGAGCCATTTGAACCACTTTTTAGGCGTTGCCGACCGCAGCGCCGTATTCTCCCAGTTTACATATGTCTGTATTTGAATACGCAAGCCTATACCAGTTTCTTTGGCGCTTCAGTGCAGAAATTCCTTCTTACGCAAAACCTTATTTTCTTTTTCCTTTGCAGAGCACTGGCAAAACATATAACTCCACCCACAATTGGGTTTATACCACCTGGAAGCACCACCGTCCAACAGATTTTAGTACTGCCTGGAGGTAACATGTCAGCCATGGAAAGATTGTTAGAAATTGAGGAGGAGCACGTAGCCACACTCTTAGCTGTTGCTGCTTTCAGCGTTCCACAAATGCTGGGCAGCAGAGGAATAAAGCCTTCCAAATCCTCAGGTGAGATACCGCTTCTTACCATGTAGACTCTACTGCTTTCATAAGCAAAGCTGTAAGTGGAGAACTGAATTATTTTACTGTACGTAGTCTTTTGCAAACAGGTCTCCCAAAGGTGACGAAGGAAGTCCACACCAAGGTGGTGGAATACTACCAGGAGATACTGTGGGGAGAGGTCGGCCAGGTGTCGGAGCACGTTGCCCTGTGGTGGGGTCCGTCCGCGCTGGGGGTGTTCCCTGTCGAACACACCCAGCAGTTCCGGGCCTGGCTGCACAAGGTACAACTCGCAGGTAAAAATCTTTCTGTTTCGGACTGCGTGTATAATCATAACACGTTACACTGAACTGACTCATCAGTTTCCTGTCTTATCTGTGTATAAATTATGGCAACGACCTTGCCGCAGTGGATACACCGGTTCCCGTGAGATCACCGAAGTTAAGCGCTGTCGGGCGTGGTCGGCATCCTATCCGCATCCTCCACTGAGGATGACACGGCGGTCGGTTGGTCCCGGTAGGCCACTCGTGGCCTGAAGACGGAGAATTTAAAGTGCTTATCTGTGTATAAATTAAGGTGACAAAACTCGTTGGCTACCTCCTAATGTTGTGTCGGGGATCGTTTTATGGAGCGTAGTATAGCAACTCGTCGTGGTATGGACTCTATAAGTCGTTAGAAGTCCCATGCATAAATATTGAGCCACGCTACCTCTACAGCCGTCCGTAACAGCGAAAGTGTTGCCGGTGCAGGATTTTGTGCACGAACTAACCTCTCGATTATGTCTCACAAATGTCCAAAAGGATTCATATCGGGCGATCTGCGTGGCCGAACCACTCGTTCTAAGTGTCCGTAATGTTCTTCGCGCCAATCACGAACAATAGTGGCCGGTGAGATGGCGCATTGTCATCTGCAAAAATTCCACCCTTGTTTGGGAACATGAGATCCATGAATGGGTGCAAATGTTCTCCAAGTACCCGAAAATACAGAGGAACCAATCCATTCCATGTATACATAACTCACACCATGATGGAGCAGCCACTAGCTTGAACATCGCGCTGTTGATAAACTGGATCCATGGCTTCGAGGTGCTGCGGCACACTTTAACCCTCTATCAGCTCTTACCGACTGACGTCGGGACTTATCTGACGGGACAACGATTTCCTAGGGTCCAACCGATATGCTCACAAGACCAGGAGAGGCGCCGCAGGCGATGTCGTACTGTTATCAAAGACACTCGGTCTGCTACTGTCATAGCCCATTACAGCCTAATTTCGCCGCACTATCCCAACTGATACACTACTGGCCATTAAAATTGCTACACCAAGAAGAAATGCAGATGATAAACGGGTATTCATCGGACAAATATATTATACTAGAACTGACATGTGATTCCACTTTCACGCAATTTTGGTGCATAGATCCTGAGAAATCAGTACCCAGAACCACCACCTCTGGCCGTAATAACGGCCTTGATACGCCTGGGCAATGAGTCAAACAGAGCTTGGATGGTGTGTACAGGTACAGCTGCCCATGCAGCTTCAACACGATACCACAGTTAATCAAGAGTAGTGACTGGGGTATTGGGACGAGGCAGGTGCTCGGCCACCATTGACCAGACGTTTTCAGTTGGTG
Source organism: Schistocerca piceifrons (assembly GCF_021461385.2). Classification (NCBI taxonomy): domain Eukaryota; kingdom Metazoa; phylum Arthropoda; class Insecta; order Orthoptera; family Acrididae; genus Schistocerca; species Schistocerca piceifrons. The sequence goes on along the minus strand of NC_060140.1, from coordinate 204,816,805 downwards.
AGAGATCTGGAGAATGTGCTGGCCAGGGCAGCAGTTGAATATTTTCTGTATCCAGGAAGGCCCGTACAGGGACCTGCAGCTTGCGGTCGTGCATTATCTTGCTGAAATGTAGGGTTTCGAAGGGATCGAATGAAGGGTACAGCCACGGGTCGTAAGACATCTGAAATGGAACTTCCACTGTTCAAAGTGCCGTCAATGCGAAGAAGAGGTGACCGAGACGTGTAACCAATGGCACCCCATACCATCACGCCGGGTGATACGCCACTATGGCGATGATGAATACACGCTTCCAATGTGCGTTCATCGCGATGTCGCCAAACACGGATGCAACCATCATGATGTTGTAAACAGAACCTGGATTCATCCGAAAAAAAGACGTTTTGCCATTCGTGCACCCAGGTTCGTCGTTGAGTACATCATCGCAGGCGCTCCAGTTTGTGATGCAGCGTCAAGGGTAACCGCAGCCATGGACTCCGAGCTGATAGTTCATGCTGCTGCAAACGTCGCCGAACTGTTCGTTCAGATGGATGTTGTCTAGCGACGTCCCCAGCTGTTGACACAGGGAACGACACGTAGCTGCACGATCCGTTACAGCCATACGGATAAGATGTGTGTCATCTCGATTGCTGGTGTTACGAGGGCGTTGGGATCCAGCACAGCGTTCCGTATTACCCTCCTGAACCCACCGATTCCATATTCTGCTAAGAGTCATTGGATCTCGACCAACGCGAGCAGCAATGTCGCGATACGATAAACCGCTATCGCGATAGGCTACAATCCGACCTTTATCAACGTCAGGAACGTGATGGTACGCATTTCTCCTCCTTACGCGAGGCATCACAACAACGTTTCACCTGGCAATGCCGGTTAACTGCTGTTTGTGAATGGGAAACCGGGTGGAAACTTTCCTCATGTGAGCACGTTGTAGGTGTCGCCACCGGCGCCAACCTAGTGTGAATGCTCTGAAAAGCTAATCATTTGCATGTCACAGCATCTTCTTCCTGTAGGTTAAATTTCGCGTCTGTAGCACGTCATCTTCGTGGTGTAGCAACTTTAATGGCCAGTAGTGTATGTCCGTCGTACGCATCACATTGATTTCTGGGGTTATTTCACGCAGTATTGCACTAACAACTCTATGCCGACGCCTCTGCTGTCGGTCGTTAAGTGAATGCCGTCATCCACTGCGTTGTCCGTGGTGAAAGGTAATGCCTGAAATTTAGTATTCTCGGCTCGCTCTTAACACTGTGGGTCGTGAAATATTGAATTCCCTAACAATTTCTGAAATGGAACGTCCCATCCCAACCCCAGTTGAATGTCTGTTAACTCCCGTCGTGCGGTCATAATTATGTCGGGACATTTTCACAAGAATCACCTGAGTACCAACGACAGCTCCGCGATACAGTGGCCTTTTGCTCCTTGCGTACGCGATACTACCGAGATCTGCGTGTGCTCATATTGCTATCTCATGACTTTTGTCACCTCATTGTAAGATATTATGTATGAGACTTCAAGGACAGTTTCTGCATTTCACGGATATCGGGCAAATCACAGTCTTCTTTTTGTAGTTAATCCAAATTTTAGGCTCGTCGGTGTACATACGAAAGCCAAACTGTGGGCAACAAATGAGCGCACTCTGTAATACCTATGTATGCGGCAGTAAGACAGACGCATGAAAGTTAACTCCACATTGGTGTATGTATATCTTTACGTTCTTAGCCAAAAGTTTTCTTACATGAAAGACCGACAAGATTTAAAGTGAAAAGAAAACTAGGAAACGTAATTTTGTTAGAGGCCTAACCCACAATATCGCAATGTTCTCTATCAAGTGTTATTTGTTTTTCTGTCTTAAGCATGCAGGAGATTAAGAAAACTTTATATCATTCGCGTATCGCTTTTAATCGTAAAGGATCATCAATGGTTGTTGAGATTTATTACTCATTTTGTCATGTTCTAATGTCGGCGAATTTTTTCCTCGTCGCTAGCAGTGGAAAAAATCTTTGTTGTACCACTCTTCGCTATTCTTCGCCTTCTAGGAACACACTTTTTTTGCTGCATTTGCGTTCTTTGGACTTCACTTTTGTAAATGATATGTTAAGTGTTACCAATGTGAAATGAAGTGAAAAGCATGCAAACTCAAAAAAAGAAAAAGCCGGTGCTCGAATGCCAAAAAATCGCGAAGGGTGAAAGTGCAACAAAGATTTATCGTCCACAACCTTTGCTTCGACTGATGTAAAAAGGAGTCATGAACGTCAAACACTTCTGATGTTCTGTAAATAAAAACGAAACATCTCTGATGTACAACTCTCTTAAAATGCAGTACGCTCAAGACAGAAAAAAAAATAAAAATTTATGGATGTAGCACCTGTCCAGACAGCCACATTAATATGCTCTGTTTTCTATGTACGATTAACGAACAATACCCCTCGGACGTGCTCTATGTGGTAAAAATAGAAAGATGTAACAGCTGTCCAGACAGCCATATTAGTATGTTCTGTTTGCTTTGCACGATTAACGGACAATATCCCTTGGACATACTTTATGTGGGGTAGAAACCTGTTGAAAGATACGTTCGTGGCTGGTGAGGAGGTGTGAATAAGTAAGTTATTGAATACCACTATCGCTAATTAACTGCATTAGATGGGCTGGGCGTGTCGAGCGGGTGAAAAACAACAGACTTACTCGACAAGTGAGCAGCTATAAGGATCAGTTCAAGACGAATCTGAAGAGTCTAAACATTGACCCAAGTAACTGGAACGCCGCAGCAGATAATCGTAAACAATGGCGCACAGCTGCTTCAGCTGCTTACATTTTGAGCAGGAACGTCGGACACAGGAGAAGGAACAACGGCAGAGATGCAAGTTCCGCTAGATCCAGCCACGCCTTCCACCCTCTGTAATGTGTAATGCATGTTACCGCATGTTTCATGCCAGCATTGGTCTGCTAAGCCATCATAGGCATCTCCATAGCTGAACTGCCATGCAATAACGGAAATGCAGCAGAAAAATGAAAACTCGGGTACAAGCATCAGCTGACGACAACGACGATCGCTAGTTAATTTATTGCAAGTCATTCTGTTGTGGCCACTTATGAAAAGACGAAAATTCCAAATTATATTGCATATAAATATCGACATTGCAGCAACAATACGTTATCGTCCATAAGGCTGCTACTCAGTACTAGTTACAAGTACAGTACATTGTCTCTGTAATCGATTTTTCCATGACTCTGTGCGTTCCAATGCAGGCTGTAATTTGTTTTTCATTTCGTACGTAAAATGTTGTTTGCCTTAGCGTTACTGTCTATCACGTACATACCGTAATTAAGCTTGTATTTTCCTAATTTTCCCGTACAAAACTAATCCTCGTAATACTTATAATTTTTAGCGTGATCCAGTATATTACGCTGAAGCGCCAAATATTCAAGTATAGGCATGAGCATTCAACTACAGAGAGATGTAAACAGAATACAGCGCTGCGGTCACTTACATACGTCAACAAATGTCTGGCGCAGTTGTTAGATCGGTTACTGCTGTACAAAAAATGGTTCAAATGGCTCTGAGCACTATGGGACTTAACTTCTGAGGTCATCAATCCCCTAGAGCTTACAACTACTTAAACCTAACTAACCTAAGGACATCACACACATCCATGCCCGAGGCTGGATTCGAACCTGCGACCGTAGCGGTCGCGTGGTTCCAGACTGTAGCGCCTAGAACCGCTCGGTCACGACGGCCGGCTACTACTATACAAGGGCGGGTTATCAAGATTTAAGTGAGTCTGAACGCAGCGTTATAGTCGGCGCACGAGCATGGGACACAGCTTCTCCGAGGTAACGATGAAACGGGGATTTTCCCGTACGACCATTTCATGAATGTACCGTGAATATCAAAAATGTTTGCCGCGCGGGATTAGCCGAGCGGTCTTAGCCGCTGCAGTCATGGACAACGCGGCTGGTCCCGGCGGAGGTTCGAGTCCTTCCTCGGGCATGGGTGTGTGTGATTGTCCTTAGGATAATTTAGGTTAAGTAATGTGTAAGCTTAAGGACTGATGACCTTAGCAGTTAAGTCCCATAAGATTTCACACACATTTGAACATTTGATCAAAAATGTTTGTTTCGTGAACAACTCATCTTACACCTCGACATATTCTCCTTTCAGGTACATACGCTTGGTCTAGCGGTCCTCCAGCATTTTCATCCAGTCAGAAAAGTAGATACTGTCAAACTCTGCAAAATACTCGTTGACTAATACTATCACTCCCTTATTTGATAGAAATTTCTTCCCAGCAAGCCAAAATTTCAAGTTAGGTAACACGAAGAGGTCACTTATGGGTACGTCTGGTGAATAGGGTGGATGAGGAACCAATTCAAAGCCCAGCTCATGCACTTTCGCCACTGTTAACGTTGATGTGTAGGATGGTGCATTATCCTGGTAAAGGAGCACTTTTTAGCGTGCCAATCTTCGTCTTTTTTACAGCCAGCGCAGGTTCAAACGATCCGTCAATGAAGCATAATAGGGTCCAGTTACGGTTCTGCCTTTTTTCAAGTAATGTATGAGGACTTTTACTTGAGAATCCCAAAAAACAGATACCGTCACCTTACCAGCTGAGAAAATGGTCTTTGTCTTTTTTTGTGCATTTTCACCTTCCTTCGTCCATGATGGAACCACGTTTCATCAATTGTCACAAATCGGCAGAAAAGGTCTTGTGGATTGGGATGAAACATCGGCAGACATTGTGTTGAAATGTGCCAGATGCGCTTTTCGTCTGCTGCGAGCAATCGCGGCACCCACCTTGCATGCAGCTTCTTCCTAACCAGTTCTACGTGCAAGATATTATGCACTAGCTCAGTTGAGATACCTACAGTCTCAGCAATCTTACGGTGGTCCTGCGTTACCATATCATGGTTTTGTCAATGATTTCCCTTTTGGTGACTTCAACTGAATGGACAGAGCACGTTTAAATTCTTTATTCTCAAAGGAAATGCTCCCTAATGATGATGTCTGTGCAAACTTCATCCAGTTCTGTTTTGATTTGTGCGGCAGTCCAACAATTCAAACGGAAATTTTTAATAATAGCATGAAACTCCGTTTTCTCCATTTTCAATCGCAGTCGAGACACTGACCATTTCAGACGGCAGTCAACAATGAACTGCAGGCTGTACATAGTTGAAATTCTTTATACAATCCTTGGAATAATCCGGTTTACCAACCGTGAAGGTGTAACAAAAACATTCTTTTGTGCCGATTTGTGACTATTGATGAAACCTGGATCCATCATTACAGGCCCGAGTACTTCCATGGAAATTTATCAGACTTTTCAAACCACCCTCGTGGAATGTATCACAGTGTGCCATTCACGTATACTTGACATTAGTAGAAACTCTAGTGGCTAGCGTTGCCGCCTCTGGATCACAGGGTCCCGGGTTCGATTCCCGGCCGGGTTGGAGATATTCTCTGCCCTGGGATTGGGTGTTTGTGTTGTCCTCATCATTTCATCATGATCATTCTTGACAGTGTCTAGATTGGGCTGTGAAAAAAATGGCACCGTGCAAACGTTGGGACTCTGTACGGGCGCTGATGACCGCGCAGTTGAGCGCCCCACAAACCAAACATCATTATCATCATTAACAAAAACATAATACAAAACTGACTTCGACTTTCCATGGGTACGTAAGTCGCCCACTTTCTGAAGTTTCACAGTAAACAAATGGAAACGCAAGGAAAATACACACCGACAATTCAGTCAAACGTCGGGCTTGGTGGGTTAGTGGTAAGGCACATGTCTGGAAACCGAGAAGTCGTGGGACTGAACCGGGTCGGCCAAAGGAAATTTTCCATTTACTTTTAATCTATCCTTCACATCCCGACGATTTGAGGAGCCGAAGCCGGCTGGAGTGGCCGAGTGGTTCTAGGCGCTACAGTCCGGAACCGCGCGACCGCTACGGTCGCAGGTTCGAGTCCTGCCTCGGACATGGATGTGTGTGCTGTCCTTAGGTTAGTTAGGTTTAAGTAGTTCTAAGTTCTAGGGGACTGATGACCTCAGAAGTTAAGTCCCTTAGTGCTCAGAGCCATCTTTTTTTTTTTTTTTTTTTTTTTTTTTTTTTTTTTTTTTTTTTTTTTTTTTTTTGAGGAGCCGAGACGAACCTTGTTCGTATTCCACGTTAAAATAAGGGTCCCCTTTTCCCGGTTGGATTACTGGCGTCTATTAGGGACACACACAAGTCGCCGACGTAGCGTCCGATCGAGAGACCTGTATCCAGCGACTGAACCATACTAAATTATTATTACTAAGCCATCCGACTTCCGTTGAAGATGTGTGTGCAGAGAATTTACGCCAACGAAGAGGACATAGAAATACTACTCATTTATGGAGAATGTACGTTTATAGAACAGTACCCGCGATATCGTTTTTGTTTACAATCCTACAGTACTAACCAAGTACCTCCCAGGTCGATCATACATTTTGCCGTTGAGAGAGTGTGGCACATAGTCAGCCGTTTTGGTCTGCGGAACAATTTCGTGGCATTTCCTGCGTGATCTCCTAATTATGGAATGCACACAGTGTCAACATAAGTATGCATTTACTCTTGGGGACCATGTCCATCCCTACATGCAGTTTGGTTTTCTTCGGTACTATAGCATCTACAAGCAGGGAAATGCAACGTTTCACACAGCTCGAAGTGTACTTGCGTCGTTCGAAGAACACCAGTATGAGTTTACCATACCTTCCTGGCCACCAAACTCGCAGGATTAAAATCCAGCCGAGAATCGGTGGGACAATTTCAATCGGGCTGTTCGTGCCGTGGATCCTCAACTGACAAACATAGCGCATTTGGCCACGGTACTGGAGTCGGCATGACTCCATGCCCCTGTCGGTACTTCTCAGAACATCATTGGTTCCTGTTCTGCACGTCTCGTAGCATTCCGCACGGCAAATATGGTAGCGTCGTTGCATTTTGAGAAACAAAGTCCCTTTGTGACTATTAACTCTGTGAAAGCAGATTACCGAATCTTCAACAGGTGGAAACGTTACATCTTCACTATTTCCACTTTGTTAGATAATTATCGTATTGTAAGTATTATCCTTCGGCAAGGATGATCCGGATAATGTTCACAGAAGAAAACGGAAGCATCGTATTCCACCTAGTATATATTTGTGACAACCGTGATTGTAACACGAGTAAACATAACGAGACCATTAGACGGAGGCTACTCTGAAGTGGTATGGCCGACCGTTGTAGCCGAGCGGTTCTAGGCGCTTCAGTCTGGAACCGCGCGACCGCTACGGTCGCAGCGTCGAATCCTGCTTCGGGCATGGATGTATGTGCTGCCCTTAGGTTAGTTAGATTTAAGTAGTTCTAGGGACTGATGACCTCATATGTTAAGACCCATAGTGCTCAGAGCCATTTGAAACATTCTGAACTGGTATGTCATGTGATGCACTGTTTGTGTTGTGCCAGGTAGTGTGCCTCAGCCATTGACTGCAGCCGTGCAGAGCCTGATGGACGGGCTGTGTTGCCACATCACTTCAGCGTCGTGGGACCAGAATTTCAGGATGACAGTCATTCGGCGCAAGAAAGATCTGGAGCACATCATCTACCAGTCAAATCAGGTATTGGGACAATCAACTTATTTCGCAAATTTTTGTAGCTGTTACTAAAATTCAACTTCTTCCGATCTTCAGCAGAAGATCACACCTTATAAATTACGTTTCAAAATCGACAAGAAAAGGACCTAAAAGTTCTTGACTATCACGTTAGACGAGAGCTAGGCATTCTTTTCAAGAACTGAAGCTGTTGAAACTGAAATTATACAGGATGTTGGGAAATTCCTGTTACCAACTTATAGAATTTGTAGAGGGGAGTGATTGCATAATATTCTGAAGTGGAAGCCATCTCCAGTTTCCGTGCAACAACCATTTGAGAACTTGTTGATAACACAGCCACTTTTACCAGTAATTGATCAGGCGTGATCAGTGCATCACTTTTTTACAATTCTACTGATTAGTAGCCGAAGGGATTGCTCGTGTATTTGTTGATGAGTTCTCTTCAACTTGGTGCAGTATGGCCTCTACCAGTCCTAGTGTGCGGTGACTGGAGCCCCACAGTCGCGCCTGCTGATGTTGAAGGTGGTAGCCTTTCTCGACGTCGTTGCGTAAGTATGGCGAAAAGGGTATGCGATGGAGTCGTGGAGAACGATGTTAATAAAGGCGACGAGGAGCACTTTCGCTACCATGAGCCATGCCATTCAGAAGGATCATGACGGTGTATTCTACAAACGTGCAATCAGCCATGTTGTTCCTACAATCGCAGATATATGAATAAGGCTCGAAACTGGTCAGAGAGGTAGGACAGAGGTCAACTGACATCAGCTGATCCGACGTAACCCCCCCCCCCCTCCCTCCACATGACTACCACGTTACATACCTACATGCACTCCGTCTTCAGGCCACAGATGGCCCATCGGGACCATCCGACCGCCGTGTCATCCTCAGTGGAGGATGCGGATAGGAGGGGCTTGTGGTCAGCACACCGCTCTCCCGGTCGTAATGATGGTTTTCTGTGACTGGAGCCGCTACTATTCTGTCGAGTAGCTCCACAATTGGCATCACGACGCTGAATGCACCCCGAAAAATGGCAACAGCGCATGGCGGCCCGGATGGTCACCCATCCAAGTGCCAGCCACGCCAGACAGCGCTTAACTTCAGTGATCTGATGGGAACTGGTGTATCCACTGCGGCAAGGCCGTTGCCCGCATACCTGCATAGCAAACATGTTTTCAGACGGCTGTAGCACGGGATCGGTACGTACCAGGCATGGGTTCCTGTTCAAAATATTATGCACCTACTCCCCTCTACAAGTCCTAAAAGTTTGAAACGCGAATTTCCATACACCCTGTATTTTCATCTAGAATATGGCATGAAATTACCAGCGAGTTGCCTCTCAAAAACAGCAGATCTTAAGTTTTAAACTCTACTTTACGATGAGGTTATCAGCGACGGAGGACGAACCGGATTTGCGAAGGTTGGGGTAGAAAATTAGTCGTCTCATTTCCAAAGAAAACAAGGAAGACTTAAATCCGAGTTGACTGCGCTATTGACATTTGACTGTTCTTTTATTTACTCTTGGGCTCTGTAACGAATCCGGCCCCGTAGCCATTCTGAAGGGATCCATTATTAGCCTATTTTAAGTAGTTGCCATAGGAAAATGATGAATCACTTGAAAATGAGTATATACCCGAAATTTTAATACCATTCAGTAGAAAATAAGAGAACAGTCAAATGGCGAAAGGAATACGATTTAGACAATTGTACGTGACAGTTTATTCCCAAAATTAGAAAATTATCTAAATATGAATGCTCAGAAAGTGAGTTGAATCTCCATCCTCCTGAATGCGAGACCAGTGCCACTGTGTACCCTGACTCCTTTGTATGTGATTTATCAAAGTAATGTAGGTATTCTCATTCAATTTCTACTTCAATGTTTATCTTCCCCATGACCTATGCAATGTGTACATTGTGGTTCCTGTGCATAAGGTCATTCAAATTCGTCACAGAGGCGATTAACAAGAAATCAGCGCTCTACTTCTCTTAATTTTACGACTGCCAAAGACATCCAACGTAATATTCAAATAAAACATGGAACACTTATGAAGACATAATGGCCGGCCGCTGTGGCCGAGCGGTTCTAGGCGCTTCAGTTCGGAACCGCGCTGCTACTACGGTCGGAGGTTCGAATCCTGCCTCGGGCATGGATGGCTGTGATGTCCTTAAGTTAGTTAGGTTTAAGTAGTTCTACGTCTAGGGGGCTGATGACCTCAGACGTTAAGTCCCATAGGGCTTTGAGCCACGACATAATGCAGAAACACGATATTTGCATCGAGCACTGATAGAGTATAGTCAAGTTTATGATTTAAAGATACGCTTTAGATGGAGTGCGAACGAAGCACTGAGCATCAGAACGATGAGCTCACGAGAAGTGTACTTGACTTGCCGAAAAAGCTGTCTGTCGACTTGGGTATCGTACTGTGTTATTAAACGTTATAGTGATGCCAGAAATGCTTCGAAAAACACTATTCGTGCAATTAATTGAATTTCAGCGACGTATTATTGTTGGCTCGCAAGCTGTTGTACGGTGCTTTCGAAATATAGCCCATCACGTTGGCCTTTAGGTGTTAGCGGCTCTTATTAGTGTTGGTACCGGTGCTCCAAGGAAGATTCACGTGCTCGTCGTCTTCAGTCCGAGTAAGAGAAGCAAATAGATTTAGACATGGACCGGCGCATTATTCGAGCATTGGATATGCAATAACAGCAGCACATATTAAGGGCAATGTTGGTTGGTTGGTTGATTCGGGGAAGGGGCCAAACAGCGAGGTCATCGGTCCCATTGGATTTGGAAAGGGTGGTGAAGGAAGTCGGCCGTGCCCTTTCAAAGGAACCATCCCGGCATTTGCCTGGGGCGATTTAGTGAAATCCACTGCGCCACCTCGCTCGGTTAGGGGCAATGCCATATGTGTATGCTAGGACAATCAGACAACGTTTATTGCGCAGTAGGCTAAGAGTATAAGAGTAAGAGTGTGCCTTGGCGGAGGATGGGGCAGCGAAAGACACAGACAGTGATAGTTATTTGCAAGTTGGGGATCAATCAGGAGAGCAGATACTAACAGAGTACATCAGATAGCGACATGCAGGGCTAACTATGGACAAATGCATTGGAAAAAGATTAGTCCTCCCCAAGGAGGCATCATGCAAATACGGACTAACATCGACCATAGCTTGAATTCGATGAGGAAGAGAATCCACAAGTTTCTTCAGTTACGCCATATCCTGCTTTAGCCACTCATTGATGATTAGATGCCTAATAGCAGTGATAGTGATTGCTACGTGTCGCTGTTCCAGACATTTTAAGTGAAAGTAAGATCGGGATTTTGGTGGACAGTCGAGATGAGATAGGGTGCTTGAGTGTTCCTCAAACCAGGAACGTACTGTGTGCTTACAGCCCTGTTAATACTATTATTGTAATTTACACTGAAGAGCCAAAGAAACTGGTACACCTGCCTAGTATCGTGTAGAGCCCTCGCGAGCACGCAGAAGTGCCGAAGCACTATGTGGCATCGACTCGACTAATGTCTGAAGTAGTGCTTGGGGCAATTGACACCATGAATCCTGCAGCACTGTCCATAAATCCGTAAGAGTATGAGGAGATGGAGATCTCTTCTGAATACCACGTTGCAAGGCATTCCCGATATGCTCACTAGTGTTCTTGTCTGGAGAGTTTGGTGGCCAGCGGAAATGTTTAAACTCAGAAGAGTGTTCCTGGAGCCACTCTATACCAATTGTGGACGTGTGGGGTGTCGCATTGTCCTACTAGAATTGCCCGACTCCGTCGGAATGCGCTATGGACATGAATTTTTATGTACGTGTCACCTGTGAGAGTCGTATCTAGAAGTATCGGGGATCCCATATCACTTCAACTGCACCACGCCGCACACCGTTACAGACCCTCCACCAGCTTGAACAGTCCCCTGCCGACATGCAGGGTCCGTAGATTTACGAAGTAGTCCCCATACCAGTACACGTCCATCCGCTCGATACGATTTGAGATGAGACTTGTCCGAACGCCGGCCGCGGTGGTCTCGCGGTTCTAGGCGCTCAGTCCGGAACCGCGCGACTGCTACGGTCGCAGGTTAGAATCCTGCCTCGGGCATGGATGTGTGTGATGTCCTTAGGTTAGTTAGGTTTAAGTAGTTCTAAGTTCTAGGGGACTGATGACCACAGATGTTAAGTCCCATAGTGCTCAGAGGTATTTGAACCATTTGAACTTGTCCGAACGGGCAACATGTTCCCAGTCATCAACAGTCCAATGTCGGTATCATCAAGGGTACACGAGTGTACCTTCGGCTCCGAAAGCCCATATCGATGATGTTTCATTGAATGGTTCGCACACTGGCACTTGTTGATGGCCCAGCACTGAAATCTGCAGCAATTTACGGAAGTGTTGCACTTCTGTCACGTTGAGCGATTCTCTTTAGTCGTCGTTATTCCTTTTCTTGCAGGATCTTTTTCTGACCGCAGTGATGTCGGAGATTTAATGTTTTACCAGATTCCTCGTGAAATGGTTGTACGGCAAAATCCGTACTTCATCGCTACCTCGGAGATGCTGTGTCCCATGGCTCGTGCGCCGACTATAACACCACGTTCAAACTCACTTAAATCTTGATAATCTGCCATTGTAGCAGCAATAACCGATGTAACAAATGCACCAGACACTTGTTGTCTTACATAGGCGTTGCCGACCGCAGCGCCGTATTCTACCTGTTTACATATCACTGTACTTGAATACGCATGCCTATACCAGTTTCAATGGCGCTTCAGTGTAGGAAGACTGGAGTGTCTGCAGTATACACATCATGACGCTGTAGATGTTGAAATAAACGTCCTGGTTCATATCCATGGTGACCTGAATGAGTGAGGCGAAGCCATGGTACAGGAAGCACCCCCAAATCATAACAGGACACTTCCTATCTAAACTTGACCCACACACTGCAGGTAAAATCCATCAGTGCACTTGACGTCTTGCATCGTTTGGAAAGAGGTAAATTCGTGACTTGTCGGACCATACTGCACGTTTCCAGTCAGTTATGTCCAATTTATGTGTTGTCTGGGTCATTTAAGATGTGCACGTTAATGTGCCTCTACAAGCAATGATCTTTATGCGAGGTACCCGACTCAGAATATCTTGCCATTCGTGTTGTATCATGTGACGTGACTGGATGGCAGGACTGTCGGTAGTCCAACGTGTGCGGCCTAATTTGTCCAATTTTATCATCACATTCGAAGACATAACAACTTACCAGACTCTTCTTGTACGGTGCAGCCTTAGAATTTTATCAAACCTCTTTGTAACACATTATGTACTTTTTTTGTATATGGCTGCACGTTCAGAGACCGTGAATAGTTACAATTGAAAGAAAAACAGCCCTCGGTCACTATTTTTAACAAATTAACCTTGTTTCAACACCGCTAGGAGTGTCTTCCTCAGTAACGAGCAGCCCTTAGTGGCTCACCATCACAGTTTTCTTTATCTTAAATATCTTTGTGATTAATGACCTTTTGGCATATTTATTATTTTATAAATGACATATAAGTACTGCCAGTCTTTCACGATGATTCCGTACTTATATGCTATCATACGTTTTTAGTCATAATTCTGTGACCATGTTATAGAATATAGACCACTCTTTGATTTAAATTCTGAGGAAGACACTCCTAGCAGTGTTGAAACCAGGTTAATTTGTTAAAAATAATGACCGAGGGCTATTTTTCTTTCAATTCTGACATTACGTACTTTCCAAGTGTCTGTCACTGGAAATGGATGGACGTCTCTGAAACACTAGATTAGTTGACAAACACTAGTATCAATAGACACATCCAGTGTGGAGAGCGAGTACACTGGTTTCCAAGTGTAACTGTGATGACAATACAAGGAAACATGACACAACGGTGAAGTACTTTCTCAAATAAAGGCGTATTAATTGTTGTAATAAAGTCTTCGAAAAATTTACAGAAGTGAATGATAAGCTACACGAGTCATTGTTAATCCATAAATACAGACTGCCACGACGAAAACAATACAGAAATAGCATGCTTTTTGGTTTCAGGGGCCGGCCGCGGTGGCCGAGCGGTTGTAGGCGCTTCAGTCCGGAACCGCGCGACTGCTACGGTCGCAGGTTCGAATCCTGCCTCGGGCATGGATGTGTGTGATGTCCTTAGGTTAGTTAGGTTTAAGTAGTTCTAAGTTCTAGGGGACTGATGACCTCAGATGTTAAGTCCCATAATGCTCAGACCCATTTGAACCATTTGGTTTCAGGGATATAACAGCGACCTTGTTTTGTGCCCAGTTTACATTTGACGGAGCACATATGTTTTCCCGTGGTGGGGGTGGATTAAACAACGATGTTAACTACCTTGACTGCATTGGACGAAATTTGTGTTTTTTTGTACTGAAGCCTGGAGTACAACGTTGAACTTATTCCAGACCTTATTCTTCTTCTAATGAACACAATTTGCAATTACATACGTTGCATCACTTAATTTTCATCTTACACCGTCGTCGAGTGGGAAGCGACCGCAGTTCTACCGTTCTCAGTCTCGTCATACTGACGGATCGACTGCGTGAAGGCAGGAAGGCAGTATAGCATTGAAGCAACAGCAGCGCCATGAATTGTAAAGTATGCCACCCGCAACATTAGACTCATACTCGCTCCGTTTCAGATCTCTTTCAGCGGACCATAACTCAACAAGGTTACTATTGCATACAACCGATATTTCTACTGTGGCAATGCAGCTAATAAGTGCATGCTTGACAATGGCGTTATGATGAAATTACAGCAGCAAAATAAAAACTTCTACAGCAACAAGCGGAATATGACATCCTTTGAAGAAAAATGTGTTCCAGAGATGTTCAATCAATAATTCTGATGTCAGACGTTTCACGAGAGACTTATATGCTAAACGGGGGTTAGATGTTGAAATTCTGAGGCTGTGCGATCTATGAAAAGATGAGAAAGATATTACTTCCTGATGTAGAGCTGCACCTCAATAACAAATATGACAGTTAAATTAAGGAAAATAGACCTAATATGGAGGACTAACGAAAGTGACACGCACCAATCACAAATAGAACAGGTAAGAGAAGAAATGGCTCAAAAAAAGTAGTTCACAGACCCATAGTACCATGCATCAGTGACTGGGATCCATGTGATCGTCTGCCATATGGCGTCCTTTGGATGCAGTGTGGAGGAGTGTGTGATCGACACCACCCTCTCCCTGAGTTGTAGGCTATGCAGACTTTCGAACTACTTCTTCTTGAAGTAGTTGCTCAATTACGAGGATAAGAGCGCCACTTACAAGTCCTCCCAAAAAGGAAAAATAGTTGACACTACAGGGATTTCAACAGAGTTCGTCTGCATTGCAGTCACGCGCACTGACTGTTAAGCTGTGGAGGTACACTGAAATGGTTTATATATCCAAAATAATCACCACCACACACCTTAGGTAACTTGTGGAGTGTATGAGGGACGGTCGTGAAATTTAGGTTATCACCCAGAAAAACCCAAAGTGTGACCGTGAAATTTTTATGGTGTTAGTTTCTCTATAGCATATTCTTCAATGTGATACACTTTTCCCAGCGATGGATGAATTGGCTGAGATTGGTCGTAGAATGTACCTTGGTGTGCAAAACTTAAGCACGAAAGTAACTTTCACATGGTGTGTCACTGCGAAGTAACATAGTTCTATCAAACTTGAACCATACATGCAAAGAGCTCCTGAAGTATACCACAGCTCACTGAAATAATGCGGCGATCACAAGTGAGACTTTTATCCAAAGACAGTAATTGCACTTAAGCCACTGTGATTTATGGTGGTCAACTGGACATTACATAAGGCGGGACATTGTTCTTAATAGGGTGTGTATTACTAGTTTATTAATAGGTTGCACAGTTTTGTTTTGGATCCTCTAGCGCCATGCTACAGTATTGCTGTGTGGTTATTTCAATGTGTACCAATATAGCAGAAAATATAGCAGACATGTAACTTCGAACAAACATAAAATTAATAGACTAACTTTTTATTCGAGGTGATAATTAATTTTTTATGACTGCCGCTTGTAGATGAAGGTGAAGAATGGGCTTTACACGTTACTGAAATTGTTGTCGTATACAATCTTCCATATTTGTATGACCCTGCGATGGCTGTCATATACGAGGTGCATTCAAGTTGTAAGGCCTCCGATTTTTTTTCTCCGGACTGGAAAGAGATAGAAACATGCGCATTGTTTTAAAAGGAGGGCGCGTTCATTGTCAATACGTCCCAGAGATGGCAGCACCGTACAACAGATGGAATTTTACCGCCAGCGGCGAGAATGAGAACTGTTTTAAATACTTAAAATGGCGACGTTTTGGGGGATCGCCGAATGACTGTTGAACAGATCGCCTCCAGAGTTGGCATTTCTGTGGGTTCTGTGCACACAATCCTGCATGACGACCTGAAAATGCGAAAAGTGTCATCCAGGTGGGTGCCACGAATGCTGATGGACGACCACACGGCTGCCCGTCTGGCATGTTGTCAAGCAATGTTGACGCGCAACGACAGCACGAATGGGACTTTCTTTTCGTCGGTTGTGACAATGGATGAGACGTGGATGCCATTTTCCAATCCAGAAACAAAGCGCCAGTCAGCTCAATGGAAGCACACAGATTCACCGCCACCAAAACAATTTCGGGTAACCGCCAGTGCTAAAAAAATGATGGTGTCCATGTTCTGGGACAGCGAGGGCGTAATCCTTACCCGTTGCGTTCCAGAGGGCACTACGGTAACAAGTGCATCCTACGAAAATGTTTTGAAGAACAAATTCCTTCCTGCACTGCAACAAAACCGTCCGGGAAGGGCTGCACGTGTGCTGTTTCACCAAGACAACGCACCCGCACATCGAGCTAACGTTACGCAACAGTTTCTTCGTGATAACAACTTTGAAGTGATTCCTCATGCTCCCTACTCACCTGACCTGGCTCCTAGTGACTTTTGGCTTTTTCCAACAATGAAAGACACTCTCCGTAGGCGCACATTCACCAGCCGTGCTGCTATTGCCTCAGCGATTTTCCAGTGGTCAAAACAGACTCCTAAAGAAGCCTTCGCCGCTGCCAGGGAATCATGGCGTCAGCGTTGTGAAAAATGTGTACGTCTGCAGGGCAATTACGTCGAGAAGTAACGCCAGTTTCATCGATTTCGGGTGAGTAGTTAATTAGAAAAAAAATCGGAGGCCTTAGAACTTGAATGCACCTCGTACTGTGCAACCTGTATGATACGTAAACAGAACTAGATTTAAGAGGCAGCGCGCCACGAGGTTTTTATGCACTGATCAGCCACAATATGACCACCTGCCTAATAGCCAGTACGTCCTCTTTGGCGCGGATAACAGCGGCGACGCGTCTTGGCATGGAGGCAATGAGCCCTTGGTAGGTCACTGGAGGGAGTTAGCACCACATCTGCACACACAACTCACCTAATTCCCGTTAATTCCAGGATGGTTGGGGGGGGGGGGACGATGAACTCTGGCGCCATGTTCAACCACATCTCAGATGTGTTCGATCAGGTTCAGATCTGGCGAGTGGGAGGCCAGCACACCAACTGGAACTAGTCACGTTGCTCCTCGAACCATTCCATCACACTCCTGAGCCTATGACATGGTGCATTATCTTGTCGAAATATGCCGCTGGCTTCGTGAAACAAGATCTTCATGAAGGGGTATACGTGCTCTGCAACTAATCTACGATTCTTCTTGGCCGTGATGGTACCTTGCACAAGTTCCAATGGAGCCATGGATGCCCTCGTGAATGTGCCCCAGAGCATAATGGAACTGCTGTCAGCTTGTCTTCGTTCCGCAGTACAGGTGTCAAGATGTTGTTCCTCTGGAAGGCGACGGATTCGTACCCTCCCATCGGCATGTCGAAGGAGGTATCGGCATTCATTCATCAGACCATGCAGCGCTCTGCCAACGTCCAGTGCCGATGGTCACGTGCTCATTTCAGTTGTAGTTGCCAGCGTCGTGGAGTTAACATTGGCACGTATATGGGTCGTCGGCTGTGGAGAACCATCGTTAGGAGTGTTCGGTGCTCTGTGTGTGTTCAGACACACTTTTTCTCTGCCCAGCATTGAAGTCTGATGTTAGTTCAGCCAAGGTGGCAGCCTGTCCTATCTCACCAGTGCACCCAGCCTTCATCGTCCGAAACGTGTAAACGTGTAACGAGGAGGGGCCTCCCGAACCGCAACGTCTGTTTCACCTTGGTTTTGCCAGGTGATAAAGTCACTCACCACAGCAGTCCTCGAACATTCGATAAGTCGTGCAGTTTTATAAATGCTCGTGCCGGGCCTCCAGGCCATCACAATCTGCTCACAGTCAGATTCAGATTGCGCACCTTCCCCATTCTACACACGGACAGCGCACACACTAATACTACATGCATCGTTCGTGTGTCTGACTAGCAGTCATTCCTCACCAGGTGACGCTGCTATCGCCTGGACGGATTTACATTGATAGCAGTCGGTGGTCATAATGTTCTGGCTGGTCAGTGCACCTGGAATTAATTCTCGCTGTTGACGTAGTGGGGCAGTAATTTTAATAGTGCAACGTGGCAGAAAGCAAGACGAGACTTATTTAACAGCAGAAACATTAGGGTTTCTGATCACTGTGTGACTTTGGAGTGGAATGAAAAGAACATACCTATTTAGTGCCTTGAAGATGTGGGTTTTTGTACCTAGAAAACAGAATTTGCGGTAAGCTTTACTCTTCTGCTTTCATTTCAAGAAATCTGCTACGGAAATCCATCGTTTGCTAATAGAAACATATGGAAAACATGCTCTATCGGAAACATCGTACAGAGATTCGTTTCGATGATTTAAAGGCAAAGATTTTGAGGTTATTCACAAAATTAGTTCTGGTGTGGTGCTCCACGATGTGTTACCCTTCATTCGATCCCTGCGAAACCCTACATTTCAGCAAGATAATGCATGACCGCATGTTGCAGGTCCTGTACGGGCCTTTCTGGATACATAAAAAGTTCGACTGCTGCCCTGGCCAGCATATTCTCCAGATCTCTCACCAATTGAAAACGTCTGGTCAATGGTGGCCGAGCAACTGGACCGTCACAATACGCCAATCGCTACTCTTGATGAACTGTGGTATCGTGTTGAAGCTGCATGGGCAGCTGTATCTGTACACGCCATCCAAGCTCTGTTTGACTCAATGCCCAGGCGTATCAAGGCCGTTATTACGGCCAGAGGTGGTTGTTCTAGGTACTGATTTCTCAGGATCTATGCACCCAAATTGCGTGAAAATGTAATCACATGTCGGTTCTAGTATAATATATTTGTCCAATGAATACCCGTTTATCATCAGCATTCCTTCTTGGTGTAGCAATTTTAATGTCCAGTAGTGTACATGCATATTATTACAAAATACGGCTCAGAACGACAGACCTCACGAACATTTGTTTGGCTGCAGTTTGGTGACCACTGCGTGAGAGGTTTAAAGCACTCTTCTTCGTCATCGTCAACTCTGATCGGTGTGAAAAGAATGTGCAGATCCAGCTCACGCCACTATGTGTTGACGGTGATACCGACCACTGCTTCAGTCCTCTGTGTTGCCACCAGGGCAGTGAACAGATAAAGATGCTTGTGTCGTTAAACTAGTAAATAAAGCAAATAATACGACATCTGTGGCTCTTTTTCTGGATATTAACTAGAATGGTCGCTGTGTCCCCTGCAAGTGGTGTCTACGAGTGCTTGATTATTTGTGCAACGTATTTTTCTGACGTGGTGACTGGGAAACAGTCCCAACATTTGACGAAACTACAGTGGAAAATGGCCTAAAACCCACAATCTGGCGTGTCGGTGTACCAGACGAATGGTTCATAATCCAGTGCACAGATGCTATCTGGATTTGGCTGACCTCCCTGTCCCACACGCTGGCGTGCTGCACATTACGCTATGCGACCTGGTTTAGATGCAGATAGTGTGTGTTAGGTTTTTACGGGCGTTCCCTGTTTGTCGGCAGCCGCAGGGCACGCACACGGGCCAGATGTACTCGGACATGCTGCACGGGCTGGTGGCGCTGAGCAACGAGTGCGAGAGCAACGCCGAGTGGGCGATGGGCGCGCCCGTCGAGGAGCTGCCGCTGGTGGAGCAGATCCCCGTGCTGCACCGGCTGGACCACTCGGTGCACACGACGCGCCTCTGGGCGCTCGCCAACGCGCGCCGCCTCGCCTCCGCCTGGGACGTCGCCAAGTTCTTCCTGGTCAGCCAGGCCGACATCGCGCTCTGTATGCGCAAGCTCCAGGAGCTGCACGTGAGTTCGCACCCGTAGCCAGAGATACTCGGGCAAAGTGGTGATACACCTGCCACTGAAACCCTGTGTGCTATTTGTCTTACACTAGATGCCCCACAAGGTTCCATCTTAGCGTCTGTACTTTTTCTGCTACACTCCTGGAAATTCAAATAAGAACACCGTGAATTCATTGTCCCAGGAAGGGGAAACTTTATTGACACATTCCTGCGGTCGGATACATCACATGCTCACACTGACAGAACCACAGGCACATAGACACAGCCAACAGAGCATGCACAATGCCGGCACTAGTACAGTGTATATCCACCTTTCGCAGCAATGCAGGCTGCTATTCTCCCATGGAGACGATCGTAGAGATGCTGGATGTAGTCCTGTGGAACGGCTTGCCATGCCATTTCCACCTGGCGCCTCAGTTGGACCAGCGTTCGTGCTGGACGTGCAGACCGCGTGAGACGACGCTTCATCCAGTCCCAAACATGCTCAATGGGGGACAGATCCGGAGATCTTGCTGGCCAGGGTGGTTGACTTACACCTTCTAGAGCACGTTGGGTGGCACGGGATACATGCGGACGTGCATTGTCCTGTTGGAACGGCAAGTTCCCTTGCCGGTTTAGGAATGGTAGAACGATGGGTTCGATGACGGTTTGGATGTACCATGCACTATTCAGTGTCCCCTCGACGATCACCAGTGGTGTACGGCCAGTGTAGGAGATCGCTCCCCACACCATGATGCCGGGTGTTGGCCCTGTGTGCCTCGGTCGTATGCAGTCCTGATTGTGGCGCTCACCTGCACGGCGCCAAACACGCATACGACCATCATTGGCACCAAGGCAGAAGCGACTCCCATCGCTGAAGACGACACGTCTCCATTCGTCCCTCCATTCACGCCTGTCGCGACACCACTGGAGACGGGCTGCACGATGTTGGGGCGTGAGCGGAAGACGGCCTAACGGTGTGCGGGGCCGTAGCCCAGCTTCATGGAGACGGTTGCGAATGGTCCTCGCCGATACCCCAGGAGCAACAGTGTCCCTAATTTGCTGGGAAGTGGCGGTGCAGTCCCCTACGCACTGCGTAGGATCCTACGGTCTTGGCGTTCATCCGTGCGTCGCTGCGGTCCGGTCCCAGGTCGACGGGCACGTGCACCTTCCGCCGACCACTGGCGACAACATCGATGTACTGTGGAGACCTCACGCCCCACGTGTTGAGCAATTCGGCGGTACGTCCACCCGGCCTCCCGCATGCCCACTATACGCCCTCGCTCAAAGTCCGTCAACTGCACATACGGTTCACGTCCACGCTGTCGCGGCATGCTACCAGTGTTAAAGACTGCGATGGAGCTCCGTATGCCACGGCAAACTGGCTGACACTGACGGCGGCGGTGCACAAATGCTGCGCAGCTAGCGCCATTCGACGGCCAACACCGCGGTTCCTGGTGTGTCCGCTGTGCCGTGCGTGTGATCATTGCATGTACAGCCCTCTCGCAGTGTCCGGAGCAAGTATGGTGGGTCTGACACACCGGTGTCAATGTGTTCTTTTTTCCATTTCCAGGAGTGTATAAATTAGTGAACTTCCATCAATATCAGTCACTACGCTAAGACTGGCTCGATGCAGTTTTCCAGACCTGTCACTTCTCAGTTATTCATTTGAGCTGTATGTCTTCATCAGATGTGACACGCCCCACAAGGTTCCATCTTAGCACCCATATATTTTTTTCTCTGAAGTAAGGCTTGTTATAACTATCAGTAATTTATCCTAAGGTTGCTCCGATGCAGTTCTCCATTCCTGGTGCACACAAGATATGCATACCAGCTGTATGTCTTACATGCGACTTCCCATAAGGCTCCATCTTATGACCTGTACTATTTATTTAGTCCGCGATTTATAAGCAGTATCATTCATCTTAAAGTTGGTTTGCCGTAGTTCTCCAGTCATGTCACTTGCCATACATCCATTTCATCGGCTCCATCCTACATCATCAGCAACCTGCCTTATTTACCCCCTCAGTCCAAAATAATTTCTAGACTGGATTAATAATAATAAAAAAAAGAAACAGAGAAAAATTGAAATAGTGGTTTTATCCAAAATAATTTCTAGACTGGATTAATAATAATAAAAAAAAGAAACAGAGAAAAATTGAAATAGTGGTTTTAATGCTTGAGGAGTCCTACATAGCCTCCGTCCCACCTCCTCCCACTCCACACCCCAACCCCCCTCCACTTGAGTATGACGCATAGAATGCTGGTTGGTTCGTGTTGATGACGCCGAGCCTTGTCATCTTTTCCAGAAAAAAACTGTTCGCATTTTGCATTTCAATCAATTCACGGCAAGCGTCCATGTGTCGTTGTTTCTTTTCAAGAGACATGATGTGCGGAACAAACTTTGTACACACTTTTCTCTGCTTCAAAACGTTCTGGAGAGTGTCTTGAACACTTGTTTTAGAGATGTTGCGTTATTGAGATTTGTGGCACAACATTGTTGACACACTACGGCCACACGTCCACTACTTAACACAGCCTGCGCACAAGTTTATGGTCGAATGCACATCTGTTGCTTACAGTTGTTAGTTGTAGCAGCCACCGTACTTATCGCGCTGACGTCGCTTATATTACAGGACTAAAATCAGTCTCGTGACTTTCTGGACGGACGATGTATTCCTATTTAAGTCTATCTCTGAAATTCTTTCTTTCCACCGTCCACTGGAAGGAAACACTCATTGTATTCATAGATTTTGAGTAGGCTTGTGAAAAGATGAAATAAAATGCCTTTCAGTTTTAGGCGTTGTAATGTCAACCGAAGTTACTAAAACGTAGAGTAATTTCGTTCATCGTATTCATTGTTTTAGAAAAAATGGCTCTGAGCACTATGGGACTTAACTTCTGAGGTCATTAGTCCCCTAGAACTTAGAACTGCTTAAACCTAACCAACCTAAGGACATCACACACATCCATGCCCCAGGCAGGATTCGAATCTGCGACCGTAGCGGTCGCGCGGTTCCAGACTGTAGCGCCTAGAACCGCTCGGCCACCCCGGCCGGCCATTGTTTTAGAAAAGCCTGCAGCATTGTCATTCATGATTTAAATAATGAAAAACTGCACCAATTACTTATTTTTTATGCTTAGCACAACGCGTTTCCAGAATTTACTCTAATTTTCAGCTGCATTTGTTTACATGAATAATTTTGGTGATGTTGGCATGTGCAGTTCTCAGTGTCAAACTAGACAGTGAATATGATAACTGCTGAAACTGTCATAACTGTTTACGTTTCTCAATCGATAATTCAGTAGTCAATGGTAGCAGAAATAAATTTTATAGTTGACAGCTTTATGTGTACAATGTAATCCTAAAACACTGTAACATTTCTGACAGTGTATAAACTCTTTGTGAAACCATAGTGTTGTAATATCTTTGTAGCTTGTTTTGATTACTATACCAGACAATGTAAGTGATGATTGACGTGCGTGTGTGACATTCTGTGTAATGGAGGAGGCACAATGCCTGTAAGTAGATAAACAAAAACACTAGCATAAACAAAAACATTAGCATATAAAAACACTCCAGGGTTTACTTTGTCCGAGTTTACGATTGCAGTATAACCTCAAAAAGACATCTATAATGAATGAAAGAGAGGGAATCACACATGCAAACATCACCAAAGTATTCATGTAAAGAAATGTGTTTGAAAATCAGAATAAATTTTCGAAATACTTTGTGCTAAGCGTGAAAAAATAAGTAACTGGTGCAGTTTTTCATTATTTAAATAATACTTAAACATGTGTGCTTCTGTAACGGACTGGTGCAATAGGTCAAACTCAAGATAGGTTATGGCAGAGTTGCTCATTGTTATCACTGCTGTTTAAGTCGTAAACTGGTGAGCCACTGAGGAAATTGAAGCACTTTTTCGGCGTTGGGATTGGTTGTCATAGAAAATAGCATCATACTGGTCGCTAATAAGATATCATGGTCGTCTATAAATAAGAAAAATTTACTTGTGTACTTAATGAAATAGAACGTAAGCTAGGTGATGGCTGTAATCTGTACATAAACCAAAGGAAAACTAAAGTGATCGTGTGAACAGTACATATGTATATTGGATAGCTAAATGTTATATTTGGGCACGAGACTTCTTATTCTGAGCTGCACTGAGCAAGGCGACGAAGTCATTAACTTACTGGATTAGTATTAGAGAGAAGTGAGGTTCAAATCCTCATCAGATTATATTAATTTAAATTTTCCGTGGTTTCCTTAAATTTCACGTCAGGTGATTTACGGGCCGATTCATTCGAAAAGGCCACGAACGGATTTCTGCGCCGTCCTTGTTTAGTCCGATCACAATGACTTCGTCGTCGACTGGGTATTAACCTCTAGTTTTTTTCTGCAATGGCTGACAGCTGATGAGGAATCATTTAGCATCATATATAAGTCCGTAAAAGTGGCACACGAATATGCATTGTACAAGAATGGCGCAAAAAATCAGATCTGGTCTTTCTCAAAGAACCATCCATTTTAGTGATTTAGAAACACAATGGAAAACTTGTACTTGGATTACCAGATGGAGATTTAGTTACACTACTTCCAAAATGCTAGGTCAGCGTCCTAACTACTGCCCTACCTCAGTCGCTGCTTGACAAGGGCGTATGCACTCAAGGGTCAGTCTGTGGTCCAATGTTTCTGTCTCTAATAATTGAACTCATCCTCCGAATTTTGGAACAAGGCAAAGGTAGACAAACATTCGTTTCATAGAGAGATGATATAGTAGCGTTGGTTTAAGGGACTCCAGGTCTGCTCTGGAAGAGAAAGCTTGCGGTATGCTGTAATGCGCGAAAGAATGGAGTCCATAGAAGAAACCATTGGGAGTCATAAAATCATGTAATTGGTACTGAAGAGGAAACGTGAGAGAAACGCAAGTTAGGGAATGTAATTAACTGTAGCTAGGAGTGTATCTCTAATGGGAAAGGAATTTTATCGAACATATTAAAGTACTGTTAGAATGAACCAACAAGCTACTGAAGAAACTAGCCACACTTGGCTCTGAGACAGACTGCCCAGTCCAAATATACTTCAGCGCTATCTGCAACGCAGTCACCAGCTCTCCGGTCAACGTATGAGCATAGGAACCCCGCTGCGGTATTCACAAAGTGATACGCCACAGATTACAGAAAGGTGCGCCAATACAGCTCACTCGTGTGTTTGGAACCACCCCAGTAGGCTTATTACTGTTCATCAGTGAATCTAGATAATTCATGAATGTAATAGATACTGGCTGTGTTGTATCGTCTAAAGAAGGCATGAAGACTCTGCCTAGTTGACCTACGATCAAGAAGAAAACATCGGCTAGTTAAGACACAAGAGTGACTCACGTCATAGAAATACACTGTCATTTGTACGTCACGAGAAGAGTTTTGTAAAGGAGACCATCAAGTGATGCATTAATATTTCAAGACAGTTGTGAGTATTCGGCAAATTCCTGTGGCTGATAAAGTTACGAGGTGTGTGAGAAAAGTAATAAAACCGACAGCACTGCGAGCTATCTGGCAACGTTGTGTTGTCGTACCTGTATAGACCAGTGTGTTCATCGCTTCCATATGCTCAGTCCGAGTTTCACCTCCAGACAGCCATCTCGTGATTTTTGAGAGCGTCATCAGTGAATTTGTGTTTTGTTGAGCGTTACGAAAATGGAAGAGCGGAATTCAGAACAACGTTATGCCATCAGATTTTGTGTTGAACTTAGGGAATCCACGATTGTGACCTTTCAGAAGTTGAAACAGGCCTATGGAGAACATTCCTTTTCAGCTGGCACAAATCGTTTTTGGAAGACCGAGAACACGTTGAAGATGATCATCGCTCACGGAGACTTTCAACTTGAAAAACCGACAGAATCGTCGAACGTGTGCGGGCTCTTGTGAAATCAGTAGCTCTGCAGAAGTTCCGGACGGGTGTGGCAAAAGGCATTGGTCTGATGTCTGCTAAGGGTGTGGAGAAAATGATTACGAAATTCGGGAAAGACACGTTCTTTTGAGATGCAGTGTGGCAGAAGGAGGAAAGCAGTTGATCTGATGTCTGTCGAAGATGTGGCCACAGCATTGCAGGAGGGATTGAGCTGTGGTATGCAAATATGCAGTGCACGGACAACTGGCCGCACGTTGGACATGCTTGCGAACAAGGTGCATAAAGCCCTACGAAACATCTTGCATTATAATTCATACAAAATCACCCTTGTTCAGGAGTTGCTTCCTACTGACCTGCCAGAAAGACAAACGTTCGCTCCTGGGATATCTTGCTTGCATGACAGCGGACAATGAATGCCAATGCAATATTCTGTCGACAAACGAAGTCCGTTTCCATCTCCAAGGACCTGCCAATACGTAAAATTACAGAATGTGGCCAACGGAAAATCAGCACGCATTTCAACCGATACCATCCATTCTGCAAAGCTGATTGTGTGGCGCAGGTTGACTGCATCGTTTATCGTAGAACCATATTTTTTTCGAGGAGATGAACCCTGCGGGTCCTGTTATCTTTCCCGTCACTGGTAAACACTATGAGAGCCTTTTGCGTACCAACTTCATTCCAGGCCTTCAACAGCGCGGATCTGTAATCAGAATCATTTATAGAAAGATGGCGCTGCTCCACGCATTGCACGGGCAGTGAAGCTGCTGCTGCAGAAGCATTTTGGAAACGACAGAATTATCAGTCATCATTTTCCTACGGGCTGGCCGTCCAGATCACTTGACCTCAGTCCATGTGGCTTCTGGCTGTGGGTTTATCTGAAAGAAGTTTTGTTGCGTGCTCCAACTAGGAACGTAGCTGAACTGAAGGCACGCATTGCCCCTGAGACACTCTGATCTGTTGTGGAACATACGGTTTCTCGATTTCAACTTGGGGCACAAAACGGTGGACAGCATGTTGCGTTTTTCTTGCGCCCATCTCACTGCAATTAGAAACCTATGTAATTTTGCTTTTTATGCGGTTTTTGGTCTCAGGTTGATTAAAAACCGGTTTTCCCCCATCCGCGGTGAAGGGGCTTACCTTACTAACAGCACCACAACTGTGGACTGCCGAACTTTAACACTCACACGAACGGTGTAATTCGCAACTCACACCATAGCCGTTGTATTGCGATTTATCTGTCGTATGTAGCCTACCCCATTTACGTTAAGACGCTTCACCGCCATCTGTCGGTATTGGTAATTTTCTCTCTCTCTCTTTCTCTCTCTCTCTCCCTATCTCTGTCTTTTGTTTTTTTCATGTCGTTTCCCCCTGCGTCAGTAATATGCCGTTCAAATTTGACGTCAGTATGAGGATTAGCGTTTTGAAACTGGAACTTTAATTACGGACGCACTGTATATGACGTGGCTGAACAATCCTGCGTGCCAAGCGAACAATGTGTCTATTCTCTCAGGCGCCAGTCGCTTGGGGCCGTTGAGATGCTGCACGGTGTTGAGTGTGGCCCTTCATAACGCGTCGTTTCCGTATTCGCGTGACTAGCAGCGATGTTGCGGACCGATAAACCCCAGTTTACACACCCCACGATTCTGCTGCTGTCGAATTTCGACACGTCTGGTAGCCTTTTCTCCTTCGTGCACGGGAGATAACACTATGTTCTTACAAACAAGGAACAAACAGATGCGATTTGTGAATGAGAAACAC
The DNA here is from genome assembly GCF_021461385.2 of Schistocerca piceifrons. NCBI lineage: Eukaryota > Metazoa > Arthropoda > Insecta > Orthoptera > Acrididae > Schistocerca > Schistocerca piceifrons. Next base: position 204,789,256 of record NC_060140.1, on the reverse strand, counting down.
GCTAGATAACCTTTACTGATACACAGAATGCAGAAGGTGTTACTCCTACCTGCTTTGTGCGATTGCTCAGAAATGTTAATCAGTTGAATATCCAAGCAATCCATTCTGACGCTTGCTGCATGCCGTCTTGGGGCTGTTGCAGTTTTAATGGGCGGTAGTGTAATTTACTTAGAGTTAAAAGGCGACGTAGATGAACATATGAATGAAGGAAACACAGCACTTCCGAGCACACAATCACTGACCAAACACAGCACGACGCATACGGAACGTCAGTCTACAAGAAACTTCGTGAATCTGAATTGTTCATTAGAAACTCAATTTAGAGTAGAAAACTTCGAACCACTTGTAGACGGAATAAGTCAATTGTTCTGCAGTGCTTCCTAATGATGTGTAATGAGCCACTGCAATTGACTGTAATGCCAGAATAGCTGCTGCTGCACCTCACCGATCACCACGAACGTCACACTTACACAAGTGACTAGGGAATACAGCCTCACGACGACAGCATCAGAGGAACACAATGTGAATGCGATCTCAAGGCAGGATGTAACATTAAAAAAGCTGTATTTAAAATGTCTGGATTAATATTTGAGAGAAGACCATATTATCAAGTGTATCTTAGTTAACTGAGCAACACCTGTTGTTTCTACATCTACATCTACATTTATACTCCGCAAGCCACCCAACGGTGTGTGGCGGAGGGCACTTTACGTGCCACTGTCATTACCTCCCTTTCCTGTTCCAGTCGCGTATGGTTCGAGGGAAGAACGACTGTCTGAAAGCCTCCGTGCGTGCTCTAATCTCTCTAATTTTGCATTCGTGATCTCCTCGGGAGGTATAAGTAGGGGGAAGCAATATATTCGAAACTTCATCCAGAAACGCACCCTCTCGAAACCTGGACAGCAAGCTACACCGCGATGCAGAGCGCCTCTCTTGCAGAGTCTGCCACTTGAGTTTATTAAACATCTCCGTAACGCTATCACGGTTACCAAATAACCCTGTGACGAAACGCGCCGCTCTTCTTTGGATCTTCTCTATCTCCTCCGTCAGACCGATCTGATACGGATCCCACACTGATGAGCAATACTCAAGTATAGGTCGAACGAGTGTTTTGTAAGCCACCTCCTTTGTTGATGGACTACATTTTCTAAGCACTCTCCCAATGAATCTCAACCTGGTACCCGCCTTACCAACAATTAATTTTATATGATCATTCCACTTCAAATCGTTCCGCACGCATACTCCCAGATATTTTACAGAAGTAACTGCTACCAGTGTTTGTTCCGCTATCATATAATCATACAATAAAGGATCCTTCTTTCTATGTATTCGCAATACATTACATTTGTCTATGTTAAGGGTCAGTTGCCACTCCCTGCACCAAGTGCCTATCCGCTGCAGATCTTCCTGCATTTCGCTACAATTTTCTAATGCTGCAGCTTCTCTGTATAGTACAGCATCATCCGCGAAAAGCCGCATGGAACTTCCGACACTATCTACTAGGTCATTTATATATATTGTGAAAAGCAATGGTCCCATAACACTCCCCTGTGGCACGCCAGAGGTTACTTTAACGTCTGTAGACGTCTCTCCATTGATAACAACATGCTGTGTTCTGAGGACTTCTGCAGTCAATTGTCTATGAATAGATAAGAACAGGGAGGTTTCAAAACCACAGTAAATCGGTGGTAGGAAAACAATTGGATATGTTGATTAGGCATTATTGTACTCCCTTTCTTTTGATTTACTTAGTAGTTTTCCTCTTTGTTCTATACATGTTTTCTCTGTTAAGCTGTAAACTCTTTTCATTCCAAACTGATTTTGTACGTTGATTCTGAACTGTTCAAATTTACAGTAACTAAATGTAGCTCAGTATAATATACCAAGAGAGTAGGCCAAAAGTGATGCACTAAATACGAGGGCTATCGATAAAGTGACAGACGTTTTGGTCTATCACGGCGGTGGACTACAACCGCCATCTTTGTGTCGTAAGTTTCCTACACTCAGTGCGCATCCAGCGTTGGTAGAGTGTGGTCTGTTTATGTGCAACTTTGCTTTCTGTGACGTGTTGAATTGTGCGCTGCAACAGAAAATCCCGCCACTATTTTCTTGTAAGATGGGGCAATACCTCATCTCGCTCGCAGAATGAAAGCTCTGCTTCCTACCAACGTCTTATCTCCAGAGGTTTTCCAGATGCATGGTCAGTAAAATCGTCTGATCTGAATCCATGTGACTTTTGGCTCAAGGGATATCTAAAAAAAAACGCGTTTACCAGGGATACGTTCGGTCTCTACCTGATCTGAAGGCCAATATGCAGGAACACTTGGCCCAGGTTCCACCGGAAGTGCTGCGAGCGATAGTTGATCACGTCATTTTACGGGTGCAGCATCTCGTCGACGTCTCTGGTGCTCATATTGAACAAATTGTTTACGCGGCAGAGAATAATAGAATCAATGTTATATCTGTAGTGTTGGCAGAAGAGCCAACACTGTTTTTCTAGAGGAGGCCGAAATGCATGCGTTTAATTACACGCTGACTGGCGTGAGGTCTGGAACAGGACAATATCTTGAGAATTGCAAATAAAGTAAGTACTTGATATAATACTTAACTTTAATCCACAATTGTAGAACATCTCTCTTGATGATACATGCTTCACATAATAAATATCAATTGAATACGGCGCCTTGCTAGATCGTAGCAAATGTAGCTGAAAGCTATGCTAACTATCGTCTCGGCAAATGAGAGCGTAGTTGTCAGTGAACCTTTGCTATGAACGTCGGCTGTACAACTGGGGCGAGTGCTAGTACGTCTCTCTAGACCTGCCGTGTGGTGGCGCTCGGTCTGCTATCACTGACAGTGGCGACACGCGGGTCCGGCGTATACTAATGGACCGCGGCCGATTTAAAGGCTACCACCTAGCAAGTGTGGTGTCTGGCGGTGACAACACAATATCTTTCTCACTTGTTTGACCTTTTCTTCCCACGTCCCATTCCTACTCCGTTATATGTGGAAACATTTCTATACGCCATTCTTGCATTCAAAAAAATGGTTCAAATGGCTCTGAGCACTATGGGACTTAACATCTGAGGTCATCAATCCCCTAGAACTTAGAACTACTTATACCTAAGTAACCTAAGGACATCACACACATCCATGCCCGAGGCAGGATTCGAACCTGCGACCGTTGCGGTCACGCGTTTCCAGACTGTAGCACCTAGAACCGCTCGGACACACCGGCCGGCTCTTGCATTCATAGCGCCGGATTTGCACCTAGTGGCCAAAATTGGAACTATTTTTTTTCCTAGCGTAAATCGGCTCCTCATTAACGCTTTAGAATATCTACAAAGTTTCGCTGTCATACGATAATTACAGCTGACACTGGACCTCTGTGAATAGCTACACTTTAATTATAACCACCCAGTGCATTACCGCTAGAATGAACACAAAGGTCGGCGTCTAGAATTACGCAGCAAACAAACTCACTCCGATATTTGCGTTGACTCGGTCTGACTTACGTCGCATACTGTGCCTGATATTATATACACTCCCATGCACAGACTGAAGGGTGACGCGTACAGAGGTACGAACGACTCCACCTCAAACGCATGTCCCCACTAACGGCACACAGAGCATAGACGCTCAGTAGTATCTCGAAGTGTGGAAGGAGGTTGGCTGGATTTACAGGTCGCTGCTCATGTCTATACGAAATTGGATTCTTCTTTGTTCTTGTTGTTGTGGTCTTCAGTACTGAGACTGGTTTGATGTAGTTCCCCATGCTACTCTGTCCTGTGCAAGCTTCTTCATCTCCCAGTACCTACTGCAACCTACATCCTTTTGAATCTGCTTAGTGTATTCATCTCTTGGTCTCCCTCTACGATTTTTACCCTCCAAGCTGCCCTCCAGTACTAAACTGGTGATCCCTTGATGCCTCAGAACATGTCCTACCAACTGACCCCTTCTTCTAGTCAAGTTGTGCCACAAACTTCTCTTCTCCCCAATCCTATTCAATACTTCATTAGTTATGTGATCTACCCATCTAATCTTCAGCATACTTCTGTAGCCCCACATTTCGAAAGCTCCTATTCTCTTCTTGTCCAAATTATTTATCGTCCATGTTTCATTTCCATACATGGCTACACTCCATACAAATACTTTTAGAAATGACTTCCTGACACTTAAATCTATACTCGAAGTTAACAAATTTGTCTTCTTCAGAAACGCTTTCCTTGACATTGCCAGTCTACATTTTATATCCTCTCTACTTCGACCATCATCAGTTATTTTGCTCCCCAAATAGCAAAACTCCTTTACTACTTTAAATATCTCATTTCCTAATCTAATTCCCTCAGCATCACCCGACTTAATTCGACTACATTCCATTATCCTCGTTTTGCTTTTGTTGATGTTCATCTTATATCCTCCTTTCAAGACACTATCCATTCCGTTCAATTGCTCTTCCAAGTCCTTTGCTGTCTCTGACAGAATTACAATTTCATCGGCAAACCTCAAAGTTTTTATTTCTTCTCCATGGATTTTAATACCTAATCCGAATTTTTCTTTTGTTTGCTTCACTGCTTGCTCAATATACAGATTGAATAACATCGGGGAAAGGCTACAACCCTGTCTCACTCCCTTCCCAACCACTGCTTCCCTTTCATGTCCCTCGACTGTTGTAACTGCCATCTGGTTTCTGTACAAATTGTAAATAGCCTTTCGCTCCCTGATTCTTCTTATATAGTACCTTACGAAGAGCGAAGCGGTAAATGGCAACTAGTACACACATCTTCTAGATCAAAACGAGACAGTCCCTTTCATGAAGGCATAAATCATCCCACAAAGATGCTCTTGCAATGGGCAAAATGAGAAATTGTTCGCAGCTCGCGGGCCGGCCGTAGTGGCCGAGGGGTTCTAGGCGCTGCTACGGTCGCAGGTTCGAATCCTGCCTCGGGCATGGATGTGTGTGATGTCCTTAGGTTAGTTAGGTTTAAGTAGTTCTAAGTTCTAGGGGACTGATGACCTCAGATGTTAAGTCCCATAGTGCTCAGAGCCTTTTGAACCATTTGAGCAGCTCGCAGTCTAGGGGCTAGCGTTGCTGCCTCTGGATGACGATGCCGCAGGTTCGATTCCCGGCCGGGTTAGGGATTTTCTCTTCTCGGGGACAGCGTGTTTGTGTTGTCCTCACCATTTCATCATCATCATCACCATCTGTGAGAGTGACTAGATTGGATTGTGAAAAGTCATAATTGACTTGCAAGTCGTCGATGTTGCGTAACGTAAAAAGGACTTGCAATATGGCAGCCGAACTCCCCAGAATGGGGCCTCCCGGCCAATAATGCCATACGATCATTTCATGTGAAAAGAAAATGGAATATGTAAAAATTGGGACTTTTGAGCGCATCACAAACCAAACGTCATCATCATCAAAATGAGAGACTTCTTGTATTATTTTCTGAAACATGCACTGTCCAGCCACAGTAATGTGATCACATGTGAAAAGCGTGAATAACCACTTTTTGCAGCGCAGACCGCTGAGAGACGTCCTGGGAGTGTCTACGAGGTTCTGGAACGTACCGTCAGAGATAAGGAGTCATACTGACTCCAGTGCCGCAGCCAGCTGCGCTGGGTTTCTCGGTTGGGAATCAATGTCGCGAACAGCCCAGTCAAGGTGATCCCACAGATTCTCATTTGTGTTATATCCGGGGAGTCTGGTGGCCAGGGGAGTACGGTAAACTCACCCTGATGCTCTTCGAACGACTCACGTACACTGCGATCTGTGTGATACGTTGCACAGTCCTGCTTCTAGATGCCATTGCGCCGAGGACAAAGCAAACTTCATGTCGCGGTGGACATGGTCCCCAAGGACAAATGCAAACTTGTGTTCACCCATTGTCCATCCCAGAATGGCGAGATCAAGCAGGGAATGCCACGATAGCAATCCCCAGACCATAACGCATGCAGGGTGTTTGCTTTCAGACGTTTGATGCCGTACACGCCATCGGCCATTTGTCTGATAAGCATGAGACGTGATTCATCTGAAAACACCACCTGTCACCTCTCAGTAGACATTCAGTTGCGTTTCTGGCGTGCAGATTCCTGAACAGCAGCCAGCACGGGTGCATGAACCAGGTGCCTACTGCGGAGGCAAACACACAGCAACGTCCGCTGAACGGTCGTTGAAGAGCACCGTTCATAGCTCCTCGGCTCATCAGGGCGGTCATTTGTTCAGCAGTTGCTTGTCTATTCGCCCGTACAAATTCGGCAGCCGTCGTTCACCCCTGTCATACATGGCTCGTGGCCCACCACAGTTGCCTCGGCGCTGGTTTTGCATAGCGCCATTTTTCCATTCAAGCTATGCTTTAACCGCAGCGGCACGTGAACAGTTTACAAACTGGGCCGTTTCGGAAATGCTTCCTATCTTGGCCCGGAAGCCAATGATTATGTGCTTTCGGACGTCACATTAATTGCTCCGTTCCCGCATTCTACACTCATCCTCATAAATTAAGGATAATGGTGATACATGGTGAAACAACGCTCTGGTGGGCGGTTTGCGTGTTTTAATCACCTCGGGGTATGACCATGCGGTGCATTTGACCTGCGGTCGTCGCACGGTGGCGCTGGAAGCAGTCCACATACGCAGAGGTGTGTTGGTGCATGTCAGAGTACGGTGCAGCGAGTAAGTGTGCAGATGTTTTCAGTCGTGCTAATGGTGACTGTGTGTTGAAAATGGCTCAAAGAACACATATTGATGACGTTATGAAGGGTAGAATACTAGGGCGACTGGAAGCTGATCAAACACAGCAGGTCGTAGCACAGGCCCTCCGTGTGCCTCAAAGTGTGATCTCACGATTATGGCAACGGTTCCAGCAGACAAGAAATGTGTCCAGGCGCTACAGCACGGGACATCCACAGTGTACAACACGACAAGAAGACCGATATCTCACCATCAGTGCCCGCAGGCGGCCACGGAGTACTGCGGGTAGCCTTGCTCGGGACCTTACCGCAGCCACTGGAACAGTTGTCTCCAGACACACAGTCTACAGACGACTGAACAGACATGGTTTATTCCCACGGAGACCTGCAAGGTGCATTCCACTCACCCCTGGTCACAGGAGAGCCCGTAAAGCCTGGTGTCAAGAACACAGAACATGGTCATTGGAACAGTGCTCCCAGGTTATGTTCACGGACGAGTCCAGGTATAGTCTGAACAGCGATTCTCGCCGGGTTTTCATCTGACGTGAAGCAGGAACCAGATACCAACTCCTTAATGTCCTTGAAAGGGACCTGTATGGAGGTCGTGGTTTGATGGTGTGGGGTGGGATTATGATTGGTGCACGTACACCCCTGTATGTCTTTGACAGAGGAACTGTAACAGGTCAGGCGTATCGGGACGTCATTTTGCACCAGTATGTCCGCCTTTTCAGGGGTGCAGTGGGTCCCACCTTCCTCCTGATGGATGATAATGCACGGCCCCACCGAGCTGCCATCGTGGAGGAGTATCTTGAAACGGAAGATATCAAGCGAATGGAGCGGCCTGCCTGTTCTCCAGACCTAAACCCCATCGAACACGTCTGGGATGCTCTAGGTCGACGTATCGCTGCTCGTCTTCAAACCCCTACGACACTTCAGGAGCTCCGACAGGCACTGGTGCAGGTATTGGAGGCTATACCCCAGCAGCTGCTCGACCACCTGATCCAGAGTATGCCACCCCATTGTGCGGCCTGTTTACGTGTGCGTGATGATCATATCCCATATTGATGTCGGGGTACATTCGCAGGAAACAGTGGCGATTTGTAGCACATGTGTTTCGGGACGGTTTTCTCAACTTATCACCAATACCGTGCACATACAGATCTGTGTCGTGTGTGTTCCCTATGTACCTATGCTATTAGTGCCAGTTTTGCGTAGTGCCACGTTGTGTGGCACACATTCTGCAATTATCCTTAATTTATGAGCATGAGTGTACAATGACTCCAGTACGTTCCGCGTCCGCCCGACACGCTTTATATAGCATCCACTGCTAGTGCTGCCAGCTGCCCTCTGTGAGCGGTTATTGCACGTTGATGTCGAGCACAGGCGGGGTCACATTGATGTGGCTGGACCGTACGTAATCTATAATCTGACTTCCACATGCTGCGATAAACAAAGAAAACTGTGGCTGGTAAACGTCCAATGAAGAGGTATGGCCTCTGTGTATGGGAAGTCTGCAGACCTTCCAGAATCACATTTCGATAATGGGATCCATTTACTGAAAAACCGTTTGAACACTTTGGACAGACTCGAATTGTGACTTCGACGAAGCATATATGAATTTCCGACAGTGCATAGCCCAAAAAAGTTTTACCTTGTTCTCATAGCATTGTACGTATTTATTCCCCTTGATCTATTATTCTTTCATTGTTTATTTGTGAACAACTGCAAACAAGAGTGGTGGTAAACTGCAAGGCTGCCTTAAAACTAAATTGTCTTCCTTGGTTTCCCACTATTATTACATGCACTCTTACAACAAATATGTCCAGATCCGAGACGCATCAAATGTTCAATGCTGTAATACATTGCTAATATGTAGATGATTCTCATCATTATCCCATCTAAATGTCCCTTCGAAGTTCAAGTACTGAAATTTAAGAAAGTTGTTTAACAGCGAGAGAAATATCAAGTGATTTCCTTTGTTTTCAGTTCGCTGAACATAAGGATCTCAGCAGCGTGTCCAGTGAGCATGTCATGGTTTGTGCGAAGATGCGAGCGAAACTCGTGTCAGAAGTCAGGAGCAATATAGAAAAACTTAAGGTAAGGGAACTAAATTTCTAAAAAAAATGTATAAAAGCTTTCTGTTTTGTATGAGCACCTGAGGACCACATGAAATAACTTTTGTCTTTTGTCTTTTCTCCTTCTGCTCTTTCCGGTAGCTTGTCATTGTTTCCCTAAGTTGTCTGTTCTTTGTTTTTCGGTGAAAGCCATTCACAGCTTTTTACTTTTGCTCTGATTTTTCCCCTTTTTCCTATTTCTTTCCCCGTTATTTTCATTTCCTTCACGACGGCTTTAACTTCTTTGATTCAAATCACTGATATTTTTGGGTTTTGTCAATTTTTTAAAAAAAATTTCTTTTCTTGGCTAACCATTTTGATTGTCCATAGAAGACAACACATCGCTTCCTCAATGTGTCCAATATTCGTTCTTTTGTTTCAACTACTTTATTACTTCTTAATTTCACCGAGACTTTCCTGATTACTTTCCCTCTCTTCTTTTCTATTTCACCTAATTGTTTGACTGTGTTTAACGGAAGGTATGCTGAAGAATAAAATCATTTTGGTCTAATGTCAATGTTTAGTGTAGGATTGTATTTCTTTTTATGCAAGTTTTTTGTTAATTGAGAAGCCACTTTCGTTTTACTTGCCTTCTCTAAGTAGTTTCTTTGTACAAAACATTCTGTTCTATTACTTCAACTAGGTATTTAAATATTGTAGCTTTTTTTGTTCTTCTCTAATCTGTTTCCATGTATTTCCTTGCCTCCCTGGAATCTGTCACACAGTCTGATTTTTTTTTTTCAAAAAATATACATGGCCTTGCATTTGAAGCTGTTTGTCGCATTGTTGTATCTTCTATAGATTCACCTAATATTGCTGGATCGTCGGCAGAATCCAAACAATCATGTCTCAGATTATCCCCTATTCTCATAAATATGATTTTTTAAATTCCTCCTACTTTGTACTTTTCCTCCTGTTTACCTTTTATAGTCGACAACTGAACGTGTGTAACATATTACTGCACCAGTACAACGCACACACAATGTTGATGTTAAGGTTTTGTAATATTTGGCGACTTAGTGTCTAAGTAGTAGTCGTCCTGTAGTGTCGGTGTACAAATCCTAAACGTCCTTGATTCAGTCCCCTTTCGGACCAACCCTTTTTTCTATTACTTAATGCTCCTTTGGCCTCTTGCAATGATTTTTACATGTAAAATAAGCCGAGTTACACCGTGGTTCGGGGTCAGCGCTAAATTTTAGGTTCCGCTGTAACTTTCTGATTACATCAAGTCAAAGTTTGCTGCAAATCAAAAAGCAAAATCATTCAACCTCGAAGAGTTACACGTAGGATAGCATGGTAATGTTCAAACAAACCTTGGAGCAAATTTATAGGAGATTTGGGCAGTTTTTCGTACTAAATGTCCTAAATGGTGTTGCGATGCTTCTGCATTTTAAAAAATGACATAATGTTAATGTCGACGATATTACCTCGGTAGCAGAACACGATTCTTTCACAACTATTTAAAGCTTATGGGTCATCTGCGTCAAAGGGGTTCCAGTGCACCGTTGAAGTCGTTCCCACAAACACTGTTCGTCGAAAACACCTGCAAATATTCCCAAAATATGACGCAGAGTTGATTCCAAATTACTATTGCCGACTCATTTGAGAATTAAAATTCAATTAATCGCGTATTACCCTGAGACATACGTGCAAGGTGTGATGAATTGTAGGCAAGTGGTCTTAAAAACTGTAATTCGCCACCTGTCTAACTAAAGCTAAATTCTACCAAATCTCATAGAAGAAAGAAGTACTAACTAATTACTCCAAGTCCCACAGCGTTTTGAGTATGGAGTCTAGCTTCACCCCCAGAGCAAAGTTTCTTCAAAAGTATCGCGGGATACTTATCACACGCGTAACAAAAAGACTTTCCGAAAGTTCCAAGTCCTGAATCTAGCACTTTTCATATTTTACCAGCGCAGCTAAACTGCCGCCCACTCCGACACTGGTACCTCGTGTAAGTGCGTCTAGTATAGTAGTCCGCCCCCATTCGCTTCACGCAGTTTATACCCTCCCCTCCACCCCTCCCCACCAGTATGAGTCTCCAACGGTCACTGCCATTAATCATCAGTCTAGGAAAGTTCATCTCTTTTGAACAACACATACGAGAATAACTCTACCATGACATAAACGCTTAATTTGTAATCAGGATGATAATAAACACTTTATTAATACTCTATGTGTTATTGTGGTTTATAGCATTTGCATGAAGTACAAATCTTCGAACAGTTAAAATAAACACTGAAGCGCCGAAGAAACTGGTATAGGCATGCGTATTCAAATACAGAGACATGTAAAGAGACAGAAGGCGGCGCTGCGGTCGGGAACGCCTACATAAGACAAGTGTCTGGTGCATTTTTTTAGATCGGTTACTGCTGCTACAATGGCAGGTTATCAAGATTTAATTGAGTTTGAACGTGGTGTTACAGTCGTCGATGAGAATTGGGATACAGCCTCTCCGAGGTAGCGATGAAGTGGGACTTTTTCCGTACGACCATTTTACGAGTGCACCGTTAATGTCAGGAATCTGGTAAAACATCAAATCTTTGACATCGCTGGGTCCGGAAAAAGGTCCTGCAAGAACGGGACCAACGACGACTGAAGAGAATCGTTCAATGTGACAGATGTGCAGCCCTTACGCAAATTGCTTCAGATTTCAATGCTGGGCCCTCAAAAAGTGTCAGCGTCCGAATCATTCAACGAAACATCAGCGATATGGGCTTTCGGAGCCAGAGGCCCACTCGTGTACCCTTGATGACTGCACGACACAAAGCTTTACGCCTCGCCTGGACCCGCCGATACCGACGTTGGACTGTTCATAACTGGAAACATGTAGCCTAGTCGGACGAATCAAGTTTCAAATTGCATCGAGCGGATGGACATGTACGGGTATGCAGACAACCTCATGAATCCATGGACTCTGCATGTCAGCAGGGGACTGCTTAAGATGATGAAGGCTCTGTAATCGTGTGGCGCATGTGCAGTTGGAGTAATATGGGACCCATCATACATCTAGGTACGTCTCTGACAGGTGATACGTACGTGAGCATATTGTCTAATCACCTGCACCATTCGTGTCCATTGTGCACTCCGACGGACTTGGGAAATTCCTACAGGACAATGCGACACCCCACATGTCCACAATTGCTACAGAGTGGCTCCAGGAATACTCTTATGAGTTTAAACCCTTCCACTAGCCACCAAACTCCCCGGACATGAACATTATTGAGCATATCTGGGGTGCCTTGCAGCGTGCTGTTCAGAAGAGATCTCCACCCCGTCGTACACTTACGGATTTATGGACAGCCCTGCAGGATTAATGATGTCAATTCCCTCCAGCACTATTAGTCAAGTCCATGCCGCGTCGTGTTGCGGCACTTCTGCGTGTTCGCGGGGGCACTTCACAATATCAGGCAGGTGTACCAGTTTCTTTGGCTCTTCAGTGTACATTAATTTATGCTACTGCGACATGTAAGGAGCCTTTCGTATGGAAAAAAAATCCTCTCTCACCAGTCGATCGCTTCTAGTTCCCCCATAATTGACGGTAATACAATAATACACATTTATCATAGTCTAACTCTGAGCTTAATTTACACAGAAGCTAGAATTTATGTTTCATCTTATATTTCGGTATTAATATTAGTTCATGCTTCTAGGTGTAACATTTTATTAATTATATAGCTTCTCAAAAGTGATTAATCAAATATGGGAATTAGTAACGCCTACTGCCGGCTAAAAAACATATGAATGACATAAGTTCAAAAATGGTTCAAATGGCTCTAAGCACTATGGGAGTTAACATCTGAGGTCATCAGTCCCCTAAACTTAGAACTACTTAAGCCTAACCAACCTAAGGACATCATACACATTCATGCCCGAGACAGGATTCGAACCTGCGACAGTAGCGGCAGCGCGGTTCCGGACTGAAGCGCCTAGAACCGCTTTTTTTTTAATCTCATTTTGTTCGCTTTTGTTCGTAGAATCTGCTCAGGGCGGACGTCGTAAGACATCCGTTTAAGTTCGTTGTTGATCGACTAACTCAATTTTTTTTTACAGAGGGCAGCTATCCCTCTGACCGAACACGCTGAGCTACCGTGCCGGCAGAACCGCTCGGCCAAAGCGGCAGGCGAATGATATAAGTGAATATATGTATAGCTCTCACAGAGATTTACATATTGACACCTTGCTGAGTGTCACACTACTTCTATTAACAGAGTTAATTTATTTCAAAGTATAGTAACTAGTGATTGCCTCCCACCAACTAAACAAATATGATAAGAATACAAGAGAGTACGAGTATATCTGTAGACAAATCTGGTGGAGACCTCTCTATTGACACATCTCTGAGCGTTGTCTCAAATTTGTTAATTAATTTCAAAATGGAGTAGTAACATATGTTTTTTGATCGCACTGACGCGTCGTCTTACGAAGGCTTCACCCTGTTACCTCGCAATGTCCAGTCACTGTAATGCCCTCTTCTGCCGAACGTCCCAAGGAAGGACGGAAGTTCTCCACCCGTGAGCTTGGTCTCCAATAGCCACTGAAAACTCAGGCGTGCAACGTGTAGCCACACTAGACGTGGTATGCTAGGTCATCTGGGATAAGTCGTGCGTTCAGTCTTTTATGGGAAGGAACATCTCTCAGCAACAAAAAGTATGTAGTTCGTAGTGGATTGCATTCATCATAATCTCACGGAAGAGATATAATAACAAAATTTTCTTGCTATCATCAGTCGGCACTTTCATAAGATATTTATGGTAACGGCCTCAGTTGCAGTTTTACACACATGATAACTACTTTCGACCACTCAATCAACATCCTCATATTTAAAAATAAAGTAAAAGTATAACGTTAATAAGAATTTACTTAAGTAGATAACATAGGTTGACAATATTGATAATTCTTAAGATTAACCTGATTAGTCACGAGTTTCGAAATTCAATTTTCTTTTATAAAAGAACAATTATTAACTGTAAATTACCCGTAAAATGAACAGAAATGAAGTAGATATGTGATAACATTAGTGGTATCCAGTATTTCACCAATCCTACACTGGTTCATGGACGAAAGGGTAAGACTGATACTAAACATCTAAGGTCATCAGTCTGTTATTCACCCCTCCCTCTCCCTCTCCCCCTCCCCCCCCCCCCCTCCGCCCTCAGGATGGAATCTGTTCAAATAGTTCAAATGGCTCTGAGCACTATGGGACTTAACATCTATGTTCATCAGTCCCCTAGAACTTAGAACTACTTAATCCTAACTAACCTAAGGACATCACACAACACCTAGCCATCACGAGGCGGAGAAAATCCCTGACCCCGCCGGGAATCGAACCCGGGAACCCGGGCGCGGGAAGCGAGAACGCTACCACACGACCATGAGCTGTGAGCGATGGAATCTGCGTACCACATCTATCTGCGGATGGAGTTAATCCGATGTGCTAGTGTAAGAACGCGTTCTAAAAGTTTGCGTAGCGTGCTATCTGAGGCTTTACGTGAGCTCCAGCACGGTATTCACCTGCTGAGATATGGGAAACCACCTAGAAACCACATCCATGCTGGTCGCCTTACCAGCCTTCATCGTTAACCCGGCGAGTCAAGCTTGCCTGCCAGTGTCCCGGAAGCAGAGCGTTAACGCGCTCGTCTATCCGGATGTCTGACAGGTAAAGGGAAAAGGAGGGAAGGAGGAAGGTGGGAAGTGAAGTGGATAGGCAACTAATACTGTGCGGTTAACATATAACAATGACATTATCCATTACATGTACTAAAATTAATTTAAAACTGGTAACCCATTTGGATAAACGCACCTAATCTTCAAAATAATACATCTTGTTAAAATTCATAATCAAATTAAAACATAGGGAGATCTGAGGTGCGGCGGGCTGCTAAGGTCGTCTTCCGCCTTGTACTGCTGTAGCAGTCCTGGAGATTTGGTGCTGACCGAGCCGTCTGTCTACTTCGTGAAAATTCTTGAAGAACACAAAATTTTTGAAGATTGAATATATTAGCTGACTCTTTCAGGTGAAATCCACAGATTTCAAGTACTTCCAGGATGTTCTGTAAAATTTCAAGATGCATCTCTATTGGTCCTACCGAGTGTTTGTCTTCATTTAGATGGCCTCTGGAAGCTATCTTATTGTTTCACCACGAAGAGTGTTCTTGAAATCGTATCTCAAAAGTTCTGCAAGTCTGACCTACGTACTGTTTAGAACAGGTCGTTGCATTTCACCTTACACACAACTGATACACTAAATTTACGACTTGATTTATTTATATCTTGTTTTAATTTAAAACAAAGAGTACCGTACCACTAGTCCGAAAGTCTATTTTTAACCCAATTTTTCGAAACTGTTAGTCTACTGTGTCTGACACCCTTCCTCTGTATTCTATAGGCATATAAAGAACATTTTAATCCCTCTTACTTTGGCCATCGTAAGGTATGTTGCTGCTTTGTTAACAGAAGTTGTTTCCTACTTTTAGTATCTCTTTAGGTAAACTAGTTCCCTCGCCATAATATGGTTTAACCATTCACTCCATTCATCTTATCGCTCAGGTCCTTTAACGTCTCTGAAACAATTAAAATGCCTTTGTCAAAACGCATTGCTACAAGCTATGTCCAGCATGCGTTGCAATCCCTCTTTTTCTTTCTAAGTGGTCGCACATACAATGTGTCCCATGAGGAATAGTCAGTATGCTAGGATATGACAGGAAGGATCATTCGAAATAGACTGATGACCTCAGAGTTAAGTCCCATATTGCTCAGAGCCATTTTTGATCATTCGAAATAAAAAAGTCCAGTGAACATTGGTTCTAAAATGCATACCTTAAGAGCTATGAGCATCTCTTCCTCTTCTGTACTGTGAAACAAATCTCTTCGCCTGCAAACCGTCTGCTTTCCATATCCTGGGAGGAAGTAGTGTGGACCAAAACAAGAAAAAACTTTCCAGTAAACTTGGGCTCTGAAATCCGTACCTTAAGAGGCATGACACTTGTCCAGTTGAAGAGGTGCGTTTCACAGTTTAGAAGATGAACGAGTCCTCATAGCTCATAAGGTACGCATTTTAGAGTTCATGTTATTAGAAGCCGATGGGAGTGGCCGAGCGGTTCTAGGCGCTACAGTCTGGAACCACGCGACTGCTACGGTCGCAGGTTCGAATCCTGCCTCGGGCATGGATGTGTGTGATGTCCTTAGGTTAGTTAGCTTTAAGTAGTTCTAAGTTCTAGGGGACTGATGACCTCAGAAGTAAAGTCGCATAGTGCTCAGAGCCATTTGTTATTAGACTTTTGCTTAGACTGACCGTTCCTATTATATACGTGAATACTGGCCATTCCTCCTGGTATATAATTGTACACAGCGTACCCATATCCCATGCATTTGCACACGCACTGGGCGAAGGAGGATTCCACCGACGTTGTCAGGGGTACCTACTGGGTATTTTTGTATAAGAAATGCACGCTCAACGGCCGTTCGTTTCAGAGAAATAATGTGATTGTGGTTTATTCGGTTTGCTACCGCATTCACCCTTATCCTGTGAAGATATCTTCACAGTAGGGGAAAAGCTTGTAATATGCAGTGACGAAAACGTACACTGCTACGGTCGCAAGTACGAATCCTGCCTCGGGCATGGATGTGTGTGATGTCCTTAGGTTATTTGGGTTTAAGTAGTTCTAAGTCTAGGAGAATGATGACCTCAGATGTTAAAACCCATAGTGCTTAGAGCCATTTGAACCATTTGAAAACGTACAACACGAAACACAGAGCAGCGCAACAACCCTCAAATACTGTTCTTGCTGTCGCTGCAGGAACAGCCCAGCGGAGCGACGTTCTGCCACTCTTCCACTCCATTCAGTGAAACCGCACACGAAATGCATATCGGCCAACTCTTCATATGAAAACCTGTCCACATTGCTCTGTATCACTGTTAGAGTATAACTAATACTGCCGGAAAACCAAACCCGAGACGGAATCGAGCGATATTGAATGGCACCTTGAGGGCGAAGAGTAAAGTGGCCGTACTCTTCTCGGCACCGCAGTGCTTAGTATACTTGACCCGCGATCGGGAGGACGACGATTCAAACCCACATGCAGCCATCCTGATTTAGGATTTCCGTGATTTCCCTGAATCGCTCCAGGCAAATCTCGGGATTGTTCTTTCGAAAGGGCACAGCCGATTTCCTTCTCCTTCTTTTCTAATCCGAGCTTGTGCTCCTTCTTTAAAGACCTCATTGTCGACGGGACGTTAAACATTAATCTCCTCCTCCTCCCCTTGTCGGCAGCAACTAAAGTTGTGGTATCGATAGTAACGATGTCACATAGTTTCAAAGGTTGGCACTAGCACGAGACACCGACGGCAGCGCCCTGTAGCTGGTGCTGTGCAGCTCTACGAGCTCTGGTACAGATTCTGCCCATTTGATCAGGTGCAGCCAGCCAGGACACTGCGCTTCAGCATCGCACCTCATTCCAAGTTATGCATTCTTATTGCCTGAGTAAAGGGGATTTAAATTCATACAGCAGTAGCGACGTGTTTTACCTTTTCCTGATCCAACCCACGCGCCGCCTTCCAGGCGGGATACAAGAAAAGTGACTGAATGAAACAATTTTTATTAAAAATGAAATTCCTCCAGCGGTACTTAAAATTTTTTATTTACTTCACTACTAGTTTCGGCGATGAGTCAACGCTATCTTCAGGCCCGTACACTTTGATGAAATCAGTTGTGGGTGGCTCAGTCTTCTGTCCCCGTTGAGTTACTGCCCGCCATCCATGTGGAGCACGTGTTGATCTCACCGCGGACTTCTAGAGTGAACCACGCACAACTGATTTCATCAAAGTGTACGGGCCTGAAGATGGCGTTGACGCAACTCCGAAACTAGTAGCGAAGTAAATAAAAAAAATCTTAAATACAGCTGGAAGAATTTCATTTTTAATAAAAATTATACCAGCTGTGTCCCACCTTCATCCAGTTTAAATGTGGATGTACGAAGATTGAATGAAACAAGATTGTCTTCAAACAAAACACGCAGCGCATACCGTCGACATTTGCACGTTTGTGCGGATATTTTCAGTGCAATATCAGGAATCCAATATATTGACATTTAAAAAACTGCCTTTATGGGTTCGCGATACATCAGGAAAAAGTATCGATATATCGACGGAGAGAAAATATGGACCTACTTGCCTATAAAAAATATCAGCTGCATACTGTAAATATACTGCCAATTCTAGAACAGTATATTTAAGTATTGATTTACTATTAGATACTCTGTACATCAACAACCTAGCAGCCTGCCTGTCCCCCTTTAGAGCAAGAGTTAAAAGGAAAACGACGCACTTTCACGCTTGGCGATAACCACTTTGCTGACAATGGTAACTGCATATAAGTGGCACAATAAAAGGTGTCCGATGGGTCCGTCGTTCGGTTTCGTCACATATCGGATCTGTCCGTAACACTTCAAGTCGACTTCACTGTTTTTCCCTTTCTGCCAACGCAAGCGACCTAGCAGTAGTAGTGTCAAAATTGCGTGGTGAATTTAAACGTTGCAGTTTCTGTTGGTAGCGCCCATTACGTCGGCATTTTCCCTCACACGTATCCGCCCACCGTAAGACAAATCTTCTCATTTACATTTTTGTTCACCATTTTAGTAACTGTTTTTGAAGGTTTCCGATGTGAAGATATAGCACACTAGTTGCTTTAAACACTGTTTCTTAACGCAACTGGCGTCCTATTTCTTCACATCGGAAACCTTGTTATTCCATCACTCGATATTTCCATTTGATATCGATATGTTGACGGATCTATCGCCAACTTCTATCGACACTACCTGATGGCATATCGATTTGTCGTTTTATCGATACTTTACCAGGCGTCCTAATACTAACACCAGTGATGAACGGAGGCAAGAAACCAATCGAAATGCAGTAACTCTGTAAATAGGCGGTGGAGATCGTTGTTCCCTTATACCAAAACACTCAAAAGGTATCCCTGAACAACCCATCAAAGTTTGTCCGTGAAATTTTGGTTCACCCTGTATATGTTTCACATGCTTTAACATATTTCGCACATATTTGTATACATATTTCACCCGTATCACTAGCGAATTTCGTTCTGCAGTTTCATCTGAATTCTGAGAAAGCTTTGGTAGTTCTTATTTTCGACATGGCAGCGACAACAGCAACTGTTACGAAATTGTCTCGAATGAAAAACAGTCCACAGTCGCACTAAATTACGTTAATTTTAAACCTTGACCATGGTTTCTTCTATAATAATACAGCCTTCTTCAGAAATCCGAAAAAATGATCAAAATAACATCTAGACCAGTGATACAATCTACACATGAACTTCAAAATTAGGTACGTGATAACATTTTACTTACATACACACTAATAAATGAAAAATGTCGTAGCCCATCGGCTGCGTCAAGACCAATAAAATAACTACAACAGACATAAGCCTGTTTCGAACATAAGTAAAATTACATATGGCACCGTATGTCCTCCGCCACTACCACTGTTATACTGGGCGCACGGTTGTCAAATTGACATTTGACAACCATGACTTGGTAGTTCTGCCACTAACTTATTGTTGTTTCGAGAAAAAGGACTGTCGCTGACAACTGTCCTATTCTCCGCTATTTTAGATGATACGAGTCTAAGGAGTACGTTAAATTTATCTTTAGTATCTAACCATGTGGCATTATCTTTGGCCCCGAAACACGCTGGCAAAATTATTACCCCGCTGCAGCGCTCAGTTTTAGAATGTGGTTGATGCACTGACCAACAAAACTAAGAGCAGATTGCGCTTGATAATTTTAAGGTATTCCAAGTGAACTACTTACAGGTAAGAAATACCAGCAGGTCGTTTCCAATGTTTCTAGACATCCCCCTTCTCATTATGACCCCCTCCCCTAGCGATAGTAAGGATAATGATATGTGTGTCACTTTTGGTACAAATAACTTCAAGCGTTACACAGACGTGCTGATACGTCACTGTCTTGAACCCCCACGCCGTACCTACCACCCACCTGCGCAAGCTCTCTAGGGATGAAAGACATATTAACAAATATGGTTCAAATGGCTCTGAGCACTATGGGACTTAACATCTATGGTCATCAGTCCCCTAGAACTTAGAACTACTTGAACCTAACTAACCTAAGGACAGTACACAACACCCAGCCATCACATATTAACAACCAACAAGTCTAGCGACCCCTAAAACAGTGGATTTGATACTGACATCAGTCATTATCGAATATTTTTACATGTCGTGTCTTCCGAGCCCCATCCCTAGGGATGACTGTGGTGTGTTACCCCACCATTTTTTATGCAAATAATGAATCATTCATATAAAAAATTGGTCGAAATTACTTGAGATGTTCCTTACATCAGAAGATATTGTGTTGTCAACAACGACGTAAACAAAGTAGATATCTCGCACCACAATAGTCACGTGCTCGATTTATATCACTTGAAACGGATCTTGAAAATTACCCGGGCGTTCATACAAAAACTCAACAAATTGTCATCGCCACTGTATGAATGGTGTAGCAAAGCATGGAACACGAATTAACAAACAAACTAATGTTCATTTTCATATATCAGATTTTGTTCGAAGTAGTTGATGTCTCAGAAGAAGTAGTAATTAATTGTCAATGGTGGGTAACTATCGGGAAGAAACACTCACCTTTCAGGAAGAACAGCCTCGATGCAATCAGCCGTTCCACAAAAGTCGTCAATCCCGTAACTGCGTGCCACCGTCGGCGAAGCCGCCGATAGAATTCCGTACAGTTCACCAGTGCCCTTCCCTTTAACCGTCACATTAAATTACCAAAAATTATCTAAAATCAGCGAGAGCCTGTGTCATTAGCGGAGCTGTAACGCCAGGCAATGTCGCTATCGTCTGTTCCCTCGGTTGCCGGAGAAACGCCTCACGAACTGCAACAACAAAGAATCTCCTTTCAACTTCCTTTGTTTCCAAAAGGACGCCGATTCGAATAATAAAAGAATACAAAAAGAACGGTGAGGGGGAGAGGGCTGTTTCATGTCTCAAACTGCGTGAGCGGTATGCGTTGCAATGTTTCTTTTTGTTTCTAAGACACATTTACATGTACAAATAATGAGTGACATACAGTATATAAAACCAGTTGCATTTATGCAGCTGGTTGCTGATTATTTCAATGTATACAATTACAGTTGCTGAAGATGGTTAAAATACTAATATCAGTTTTGGTTGTAATTGGTTTAGGAGTCCGTTTTATTGCCACAGTATTTTTTTTGCAATCGTACGTGTACCAATTTCTGAAGAAATTACTTCAGTGTCCCAGACGTGTGTTAATATATTACTGTCTTTGCACCCCGCCCCCACCCTCCACCGCCCCACCCTAGGTATCATCACTCCTAGGGTTTCAAATTTATCGGGACTGTCAACAATGAGCTAAGCGATTCTGAAAGCTATGGACTCTTGTAAATGTCGGTCGTTATCGAATACTGTTACATGTCATAACTTCTCTCCCCAACACCCACCCGCTGAGGTGGTAGGTGTATAGTAAGCGACAGCAGTATTATACAAATAATTATACAAATAATGGGTCATGTATATACAAAATATCCTGAGTTATGCTGCTATGTCACCCGTTTTTCATCACATCTTCTACCCCTATGCGAGATAGGCGGTTCTCGCACCTTTAGAAACCTTCGGGGGCGTGCCCACAACAGTTCATATTTTCGTCGCAATCAGATGATTTGTATAGGAATGCATAGAAGACGAACCAACAATCATTTATTTTTATACTTTAGACTAGCAGTGTCTGGCATGTTTTGCATAGCCTCTTTTTATTTCTAAGTACGTGGGCGATGCAAAGCAGCCACATTAAATGCGCAAAATATGTGAAAGACAATCTTTTTCGTGTACTAAATTAAATTTGAAAAAGCTTATTCAAGAGTTTTGGAAGATACTTATTGTCCTTCCTTCTTCAGTTGTTGTTGTTGTTGTAGTCTTCAGTCCTGAGACTGGTTTCATGCAGCTCTCCATGCTACTCTATCCTGTGCAAGCTTCTTCATCTCCCAGTACGAACTGCAGCCTACGTCCTTCTGAATCTGCTTAGTGTATTCATCTCTTGGTCTCCCTCTACGATTTTTACCCTCCACCCTGCCCTCCAGTACTAAATTGGTGATCCTTTGATGCCTCAGAACATGTCCTACCAACCGGTCCCTTCTTCTAGTCGTGCCACAAACTCCTCTTCTCCCCAATTCTATTCAGTACCTCCTCATTAGTTATGTGATCTACCCATCTAATCTTCAGCATTCTTCTGTAACACCACATTTCGAAAGCTTCTATTCTCTTCTTGTCCAAACTATTTATCGTCCATGTTTTACTTCCATACATGGCTACACTCCATACAAATACTTTCAGAAACGACTTCCTGGCACTTAAATCTATACTTGAAGTTAACAAATTTCTCTTCTTCAGAAACGCAGTCTTTGCCATTGCCAGTCTACATTTTATATCCTCTCTACTTCGACCATCATCAGTTATTTTGCTCCCCAAATAGCAAAACTCCTTTACTACTTTAAGTGTCTCATTTCCCTATCTAATTCCCTCAGCATCACCCGACTTAATTCGACTACATTCCATTATCCTTGTTTTGCTTTTGTTGATGTTCATCTTATATCCTCCCTTCAAGACACCATCCATTCCGTTCAACTGCTCTTCCAAGTCCTTTGCTGTCTCTGACAGAATTACAATGTCATCGGCGAACCTTAAAGTTTTTATTTCTTCTCCATGGATTTTAATACCTACTCCGAATTTTTCTTTTGTTTCTTTTACTGCTTGCTCGATATACAGATTGAATAACTTCGGGGAGAGGCTACAATCCTGTCTCACTCCCTTCCCAACCACTGCCTCCCTTTCATGTCCCTCGACTCTTATAACTGCCATCTGGTTTCTATACAAATTGTAAATAGCCTTTTGCTCCCTGTATTTTACACCTGCCACTTTCAGAATTTGAAAGAGAGTGTTCCAGTCAATATTGTCAAAAGTTTTCTCTAAGGCTACAAATACTAGAAACGTAGGTCTGCCTTTTCTTAATCTAGCTTCTAAAATAAGTCGTAGGGTCAGTATTGCGTCACGTGTTCCCGTATTCCTACGGAATCCAAACTGATCTTCCCCGAGGTCGGCTTCTACTAGTTTTTCCATTCGTCTGTAAAGAATTCATGTTAGTATTTTGCAACCGTGACTTATTAAACTGATAGTTCGGTAATTTTCACATCTGTCAACGCCTGGCTTTCTTTGGGATTGGAATTACACTCCTGGAAATTGAAATAAGAACACAGTGAATTCATTGTACCAGGAAGGGGAAACTTTATTGACACATTCCTGGGGTCAGATACATCACATGATCACACTGACAGAACCACAGGCACGTAGACACAGGCAACAGAGCATGCACAATGTCGGCACTAGTACAGTGTATATCCACCTTTCGCAGCAATGCAGGCTGCTATTCTCCCATGGAGACGATCGTAGAGATGCTGGATGTAGTCCTGTGGAACGGCTTGCCATGCCATTTCCACCTGGCGCCTCAGTTGGACCAGCGTTCGTGCTGGACGTGCAGACCGCGTGAGACGACGCTTCATCCAGTCCCAAACATGCTCAATGGGGGACAGATCCGGAGATCTTGCTGGCCAGGGTAGTTGACTTACACCTTCTAGAGCACGTTGGGTGGCACGGGATACATGCGGACGTGCATTGTCCTGTTGGAACAGCAAGTTCCCTTGCCGGTCTAGGAATGGTAGAACTATGGGTTCGATGACGGTTTGGATGTACCGTGCACTATTCAGTGTCCCCTCGACGATCACCAGTGGTGTACGGCCAGTGTAGGAGATCGCTCCCCACACCATGATGTCGGGTGTTGGCCCTGTGTGCCTCGGTGGTATGCAGTCCTGATTGTGGCGCTCTCCTGCACGGCGCCAAACACGCATACGACCATCATTGGCACCAAGGCAGAAGCGACTCTCATCGCTGAAGACGACACGTCTCCATTCGTCCCTCCATTCACGCCTGTCGCGACACCGCGGGAGGCGGGCTGCACGATGTTGGGGCGTGAGCGGAAGACGGCCTAACGGTGTGCGGGACCGTAGCCCAGCTTCATGGAGATTGTTGCGAATGGTCCTCGCCGATACCCCAGGAGCAACAGTGTCCCTAATTTGCTGGGAAGTGGCGGTGCGGTCCCCTACGGCACTGCGTAGGATCCTACGGTCTTGGCGTGCATCCGTGCGTCGCTGCGGTCCGGTCCCAGGTCGACGGGCACGTGCACCTTCCGCCGACCACTGGCGACAACATCGATGTACTGTGGAGACCTCACGCCCCACGTGTTGAGCAATTCGGCGGTACGTCCACCTGGCCTCCCGCATGCCCACTATACGCCCTCGCTCAAAGTCCGTCAACTGCACATACGGTTCACGTCCACGCTGTCGCGGCGTGCTACCAGTGTTAAAGACTGCGATGGAGCTCCGTATGCCACGGCAAACTGGCTGACACTGACGGCGGCGGTGCACAAATGCTGCGCAGCTAGCGCCATTCGACGGCCAACACCGCGGTTCCTGGTGTGTCCGCTGTGCCGTGCGTGTGATCATTGCTTGTACAGCCCTCTCGCAGTGTCCGGAGCAAGTATGGTGGGTCTGACACACCGGTGTCAATGTGTTCTTTTTTCCATTTCCAGGAGTGTATTATATTCTCCAGTATGAACAAATAAAGTTTTGGCTGTCCCACTCGTCAGCATGCAATATGTAATTGAGATGTGAAACGCATGAATTTTACAGATTTAATCAAACTCTCGAAGCGACCGACCTTTTTTCGCGTTGATTGTGCTTGAGAATGGAAGGCAAACGCAGAACTCAGTTAGAGGCCCAACGGCATACCGCTGAGAATGATGGGAATACGTGAAATCAGCACAGCTTCTCCTTTAACTTGCATTTCAGAATTATCACTTCGATGACGTTTGACATCAGTTTGTTGACAGCGAGCCTGATTCCACCGCACAATCGTGTCACTCCTTTTCACCCAAAACCCTCAGCCATATGTGGACTAGGGGCGTCCTACTGTCACAGCAGATTTTTCCCCACAGCAAATGATACATGTACTAATTTTGCTAGAAATTTCTTGAGGCGTTATAGAGATATGTGCTGAACTGCCAATACATTGCGCTCCCTTCCCCCACCCCCTCCCCCGTCACTCTTGTCCCCATCTCTAAGAGTGAAGCGTCATCTTTACTGTCACCAATAAGTCTCACAACCCTAAAGCTATGGATTTTATGTTAATACTTGCCGCTATCGTATATTTTTACATGTCACATGTTCTCATCATCACCCCTATTTCTAGCGATCGTTCTGGTAGATTATCGCCACAGTGCTTTTATGCGAATAATTGTGCAAATAACGAATCACATAGTACGATATTTGATTGAAATTGCTCCAGACCTTGATGAGCTAAGCTTCTATGCCACTCCCTTTTCACCCCCAACCCACAGAAACCTTCGCGGGCGTGTGCATAGCAACTCACCAAAGTTTCATCGCCGACCGATGATAGGTATGAAGCGCATTGGAACAAACAAATATTCTTTTTTGTACATTAAACAGCTTCTGGATTTTAAAGAGAGTATTAAAGTCATCAGTGTCAGTAGCTTTTTATGTGCCTGCAACTGCTGTAAATGTGGATTTTCATTTCTTTAAAATATCTCCTAAGACAAGTTGCAGGGTCGGTGTGACTAGCATATTCCTCCATCTCTCCTAAATCCAATCTGATCACCCCTGGAGCTGATTTCTGCCATCCGCAGATAATTAGTGCTACTGTTTTACAACCATGTCATATTAAACTGCCAGTTCACCAATAAATCTGTCATCTAATCTCCATTCATATCAATAAGCATAAAATGATTTCTAATAACAGTTGCACTCGTTAATATTCACAGTTTAAACTCCCACTCTCAAAAATCCATCTCTTTACTTCTCTTCCCGATTTCATTCCTTTTGTCACTCACGTTGTTCGCGCTATCCAAATCGCCCGAGTCGGTCATGTCATTAATTTTAAAAGCATTGCTCTGACTTCTCGGCATCCTATCACCGCACTTGCCTGTACATGCATTCGCCTCAGTGTTTATAATTCTACTTTCTAACCATTCAATATCGGTTACCAATCAATCAATTGATATGCTCCAAACAACAGGATCCATAACCCAAATTTATTAAATACTGAAATATCCTAAAAAACGAAGAATGAACAAAGTAGGAATAACTGAACAAATACAATAAACGAGACAGCAGATGTGGTACGCACTAATGAGCCAAAATATTAATGACCACCTGCTTAATAGGAGTTCGGCCTATAGCACA
This sequence comes from Schistocerca piceifrons, assembly GCF_021461385.2. Classification (NCBI taxonomy): domain Eukaryota; kingdom Metazoa; phylum Arthropoda; class Insecta; order Orthoptera; family Acrididae; genus Schistocerca; species Schistocerca piceifrons. The sequence goes on along the minus strand of NC_060140.1, from coordinate 204,763,072 downwards.
CAATATACTAGCGATTCTGCGTGGCGTGGGTACGACATGTCCTCCTTAGTCTTCCGGGCGTATGTAGCACCAGAAGTCTACGCACAGGATACGCAATTCCCGTAAATTACGTGCCGGCCTTTTGTAGGCGAGTAGTTGGCGTTCGATAGCGTCTCTGACATGTTCTAGTGGATTCAGATCAGGCGAATTTTGTGGCCAAGACATCAGCATGACTTCACTGTCATCCTCCTCAAACCACTGCAGCACAGTTCAAGCCGTGTGATATACTGGGTGATTTTTTTCCACCGTCTTCAAACTCTGGGGATTAATCGATGAGAGAATATGGGACAAAAAAGGTCTAATGAACTTACGTCCGAAAATGCATGACTTCCATGCTAGAGACCATTTATTCAATCATACTTTGTTACAGAGACTGCGGTCTAATGTGCGCTGTGACATGCAGCCACAGTTGCAGCATGCATGTTTTCCTCCAAGAGGGTGGTAATGTTCCTCATACGTCATATTCTCGCGCTTCCCGTGCCATTGGTAATGTTGTGTCCGATTCACTTCTTATTGTGTCTCACTGTTTAAAGGCACAAAACGCGTGGGTGTTTTTCAGCTCGTTACTAAATGCAAATAAGTAGGAGGCCGAGTTGACAGGAGCTGAAGGAGTCCAGGATGCAATAATATGCGGTACTGCACACTGTTAGAGAGAAGGATTATTATTCAGGAAACACATAGTACAATGAAAATTACTTATATTCAGTAGTTTGTAGGACTGCAGCTACGGCTGTAACTAACACAACATATTCTCAGGGACTACGCCTGATGGATCCTCCTCAGAGAATCAATGCAAACATTACAGAACTGGCTGAGGGCCGATTATGAAAGTGCGTCTGCCTAGGTTGAAATCTAGCTAAGAAGTGAACGAGGCACACTCCAGTTCCGTCGAGCTGCACAGCCCGCTAGAGTGCGCTGTGCTCGGCAGACGACGGGCTGCGAACCTTGCGTTGGCGCGGCGTTGTAGAAGTATCTGTGGCAATGATACTACACTTCTCTTGCTGACTCACCTTTTAGTGGACGTGATACAGCGTTGTACACAATAGTTTCGTACTCAAATCGAGAGCTTGCCGACATGGTGTTCACTTACGGAAAGGCAGATGGCAACGGGCGGCGGGCAGCAAGGTTGTGTCAGGAGACCTATTCCCGCCTACAACAACCACAGAATTCAATGTTTCCAACAGTGTTTGGCCGTCTGTCTGAGGCAGGGTCGTTTCAGGAAGCAGGAAATCATGGAGGACGTATCAGAAATGTTCTGACACCAGACTTGGAGGAAAATATGATTAACGCTGTGGAAGGCAATCGCCGTGTCAGTACCAGGCAGCTGGCCCGTCAGTACAGGGTAAGCCAGACGAACGTGTGGAACATTCTCCATGTCAATTATTACTACCCTTATCACTTACAGCGTGTCCAGGGCTTACTAGTGGCAGACTTTCCACATCGAGAGCAGCTTTCTCACCGCTTTCTTCACCAGCCAACCACGATTCCAGGATTTGTGTCATCCATCCCATTCACAGATGAGGCCACCTTCACGCAGAGTGGTATCTTCAGCTTTCATAACAGTCATCTGTGGGACAGTAAGCAGAACAACCACAGCGAATCATCAGCATCGGTGCAGCCGGAATGTGTGGGCCGGCTTAATTGGCGATCGTATTTTGGGACCAGTCTTTCTTCCACGTCGCCTAACAGTCCGGAACTATCGGCGTTTCTTGCGGGTGACTTTGTCTCCCCTGCTGGAAGAAGTGTCATTGATGATTCTAAGGGTCATGTGGCTGCTACATGATGGTGCTCCAGCCCACTTCGCCGTTAACGTCCGGACGCACCAATCGTGTCTTCTCTGGTCGATGGATAGGACGAGAGAGTCTAGTTGTATAGCCAGCTAGTTCACCAGATCTCAACACGTGAAATTTCTGGTTATGGGGCCATCTCCAAAAAATATCGTGTATGCAGAGCCGATTCCAGATGTGGAGACAATGGAGCCTGCTGCCTATGACTCAGTTCGGATGCAGCCTGGCCGATGTGAACGTGTGAGACACAACATGCTACGGCGCGTACACGCATGCGTTGAGAGACATGGAAACCAGCTTCAGCACATACTGTAACTGGGCTGCATGATGTAACGCGTATTAGACTGCAGTCTCTGTAACAATGTATGATCGAATAAATGGTCTCTGGCATGGAAACCGTGCATTTCCGGGCATAAGTTCATTATACCTTTTTGTTCCGTATCCTCTCATCGATCAATCTCTACAGTTTCTACACGGTGGAAAAAATCACACTATAGACAGCTGTACAGATTCCAACGCCATCGGAGTACGCACCAAGCATGAAGGGATGCAGGCGGCCCGCAATAATGTTTAAATATTCCACAGTTGCCATGGTACCTTCGATTACTACCATGGAAGCCCAAGTGAATGTTCCCGCACCCTGGAGCGGTGCACGTTTCGATCACCCATTCGCCTGGAAAACGGCGTCTCCGGACATGCCAACTGAGATGGCGGGTAAGAAACATGGTTCATCCGCTTAGACGTCTCGTTTATACTGAACCACGGTCGAATCTTCGTGATCCAGTTTGCACTGCAGTCGTAATTGAAGGTGTTGTTGGGTCAACAGGGGAACACGTAGGAGTCGTCTACTTCGGATCTATGTGCGCTGAATGATGTGCTCTGAAACACTTATCCCTATACTAGCATTGTATACTGTCGTCAGATTTGCCATAGATCGCCACTTATTCTGTTTCACAGACCAAGCAACCCTCCAACTTCCACGTTTTGCCCTCACCTTGTCTCCCCCTTGTGATTTAAGTGTCCTTCAACCACTTTCCCTAGATGCTCACGACAGTAGCACGCGAGCAGCCGACCAGTTTCGCCTTTTCCGACTTGTCATCGGCCCTAACTATCTTCCCTTAGACAAAGTTACATGTATAAAAAGTGGATTTTCCCGTTTGCGTCCCGAATTATCGCCAGAACGATTCCCCATTCGTCTCTGCTCCGCTTAGGGCCTATACTCTTTTCAAACCGCATCACGTACCCGTGACGTCATCGGGCGGCATTCGGGCTCATTCATTTGTGCTCTTGAAGTGTAACAAACTGCCGTGTTTACGTTGCCATACTTTAGAAGTTTCATGTCAATAAAATAATTCAATAGCTATTTTTAAGACATTCTTGCACTTACTATTGTCAACAATATGTGATTCATGTTTGTTTTTGTTCTCACTCTCTTGCAGCAAGTTCCTGATGAATGCATTTCTGTTTTGGCATCAGTCTGTCGTACCATCAGCTTAGCAAATCTTCACATGTGCTTCCCAGAGGCGAAATACTGGCGCCAGTCACGATCGATGCCAAAAGCTGCGAGTCCGTATGTGGAAATTTATCTAGGTAAATATACGTTTTACAGTTTCAATTTGTATATTCCTTAGTATCTCCACAAATCAAAAATTGTTTTGAGAAATGCTCAGTTTGTAAGACGTAATATTAAACCACATAAACACATCGGACATAACAGCCATGTGTCTCAATACATCAAATGTGTAACTTGGAAGTAATAACGATAATTTACTATTGTTATCTCACAAAGAAATGGTGATGTGATGTCTGTGTCACTTTCTTACGTCCGGAGGTGATTGTACATCTCATTGTGAACCCAAAGGTGCGTCTGGACCTCTATGACTCTCTCAAAAGAGTTATAGCTCCCACATGGCGTCTACATGGCTGCCCTGCAAATCACACTTAAGTGTTTGACAGAGTGTTCATCGAACTACTTTCACAATAATTCTCTATTACTCCATTCTCGAACAGCGCGCGGAAAAAACCAACACATGTGTCCTTCCACGAGAGCTCTGATTTTCCTTGTTTTATTATGATGATCGTTTCTCCCTCTGTAGGTCAGCGTCAACAAAATATTTTCGCATTGGAAAGACAAAGTTGGTGATTGAAATTTCGTGAGAGGATCCTGCCGCAACGAGAAACGCCTATGTTTTAATGATGTCCACCCAAATCCTGTATCATGTCCACGACATCCTCTCCCCTATTTCTCGATAATACAAAGCGTTCGCCTTCTTTGAACTTCCTCGATATACTCCAGTAATCCTGTCTGGTAAGGATCTCACACCGCGCAGCAGTGCTCTAGAAGAGGACGGACAAGGGCAGTGTAGGCAGTCTCTTTAGTAGATCTGTTGCATCTTCTAAGTGTTCTGCCCATATTTGTTCTTTCCAATTTAAGCTGTTTGTAATTATCGTTCCTAGGTATTTCGTTGATTTTACGGCCTTTAGATTTGATTGGTCTATCGTGTAATCAAAGTTTAACGGAATACTTTCAGTACTCATGTGGATGACCTCATACTTTTCGTTATTTAGAGTCAACCGTTAGTTTTCGCACCATACAGAAATCTTTTCTAGATAATTTTGCAATTGTTTTGGTCTTCTGATGACTTTACTAAACGACAAAAGACAGGAACAACCTAAGACGGCTTCTCAGATAGTCTACTAAATTCCTAAATCGTCTACATACGTAAGGAACAGCAGAGGGCCTACAACACTACCTAGGAACACCAGAAATCACTACTGCTTTACTCGATAACTCTCCATCAGTTGCTACGAACTGTGACCTCTCTAACAGGAAATCGCGAATCCAATCACATAACTGAAACGATATTCCACAAACACGCAGTTCGATTACAAGCCGCTTGTGAGTTACCGTGTCAAAAGCCATCTGGAAATACGGTATCAATTAGAAATCCCTTGTCGAGAGCACTCAACACTTCGAGAGAGTAAAGAGAATGTTTCACAAAAACGATGTTTTCTAAGTCCATGTTGACTATGTGACAGTAGCCCGTTCTCCTCGAGGTAATTCATAACGTTCGAACACAATATATGTTCCAAAATCCTTCTGCCTATCGATGTTAATGATATGGGCGTGTAATTTAATGGATTACTCCTATTGCCTATCTTGAATATTGGTGTGACGTGTGAAACTTTCCAGCATTTGGATACGAATCTTTCACCGAGCGAGTGGTTGTATATGATTGTTTAGTATGGAGTTATTGCATCAGCATACTCAGAAAGCAACCTAACTGGTATACAGTCTGGACCGGAAGACTTGCTTTTATTAAGTGATTTAAATTGCTTCACTACTCTGAGGATATCTACGTCTGAATTACTCATGTTGGCAACTGTTCTTGATTCGAGTTCTGTAATATTTACTTCGTCTTTTTTGCTGAAGCAATTTCAGAAGGCTAGGTTTAGTAACTCGGCTTTAGTAGCACTCTCATCGGTGGTATTTCCTTTGCTATAGCGCAGAGAAGGCGTTGATTGTGTCCTGCCGCCAGCATACTTTACATATGACCAGAATCTCTTTTGATTTTCTGCCAGATTTCAAGACAAGTTTCGTTGTGGAAACTATTACAAGCATCCCGCATTGAAGTCCGCGCTGAATTTAGAGCTTCTGTAAAATATCGCCAGTCTTGGGAGTTTCGCGTTCGTTTAAATGTAGCATGCTTTTTTCGTTGTTTCTGCAACAGTGTTCTCACCTGTTTTGTGTATCTACATCTACATCCATACTCCGCAAGCCACTTGACGGTGTGTGGCGGAGGGTACTTTGAGTACCTCCATTGGTTGTCCCTTCTATTCCAGTCTCGCATTGTTCGTGGAAAGAAAGATTGTCGGTATGCCTCTGTGTGGGCTCTAATCTCTCTGATTTTATCCTCATGGGCTCTTCGCGAGATATACGTAGGAGGGAGCAATATACTGCTTCACTCCTCGGTGAAGGTATGTTCTCGAAACTTCAACAAAAGCCCGTACCGAGCTACGGAGCGTCTCTCTTGCAGAGTCTTCCACTGGAGTTTATCTATCATCTCCGTAACGCTTTCGCGATTATCAAATAATCCTGTAACGAAGCGCGCTGTTCTCCGTTGGATCTTCTCTATCTCTTCTATCAACCCTATCTGGTACGGATCCCACACCAGTGAGCAGTATTCAAGCAGTGGGCGAGCAAGTGTACTGTAACCTATTTCCTTTGTTTCCGGACTGATTTCCTTAGGATTCTTCCAATGACTCTCAGTCTGGCATCTGCTTTACCGACGATTAATTTTATATGGTAAGTCCATTTTAAATCACTCCTAATGCCTATTCCCACATAATTTATGGAATTAACTGCTTTCAGTTGCTGACCTGCTATATTGTAGCTAAATGATGAAGGATCTTTCTTTCTATGTATTCGCAGCACATTACACTTGTCTACATTGAGATTGAATTGCCATTCCCTGCACCATGCGTCAATTCGTTGCAGATCCTCCTGCATTTCAGTACAATTTTCTATTGTTACAACCTCTCGATATACTACAGCATCATCCGCAAAAAGCCTCAGTGAACTTCCGATGTTATCCACAAGGTCATTTATGTACATTGTGAATAGCAACGGTCCTACGACACTCCCCTGTGGCACACCTGAAATCACTCTTACTTCGGAAGACTTCTCTCCATTGAGAATGACATATTGCGTTCTATTATCTAGGAACTCTTCAATCCAATCACACAATTGGTCTCACAGTCCATGTGCGCTTACTTTGTTCATCAAACCACTGTGGGGAACTGTATTAAACTCCTTGCCGAAGTCAAGAAACACTGCATCTACCTGAGAACCCGTGCCTATGGCCCTCTGAGTCTCTTGGACGAATAGTGCGAGCTGGGTTTCACACGATCGTCTTTTTCGAAACCCATGCTGATTCGTACAGAGTAGATTACTAGTCTCCAGAAAAGTCATTATACTCGAACAGGAGGGGGGGGGGGGGGTCAGCTGTGCCGATACTATTTCTTTGAATTGAAGCCACATCTGGTTTACACTTACATTGTTAATTTTGAAGGAGTGGAGATTGTCTTTCACGAAGGCGTCAAGCGAATTTTTATCTGCTTTCTTGAACAGGTATATAGTTCCTTTATTTTTGGTGGATTTGGTAGTTACGATATTCAGTTCGCGACGACAGATCTGTGTTCACTTATCGCTTCATGCCTTTCGATGCACGTTATTTGCTCAGAAGTATTTGAGTTGCTAAGAGATCAGGTGTGTTTTCAGAACCGTGTACTGTTCGAGTGGGCTCATGGACTAACTGGACGAAATAATTTTCAGATAATGTGTTCAGCACAGTTCCGGATGATGTTTTATCTGTACCTCCGGGTTTAAACATGCATTTCGCCAACATATAGAGGGGTAAATTTAAGTAGCCACCAAACATCATTGTATTAGTCGGGTATGTGTTTGAAATTAGACTCAAGTTTTCTTTGAATTTTTCAGCAATTGTATCATCTGAGTTGGGAGGTCAGTTAGAAGATCCAGTTACTATTTTATTCCGGTAGCCAAGAAGGATGTCTACCCCTAATGACTCAGAATTATCTACTTCAATTTAGCTACTTCTAACAGCTTAAATCACGCCACTGCCAATTGTATTTTGCCTCTCATTTCTGATCACCGTTGGGTACCTCGTAAATATTTAGGCTTAACTTATCTCCGGCTCTATCCAGCTTTCAGTGCATTTGAGCATCAGTGCTTTCTGTTAGCGCTTGGAGCCCTGATACTTTTCCAGCAGAATTAAGGAAATTTACATCTATTATACCGATGGTTTCCAGATCTACGTCTTTCGTGTGTTCGACTGCACACTTTGATAGAGAAGTCCTTTCTGTTTCCCCAGGCCCTCTAACACAAAAAACCGCCCAGTCCATGCCACACAGCCCCCGCTATCCGTGTAACCGCCTTCTGCGTGCAGTGGACTCTTGACCTATTTAGCGGAACCCGAAACTCCAGCGCCCTATGGCACGTCGAGGAGTCTGCATCCTACACGGTCGCAGAACCCTCTGAGCCTCTGATTCAGTCCCTCCTCTCGGTTCTGTACCTGAGGTCCGCAATCGGTCCTGTCGACTGTACTGCAATTGCTGAGCTCTGCTTTCATCTCCAAGACGGCAGCCTTTACCATTTCTGATAGCTACTAGAATCCAGAGAGAATCTCTTCCGATCAAACGCGACAAACATCGTTGGTAACGACATGTGCCACCACCTACAGTTGGCTGCATCCTGTGCTCTTCATGGCATCTGGAGGAACCCGTTCCACGTTTGGAGTGACGCCACTTGGTATGCACACAGAGTGTACATCAGTTTTCTTCCCCTCCTTGTCAGCCATGTCCCTACGGGACCCCATAATGCGCCTAACATTGGAGTTCCCAGATATCAATAATCCCATCTTCTGTGACTGCCTGGATCTTGCAGGCTGAGAGGTTTCCTCTGGAACAGGGCAAGCCACTGCGTCTGGCTGCGGGACATTGATAGCCACAGACAGCATCTGGAATCTGTTTCTCAGACTAACCAGGGATGCCTTACACTCGGCGCTCCTGAAAATCTTTCACAGCCTGCCACACCCCAAGGTGACATCACACTCAACCGTGGGGAGGGGTCAACCTCAATACAATTAGTAACTGGGCTGGCCACTGGCGAGGACCAATCAGCGGACTCGTGGGTCGTGCTGGACATCCATTGGATCCCCCCGGCTAGTCCACAACACTGATGCCAATCCACTGCAGCCTCAAGCTGTATAACTGAAGCCAACACAACCTGGATTTGAGAGCGAAGTGTCACCAACTCAGCTCGCTTCTACATACGATAATCACATCAAGTAAATATAATTTTTGTCATTGATAAAGTACTCGTACCTTCCCACATAGCAGTTACTAGGTGAATACACATGTTTAAAAGATATAACGGAGGATAGCTTATATTGGGTTAAGTCATGGCAGAGAGGGGCAAGGGAGTACATGTCAAATTTTCGAAGGTGAAGCAAAGAAAACTCTTATTGGGCACTGAATTTTCCTTACAGTATCTCTTAATAAGCTACTCAAACATAACAGGAAAAAGTTTCATAAATGAAATAAAAATTAAATTCTTCCATCAATAAACTCCACGAACTCACAATTTCTATCCTGTCACCCAATTATCAAACAGAATACCAAGTCGCCCTTGTTATGTGAACACTTGAGAGAGAGGGCAACACGGTAACATTTAAACACCATAACACACCTAAGGCAGTGACAATGAAATTTGTGAGTGGATTGAGGATATCTTGACAGGGAAGAATGATTCAAATGGCTCTGAGCACTATGCGACTTAACCTCTGAGGTCATCAGTCCTCTAGACTTAGAACTACGGAATCCTAACTAACCTAAGGACATCACACACATACATGCCCGAGGCAGGATTCGAACCTGCGACCGTAGCAGGCGCGTGATTCCATACTGAAGCACCTAGAACCGCTCGACCATAGCGGCCGGCTTGAACGAAGAGTCATCGACAATGTAGAAGCAACTTCAGGGTTCCTCGAGGGAAATATGTTGGAAGCATTCCTGTCCGTGTTGTAAGTAAATGACATGGCAGACAATATAAATAGCAACATTGGAGTTTTCGCAGATGATGCAGTTATCTATAATGAAAAGCTGCATGAAAAATGTTCTTGAGATACCCATTCACATTTTGATAACATTTCAAAATGGTACAAAGACGCAACTTGCTTTAAAAGTTCATAAATATAAAATTTTATAATCCACAGAATATAATAACGTGAAGGAGATGTGAATCAAAATTTGGGAACACCAAAAATACATCACATTGCTATGCCTCGTCGGCATTCAAAACACCTTCCAGTCATCTCGGAATGGAAAAAATTACGGTCCTGTATGGTACTCAAAGGAATCTTACGCCATACCTCCAGCAAAGTAGTGGCAATTTCCGGTAAAGATGATGGAGGTGGATAGGGATCACGCGCCCTTCTCTCCAACATAGACGACAAAGGCTCCATGATAATGAGATCTGGTGACAGTAGTTGCCAGGGGAGATGCGACAATTCACCCTTGTGCTAACAAAACCAGTCATGGACGATGCGATCTGTGTGTACAGGCACTCTGTCTTCTTGGAACTCATCATCACCATTGGAAAACAAATATTGTACCATGATCAACCAAAATGGTCACGTAATTCTTGGAAGTAATGTGGCCTTGCTGAGTAACCATGGAGCCTATGGAATACCACGAAATATCTGCCCAAATCATCAGCCAACCCCAGCAATGCTTCACTCTTGGCATCAAGCAGTCTGTGTCATAGCTTGGGCGTCATACGCCAGACATAAACTGGACCAGAAGCTGGAAACAGTGTGACACAAGGCTCATACAACAAACGACTCTCTTCCACTGCTCCACACAGGTTTTATGACTTTGGCACGAGGTTTTCCTGTTAAAGGGCCGGCCGCTGTGACCGAGCGGTTCTAGGTGCTTCAGTCCGGAACCGCGCTGCTGCTACAGTCGCAGGTTCGAATCTTGCCTCGGGCATGGATGTGTGTGATGTCCCTAGGTTAGTTAGGTTTAAGTAGTTCTGAGTCTAGGGGACTGATGACCTCAGATGTTAAGTCCTATAGTGCTTAGAGCCATTTACGCACGTCCTGTTACAGGAATGTTCATCACTGATAAGTGGTTTTGGAATTCCAGCTCGTCTTGCAATTCTCAGCTTATGGAGCTCCCTTCATGTTGTTTTGGTGCTGAAAGGGTTCGCGTGTGCGACATTCATTTGTGCAATGATTTCTGCAGCTATTGTCGTCTTATTTTTCGTCAAAGTTCTCTTCAACGACCGTCCGTTACACACTCTTTCGTCTGCGTTGTGACTTAGCAGATGTTGGTTTTCAGCTTGCCCTTTATGCAGTGTAGATCTTCGGTACGACGCCTCTTGAAATACCACGCTCTTCGGTCACTTTGATTACAGAAGCACACAACAATTTGCCCGCTTTCGAATTCACTTGACTCCGACATAATGTACTCACAACTACCCAGAACGCTGTTATGAAACACTGTTATGACCACGACTGACACTCGCAACGTATTGAGGGCATTGCACAGGTGCCGTTCGTGGTCAAATACAGCAGCGCCCCCTGCATACTTAGTTGCTTGGTTTATTTGGGGAAAGGGACCAAACAGCGAAGTCATCGGTGCTGGGGAGGGAAGTCGGCCGTGCCCTTCCAAAGGAACAAACCTGGCATCTGCCTGAAGCGATTTAGGGAAATCACGGAAAACCTAAATCAGGATGGCCGGCCGCTGGTTTGTACCGACGCCCTCCCGAATGCGAGTCCAGTGTGCGAACCACTGCACCAACTCACTCGGTTTTTGAAGAGAGGGAAGTCTTTTGGTGCAAGATCCCATTATTCTGCTCGGTCAACAATCTCGGTACCCACCGTGTACAAGTTTTGAAGTAGGCCAGTTTTTCAGTAATGGCCATTACTCTGCCTTTGCTGATGGATAACTAGCGGCTCAACCCATCTGTTGCTACCCAGCGGTCTCCATGGACGATGTAGTCGACAAGCTGGATGTTGTGCGATGTCACTGCGGTCCCTGGCCGGTCGTTCCGCTTTGAGTCAATCATTTGTTTTTCCCTTCAGCTTCTCTACAGCTACGGATCCATCGTTTAACTGTGTTAACGTCGACGGCAACTTCTCCATACAACTTCGTCAGCTTCTCATGATTACGATTGAGCGTATTATCTTTTACAGTAAGGAATTCAGTCACAGAACGTTGTCTTATATGTAAGTCAATATCGGAAATTTTCTAAACTTATACAGTGCTGTCACCTGTTGATGGAGGACACCGTTACTATAGTGGACTGTAGAAGAAGATAAGCGAAACTGCGCCAAATTCATGATTACTACCAGGTGGTAATAATCGAAGTGCAGCTATGCAAGGAGATCTGGTGTTGCTGGTGTTGGCTGTAATTCCAGTGTAGCAGCGAAACTTTGGAGATACACTAAGGCGGGGATGTGGAACCAATTAACATGGGGAAAAAAATTAGCTCCAATTTTGACGACCAGGTACCAATCTGGAACTGTACGGCATGTCGTCAAAATATCCAGCGCTCATAGTGAAGAAATTGTGTTAGTGGTAGCTAATAATAAAATCAACTTTGCGTCTTTCTCACTTCTTTGACCATTTCTACCCACGTTCCTGTTCCTAATCCATTACATATGGGAACATTTCTGTACGTTATATTAATGCCTGGTGTCTCTTCTTTTGGACATGTCTGAAAGAACAGACACCACGTGGGATCCACAGCTGAGATACATATCATGTCTGAGTGGAGATGGCGAAAAAGGAAAGGAATAACAGCGAAATCTAATATGAATGCGAGGACATGTCCGAAAGACAGACATCACGCATTTATATAACTGATTCGCCTTGATGGGCAATGAATCTACATCTTTCATTGCAGATGCACGTCTACGTTCGACATCCAGTGGGAATGTAAAATCAGCGAACGTGGAGGACATGGACGGGGGACGGGGGATAGGTGGCGCTAGGAAGAAGTGTAGGTCGGTCGGGGAGCTTACCGAGATAGACCACGCGTTTACGATAAACACTGTGTCTAGGCGGCTCAGTGGTTAACGCTAATGCCTAGTAAGGAAGAGACATCGAGTTCGAGTCCCAGTCTGGCACACATTTTCACTCGTCGCCACTGATCACGCAGTAAGTCCTGATGCAGCTGATATCATTAGTTCCTTCCCTTTCCTTTCTCCCCTCCCCCCCTCCACCTTCAATTTACTTAATTTCTGTACGTCATTTCTGCAGTCAAAGCGACAGATTGGCACGTGGTGGTCAAAATTAGAAGACATTTTTTTCAGCGTAAATCGGTTCCGCATTAACGCATTAGAACATCAACCAAGTTTCGCGGTCACACGATAATTGCAGCCCACACTGGACGCCCGTCAGTAGCTTCCCGGTTCATTACCAGTTTAATAATGGAGACAAAAATACGAGACATTACTTTCTGACTACCTTCATATCTGGAGCTTGGAGACAAAACGGTCCCCCCACCCTTTCCCAACTGCCCCACCTCCCTCGAATGCTCAAGAAACCACGTCTGACGACAAAAGTATAATAGTTTATGGGTCTTGGTTTGGATGAAATGACGTACGGAACAGATTGGCATTCTACGAAACCGATCTCACCTCAAACTGCCTATAGTTAACTATTTTTTAAAAGTATTTGCGGATTAGTCGTTTGCAGCGCTCGCTTTTGACCGACCACCACTGGGAATTTCATGCGAGGAAGTGATAACTGGCTGGGTGAATCACTTCGGAGGTCGGAGAATTGCAACAGTATACTCCTCCAGCAGGACCATGCCTAGTAAAGCACTACGGTGTTCAAATCAACCTTCGGGTTCGTGACAGCTTTGCCTAAAAATACTGGGTTTCACAGATGAATGATGACTTAATCCATACCAACAGTCCACTGACAAATTCATCCACATAAGCCCATAGAAAGGATCACTTCTCATTGTGTTGCGATTAAAAGAGGGCCGGCACAGCTCTATTAAAATTGATTTTCTTTTCTTTTTTTTGCGGGCGATTGGTTGCAACCTTTATAGCCTACACGAATAAATGCGGCTCTGACGCTCACTAAACGAAATTATGAAGAAACTCATTGCTCTTCTTTGCATTTTTTCTACTTACTCTGTCAATACTACATAGTGGTTGCATGAGGTCGTCACCACAGTTGTGATACTACACTCCAGTTCAGAGAAGAAGTCGCATAAGGAGAAGAATTTTTCTGATTCCTAAAATGTTCAGAGTGTTTTTCTGTTTGCTAATTCTTTCATCACGTTTCCAGATAATGTGCTGAAGCCAGTACTGAAGGCGATGTCTCCCCTGCCAATGACCGTGCAGCAGCATGTTGGGGCTATGGTTATGAGAATACTGTGTGAGGCCTGGCTGGACCACATCTACATACATCGCATCAAATTTAGGTAACTTGATCAATGTTCCACAAGAAACATACAGACAAACTGTAGTGACCTAGAGCTAGAGGGAGCTGTGTCACACGTACAAAAAATAATGATTTTTGGGCCATTTTGACAGTCCAAGTATTGTCTTGAAGAGTGTTAAAAATCTCTCGCGATTTATATATCCCACTTGTCATCTACAACCATATACAGACTGAATCACCGAAAACTTGCATCTCAAATATTACGGAAATGCAAAGTGCTATTGGTGTGAGATTTTCACAGAATGCATTGGTAATCAGGGGCTCGTGTTCTTAGCCAACATACAGATTGTAACAATGCTTAGAAAGTGTATTTTTTGTACAAACGTACACTTTTTAAACAGAACAATGCCTATTGGTATTAACAAACTAAATGTAGGTAAACCAGAATGTCAGTGGTGTTTGTTGCAAGACTCTACTGCGAGTCGTTTACGAGATATCGTATTTTGAAGTTTCCGTACAGACACTTGTTTGTGTCATTCAACCTGTGTTGTTTCTAGGTAAGGTACCGTTATGTTTGCTTACGGTACGCTTGTGTGTTCCTTGAGTGCATTGCAACTTGCTAGTTAGTGCGTGAAAGTCCAAGCAGTAGGTCGTGAGTGGACGACAGGATTTACCAATGCAGAAAAGCCGACATGCACTTGGTGTATGGAGAGTGTAGAAAGAATGCAGTTAGTTCTTTTACGGCGTATGTGGTAAGACATCCCAATAGACGTCAACCACCTCGTGGTCGTGCGGTAGCGTTCTCGCTTCCCACGCCCGGGTTCCCGGGTTCGATTCCCGGCGGGGTCAGGGATTTTCTCTGCCTCGTGATGGCTGGGTGTTGTGTGCTGTCCTTAGGTTAGTTAGGTTTAAGTAGTTCTAAGTTCTAGGGGACTTATGACCACAGCAGTTGAGTCCCATAGTGCTCAGAGCCATTTTCAACCACCTCGTCAATTATTTATCAACCTCTTCCAGCAATTATTTGAAAGTGGTAGTGTAACACACCTAGACAGTATAACGGAAGGAAACAAACGACGACAGAACAGGGTCCGTATCTAATAACCTCGATGTCAATGGGACGTTAAACCTAATCTTCCTTCTTTTTTGCACAAAAGGGGGGAAATTAATCTTGTTGCTGCTGTTGCAGTTGATCTGCACGTTAGCTCCCGCACAGTTGCACGAGAAAGTGGCATGAGTCAAGAAAGTATACAACACACTCTCCTTCGACATAGGTTCCATTCTTATCACATCTCTCTCCGTCAAGAGCTGCGTGGAAACGATCATGAGAACAATTATGGCCAGGTAAATCACCACAACGTTCACTGTTGGTCCGCTGCCAGACCCCGACGTCTTCATCAGGTGGAACGTCAGCGTCCATGGTGGTGTGGGGGAGTGGACCATCGGCTCATAGGCCCGTTTTACATATATTCATATACGGAACACTGAATGCGCACAACTATTGCAGCCACCTAGCAGACCATCCTCCGCGGATGCTAGGAGACGTTCCTCTGAAGACTAGGAGGAACCTATCGTACCAAAATGACAGCTGTCCGCCTCGGAGTGGCCGCGCGGTTTGATGCGCCATGTCACGGATTGCGTGGCCCCTCCCGTGGAGGCTCGAGTCCTCCTTCGGGCTTGAGTGTGTGTGTTGTTTTTAGTTGGTTTAGGTAGTGTGTAAGACTAGGGACCGATGACCGCAGCAGTTTGGTCCCTTAGGAATTCACACACACACATAGTGCACGAAGTACTATAGCATGTCCTCACGAATTGTTTCCAACTCGTTGGATTGGACCCAGAGGACTTGTATCTTGGTCGGCCCGTACCCCGGATTTGACGCCTGTAGCCTTTTTCTCTGGGAAAAGCTGAAAGACGCTGTCTGCTAAGGCATATCAACTACAACTGGTGATATGCAACGACGCATTACTGCATCCTACTCGGACATCTCCGCTGAAATGCTAGCACTATGCTGCAGTCGTCCCATAACAGACTGGAAGCCCGTATTACCTCTGCCGGTGAAAACTTTGGACATAACCTGTGATGGTCAGATGCCTCGTTACTGGTCAGAATCCACATAACTAGTGTGCGCAGTTGTGTTGTTCTTTAATGTGGGCTACCACACGTATCGTAAAGGTGTCAGTCAGGTAATTTTTCAAAATGTAATATCTCGTAAACGACCCGCTCTAGAATCCTGCAACAAGCACCACTGACGTTCGTTCTAATTTATCCTACTTTTATTTTGTTAATATCAATAGGAATTGTTCCATTTAAAAAGTGTATGTTTGCAGAAAAGATACACTATCTAAGTATTAATAGAATCTGTTTATTACTAACAATACGAGCCCCTGACTACCAATCCACTCTGCGAAAACCGCACATCAGTAGCATTTGCCACTTCCGGTGCAAGTTTTAGGTGATTCATCCTGTATACAAAACAACTCATTTTGAGTTGGTAAGTCTCACAGAGTAAAATGGAGTTATCACACATCTGAAGTTACTGAGTTGTAAAATTCGTTTCCGCCAACAAAACAACATTTTGAAAATGTATTTTTAATTCTGTAGAATAAAAATATACGTAGTACCATACAATTTCATGGTTTAAACATTACTTTAGTGCCTTATAATATAAAACTAATGTAATCCTGTTGTTAAAAAGATTAATGAAAGTTATAATATTTAAACGTTACAAAGCAAACGGGAAATGAAAACTACAGGTAAACATTTCAGCTGCTGTTGGGAAGAGACGAGATAATAAACAGTTACTGTAATGATGACGCTGGGCAACGTGAGGACACGTTCGAGCACTGAAATTACGAGTCACAGCCCATCACACCAAGTCACCATTCGTTTTATGTTGGCTGAAGAGCATCAAACAGTGGCTGAAGAAATTTAATATTGTACATTTTACTTGTATTTTCAAAAACTTTAAAATTCCATTCGTAGCACCGATTTAACTTCTTACAAATTAAATTTGTTTCGAATAAGTTAAAATAATAAGTATTTTTCAACGTCTTCTATTTTCCAATCATCTGCAATGTGCGGAGGACATGCAGAACACAAACGCTTAACAATATAACATTTCTTGTCAAAAACTGTCTCTCTTATTTAAACGCGTTTTGGGCAGCTTCCGCTAGTACTAGGTTCCTAAGTATCTGTACAGCTCGCTCTGAGGTTTCGTAATGATATAAATGTTACTTTTGAAGGTAGATATTTTTAGGTTACGCTTGTAATAGCCAGTACGTCGATAGCACAAAAATACAGTATAAAAATAGATTCTGTGCAACAGCTCATTGCACTTTACCTTGTTACTTGTGAATTACTTGCCGTATGGAAATAATTATAGTTTTTTGTTTGCGAGATGGAAAAACCAATAATAATTGCTTTATACACTACTGGCCATTAAAATTGCTACACCACGAATATCACGTGCTACAGCCGCGAAATTTAACCGACAGGAAGAAGATGGTGTGATATGAAAATGATTAGCTTTTCGGAGCATTCACACAAACTTGGCGCCGGTGGCGACACCAACAACGTGCTGACATGAGGAAAGTTTCCAACCGATTTCTCATACACAAACAGCAGTTGACCGGCGCTTCCTGCTGAAACGTTATTGTGATGCCTCGTGTAAGGAGCAGAAATGCGTAATATCACGTTTCCGACTTTGATAAAGGTCGGATTGTAGCCTACCGCGATTGCGGTTTATCGTATCGCGACATTGCTGCTCGCGTTGGTCGAGATCCAATGACTGTTAGCAGAATATGGAATCGGTGGGTTCAGGAGGGTAATATCGAACGCCGTGCTCGATCCCAACGGCCTCGTATCACTAGCAGTCGAGATGACAGGCATCTTATCCGCATTGCTGTAACGGATAGTGGAGCCACGTCTCGATCCCTGAGTCAACAGATGGGGACGTTTGCAAGACAACAACCATCTGCACGAACAGTTCGACGACGTTTGCAGCAGCATGGACTATCAGCTAGGAGATCATGGCTGCGGTTACCCTTGACGCTGCATCACAGACAGGAGCGCCTGCGATGGTGTACTCAACGAAGAACCTGTGTGCACGAATGGCAAAACGTCATTTTTTCGGATAAATCCAAGTTCTGTTTACAGCATCATGATGGTCGCATCAGTGTTTGGTAGCATCGCGGTGAACGCACATCGGAAGCGCATATTCGTTATCGCCATACTGGCGTATCACCCGACGTGGTGGTTTGGGGTGCCATGGGTTACACGTCTCGGTCACCTCTTGTTCGCATTGACTGCACTTTGTACAGTGGGCGTTACATTTCAGATGTGTTACGAGCCGTGGCTCTATCCTTCATTCGATCCCTGCGAAACCCTACATTTCAGCAGGATAATGCACGACCGCATGTTGCAGGACCTGTACGGGCCTTTATGGATACAGAAAATGTTCAACTGCTGCCCTGGCCAGCTCATTTCCAAATCTCTCACCAATTGAAAACGTCTCGTCAATGGTGGCTGAGCAACTGGCTCGTCACAATACGCCAGTCACTACTCTTGATGAACTGTGGTATCGTGTTGAAGCTGCATGGGCAGCTGTACCTGTACGCGCCATCCAAGCTCTGTTTGACTCAATGCTCAGGCGTATCAAGGCCGTTATTACGGCCAGAGGTCGTTGTTCTAGGTACTAATTTCTCAAGATCTATGCACCCAAATTGCGTGAAAATGTAATCACATGTCAGTTCTAGTATAATATATTTGTCCAATGAATACCCGTTTATCATCTGCATTTTTCTTGGTGTAGCAGTTTTAATGGCCAGTAGTGTAATTTCATTTTCTGTTAGACACCTGTAGCAAATTCCTAATTAGTGCTAGCCTGTGGAATGTGTATTCCGTGTTCTGGTAGCGAATAGTGCTTTCCACTAGAAACAAGATCACAAAAGCTGCAGTCAATCGTTCACATCATCAAATGTGTCATAATAAACCAGCAAGAAGGAAAGGAGGAAAATTAGTGTCAGTCATCCCATCGGTTATTAGTTATTAAAGATGCAGCACAAGGCCAGTGTGGTGAAGCACTGGGAATGAGGGACATTTCCAGTATTCGCCTGAATAAATTCAGGAATAGCATGGTAAACCTAGCTCTGGATGACTTGTTTCCGAATAGGAACTGATTGTGTTAACTGCAGCAGCCACCTTGCTCAGTAAATAATAAGAAAAATGGTAATTGTTATTGTTTACCTGTAGTCTCTTTTTATACCATCGTTTTACACAAAAATATTAGCAGTTGAAATACCTTTATGTAACGTAGGGCTGTGTAAATTGTTGAAAAAAAACAAACAAATAGTTGCGTCTTTATAAGAGTTACAACGTAAGCATTCTTCTGCATTTTTTTTTTTTTTTACTTTGATCCAATGTTAAAGTAATGCGCTATCCACGCTGCAAGAACAGTTCAATTTGCAACTTTAATTTTCAGCGAATGGGGCGCAGTTCAGTTGCTGATGGACTTCGCCGCGATTCCTACCTGGTTGGAACAGCAAAAGGACGTTTCGTCTAGTATACAACATTACCTCATGAAACACGAAGTGCTGCGACGTTGCGAAGGAGTTGGGCGTTTGCTACTCAGGCGCCCAGGCGAACCAATACCTATGGTGGAACACAAGACCCGATCGCGACAAGGTAATGTCGATCATTAAAGTGAAAGTGATCTTCACAGATTAATGCTTATAAGCATCGCTGTTAATTCAGCTGTTTTATTGGGAAATAACTCAGTAGAAAGTGCCTAATTTTTATTCCATAAGCATCAAGGGTGTCAGCGTATATATTAACTACATACCCAAACAGTCAACAATGGTTAATTGGTTTGATAAACGTCGTCTTGTTGTGCACTGTGAACTGTACTTCGGAACTATTTATTAGCTAGACCGCTGTTCTGGCGTACAGCCCTTCGTTAGTGACATCCGATACAGAAGATAAACAACAAGAATAGACTATACTAGGGGAGGCCACGGCATTGGGATCACGGATTTATTTCAAACTTTCTGTACCGTTAATAGGCCATTAGAACAACGTAATGTGCAAGCATTAAGGTGCATTACACGAACAGTTTCGAGAAAATCGCAATAGAAGTTTAGAGCGTCTATTATGTAACTGATGTACTTGTGCGAAGGTTCTCGTGGTCAAAAGTCATTGTGGTAAAGAGATTAGCGTCTGCGATTTGCAGGAGAGTCTGGATGAGGCGATGGTTCGAATCCTGTCTTGTCATACTTTTTAATCTATTTTTTCATCATTGGTCACATTATTTAATTTATATGGCATTTGGATGCGTAATATAGAGAAAAAAACACGTGCATTTTCATAAAGCTGTAGTGAATTTCGTATGTTATTTGACTACTTACTAATTTTAATTAAATTTTCAAGGAAGAGGGACAGGTTTGGAAAGCCCAAGTCAAGCCTCGATAAATAATAATGCAAAAGACGTTATTCACAATCAGTAATATCAAATGGTTCAAATGGCTCTGAGCACTATGGGACTTAACATGTGAGGTCATCAGTCCCCTAGAACTTAGAACTACTTAAACCTAACTAACCTAAGGACATCACACACATCCATACCCGAGGCAGGATTCGAACCTGCGACCGTAGCAGACGCGCGGTTTCGGACTGAAGCGCCTAGAACCGCTCGGCCACCACGGCCGGCAATCAGTAATATAGTAAGTCACAATGTGCCAGGCCACGAAAGTGCTCTCGACATTACACGTTGCAGGATGGTACTTGGGACATGGAAAATATGAGTTGAAACGGCATCTACTAAATCGAATGACTGCAGTTTTCCCGCATTTGCAGGGAATGTTTAGACTTTCTAAGGGAAAACTCACTTCGTTGATATTTTGAAAATTAAATAATATGATCATTGATAAAAAAAATAGATTAGTAATAAAGTCTGAGCGGCAATCGAACTGCCCCCTCATATACTTTCGCCTTACGGAGCTCAAACTCTAATCACGTGACCACCACGAACTCTAACGTCTGGCACCTACGCACAAATACATAAGTCACGTAATAGACGCGTCAAACTTCTCTTGCGTTTTTCTCGGAATTGCCAGAGTAGCACACCTTACTACCTGGACATTGTTGTTTTAATGGCCTACTAAAGGTATACAAAGTTTGAAGTAAATCTGTAATCCCAATGTCGTGGCCTCCCTTTGTGAGAGACAAAAATTGATGCCATTTGTCTATTTTTTAAAAAAAGGAAAAGAAAGAACATATCTGACATGCACGTCATTTGACGTAGACCGCACAGCCTGAAAGTAATCTTGAGTTTCTGCTTCAGTGTATACAAAGTGACCGCGTCCTGTGGCCAACAACGTCCTCAGAACTGGCCGCGACAGAAAATTTGTAGTACAGTTGAAATTCGATTAACCGCCATCTTCGGGACCGTGGTCGTGACGGTTGAGCGAATAGACGGATAACAGAAACACTGTATTCCTCCAAAACATAACCTCAATCAATTATTTTATGTATAGACACATATCACTCTCACAATAACATAATAATATTTTGGAGCGAAAACAAATTAAACACGATTGTAATAGCAAATAAAACTATTTATTAAATGATAAAAACATCCGTGCAGTAACTACAAAAGTTGCAAAATACGTAATGTGCAGTACTGTACTGTACTATAAACTTACAGGTGAAATAGTTTATCTAGCTTGGAAATAGTCAGTCAATTTCTTCTGCCTTTTTGATGCTCGAGCTTCCACCGCGGCAATATTTCGTATTTTTCGGAGCAGTAGTGCCTGCGTTGCATTAGTCTCTTCTTGACTGTCAAACCATTCTATACACTTGGACAGCATTATTTCGGCCTCTGAATGGCTAATAGTTTGTTTTTCTTCATGGTTTGAACACTCGTCTTCATCGGGCCCTTCTTCTTCTTCTTTGGTGGCACTTATGCTGGCAACAATTTCGTCATCACTCAAAATTTGAAAATCCCCGTGCACTTTGTCACACTCTAACTACTCTGATACTTCTTCTGACGTCAAATTTGTGCTGATTTGTAAATTATTGCACAAATTGACCATCTCGTCAACTGTCACACACTCAGGTTCCTCCGATTCTTCACCTCTAGGTTGAGGCCAAAGTTTATTCCAGCCGTTCTTTAGATTTGACACTGACAAATCACTCCATGCACTGGCAACATTGAAAATGGCATCTTTAATACTGTAAAACCGCCAAAACTGTTTTAAAAATGTTGATTCATCAACTGAGAGCAAACTTTCGATAAATATTTTTCTATAACGACGTTTCATGTTTTCGATGATTCCCTGATCCATGGGCTGTATAAGTGTGCTGGAAGGAAGAGACATGTTATGTTGCCGTCATCACTTTTCATTTCATAAGTAGGGTGCGATGGGGCATTGTCTAATAGCAATAGCGCTTTCTGTGACAACTTTTTTTCAGCCAAATGTGCTCTAACTTGAGGTACAAATTGTTTGTGAAACCAGTCAGAAAAAATTGATTGATCCATCCAAGCACTCTTCTGGGCGTAGTATTGTGCAGGGAGAGCAATCAAATTCAAATTCTTGAATGCACGAGGTTTTCTTGATTTGCCAATCACAAGTAGGGGTAGCCTATGATTGCCGGTCGCATTTGTGTAAACCATAGCAGTGATGCGATCTTTTTGTACTTTGAAACCTGGAGCAGCTTTTTCAGAGAGTGATGCTAATGTCTTTTGTCGTAAAGCCTTCCAATGAAGCCCAGTTTCATCACAATTGTAAACTTGCTCCCTAACAAGATTCAATTCAGCCATTTTTTCTTTAAATTGTTCCCGGAACTCAGCAATTACAGAGCTATCCACGCTGAGTTTCTCTCCACTGATATCAAGTTGGCGAATGCCATAACGAAATTTAAACTTGTCGAGCCATCCGATACTTGCCTTAAAAGACGAGTCACCATCAAATTTGTTGTTCATTTCAACAGCTTTGGCCATTATTATAGGCCCTGAAAGTGGAATCCCCTGACTTCTTACTTGTATAAACCATCTGTACATTGCAGTGTCCAATTCATCATATTTTGCAGGTTTCATTGTCTTTCTTGTTCGCACATCTCCATCCATGCTCTGCATTGTTGACACATGTTGTTCTATTTTATCAGCATCACGTTTTATATCGTTAACTGTTGTTCTTCCAATACCATAAATCAGCGCTACACTTGTCGCAGTTTCAGCCTTTCTTAAGCGTTTTATAATTTCAAGTTTTTGATTAAGTCCTAAAACAACACGTTTACGATTTCCAGACATTTTATCAAGTCACTGTATCACACACACCTGCACTAAATACGGTAGTGTAAAATATTAGTCAATAAAGCTTATTCAAGTGGAAAAAACGTAACACGGCACAGTCCGATAGATACACTGGGACAGTTACAGTCTTCTCGCCACAACTGGAAACCGATCCAGTGGTGATTGTTGCCTCACAAGTGAGACAAAGACAAGAAAAGGGGGAGATGTGTTAGCACGTCAATTGAAGGTCATATTTTATGTATCATTCTACGGCGGGCGGGTACATTTACCTCCCGCTAAAATAGAGTAAATAAACAAAGCGAACGCGTCACTGCACCTTAGAGAATTCTGTGATTACAGTATTATTATGCTGTTACAGCAGTGACGGTTAAAAGAAACTGACGGTTTAAAGAGTGACGGTTAATCGAGTTTTTACTGTACCGGCTCGGATGTCAACTCCGTTCCAGCGCCACTATGCAGGATATCAAGAAGCAGTTACAACGGTTGCCTCAGAAGAGTATACAACGGTTACACATCGGAGAGGTGGAAAGTAAGTTTCCCCTGTCGACTGTGGTCAGAGTTCTGCGTGAAAGGAAAAAAAAAAGAGAATGAGACATTAAAGATAATACATTCAGAGATTTGTCATGCCGCTTTATAAGCTTCAGAAAGCCTTCCAGGAAAAAATCAGGGCGTTCCATACGTAAGAAGCATTGAACGGCTTGTTTGACGTCAGCATTGCTGCCAAAGCGCCTTCCGCCGAGAGTCTTCTTCAAAGCAGGAAGCAGATGGAAGTCACTTGGTGCGAGATCCGGACTGTAAGGCGGATGGTGTAGGCGCTCCCAACCAATAGTTGCATTATGGTTTTGCGTTGCCGTCACCGTGTGTGGTCTCGCATTGTCATCCAACAGGAGAACGCCAGATCTGAGAAGGCGAGGCTGCTTTCTCCGAATCACCTCTTTCAATTTCGACAGAGTGGCACAGTACCGCAGCATTGATGGTGTAACCTCCCCACAAAAATTTTAAAAGAAAAAGAAACATAATACTTAATAGAAATGGGACCCAAGTGTAACGTCCCCACAATAATTTTGAAAAGAAAAAAGTATGGACAATACTAATTAGAAGTGCTGATGGACATGGCTCTAAGCGTAACCTGCCCACAATGAAATGTACTGACAATGGCAACAAAAATGTGAAATACGCAATCTGACTCAAATATAAATTCTTCACGAAATTTAAGGTCCGTTCAGTGACAAGAAATTACAATTAAACCGAAATATCGGTCTTTGGCCCTGTGCAAAACAATCAGAATTAAAGTCTTACCTCAGAATAAATGGATGTCACATTTCTGCTCTTGTTGTTGCGCAGCGCTTGGAGGAACTGCATTGCAAATAATAATATTCTCTTTTTTTGTGATTTTAGTGAAATTTTTCTTCAAAAGAAGTGGAATGAAATGGGAAGTGCAACGAAATCTTTAGTTCAATAAAAAATTAAATTTTTGAAAAATGCTTTTGAAATAAAAATTATTATTGGGGAACTTGTTGGAGAATAATTACAATAAATAAAATTTTTCATTATCTAATGATTATATTAATTAACAGTATACCTTATTCACTATCTTGACCAGTGTTGCCGACCGCCTACATCACACAACCGCACTGGGCTGCGACTGCTGACCGACCGCTCTGCATGACGACTACAGACTGAGTACTGCTCTCAACTAGACAGAGCTACAAACTCGCAACGACTGAACTGACAGACTCGCAACGACTGACTGCCTCGCAACGACTGACTGACTGCTACTGACTGAGAACCGCTCGCAACACTCGCGCGGTCAAGCGCATACTCTCTGGTCACAGATGCTACAATGCCTCGCCATCGCTGCTATGTTACATACGTGTTTCATAACCCTCCACTGGGGGGGCAAAAATTTGGCAGCGATGGTGAGTCATTTGGACTTGCCAATCGCGGCAAAATTTTTCTTTAATTAACAAAATCCTACAACTTACAGAATATTTAAATGTTGTGCACACGCACTAAGTACAAAATATATCAGACAAAGACAAAATGTGAATACTAAACATAGTAGCAAATCAGAAAAAAAGTATGTACAAATTTTTTGACAGATAAAGTGCACAGGCACTGAAAAAATTCTTTAGCATATGCAGAACAAATAAACAGACTGGCAAGAATAATTAGATGTAGTACATAAAGTAAATGTTGTGCACACGCACTAAGTACAAAATATATCAGACAAAGACAAAATGTGAGTACAAAACATAGTAGCAAATCAGAAAAAAAGTATGTACAAATTTTTTGACAGATAAAGTGCACAGGCACTGAAAAAATTCTTTAGCATATGCAGAACAAATGAACAGACTGGCAAAAAATATTATGTTGACAAGTGACATAAGTGTATTCGCATTGGAGTTCAGCGAATCGAAAAATGTATAACCTATGAACTATGTGGCAAGAATCAGGATAGGAAAGGGAAGGATTGCATCATGGTTGTAGCACTTTAGATTGCACACAGCTGCTCTGAAAGTCCATATCTTCCACAGAAGTACAACACCAAGTGACACAACTTGAAGTTCTTTTCCCATCAGAATTTATCAGTGTAGCCAAGACACTGAACTGTCGTAGTAATGTTCCATGTTTTCATTTTGGCAGTACATTACGTACACCAAACAGTGGGACCATAATAACGTCTTCATTGCTCACGGTGGTGGACAGCATGTCGTGTCAACACCACACTCTTACAAGGCACACCAACGTAGAATTAGTGCAAAACCAAATATAGTGCTCCATGATCACTAGGATAAACAGGACAAATGGACATTGCAGTAATTCAGGGTAGTTAGCTCATAAGGTGAAGGACATTAAGTCACATAATATTGTCAATTACAGTAGTAGTGTGCGGCATTCATAGCCCAGTTATTGAACATTTCTGTACCATGTATGTAGTATTACAGAAAAATGTTCATTAATTGTTTTACATACAATCAGTAATCTTCTTTTCCTAGTTACAAAGCATTATTAAATAATCGCATTCTTTTCCAGTTACAGAGTATAATTAAGAATCATTAGCCTTTTCCTAATTACAGTTAATTAATCATTTGTCATTAATTAATCATTTGTCTAATTACAGTTAATTAATCATTTGTATAATTACAGTTAATTAATCATTTGTCGTTAATTAATCATTTGTCTAATTACAGTTAATTAATTAATCATTTGTAGCCTTAATTAATTACAAAGCATTATTAAACAGTACCATAGTTAATTAATTATGTGTCATTCCAATCTATTAAGAATCATTAGTCTTTTCCTAATTACAAAGCATTATGAAACAGTCACATTCATCTCCAACAACAAAGTATGGCATCGTTAATTAATCATTTGAAATTCCAATATATTAAGAATTATTAGCCTTCTCCTAATTACAAAGCATTATTAAACAGTCACATTCATTTCAAATTACAAAGTATCAACATTGGAAACAAGAGCTAATCAATGGCATAATTAATCACAATTCGTGGAGTGACATTAATTATTGGCACTCAGTGGCCAGCAAGTATTGAATAAAATCATCATTCAGTATTATTCAGATTATTACGAAGTCATTATTAAAAATCAGTTAATTACAGTCATAGCATTAATAATCATGGGCATTACAAGTACTCATTACAATAAACAGTGTTCCTCATTCAGTAGTATTCAGATCATTACAAAGGCATTATTAAAATCAGTTAATTACAGTCAAATCATTAGTAATCACAAGCATTATAAGTGGTAACATTACAATAAACAGTGTTCCTTCTTCAGTAGTATTCAGACCATTACAAAGTCATTATTAAAATCAGTTAATTACAGTCAAATCATTAGTAATCACAGGCATTATACGTAATATCATTATAATAGACAGTGGCAGTTATTAGCTAGTGACAAAGCATTATTTTGAATATAGTCTCATTAAGAGGTCATTAATCAAGTGACATGCTATTCAGAGTTGATCAGTATTATTCAGAATTATCATAAACTAGTGACATTATGTGGGACTGGTAATACATTTCTTTGGTAGCAATGCATTGCGTTGGGATCGATAATTAATTGCTGAGGCATAATACTTTTTGCTTTTGACCTATTGCTGCAAATGAGGATAGGTAACGTCATTCGTCATGAGTCAGCTGTAGCAAGATTATGTAACAAGGCAGTACATGTGATCACATTTATAAACGATAGACACAAATGGGTAAAAATATAAAAATGCAAGTACTAGAACAGGTATAATAACTAACAGGTTTAGTAAGTATCATGAAAAGCTTCTCCTGGAAAAAATACAAAAACGGATTATTGACCTGAAAGAAGAAACGCACACTATGCTGAAAAGTAGTGAACTTCGAATTAACAAGTAGTGAAATGTGTATAAAATGTGTTCCATAGCTGTCCTTTCCAAAACTTTCAGTCATCCTACTATGCAATGTAACACCTGCTGTCAAAGCAAACTGCAACAAATACTTAAATAACTACATAACATAAATACATAACTTCAACATTATCCTCATCTGTAAAGAAAAAAACTTCATTATACATCTCATCATAACACCATTATCATCATCACCTGTAAAGAAAAACTTCATTATTCATATCAGCATATTCTTCATCATTATTCATCAGTATTCATTATCATCTGCAAAAAATCACTTCATTACTCATTACATAACTATTCCTTATCTCTAGCATATTTCATCACTAAAACTAAGATGTGTAGTTCTCTCTGACAGCCTGCATCAATCACCTTGTATTCTGAAAGAAAAAATTAGTTAAGACTGCTATTCTTCGATGAGTATAGTATATTCTTGTTAATGTTTGTTAATCCTGATCCATTTACTCTTCCTCATAAAGTTATTGCATCTCCTTTCGTTTATTCCGTAGGTGAAATTCCATTTATGTTAAATTTATTTCTTAGAATCATCATTCCTTTCTGAAATTGATGAACAAAGATTAATGTCCTGCATTTAAATCATATACCCACTAGATAATGACTGGTTTATGGTAACATAATTAACCCTACAGCATAACATGACAGAAAACGTAATATGTTAAAGACGTTGACAGTGTTCAGATGCAAAAATGTACACAGAATAATACAATGCAGTAGCAAAAAAAAAAAAAAAAATGTGAAACAGTCACGATGTTGAGATGTCATAAGGCAAAAAAAAAAAAATGTCAAAGTCGACTGGTGTGTGTTATATCTTAACTATTTCATAGTGCATACAAACAAAACTGGAATACAGTCATATACACAAAAAAAATGGAAAATGTGCACGGTCTGATGTGTAACGACAAGAAGAGCGACCTGCTAACCTTACCTTGCCGGGCACTTGCCAAGAAAAAATACGATAATCATCAATAAGTAGTCACATAAATATAATTGCAGAAATAGTCGTAAATGTGTAAATTCATCTGGAAAAATATGCATGGTCTGATGTGTGACGACAAGAAAAGCGACCTGCTAACCTTACCTTGCCGGGCACTTGCCAAGAAAAAATACGATAATCATCAGTAATTAGTCACGTGAAATAATTGCATTAGTAAATGGCATCATAGTGTGTTGAATCATACAGTGGTTTCACTCAATAAACGGTTTAATGTTTGAGATATGGTGATTGCCTTTCGATTTTCTGGTTCTCAAAGTTTCGACGTGTACAACATTGGGGTGAGGGATGCTGCGAATCCGATACGGACCTGCGTATAGAAGTTCAAATTTACTGCACTTACCTTTTAATTTACTGGATAAATAGTGTGTACGTACTAGTATCTTCTGTCCAACGTGAAAGTCGCGGCGTGTACAAACCTGTTTTTGCTGTCTTCTCCGGCGCTCTGCGGCACGTTTGATGTTGTTCAGCGCAATGTCAATTATTTCGTGGTGTCGTAGGCGACGACTTTTGGGAAATTCTATTAATTCTTTAATTTTGTTCGGTGGTTCAACGTTTTTCAGTATAACAGTCGGAGATAGCATAGTGGATTCATTTGGAATGGAATTAATTACATCTTGGAATGAGAGTATGTGTGTATCCCAATCAATATGTCTTTTGTGGCAGTATATTCGGCAC
This sequence comes from Schistocerca piceifrons, assembly GCF_021461385.2. NCBI lineage: Eukaryota > Metazoa > Arthropoda > Insecta > Orthoptera > Acrididae > Schistocerca > Schistocerca piceifrons. The sequence goes on along the minus strand of NC_060140.1, from coordinate 204,733,865 downwards.
AGCTTACCAATTTCTTTCATTAATCTTTCACAGGGGTTCGAAGAAGCGTGGTACTTGGATATATAAATCGGAGAAATGTTTCTGGCTCGTAACATGCGTGTCCATACGCTACTACGAAATTGAGATCCATTGTCAGAAATTACTTTCATTACATGCCCTACCTGAGATAGAAAATGTTTTACAAATGCTTTCGAAACAGTTTTAGCAGTAGCTTTGCGTAATGGAGTGAAAGTAACAAATTTTGAAGTGAGCTCAACAGCGACAAAAATGTAGCAAAAACCTCTGTTAGTTCTGGGAATCGGACCAAAAATATCTATAGCGGCCATGTGTCTTAATTTAACAGGTATAATGGGATATAACGGAGGAATATGTGAAGTGGTGTCTGATTTAGCTTTCTGGCAAATTTTACAAGACGCTAAAACTCGTCGTATACGTTTTTCCATGTTAGTAAAATAACAGTTCTGTCTCAGTATAAGAAAACATTTTCGTGCTCCGTAATGTGCGTAGCTTAAATGAGTGTACCAAATTAATTTGTTGACCAGTTCGTCAGGAATGCATACTAACCAATTGTTGCTGTCAGGATGAGAGCGGCGAAACAGAACGTCATTGCGTACAGTGTAATGGTTTCTAATCGTAACATTATTCCTATCTTGCCAAAGGTGTTTAATTTCTTTCCAGACATTGTCTTTGTTTTGTTCTTGTGCTATGTCCTGTAATGACGATGAAATAAAGTTTTCAAATGCAACTTGCTGAATGTACATGACACTGAAATTTGTTTTGCAGAAGTTGGTTGCTACGTCTTGCTGATTGTTGCCGAGAGAACGCGATAGTGCGTCTGCTATAACATTTTGTGTACCGGGAATGTGAACAATCGTAAAATTAAATTCTTGTAAATATAGTTTCCATCTACTTAATCTGTCGTGAGTAAATTTAGCTGAAAGCAAAAATTGTATTGCTCTGTGGTCTGTGTAGACAGTGGTATGTCTGCCATAAAGAAAGTGCCTAAATCTCGTGAAAGCCCATACAACACATAATGTTTCTAATTCTGTAACGGAATAATTTCGTTCAGCGGGTGACAAAATGCGACTTGCAAATGCGATGTTTTTAATTACTGTTGAACCATCTTCTTCTATTTCCTGGAAAATATGTACACCTAAAGCGGTGTTGGAACTGTCGGTGGCAATGGAAAAATTTCTGGTAAGATCTGGGTGCGATAAGAGTGGAGGATTCAACAAAGCATGTTTCAAATAACATTCTCGTGAGCAAAATTCTGCGTGTCAAAAATAATGTTTACGTTACTGTAATATGCAATCTGTGCTGTACTGGTTAAAATCTATCGTATGTGTCGTTATTTATTTTACGGGAGGATGCTGTGGCATATCCACTATATGAACTGTTCTGTTATTTCTTACTGACGTATTACGCTATCGATGACACCTATTGTCTGTTTCATTCATGATTATTCGTTGTTGCTGCTGAAAAGATCGACTGTTATTGAATGTACGCTGAAAATTGTGCTCATAATTATTTTTTACGTCTGTCGTGATAGTAATTTCTATACGGCGCATTGCGATACGAGTTGAAATAGAGTGTTGTCTGTACGTAGTTATTTCTTTGCTGCCATGCGTTACCATTTGTTGGAGCTGGGACTATACGTGCACGCGGCGAAACATTAAAGTTTGGTTGACCTTGTAGACTGCATTGTTGGTTACGTATGCTAAGCGGTTGACTTTCATGCTATTGTGGTGAAAAGGTCTATTGTTACCAAAATGTGGTTCCTGTTACTAATAATTTTACACATACTGATGATTACGATTTTATCTGTAATTAAAATTACGGCGGTAGTTGTCATTACGGGAGTGCCTACTGAAAATTGTCACATTCGGTAAAAGATTTGTCATATCGGGTTTTCAGTACAATATTTCTTAATTCTACATAGAGCAATAGTTAAAGAGCAGTTTTGATAGATATAAAGGATAGTAGAAGAAAAGGCAGCAGTGCAGAAAACTAAAGATGAAACAGCACTACTACAGCTCGGGGCCCTATGCTCGCTACGGCACATATTCATTAAAGCGTAATGAATCCCCTGAGGTCAATTACGCACTGCAAATAAATTTCAACTTTTGCGTTACAGGCAATAGCGGTATAAATTCAAAAGCAAATAGCTGTATTCTTGCTAATTCCAGTTCCTTCATTATAGGCAATGCTGTTGTAAATACAAAAATAAATTGTCGCATCTGCTTCAAAGCTAGTTTTTTCATTACAGGTAATAGCGGTGAATGTACAAAGATAAATTGTCGTATACAGTGCAAAGCGTGTGCCTGTACGCTGTCATTATTAAATTCCTTAGATTTTCTTACAAATGCAAATTGCTCGAAATCTACGTTCTCGTCACTTAGTTTGATAATACGTTCAGGTTTGTGTGAAAGTCTGTTTGTCTGTGTGATTTCGGATTTCAAGTTGCGTAGCTTTTCAGATTTTAAGTCGCGTGGCTTTTCGGATTTTAATTCGCGTATTCCCTGTAAATTGTTCACATTATACACGCTGCGTGACTCTGACAAATGCTCACAACGTGGCGAATTCTGTGACGTATTGGTGACTGAAATAATTGTTAATTCTGTTACTTTAATACTTTCGTCAATCTGGTTATCGTGTCGTTCACTTTTCTCGTCAACTTCCGTATTCGGAGTGTATGAAACTTCCACTGACTCTAAATCATCGCGAATCTGTACTGCGTTTTTAGGGCATTGTTCGGTGACTGCATTAATTTCGTGTATCTGTGTTTCGTTCGCCAAACATTGTTCAGTGATTGCATCAATCTTGTCTTTATGTGACTGTGTTGTGCCTACACGTGTGCTACTTGATTCTTGTGCAACAGTGCCAACTTTTTCATTACTGTAATTAGCACAAGCCTGAGTATCCTCACGTAATTGTTCTTTATTGTCCTGGCATTGCACGGTAATAGCTGTATTCTCTTCACTAACTTGTCTGCTCCGTTCGTTAAGGTTGTCTTGTTTCTCGTTCGTCAGTTTGAAACTTTCATTAATTGTTTCGCTAAGTTGTTTGAAATAGTTGTCAATTTTCTCACTTTGCTGTTGTAGCAATCTTGTCACAATTCGTACCAAGTCAGAATTAACGTATATACTATCTGTACTGTTTAGTGGTGGATCTGGAATTGTCTCGCTTTCCGTGACCATTTGGTCATTCTGTAATTTACAGAAAGGTTTATCAGTCGGACCTACACTGTCACTCACTATTTCGGAATTAAATAAATCCGTCGTACTTTGTGTATCCTGTTCATTTTCATTACACAAATTCGTCTGTACGTCACTTGAGTTTTCCAAATGGGGTGTGTTAAGCTGGGCAGCGCTCATTATAATAGGGCGTCCCGCGTCATCAATTGTCGTCAAATTAACAGACGAGACAATTGGGTTCGTTTGTTCATCATCAGGGTAAAAGTCATCACTAGTGGTTGGAATGCACTGATTGTTAGTGAACGCAGGATTGTCATCATTACACTGCGTGTCGCAATTACTATCGGTCACGCTGTTTAAGTCGGTAATTTCATTCAAAATACCTCGCGATACACTATTCACAGTCTTTCGCGGCATTTTAACAATAGTCAAAATTATTCACAAAATAAATAAGCACAATGCAAAAGCAACACACAAATACAACAAAGCAACAAATTGCCGTTGACCTGTAGAGAGAAAGTCACAATATTATTAAAAGCGTTGCGCTAAATCCTAATTATATCTAAGCAAACAAGAGCAGATATCTGACTGTCGCTCAAAAGACTCTCAACGAAATACGATCCTGGACTGGGTGTCGCCAAGTGTAACCTCCCCACAAAAATTTTAAAAGAAAAAGAAACATAATACTTAATAGAAATGGGACCCAAGTGTAACGTCCCCACAATAATTTTGAAAAGAAAAAAGTATGGACAATACTAATTAGAAGTGCTGATGGACATGGCTCTAAGCGTAACCTGCCCACAATGAAATGTACTGACAATGGCAACAAAAATGTGAAATACGCAATCTGACTCAAATATAAATTCTTCACGAAATTTAAGGTCCGTTCAGTGACAAGAAATTACAATTAAACCGAAATATCGGTCTTTGGCCCTGTGCAAAACAATCAGAATTAAAGTCTTACCTCAGAATAAATGGATGTCACATTTCTGCTCTTGTTGTTGCGCAGCGCTTGGAGGAACTGCATTGCAAATAATAATATTCTCTTTTTTTGTGATTTTAGTGAAATTTTTCTTCAAAAGAAGTGGAATGAAATGGGAAGTGCAACGAAATCTTTAGTTCAATAAAAAATTAAATTTTTGAAAAATGCTTTTGAAATAAAAATTATTATTGGGGAACTTGTTGGAGAATAATTACAATAAATAAAATTTTTCATTATCTAATGATTATATTAATTAACAGTATACCTTATTCACTATCTTGACCAGTGTTGCCGACCGCCTACATCACACAACCGCACTGGGCTGCGACTGCTGACCGACCGCTCTGCATGACGACTACAGACTGAGTACTGCTCTCAACTAGACAGAGCTACAAACTCGCAACGACTGAACTGACAGACTCGCAACGACTGACTGCCTCGCAACGACTGACTGACTGCTACTGACTGAGAACCGCTCGCAACACTCGCGCGGTCAAGCGCATACTCTCTGGTCACAGATGCTACAATGCCTCGCCATCGCTGCTATGTTACATACGTGTTTCAATGGTTGCATCCTCCAGTAAGTCCAGCAGCAAAACTCCTTTGGCGTCCCAGAAAACGGCGAGTAGCACTTTACCTACACACGGAGTGCTTTTGAACTTCATTCGGACAGGTGATGGCGGATGTTTCCACTCCATGGATGCGGCCTTCGATTCGGACGTGTAATGGTGGCCCCACGTTTCATCCCCCGTCACAATCCGAAACAGATGGTCATTGCCAGATTCAAGGTAACGCACGAGCTGTTCCAGGCTGAACGCCATGCGTTGTTCCATGTGTGTCGGGGTCAGTTGGTGCGGCATCCATCGTGCTGATACCTTCCTGTGTCGAAGAATGTCGTGGATGATCTTGTGAGCTCTCTCATGTCCGATTCCAAGTTCTGCCGCTATTCCATCGATGGTGATACGCCGGTTCGCTCTAATCATGTCATCCACCATCCTGACATTTGCATCTGTAGTGGCCGTGCGCGTCCGTCCAGGTCTCGGTGTGTCCTGCACTTGCTGACGTCCATCACTGAATTGCTGGCACCATCTCAGCACCATTTGCCTCGACATCACACCTGACCCATACACCTCAACAAGGCGGTTATGAATTTCTGTGCCTGAGGCTCCACCTGCCCATTCATAGTGGATAACAGCTCTCACTTTCGCCTTTGACCACGACTCCAAAACTCACCTTCTCTTCATAGCTTCGGGAAAAGACTGAGCGACTGGCCTCCGCTTTGCGCAGGCACTGCGCCAGCGCCATCTGCTTGATCGCGGTCTACTTCTACCCAATGATGTATCGGTGTCTTGCACGTGTGCGTTCACCTGCCGTGTCGTCTTTCGCCCATATCACACAACTCTGCCCACAGTCGACAGGGGAAACTTATTTTCCAACTCCTCCTCGTATGACACGCTTCCTAACCGAAACAGCGCACATATCCAGGCGAAAGGGAATGCAAATTCGTACTGATTAAGCCGGCTATAGCCAGCTACATGCGGTAAAAAATGTGCAAATCTTTTTCGAAGGTTTAGGGTACAAATGTTTACTTGATCTACTCGTTCGCCTCACATGTCGCTCAACGAACATGCTTCGGATATGTTTTGGTTGGTAGCTTGCCTGACGCGGACCTCCAGTAGCCACTGTTGAAACTTTGTTGGGCCGGCCGTAGTAGCCGTGCGGTTCTAGGCGCTTCAACCTGGAACCGCGTGACCGCTACGGTCGCAGGTTCGAACCCTGCCTCGGGCATGGATGTGTGTGATGTCCTTAGGTTAGTTAGGTTTAAGTAGTTCTAAGTTCTAGGGGACTGATGACCACAGATATTAAGTCCCATAGTGCTCAGAGCCATTTTTGAAACTTTGTTATTAAGATAGAAACCACGTGGAGGGTCGTCCCAGTTTGTTTTCATGTTCTTCAAGCTCTGCTTGCGGCGTATAAGGAGATGATGGTTACACTAGTCTCGACTTCCCAACGAAAAGATGAGCTACAGTTTTGCAATATTTTAATGAGTTGTCTATTGTCATGTTCGTGAAAAGAAGTTAATTTCATTCACATCACATTTTAGCATCTCCACTTCATTCGGCCCGTTTTATCATAAATTACAAGGAGACGCCTTAAACGTACTATAAAAGAACACGAGTAGTACAAGTTTTTTTTTTTTATCGGCACGACTACGTTCGTACGCAAGAGAAGCGTAAACGGCCCATCTGTTTGACGGAAGGTGGAGTGGGTCGAACTGAAAGCATTACAAAACGGAGACTGCTCCATGGTGGGAAGATTCAGACTTCTTTTTTAACCTCAACTACCCTGTTTGCCAACAGTTCAAACAACGCGGCGAGTTTATTGAGGTTGTTACTATGGTGTCAGCTTTAACGAGAAGGGAGGTCGCAGAAAGTGTCCTTGCTGTTGCAATTTTCGCAAATGCAAGTGTACTTTATCAAAATGTGTAATGTGTTTTAGGCATTACGTTAAGACAGACTGCAGTAACAGAGCTCCCCGCTAGGAAAAGTCAGTTTCGCAATAAATGTGATTACGATCCTTTATTGGATGACTATGTATTTTTAAAGGCTTCTACTCAGCTAGAAAATCTAAGAAGGGCAGTTTTCACCTTCCTTGGAGCAACTAGTTCATTAAAAAATTTCTTACACAATATTTGCGTTGCGGAAAACATCGAGGCTACATTTGTCACTTGTGCTATTCAAAGTAGCGCGTTCATTTTGGGCATTCCATGCCTGTCGCTAGTTATGGAGAAAATAGATTCTTTCTCGGGAACGTTGTTTTCATTTTGATATTCATGCTGTTTCAGGTGTTCGCAAACTTGATGTTTTTTTCCGAATTTGGCATTTAAATTACAATAGTTTTCCTTGATTTATGTATTTAACGATTTATTGACGTACAGTCAGCACGGATTCAGAAAATCCGTCCTTGTGAAACACAACTAGCTCTTTATACTCATGAAGTAATAAGTGCTATTGACAGGGGATGTCAAATTGATTCCACATTTTTAAATTTCCAGAAGGCTTTTGACACTGTTCCTCACAAGCGTCTTCTAACCAAACTGCGTACCTACGGAGTATCGCCTCAGTTTTGTGACTGGATTCGTGATTTCCTGTCAGAAAGGTCACAGTTCGTAGTAATAGACGGAAAGTCATCGAGTAAAACAGAAGTAATATCCGGCGTTCCCCAGGAAAGTGTTATAGGCCCTCTATTGTTCCTGATCTATATTAACGACATAGCAGACAATCTGAGTAGCCGTCTTAGATTGTTTGCAGATGATGCTCTCATTTACCGTCTTGTAAAGTCATCAGATGATCAAAACGACTTGCAAAATGATTTAGATATCTGTATGGTGCGAAAAGTGGCAGTTGACCTTGAATAAAGAAAAGTGTGAAGTTATTCACATGAGTACTAAAGGAAATCAGCTAAATTTCGATTACGCGATAAGTCACACAAATCTGAAGGCTGTAAATTCAGCTAAATACTTAGGGATTACAATTACAAATAACCTAAATTGGAACGATCGCATAGGTAATATTGTGGGTAGAGCAAACCAAAGACTGCGATTCATTGGCATAACACTTAGAAGGTGCAACAGGTCTTCTAAAGAGACTGCTTACACCACGATTGTCCGCCCTATTCTGGAGTACTGCTGAGTGGGGTGAAATCCGTATCAGGTGGGACTGACGGATGACATCGAAAAAGTACAAAGAAGGGCAGCTCGTTTTGTATTATCGCGAAATAGGGGGAGATAGTGTCACAGACATGATACGTGAATTGAAGTGGCAATCACTAAAACAAAGGCGTTTTCGTTGCGACGGGATCTTCTCATGAAATTTCAGTCACCACTTTTCTCCTCCGATTGCGAAAAGAGTCTGTCGGCACCAACCTACATAGGGAGAAATGATCATCACGATAAAATAAGAGAAATCAGGGCTCGCACAGAAAAATTTAAGTGCTCGTTTTTCCCTCGTGCCATTCGAGAGTGGAACGGTAGAGAGACAGCTTGAAGGTGGTTCATTGAACCCTCTGCCAGTCACTTCAATGTGAATAGCAGAGTAATCACGTAGATGTAGAACTGTTTATTACATACCATCTACATACCATCCTGATGACTAAATGCTTCGTAGTGGTTGCTATCCCAGTCACTATATATTGCCTGTCTGAATACTTTACAGTACCTGAATCGCCAAATGGCTCCAACGCCTCGGAAGCAATGGACACACTGCCAGCGGAAATGTATGTCCCCAACCAGGAGCAGTGGCTGGAACTGCGGGCTCCTCGCTCCAAAGGCCTGTCCTTGTGCTGCAGCAGCTGACGACAACAGAGCTTCTGGTAACTATATGGCGTATTCTTGAAAAATATTTACTACAAAAAGGAAAGAGCTAGCGAGAAGTAGAGTAAGTCCGCATATTATGGAATATCATTTACTGTGGTAGTTGAATCTACCAACTCAACTCATTCTTGGCTCTCAAACACACTTCATCGTAAACTTCATCCATTTGGCAACAGGTATTTGTATTTCCCTAAATAAAATGTAAAAAAGTTAGCACAGTAAGAAGTGGAAAAGACAGTTGCTCTCGAACGTTAACGTGGAATAGTCGGGAAATATCAATTATGAAACTTCCTGGCGCATTAAAACTGTCTGCCGGACCGAGACTCGAACTTGGGACCTTTGCCTTTCGCGGGAAAGTGCTCTACCACACAGTTTTAATCTGCCAGGAAGTTTCATATCAGCGCACACTCCACTGCAGAGTAAAAATCTCATTCTGAATTTTAAGTATGCTAGTAAAAATGAAGATAATCATGTAAATTTGGGAGAAAATATTTATTCTGAGATTGCTCTTGTTTTCACTCTTTAAAAAATTGCTTATCCGTAGCAGAAAAAAATAATCTTATTCGATAACAAATCTGTAAATTTATCAATTTCAAAACAAAATTATGAAACACTTATTTGTTTATCTGATAGAGGTGATTTGTTTTACATTCTTTTTTTTATTTGCATTCTTCTAATACTGGTTCTCAGCATCTGCGCAGTCAACGAACGCTAAGTATTCCACGTTGCCCAACACAGCATCTTGGCTTAACAACATAACAACAAAACTAACTGTATCCATAACCAAAAACTGAGCAATTCATAACAATTTACCGTATTTTACGGACTATAAGACGCAATTTTTTCTTCGAAAAATTGCCTCTCAAGTACAGGTGCGTCTCATACTCGAAATTAATATAAAAATGTACAGTCTATAACAATACCACCACTTGCAAAGTAGGTTAGAAATCAGATTAATAATGTTGCTCACGCAGCATATGTTCGCTTTATCGAGCAACAACAAAGTTCTTGACTGTGGATGGTATCGTCAGAATGGAAATAATGAAGTCACTGTAAAAAAGTCATTAATTTTGGCACTTATCTTGAATGGATTCCCACCTAGATTTCGTCAAAGTTGTTATGGCTCATCTTGTTGATTCTAGGGTGATTCCATTTTGACTGCTAGAAGGCCCAGATCTGTATTTTAGCAATATTTGAAGACCTAACAAATGCGTTTTTCAGGAAATTCTTGATGATCAAACAATCCCAGATCAGAACAATGGTATGGTAGAAATAATTTTTGACTTGGTGTTCACGATCCACATTTTTATTGAACTTCTTGTAAATTCACATATACTTCTTCTTAATTGGCACATCATCAAGAAAACTGTTTTGTATCAATCTTCATATATTTAATTTCCATTTTAACTAAACACAAGACTCGACTGTTCTTTTACAATGCGAAATAACAACTTAACTTGTGCAAAGTGAAAGAAAGACTGCTCTGTGCGCATTCGCGCCAAAACGATTATAAGTAAGTCAAAGATTATGAGAGTCTCGCAGAAATGAATACACACAAGAACCATATCACTGTAATATATCGATGCATCGCAGTACCTATACATTAATAAAACCAATGTGAATATTGTCACAAAAATATGTCTGTTACTTCGCAGAAAAGTAGTACGATATTACTGATATCGAGAACTGGGGTTATAGTGCTGTAATGGTGACGTAAATAAAGAACCATTACAAGTGTTACATTCAAAACTTCCTTCGGTCTTAAAAATAGCCATAAATTCGACGCCGCGGGGAACCTATCTCTATCTGTCAACACTGGAGTCAACTGGTAGCAGCAGTGCACCGAAGCGACGAACGTGAGTTGTGGGGATTCGCAAACTTGGTAACACTGTCTCTCTCCCGCCCCTCCATGACAAATCCAGAACACTGTGTAGCCTATGATGCGTCATTGCCGTCTACGGTGCTAAGAAACTTGAATTGAAAGTGATCTGTGTTATAGGTAATAGTACAATATTTTTGTTAGTAGCTAGTTTCGTGATGGAAAAATTAAAGCTATACATGTTTTGCGGGCTTTAAATTCAAAGTAATAGCATGTGTAGAAGAACGTGGAAACGAGCACCTGAGCGGCATTTCGACCCTCCGCCAACAGAAAAAAACCATTCGCGATTTGTTTGCTGGCAAAGAAGAACTGAAATATATGAAGAAAACTAAATGTGCAAATAGATGACTGAATGCAAAATGTCCAAAACTAGAAAATGACGTACTGAACTGAAGTCAAGCACACCGTCTAAATGGCACTGGAGTTAATACAGAATGATTCAAACACACGCTCGTAAGCTAGCGCTACAGTGGAACTTAACAGACTTTAAGGACAGAGTTGGTTGGCGCTATAGATTTATGAAGCGTCATGGACTTAGCATGCGAACTAAAACCAAGATATGTCAGAAAATGCCACAAGAATGTGAAGAGAAAATATTATATTTCCTGGAAGTAAGCCAAATAGCGAATATCAACGATATTCCTCTGACATTTGATGTGTCAAGTAACGGAACTGTTGCCATGAAAGGCGCTAAATTTGTAACTGTAAAAACAAGACATGAAAAATACACTAAATTGTTGTCCTTTCATATTGTGCTGACGTTACTGAACTTAATTCAATGATCATTTTCAAGCGCAAAACAGTACCAAAACCTTCCGAAATACAGCCAGATGTTGTTCACGTACGTGACAAGGGTTGGATGGACGAGGCTGGTATGAAATTATGGATTAACAGAGTGTGGGAGAGATGAAAGGTGCTTGATTGAAGAAAAGTACTCTTCTTGTGCCAGACCAATTTAGAAGACATTTGAAAAATTCTGTGCAAGAGAAACTGAGACAGGGAAGTACAGAGCTTGCTCTTACTTCGGGAGGACTTACTTCACAACTGCAACCTCTTGATGTCTCGATAAATAGACCATTTAATGTACATATGAGAGAGAAATGGAATGGATGACGGATAAAACCAAACATGAATTCACGACTAAGGGTTCTTTAAAACGACCTACAATCAGCGTCAGTGGATTAAACAGTCGTGGTCTAAAGTGAGAGAAGACATTATTGTTAAACCATTCAAGACGTGCGGCATAAGTAACGCTGTCGAAGGCAGTGAAGGCCAGCTTATATGTGGAGAGGACAACGATGACGACGAAAAGGAGGAGGAAGAAGGAGAAGAATAAAGTTCAAATGACGATTTTCAGGGATTTTAAAGGTCAGTTCGGTTTTATGAACTAAGAAATTTTTTTTTTAGTCTGGCATTGCAATCTAATAATAAAAATGATAAAAATGTTAATTTTACAAAACTACTTAAAATTAAGGTGGTATTTTAGTCCGTAAAATACGGTACTACTCTTTTCCTTATTAAATGGTATAGTTTTAATCGTTAGCGTATATTTTCATAGTTATTACATCGTTTTGAAACATTACATGCAAAAATTCTGTAAAACAAGCAATCGTCGTATCATAGATCCTATAGTTATACCGCCTACCTAGCTTTCTATCCTTTCGTGAACGACATTATCTCCTGTACACAGGTTTGTGATACACCTTTTGTCTAAAACTAAAATTTACTCTTTGTCTTGCATTCCACTTCTTTACCTTCTGTTCCTCTTGAGATAATTACTTGTATCTGCGACAGAATTTTGCATGTAGAAGTGAACTATACACGGTTTATTTTTTCATGCTGTTCTCATATGGGGCTTAGGTTTCACAGTCACAAAGTATGTAGATTTTGTGTCACTGTACTGGGAGCTTGAATTAATTCTTGCTGTTGACTAAATTGCTCAGTAGTTGTACTAGTTCAGGGACACGAGACGCATTTCACAGTAGAAACATTACACTTTAAGATCTGTGTGTGACTTTCGAATGGAATGAACATAATATACCCATTTAATGCCTTCAACATGTCGGGTTTTGTACCAACAAAATAGTAGTCTTCTACGTTTATCTCAAGAAATCTGCTGCGGAAAGTCACAGTTTGCTAGTGGGAGCGTATGGACAACATGATCTGTCGGAAACAACGTCCGAGATTGGTTTCGAAGATTTAGAAACAGCAATTTTGAGGTGCGTGACGGAACTCATCCTTGTCGCTGTGGTGAATCATGAACTACTGCAACCGGTAAAAAGGCGAATTCTGAACGTTGAAAAGCACAATTACTCAACCCGAGTCGCACATTTGAAGACAAACGCCCGCAGTAGACTTATGCACAAGACAAAGTCATTCTGTTTCACGACATGTTGCAAACCGAGCTTGAAGGAACTTCGATAGGATTTCTTACCCCATTCGCCATATTCACCGGATATCGCCCCTTCCGACTACCATTTGTTTTAGTTCATGCAGCATGGCGTCTACGAACAACACTTGACACATTTTAAACATCTTGAAAACTGCCTCCATGAGTCGATCAGCTTCAAAAGAATCTGAACATTTTATCAAGGAATCCTTTTGTTACGTGAAAGGATATTACTTTCAGTAAATTGTCTTACGCCGTTCAATAAAGTATAAATGTTTTCTGCCCAATAAACAGCAAGAATTAATTCAAGTACGCAGTAATTTCCAGTTTTATTTTTTATGTATGCGTCTTTGTATGATTTATGTATTATAACTATGTTGCTTAGCACGTCTTTCCCACTGACTGTGATATTTATTTTGCAGATGTCCTCGACAACACCCAGTGAAGTATAAAGTCAAATCGAAAGGAATCATTTTACATTGATATACATCTATTTTCTCCTTACATCAATGGCAGTAATTCATTGTGAACTGTTAGCGTGTTTATAATATTATTTTTTACTAAATAAACTCTTTGTAAGAATATTTATTTACCTCGTAATCTTCCTTCAAAAATTCGTTTGACCAGTATTCTTTCGTCAGTATCCAATCATTCTACGTTTAATGGTGACAGCTGCATGAACTACAGCGTAAGTTAAGTAGGGCAGTAGTGGAAATGAGGGAGGAGGGGTAGTCACTTGCCTGTAGCTACAGGTACAAATTGTGCACTGCTGGATCCCTAAGCCACGTCTAATTTGTTACATTCTACAAAGTCATTATCTACTGCAAATTAAGACCGCATATACCATTCAGTTACAAGTACAATGGTATAATGGCAAAGAGAGACACTTTTGTCCAGAAAGTGACAAAATGTATTCCTTGACAAAAAAAAAAAGTACTTTGCTTTTAAGCCAATGGATTTTATGTATTTTGTCCATAATGGATGCAGTTAAACTCCGTAACTGTTCCTTTATAGAGTGTACAATAATAACAGCTACAGTGACAATAAAAGCTGATTTTATTTAATACACACCAGTTTCGGGCTTGTGGTATACATTCAGGTACTTGCTTCCACACTCAGTGTTGGAGACCAATGAAACTGGTGTATATATATATCGTTTTCACATTACATTTTTGACATTTTTGTAGCAAGTATTTCGTTTTTTTTTACGCGTTACCTGTATTTTAGTAACCATGTTTATTGTTGGCGCTTCCATATTATGTTTTTGATAAAGCAGTGGCACTTTAGGTGTTGGTAACTTCTGACACAAATGCACTCACAACATGTTTCAGGGAACAACGTCGTGAGTGCATGTGTGTCTGAAGTTACCAACATCTAAAGCGCCACTACTTTACCAAAGACTTAATATGGAAGCACCAACAATTAGCATGGTGACTAACATAAAGTTAATATGTAAAAAGCGAAATATTTTTGTGCAAAAATGGGATAAACGTAAAGTGAAAACGATATGAATACACCAGCCATACTGATCTCCAACAATGAGTATGGAAATATGTACCTGAATGCCTAGCTCCTGAAGATTCGCACAAGCCCGAAACCAGTTGCGTGTAAAATAAAATCACCTTCAATTGTGACTGGTAGAGGTTATTACTCTGCACCCTATTTCAATGGATTTAGATTAATGTTTTGTTTTCGTAATGGGTAGATTTGATCCCTGATGACCTAAATTAAAATTTCAGTCAAGTATTCGTCGTCAGCTACCATAAATGAAAAAGAAAAGAACATGTGGCATCGTTGTCCGGGATATCCCGAGGGGATGTTCAGCCACCTTACCGGAAAGGCTTTTCTTCCTCCGCACACAGTGTCCCCTTTCCACTCGGTTAGTGATAGATGTGTCTCAAGTGTATCTGCTGAGTGTGAATATTGTAGTATCTAGAGTAACACGGTGGCGGTGGTTGTACCTGAAGGGATGACGACGGTTCGAAGCCTCGTCCAACCGTTCAGATTTCAGTTCTTCGTAATTTTTCTAAATGACACGGCCGATTTCCGTCCCCATTGTTCCATAATCTGAGCATGCGCTCCGTCTCTATGACCCCCTTACCGTCAGAACGTTGATCTCTAATCTACTTACATACGTACCTTGAAGCTGGGTAGGGAACCAAAGTTTTTGATGTCACATTTTTACATGAGAGCCTTACAGGAAAATTGTTTTTTAACTCTCGTCTCGATGTACCATCCCAATAAAGTATACTTCAAAAAAGACTTTATCGTAAAGATATACAGGTTACGTGATCAGAAACTCTTAAAGCCAGACGCAAAAATACATTGCAAGTACAAAAAAGAAGACGACGTGTGGTATCGATAGTTCCGCTGCCACAGCGTAGGTTGGCACTACGAGAGCGGAAGATCTTCGCCGACCACAGCACTCTCTAGCCGACCCTGTGCAGCTCTACGAGCGCCGCTCCACTTTCGCCCAGTTCATGAAGAGCAGACGGCCGAGAACCACCGCTTTAGCTTAGCTTGCTATTGAGACTTTCTTATCCGGACTTTGGCTGCACACCTACGTACTCATCTGTACAAAGATACGTATTCAGTTGTACATGTTCATACACCAGTAACAACCTCTTTTACTTTACTTGCGTTACCGACGTGGTTTATCTCACCTGCTCCTAGTCGCTTCCTTTTCATTCGGCCTCTTTGTCAGATTACAGGAGCAGACCCACGAGCCGCCTTCCAGGCGGGATACAAAACACGATGAATCACAAATTAATTATTCGAATAGGCCGAAAATCGGTAGACGTGATGGTTCAAATGGCTCTAAGCACTATGGGACTTAACATCTGAGGTCATCAGTCCCCTAGACTTAGAACTACTTAAACCTAACTAACCTAACGATATCACAACCATCCATGCCCGAGGTAGGATTCGAACCTGCGACCGCAGCAGGAGCGCGGTTCCGGACTGAGGCGCCTAGAACCGCTCGACCACCGTGGCCGGCGGTAGACGTGATGTACATGTACAGACAGTCAAATGATTACAATTTCAGAAAAAAATTGCTGATTTATTCAAGAGAAACAGCTTCTGATTTATTCAAGAGAAACAGCTTCGGAAATTCAGTAAATTAACAATGCGTTGGTCCACCTCTTGTGCTTTTTCAAGCAGTTATTCAGGTTGGCATTAATTGACAGAGTTGTCGGATGTCCTCCTGAGGCACATCGTGCACAATTGTGTCCAACTGGCGCGTTAGATCGTCAAAATCCCAAGATTCTTGGAGGACCCTGCACACAATGTTGCTAACGTTCTCAATTGGGGAGAGATGCGGTGACCTTGCTGGCCAAGGCAGGCACTGGCAAGCACAAAGACAAACAATAGAAACTCTCGTCGTGTGCGGACGGGCATTATCACGCTGAAATTTAAGCCCACGGTGGTTTGCCGTGAAGGGTAACAAAGCGAAGCGTAGAATATCGTCGACGTACTGCTGTGCTGTAAGGGTACCGCGTATGACACCAAAGAGGCGTCTCTATGAGAAGAAATGGCACCCCAGACAATCCTGGTTCTCGGACTGTATGACGGACGACAGTCAGGTTGGAGTCCTACCACTGTCCAGGGCGTCAGTCATGTCTTCGGCCTGGAATCTCAGTGACTGGAGCGGAATCTACCACTGCCAGAGTTGTGGAGAAGAGGAGCAGGACATGCGCATCACACTTCAACCGTGGCCAAGAAGCCTAAGAATGTACAAAGTGTTCGGAAGAAGAAAGTGCTGTTGCTAGGTAGTAGCATGGGCGAGGTGCAGGCCCTTAGTTACAGGAAAGTTTAGGGGCAGCGTACCAGGCCACCAGTATCTTCAAGCCAAATGCAGGACTAATTCATGTGATAGAGGACCTAGGGTCTTTATGTAAGGACTTTACAAAAGAGGACCATGTAGTGATTGTGGGTGGGGTGGGAAACTGTTTGGACAGGGATGGGGCATATGACATAGGTGGTGACCTGGACAAGATGGCTTCCCTGACTCATGGCACCAACATAAACTTTGTTGAGCTGTTCCGGCGCCATGATCGACCACACCTTGATGGAGCTGTGAGGCGAATCAATGTGGGGTTAGGGATGGCTCTGAGGACAGCCAACTTTGCTCATGTTTCTCTGGTGCCCATCGGGACTATCAACAGAAGGGGATTCACTAGGCATGGCCTACACCTAAACAGGACTGGGAAGGGAAGATTCATGAAAATATAGGGGGTGGATCTAGGGCCACACATGGTCAAATACCTGTTGTCATAGGTAGGAAAAGTAGGTCTTTTTTAGGATAAACCCATACAACAGGTTTCCCTGCCTAAAGAGTATCTCCAGCACTTTAAAAATTACTGAAACAATCACTCACAAGACACATTTTAACCCCTCAAATATCACATATACCAGATGTCACAAAGAGAAACAAGCCATTGGAAAGAGTAACATGGGGCATTTCACAGACTTAACAATCCACCATCAAAATATGCAGTCAATAAACAATAAAATACAACTATTAGAAGTTGAACTCCAATCTTTGAGCTGCACAGTAGTTCGTATTACTGAGCACTGGTGTAGAGACACATAAATGCAACATGTAGTATTATCATTGTATAAGAGGGCAAATTCTTACTGCAAACTACTTCAAGGGTCAGAGGATCATGCATTTATATCAGAAAAGGAACACAGTTCAAATCAAGACATGACCTCAGTACCGTAAGTGAAGAGAAACACTTTGAAATATCAGCTATTGAATTAACAGGGCTGGATATCACCAAAGAAATTAATCATTTTGTGTGTGTATAGATCTCCCAGTGGTAGTGTGGACACTTTTTTCAATAAATTAACGGAAATTCTAGATAAAGTCTCAAGCACAAAGGTCAACATAATTCTGTGTGGGGATATTAACATCAACACTAACATCATAAATGAATCCAGCAGCACCTTCATAAACATCCTTCAAAGTTTTGGCATGTTCCTATTGGTCAATAGTGCAACAAGGGTTACCACAATGACTTCATCAGTAATTGACCATGTGGCCACAAATATGGACAGGGAAAAGTGTAATGTGGCTGTAAAAGATCTCAGACTATCAGACCATCTATGTCAAATAACAACAGTATAATCAGGCATCAAATCATTCCCTAAACTACAAGCCTACAAATGACGTCTATCAGAAATCAAAATAAAAGATTTTCCAAAAGAACTAGGAGGACAAAGCTGGGATGAAGTGTATAAGGAAACCAATGTGAATATGAAATTATCTAAATTCTCCACATTGTTTAAATTGAACTTTTAAAAGGCCTTTCCAAAAGTATGCATGTCTGTATCAACATCTCACAAAAACAGATGGATAACAGCAGGTATTAAGAAGTCCTCCCAAACACTTAAACAGCTCAGTTCCACGAAAAAGATTCACAGTGATCCAGAATTCTTAAATTTTGTCATGGATACAAAAAGATCTATAGGAAGGTGCTAACTGCTGCAAAAAATCATTTAATGACAAAATAATATATAATGCAGAGAATAAAAGCAAAGCAGTCTGGGATGTTATAAAAAAGGAAACAGGGAGAGGCAAAAATGCAGAATAACATACTGCTAACGGAGGGGGATAAAGTAATAAATGATCCACAGCACTTAGCAAACTATGTAAACGAGAATTTTTCGAGTATTGGAGAGAAGTTACAGGAAAAATCCCCCAAACAAATACAACACCTGTAAATAATGTTGCACTAAAACAATGGTGTTACTTCCAACCACAGAGAATGAAGTCAGAAAAACAATTAAAAAACTAAAAAATAAAAAGTCAGTAGGCTTAGATGAAGCACCAACGTGCGTACTGAAACAATGCATAGGTATTGCACAAGGCCCCTTAACAAATATAATAAATTAATCCTTCAGATTGGGGACATTTCCAGAGCAATTAAAACAGGCAAGAGTTGTACTTTTGCTTAAAAAAGGTAATGCAGAAGACATAGAAAATTACCGGCCCATTTCCCTGCTGTCAGCATTCTCAAAAATAATAGAAGCGGTCATGAAAGAAAGATTAATGAATTACCTAAATAAATACAATCTTTTAAGTAAATCACAGTTTGGTTTCCATAGTGGCAAAAATACGGAGTCAGCCTTAGTATAATTCACAAAAGTTGTACTTGGTGCTCTTGATAAAGATGACTATGTCACAGGCATATTTCTGGATCTTTCTAAGGTGTTTGTAACAGTCGACCACAAGATTCTATTAAATAAATCAGAAGCATTAGGAATAAGAGGGGTAGCTAATGACTGGTTTCGATCATACCTAACTGATAGGGTACAAAGAGTAGAGAGATAACACATACTTCAAATAGATCCAAACATTTAGTAAAACACTTATCGGAACAAAAATACGTTAATATAGGGGTTCCACAAGGTAGCATATTAGTACCAATACTGTTCCTGATATACATCAATGACTTTCCCAGTAGTGTTACTCATGGTGAAAAAATCCTCTTCACTGATGACGGCAATATTATAGTCACTGAGAAAACAAGAGAAGTCCTTGACGAGAAAGCAAATGAAACTCTCAAGGAAGTTTATGATTGGTCAATAAGTAATAAAGTGACATTAAACATACAGAAATGCCATGAATTTCAGTTTGAAGAGGAAAAATGACGATGTTAAATTAAATATAGATGCCACCTCTATAGACTGTGTAACAAACGCAAAATTTCTTGGAATGAATATTGATTCTCAGTTGAAGTGGTGTGAACACACAAAGGTACTTACAAACAGAATGTCATCAGCATGTTATGCCCTTAGAATCCTATCATCATTGTGTAACATGCACTGTCTTTTAGTTACATATTATTCATATGTACACTCAATTCTTAGCTATGGCATTCTTTTTTGGGAACAAATGCACAAAATATGAACACAATTTTCAAACTTCAGAAAAGAGCCATGAGAATAATAACCAAAAATACTAGTCAAGCTCATTGTAAAGATCTGTTCAGAATTTTAACTGCTCCATGTGAATACATTCACCAGTCAGCTGTACACATCAAAAATAACATTGGCAATTACTGCACAAACAGCTCTATCCATGACCAAGCAACAAGAGATAGACTCAACTTACATTTATCAAGAAAAAATAAACATAAAACTCAAAACAGCATTTTCTACCAAGGACTAAAACTGCACAATAAGTTACCAAAAGATATTAAAGAAATTGCAAAAATACACTTACTTAAAAAGGCAGATAAAAAGTACCCATTATGCAATACATTTTATACATTGAAGGATTACTTAGATAAAACAGAGTAGGGATTCAATAAAAATGTTAAAAAATAAATAATAATAATAATGAATATAAAATATCCAACATTCCACATAAAACCTTTACTTTATGGTTTTGCCTTCTTTTTTTCCTTTCTAGAAATACTTACCCCCCCCCCCCCCCCCAAGCTATTCATAGCACTATAGTAACACCTCTTCCTCTTTCTGAGCTTAACATCTCACTTTTTATGGAGGGATGCTGACTCAGTTTTTCAGGATAGCAAATGAGAAGTTGTGTGTGTGTGTGTGTGTGTGTGTGTGTGTCTGTGTGTCTGTGTGTCTGTGTGTGTGTGTGTGTAGTGAGTGAAGTGTTATGAAGCAATGTGTGTATAGTGTGTGCAGTGATTGATAGTGGGATATGAGTGAACAATGTGGCATTACATTATTTAATAAGTTGTTTGTAAAAAAAGTGTTGTATACCAGGAGTAAATCTAATGATTGTCTCTAACTAGAAGTCTGTAAATATATGTATATACAAATTAGCTTATTTTAAATTGAACTAAATTTGTAAATATATCTAAAAACAAAGATGATGTGACTTACCAAATGAAAGTGCTGGCAGGTCGACAGACACACAAACAAACACAAACATACACACAAAATTCAAGCTTTCGCAACAAACTGTTGCCTCATCAGGAAAGAATAACCAAAAATACTTTCTTTCCTGATGAGGCAACAGTTTGTTGCGAAAGCTTGAATTTTGTGT
This sequence comes from Schistocerca piceifrons, assembly GCF_021461385.2. Classification (NCBI taxonomy): domain Eukaryota; kingdom Metazoa; phylum Arthropoda; class Insecta; order Orthoptera; family Acrididae; genus Schistocerca; species Schistocerca piceifrons. The sequence goes on along the minus strand of NC_060140.1, from coordinate 204,713,023 downwards.
GTATGTTTGTGTTTGTTTGTGTGTCTGTCGACCTGCCAGCACTTTCATTTGGTAAGTCACATCATCTTTGTTTTTAGATATATTTTTCCTACGTGGAATGTTTCCCTCTATTATAACCATATCATAAATTTGTAAATATTTTGACATATCTTATATCCTTGTAAAATGTGATCTACGGATGAATAAAGCTACTACTACTGCTACTACAATATAGTGTTGGGCCATCCTTAGCCTTGATGACAGCTTCCACTCTCACAGGCATACATCCAATCAGGTGCTGGAAGGTTTCTTGGGGAATGGCAGCCCATTCTTCATGGAGTGCTGCCCTAAGGAGAGGTATCGATGTTGGCCGGTGGGGCCTGGCATGAAGTCGGTGTTCCAAAACATCCCACACGTGTTCTATAGGATTCAGGTCAGGACTCTATGCAAGCCAGTCCATTACAGGGATGTTATTGTCGTGTAACCACTCCGCCACAGGCCATGCATTAGGAACAAGTGCTTGATCATGTTGAAAGATGCAGTCAGCATCCCCCAATTGCTCTTCAACAGTGGGAAGCAAGAAAGTGCTTAAAACATAGACGTAGGCCTGTGCTGTGACAGTGCCATGCAAAACAACAACGTTTGCAAGCCCCCTACATGAAAAACACGACCACACCCTAACACCACTACCTCAAAATTTTACTGTTGGCACTACACACACTGGCAGATGATGTTCGCTCGGCATTCGCCATACCCAAACCCTGCCATTGGATCACCACATTGAGTACCGTGATTCATCACTTCACACAATGTTTTTGCACTGTTCAGTTGTCCAATGTTTCCACTCCTTACATCATGCGAGGTGTTGTTTGGGATTTACTGGCATCATGTGTGGCTTATGAGCAGCCGCTTGAGCATGAAATCCAAGTTTTCTCACCTCCTGCCTAACTGTCATAGTACTTGCAGTGGATTCTGATGCAGTTTGGAATTCCTGTGGGCTGGTCTGGACAGATGTCGGCCTTTTACACATTACGACTCTCTTAAACTGTCAGCGGTCTCTGTCAGTCAACAGATGTGGTTGGCCTGTACACATTTTGTGCTGTATGTGTCCCTTCACGTTTCCACTTCACTATAACATCGGAAACAGTGGACATAGGGATGTTCAGGAGTGTGGAAATCCTGTGTACAGACATATGGCACAAGCAACACCCAATCACTTGACCACGTTTGAAGTCCGTGAGTTCTGCATTCTTCTCTCTCACAATGTCTAATGACTACTGAGATTGCTCATATGGAGTACCTGGCAGTAGGAGGCAGCACAATGCACCTAATATGAAAAACATATGTTTCTGGGGATGTCCGGATCCTTTTGATCACATAGTGTATAAACCATCACTTAATCATATTCACTGAAGGGAGCAAAAGCCAGCACAGCTAGTTTAACCACACCAAAGTGCAATCGCAGATTTTTTCATGAAAGGATTTTCAGTAGTTGTGAAGGAGAACTCTCACATGTCAGTAAGTAGTCAAGGCAGTTTAGAGGTTATGACACAAATGTAACATTTATGAAGAGTGGCACTGAAATCCCAATTTATAGTTTATTTTACAAGAAATCTCTCTTGTCCAGATAAATTATTGCTCAATTTGTAATTATTTTAATGAGATGCAATGTAAAACTTAGTTTCCTTTCTCCTTCCAGCATACACAGAAACCAAAGGACACTGGTAGAGAGAAACAGCCATTGTGTGCATTACCTGTTTTGTACACAGATGACTAATCATATTAATTATTCGTTTATAATAAAGAGCATTAAGAGTCATTGATACATTACAAGGTGGAGCTGTACAGTAGATTAATGAACCTATTACCTTCTGCATTTTTGCCTTCTTATGAACATGTCATAATTCAGAATTTTCAAAGCCTTTGAAAAATGATTTTCTAAATTTCGCAATTACTGTTTTAAGAGATCTTTTTTACTTGTAAGAGTGTATTAAGATTTCGTGACTGAGAAGGTTTTTTTAAGAACCTCTTGCTGGATAAGGTCATTCCTTACTATCAACATTTCTAGAATAATTGAAATACAAAATTTAAACTGGATTAGTAACAAAAACCCTCAGCTCAATTTACTTCACTTTTAGAAATTGATTAAGAATAGTAATGGAACAAAGAAAATTCTGTGCTTAAGAATTTTTTATACTCTACAACACTTGCCTCCTTTTAACAGTAAGTTACACTGCCAGAAGCAGAGTTCGTTTTGTTTGCAGATGATACAAGTATTGCAATAAATAGTATGTTGAGTGTAGTTCTAGAAAGATCTGCTGATGATATTCTCATGGATATTAATAAATGGTTTAAAGCCAACTCACTGACATTAAACTTCGAAAAGACTCACTATATGCAATTCAGAACCTGTAAGATGTTTCCACCCAACATATGCATAAAGAATGAAGAAGAGCAGATAGAAGAGGTTGACAGTCTTAAATTCCTGGGATTACAACTTGATAATAAATTCAGTTGGGAGGAGCACACCTCAGAACTGCAGAAACGCCTTAACAAATCTGTATTTGCAATTCGAGTGTTGGCAAACATAGGCGACATAAAAATGAAAAAGCTTGCACACTTTGGCTCCTTTCGTTCCATAATGTCATACGGTATAATTTTTTGTGGTAACTCTTCAAGTCAAACAAAAGTTTTCAGAGTCCAAAAGCATGTAATATGTATTATTTGTAGAGTAAATTCACAGACGTCCTGTAGAAACCTCTTCAAAGAACTGGGTATACTAACTACAGCCTCTCAGTATATTTACTGCTTAATGAAGTTTGTCCCAAATAATATATCTCTTTCTCCGACAAACAGCTCAGTTCATACATACAATACCAGGAACAAAAATGATCTGCACAAGGATTTAAAAGCACTTACTTTAGTTCAAAAAGGGGTCCACTATTCAGGAACACTCATCTTCAATAATTTGCCAGAAAACATACAAAATTTAGTTACAAATGAAGATCAGTTTAAAAGGAGCCTGAAAGACTTACTTGTGGCCAACTCCTTCTACTCCAGTGACGATTTTTTTAATAGAAACAAATGATGTATTGTATATACTCATACTATTAGTATTGTTATTTCAACTTTTAAAATTTTTTTAAAAAGTATTGACATGTTCCACATCCATGAGGATCTCCTCAGCATGGATCTATGGAATGAATAACTAATCTAATCTAACACTGTGAAAACAATTACAGTAATACAAACTTTTTTTTTTAAATTAATGAACTGGGATTGTTGACACGGGGCCCTGAGGTATGTTCAGCAGCTTAATCAGAAAGATTTTCTTCCTCTGCACACAACAACCCCTTTCCCCATGATGTATGAGACTTGTATCTTACCTGTATTTGTTGAATATAGGTGACTAGTGGGTGTGTATGTAGTGTGGTGTCATGTTTGTGTCATATAATGGTGAGAAAAGGGAGAGTGTGAAACTCAGTGCCAGCACATAGCCTTCTTCACTCATGTAGCACCAAGGCGTCACATCCCCATCTGATGGACAGATCATTATCAACAGAGTCATATGCCCTCATTTCAGGAGACACTTTGGAGAGGTTTGGAATTCAGTCCAGAACATTGGTGCGAAGTCTAAAAAACTGTATAAGTTGGATGATAGTACTGAAAAGACAAAAATGTTTAAGTGAACCAATTTGTTTAAGACCTTTGTAATGTTGTCATCAGTATTAGTGCAAAATATACATAAAAATCACTTTTGTTGAATATAATAAGTACAAAAATGCCTAGCAATTGAATGATAATATTAATGAACAAGTGTTATTTTTTGTTCTGCTAACCAAAAAATGATGGGGAATTTTACAAATTACATAGACGAAGATCACATAATGTATGAGGAGCATTCAGTAAGTAATGCAAAACATTTTTGTCTGAGAAGCATGTTGGTTTTTATTCAGGATTACAATACACCATGTTATTTCCCCCTCTTTTAGCTACAGAACCCAATTTTTCAACATAATTTCCATTCAATGTAACAGCCTTGTGCCACCTTACTGGGAGGGCCTCTATGCCTGCATGGTACCACTCTACTGGTAAGCATTAGAAACAAAGCCTTGCTGCATCAGAAAGCACCCCATCATCCATGTGCTGCTTCGTGTGGAGTGCATCCTTCCTTGGGCCAAACAGATGGAAGTTGGCAGGTGAAAAATCCGGGCTGGAAGGTGGATGAAGAAGAACAGTCCAATGAAGTTCTGTGAGCTCTTCTTGGGTGCACAGACTTGTGCGAGGCCTTGCATTGTCATGGAGAAAGAGAAGTTCATTTGCATTTTTGTGTTGACAAACACACTGAAGAAACTTCTCCAGTTTCCTGAAGGTAGCACAGTACACTTCAAAGGTAATCATTTGACCATGTGGGAAGACATCAAACAGAATAACCTTTTCAGAGTTCCAGAGACCTTAGCCATCACTTTTCCAGCTGAGGGAGGAGCTTTGAACTTTTTCATTGGAGGTGAAGTGGTGTGGTGCCACACCACGAACTGCCATTTTGTTTTCGATTCAAACTGATGAACCCATGTTTCATCACCTGTAGTGATATTTGACAAGAAATTGCACAATGAGCCTCACAATGCACATGCAATTCCACAAAAATGGTCCTTGGTTACTCTTTATGGTCTTCTGTTATGTGGCTAGGTACCCTGTGGGCACACACATTTGAACATTTGAATATCCCAGCTGTAGGACAAGTGTGTCAGCACTGCCAACAGATATGATCAGCTGTGAATCTGTTGATCACCTGGATTGAGAGTGTCTGCAAGTTCCAACATTGTAGGAGCCACAGCTGTGCATGGTCAGCCAGAATGTGGGAGATCAGACAGTTTGCATGCCCTTATTGTTATGATGACAGACACCTTGCTCAACGACTCTCCACACTTTTTTTCACTATCTGGTCTCTGTGCACATTCTCCAAGCATCAGTCTGGTTTTCTTCCAAAAGAAACTCAATGACAGCTCTCTGCTTGGGCTACACCTCTGTTACAGATGCCATTTTGAAGGCTATAAATAGCCCTGCCACCTATCGGGAGTTCATGAAAATATAAGAGCTAAAGCAGGCCAATTCCACACTGTCCCACAACAATTTTTGTTTGCGTTTTTCAACCAAAATAAAATGTGTTGCATTACTTGCTGAACACAATCTTATGTTGGGCAATAAAACTCCCTTTGACATTGTTGAGAGATGTTAATTTATGGTTCTACGTAAAACTGTTAACAGAGAGGCCATGATAACAGCAGCTACTTTGCAACAAGACTCATATACAGCATATCAATAATACATGGTAATGAAAAGAGTAACCCCACACAGGCATCATGAGAATGTTCACTAAATCATCTGGCTCACCCTATACTATTTGCAGTTTCTGTAGAATTTGCTACTAATCAACTTCCCTTTGTGGAAACTGTCCTTCCATGACCCTATATGGATGACATATGTCTGCAATTCCTATGTGACCCACTACCTCCTCTACTGAAAGTACTGCCTTTGGTAGTTCTGGCTCCTGTAGAAGCTAGTCCAGCACATATCAACATTAGTATGTGGATGTACTTTGACACTGCTTGCCTCATCAGTCGATTGGACAACATATTGCAGCTAGATGTGTCACATAATCAAAGGGCCCCAAGATTGTTGGGAACTACAAAAGGTGTTGTATATGCAGAATAAAACTAAGACATGCAGACAAGAACAGTTTGTTCATGCTGCCTGTGACGATGTTTCAGTGCAGGTTGTCATATATTAAACAACACTCTATAATACCTATGGGGGCAATCCTGAAAACTCCCTCTAGATAACATACTCACTCTTAGGGACAGAAAATAAATGTCTGTGTAGTGTAACACTGAAGATTTATTTGACTACGTTTAGAGAGTCTGGCTGTATTAGCTGGAATGTTGTAATCCTGTAATCCAGACAGACAATTTATGTGAGTTTCTTGACATGTTTTAATTTATAGCAGCTGCCATTTTTCTGATTCATCTGTGTGGTCACCTTATTGTAGCTGTAAGCATAATAGTTCATCTGAGCTTGTAACTGAGTTAATCACTATAATGAAAAAGAAAATAATGATGGAAAGATCTTTACATCTATCCATGTAATTTGGTTGGACAGTGCAATTGGTATTGCAGTGTCAATGGAAGTCATGATCCAATACACAATTTTAACTCAAATGATCAAAAAAAGTGTGTGATAAATGAAACTACAGTAAAATACTGATGGAAAATGTTACATTAGCCACTCAGTAGCAGAAAGGTCCACAACAAAAAAGTTACAAAACTGCTAGCTTTGAGAAGTGTTTCAGTAAATAAATCAAACTTCAGCGCATTTTCGGTTACTACTGTGGCACCTCTCTGCTCTAAAAGTTTGTATTCTCTGTTTTGTGTATGCTGTGGCACAGAATGTGTTGTTTATGTATGTCCATGTCACTATATACTAGTAAACTGCTCTATTCTTAAAAATGCACTTTCTTTTCTTACCACAAATATATCCTCAGTTTGCCACAACAGATTATGTGCCCAGATTGAATTCTTCAGGATGTGAGAATTATAGTAATTGTCCACTAGCCTATTTTTTTCATTTACTAAGGATGTTCATGAGATGGTGAGGTTTGTTGAACATGACTAACACAAAACTTCAACAGAATGATGACAGTCGTTGTACCAACACTTGAATATTGTCAAGATAACATCAGTGGGAAATATGGAAATGAGAGCTTCATCTTTTAAAGGAACATCGTCTTTATTCAACTATAGATGATACATATTAATGTGCATCATTAGTAGAAGGAGAACAACTGTCTGATGCATTTTGGACTAGCAACAGGAGAACACATGGGTGGCTCATATTATTGGAATGCCATTGAGGGAGAAACCTGGTATTCATGTATAAAAGAAGAAGCAAAGGCCTTCAAAGAAAATGTACCTGGGTGTTGGTAGAACTGCCTAAAGGTAAACATGTTATTGATGATCAAAGGGTACTTTGGTAAAATATGAACTGGATGGATCGACTGATCGATACTATGCTTACTGGTTGTTTGGAGGATGTTTCAATGTACAGAACTTGGCTATGATGAAACTATTAGTACAAATTGGTTGTTACAATACTATTCATCCCTCAATAGTCACTGTAGCTGAAGAATACTTGAAGCATGGTCAATTTTAAAACAGAACTTCATTTTTGTTTGGTGAATTGGTCACAGATGTATATATGGCTCAACAGGAAGGTTTCATTGATGGGCCGGATCATGTTTGTTGTCTCAAGAAAACATTATATGGGCTTAAGCAAATCACCTTGTTGCTGGAGTAATAAGTTTCATTTATGAAGGAAAATGGCTTTATTCATTTGACAGCAGATCCTTGCATTTACATTCAGCAGTGCAAAATGAAAAACTGCAGATTGCTATTTACATCAGTGATGGTCTGGCTACAGGATCAACTCAAAGTGCAGTGAATTCTTTCTCAGATTTGTTAAAGTCAGAATTAGAAATGGCAGTGGCCTCTTTAGACTCAGTTTGAGGCATGTAAATGGAACAGTGAGTCTGATGTGTTTATTTGAGAGCAAGGATACACAGACACAATCCTGCATCATTTTAACATATCTGATTGAAAAAAGATTCCATGTAATAATGAATAATCAGTCAAGAAATCTAACAAAATTCTTGACAGCACCATTCCTTATAGTTTAGCTGTGAAATCATTAATGGATCTGACATGTGCAATTCATCTACTTATGCCATTTCAAAAGTTGCTCAATTAACAGCTAAACCCACTTCTTCTGACAGAAATGTCGTAAAATGCATTTTGAGATATTTTCGTGATACCTCAGATTAGTGGAACAAGGGACTTGCCTGTATTATTCATTGATAATGTGAAGGCCATTGCATTGGTGATAAATCCAGAAATCCAAAAACATCCTAAGCACATCAGAGTATGTTTTTACTCTGTGTATGAACTGTATCAAAATGAGAATATCAATGTGGAGTATATGTGTTCTTAAAGTCAGCTATGGAAATTCTTACAAAGCCTTTCAACTCAAAAAAATTTGGAGTAATGTGTACTAAGATAGAACTTTTGAACTTTTTAAGTAACTGTGTTTTGTTATCTTGTCATTTTGTTTTCCTTATTTAAAAGTATTTTCTGCACCACAGTTTGATTTAGGGGGAAGTACCAAAGAAAATAAATTGGATGTTGATGTGTTCTGTTCCCTCCAAGTGTGACACCTTTCTCCTCTAAGAGTGTATTCTTTGTTTTGTTTATGAGTTGGTGTACTGTGTGTTGTTCATGTATGTCATGTTGCTATATTCTAGTGAAGCACACCATTCTTAAAAGTGTCATGTTGTTTTCTTGCTACTGATATAACCTTAGCTCACCACAAGAAGTAAATGATTTCCCTCTGTTATTTGTTGCTAGCTTCAGTAACAATCCATTCCATCTTCACTATTTGCTTTTTCTCTTCTTTTTCTATTACCCTTTTGAATTTTTCCTACTTAATCTGTATCTGATCTGTGCCTAATCCATGTCCTTGAGCACTTCCCTCTTTTTTCCCAAATGTAAAGAACATCTTTCTCCAGAATATGGTGTTTATCTAACTTCCTCTTTTGCTTATGTTCGTTGCCAATAGCATCTATCTATGTTTGACTTTATTCTGTTAAATAACTGTTATGACAGGGTATGATGCAGCTGCATGACTTATTCCCTACCAAAGAAGCCACAGGCTTGAAAAACTGAGATCTGTTGCTTCTGCTACTCGTAACCTTCTTATTAATTCCAGTCTGTGTGCCATTTCTTTTATAAAACTTAAATGTTTTTCAGCTACAAGCCTTTGGGATTTCATAATTTTTTATTTGCTTTTAATCTTTTCTTTGTTCTTTGCATTCCTCTTTTTCTTCCTCATGTTCATTGGCAATTGCTGTGTAAGAGCACAAGAGCACATGAACACCCTAACTTTTGACACCTTGCGGGTTTATTGCTTATTTTTCTTCAAATGTTGTTCAATGTAATGTGGATGCGATAATCTGCAATACACTGCACTAAATGTACTGCACTATACTACATTGCCACTCCTCTGGACTCTATGAAACTTTGCATCAGGGTCGTGAGCACACCTTGGGTTGTGCACATTTTAAGAGCCTTTTGCATGTACGCAACTGGCATGACGTACCGGTAATGCCTGACAGGCCAAATACACATGGAATTGATGAACAATGTGCACTGTTAATGGCATGCACAGCTAACCCTTGTACTCTCACCTAAACGTTTACATCAATGCCACCAGATGGTAGCACACTACAGCAGATTTTTGTCCACTTGCCATAAGTCATGCTAGACAGTTGCGTACTCCCTAGTTGTGCCAATTCAATCACTATAAAATGAAATTAGTGTATGTGATCTTGGCTATTGAAAGTTTTTCCCAAGCAAAACATAGATTGCTACTTCTGAGTTCTCAATATGAGAAAATTCAGTCCAGATTTGTATTTCCATTGCGAATAAAGGAAGAATTTGCAACACCAAAGCAACTTCTACTTTCATTTCATATGACTTTATACCCAGTATATATTACAGTTATACTTATTAAAAAAAGCTACTTTGTGGGGACTCTGAATGAGATACAGAATATAATGTTTTGGATTTTATCATACTGCAATCCATCTTAGGCACTGAGAACCATGGAACCATGTCGATTGTGAGACTGTAGCATATATTCATGCTTCTGACATCAGTTGATCTTATGGTGAGTCAGGTTTATCTATGCTGAAGGCCAATATTGTATATATGAACATTCACAAAGAGTTGTCTCATTGGTTTCTCTCATATTCACTTAAATGCTGGATTGATGACGCTGTGCTTTTGGCCCTTGTGGTTCACAGCACCTCATTTGTATTCTCGTCAGGTGAGCATGTTGATAGATATTACTGCTTGAATTTAATCATTTTCACTAACAGCAGTTAGTGTATGGAGTTGTTTTTTTACTGTGCAGGAATCGGCATTCATGTGCATTGTCAGCATGAATTCTGTTGAATCTGTTTTAAGAGTTAACAGAAAAGAAAATTTGTAGGAAAAATTAGCTGCAAAGCAACTAGGGTCTCCCAGACTAGACACTCTGACTGAGGAAGTGACAAAATAAAATAATCATGACTACTAATGAACATTTAACAAAATTGTTTACAACAAGTGTAAGTTGCTGCATGGGTACAGTGTAAGAATATCTGATTTTCAACCTGGAAGTTAATTCTTTACCTAATACAATGTGTACATAAAGTCCATGAACACTTTCAATTATTTATCGCACAAGAACTAAACACTGTACAGATATCATACACACTGCATTTCGAAGAGAAACTTTGAAGGTTTTTTTACAAGTATTTTATATGCGAACCATGAATGACCCAGCAGATATCAATATGATAATTGAATTCTTGCCATACCCGTCCCAGTATGGCATTGTCGAATGTGGCAGTTGCTTCCCATATTCTCTCCCAGAGCTCTGCTACATCATGTGGTAGAGGCGGTACAAACACCAGCTCTTTAATGTGTCCACACAGAAAAAAGTCACATGGAGTGAGATCTGGTGGAAGCCATTTTATGAAACAGCTCGCTCCAAACATGAACCTCCCATGCAAGCGACTAGCACTGACTGTCATCAAATTCCAAGCCTACACTGTGGTGGTACACGAAAAAAACATTTCGGGGTTTCTCTTCAAAATGAAATATCTATGACATCTGTACAATGTTTGGTTCTTGTGCAATAAATAATTGAAAATGTTCCCAGACTTTATGTACACTCTGTACGTGTGCTAGGGAACTTTTATATTTGTCCAAAAAAATTAAAAAGCACAAAGCTCTCACTTACACAAAAATGCAAAAAAAGAATAGTGAAAGCTTAAACATTATTTCTTTCTTGCCCTAAACTGTAATTACTTACGTACAAAACAGCAAGGTTCACAAAAAAAATTATTTCTTTATTCAGACAAGTTATCCATATTATTATTAATATAGTCAGTGGCTGTAATTGTGTAAATATGTTGATAAGCATAGCTGTTATACAGCAAATGCGATTAATTTCACTCTCTTATACTTATCTGCCCTCCTCCCCCCCCCCCCTCGCCGCCCATGAACCATGGACCTTGCCGTTGGTGGGGAGGCTTGTGTGCCTCAGCGAAACAGATAGCCGTACCGTAGGTGCAACCACAATGGAGAGGTATCTATTGAGAGGCCAGACAAATGTGTGGTTCCTGAAGGGGGGCAGCAGCCTTTTCAGTAGTTGCAGGGCCAACAGTCTGGATGATTGACTGATCTGGCCTTGTAACACTAACCAAAATGGCCTTGCTGTGCTGGTACTGTGAACGGCTGAAAGCAGGGGGAAACTACAGCCGTAATTTTTCCCAAGGGCATGCAACTTTACTGCATCATTAAATGATGATGGCATCCTCTTGGGTAAAATATTTCGGAGGTAAAATAGTCACCCACTCGGATCTCTGGGCGGTGACTACTAAGGAGGACGTCATTCCCAGGAGAAAGAAAACTGGCGTTCTGTGGATCGGAGCATGGAATGTCAGATCACTTAATTGGGCAGGTAGGTTAGAATATTTAAAAAGGGAAATGGATAGGTTAAAGTTAGATATAGAGGGAATTAGTGAAGTTTGGTGGCAGGGGGAACAAGAATTTTGATCAGGTGAATACAGGGTTATCAATACAAAATCAAATAGGGGTAATGCAGGAGTAGGTTTAATAATGAATAAAAAATAGGAGTGCGGGTAAGCTACTACAAACAGCATAGTGAACGCATTATTGTTGCCAAGATAGACAAGAAGCCCATGCCTACCACAGTAGTACAAGTTTATATGCCAACTAGCTCTGCAGATGATGAAGAAATTGATGAAATATATGATGAGATAAAAGAAATTATTCAGATAGTGAAGGGAGATAAAAATTTAATAGTCAAGGGTGACTGGAATTGGATAGTAGGAAAAGGGAGACAAGGAAACGTAGTAGGTGAATATGGATTGGGGGTAAGAAATGAAAGAGGATGCCGCCTGGTAGAATTTTGCACAGAGCATAACTGAATCATAGCTAACACTTGGTTCAAGAATCATGAAAGAAGGTTGTATACATGGAAGAAGCCTGGAGATACTAGAAGGTATCAGATAGATTATATAATGGTAAGACAGAGATTTAGGAACCAGATTTAAAATTGGGCAGATGTGGAGTCTGAGTCTATTGGTTATGAACTGTAGATTAAAACTGAAGAAACTGCAAAAAGGTGGGAATTTAAGGAGATGGGACCTGGATAAACTGACTAAACCAGAGGCTGTGCAGAGTTTCAGGGAGAGCATAAGGAAACAATTGACAGGAATGGAAGAAATAAATACAGTAGAAGAAGAATGGGTAGCTTTGAGGGATGAAATAGTGAAGGCAGCAGAAGATCAAGTAGGAAAAAAGACGAGGACTAGTAGAAATCTTTGGGTAACAGAAGAAATATTGAATTTAATTGATGAAAGGAGAAAATACAAAAATGCAGTAAGTGAAGCGGCCAAAAAGGAACACAAACGTCTAAAAAATGAGATCGACAGGAAGCGCAAAATGGCTAAGCAGGGATGGCTAGAGGACAAATGTACGGATGTAGAGGCTTATCTCACGAGAGGTAAGATAGATACTGCCTACAGGAAAATTAAAGAGACCTTCGGAGAAAAGAGAACCACTCAAGAGCTCAGATGGAAACCCAGTTCTAAGCAAAGAAGGGAAAGCAGAAAGGTGGAAGGAGTATATAGATGGCCTATACAAGGGTGATGTACTTGAGGACAACATTATGGAAATGGAAGAGCATGTAGATGTAGATGAAATGGGAGACATGATACTGTGTGAAGAGTTTGACAGAGCACTGAAAGACCTGAGTCGAAACAATGCCCCAGGAGTAGACAACATTCCATTAGAACTACTGACAGCCTTGGGAGAGCCAGTCCTGACAAAACCCTACCATCTGGTGAGCTAGATGTATGAGACAGGCGAAATACCCTCAGACTTCAAGAAGAATATGATAATTCCAATCCCAAAGAAAGCAGGTGTTGACAGATGTGAAAATTACCGAACTATCAGATAAATAAGTCACAGCTGCAAAATACTAACATGAATTCTTTACAGACAAATGGAAAAACTGGTAGATGCCGACCTCAGGGAAGATCAGTTTGGATTCCACAGAAATATTGGAACATGTGAGGCAATACTGACCCTATGACTTATCTTAGAAGATAGATTAAGGAGACAAACCTATGTTTCTAGCATTTGTAGACTTAGAGAAAGCTTTTGACAATGTTGACTGGAATACTCTCTTTCAAATTCTGAAGGTGGCAGGGGTAAAATACAGGGAGCAAATGGCTATTTACAATTTGTACAGAAACCAGATGGCAGCTATAAGAGTCGAGGAACACGAAAGGGAAGCAGTGGTTGGGAAGGGAGTGAGACAGGGTTGTAGCCTCTCCCTGATGTTATTCAATCTGTATACTGAGCAAGCAGTAAAGGAAACAAAAGAAATATTCGGAGTAGGTATTAAAATCCATTAGAAATAAAAACTTTGAGGTTCACTGATGACATTGTAATTCTGTCAGAGACTGAAAAGGACTTGGAAGAGCAGTTGAGTGAAATGGACAGTGTCTTGAAAGGAGAATATAAGAAGAACATCAACAAAAGCAAAATTAGGATAACAGAATGTAGTCGAATTAAGTCAGGTAATGCTGAGAGAATTAGATTAGGAAATGAGACACTTACAGTAGTAAAGGGGTTTTGCTATTTGGGGGAGCAAAATAACTAATGGTGGTCAAAGTAGAGAGGATATAAAATGTAGACTGGCAATGGCAAGGAAAGCTTTTCTGAATAAGAGAAATTTGTTAACATCGAGTATTGATTTTTTGGACAAGAAGGAAATTCAATCTTTCAAAATGTGGTGCTACAGAAGAATGCTGAAGATTAGATGAGTAAATCACATAACTAACGAGGCAGTATTGAATAGAATTGGGGAGAAGAGGAGTTTGTGGCACAACTTCACTAGAAGAAGGGATTGATTGGTAGGACATGTACTGAGGCATCAAGGGATCACCAATTTAGTATTAGAAGACAGTTTGGAGGGTAAAAATCGTAGAGGGAGACCAAGAGATGAATACACTAAGCAGATTCAGAAGTATATAGGTTGCAGTGGGTACTGGGAGATGAAGAAGCTTCCACAGGATATAGTAACAGGAAGAGCTGCATCAAACCAGTCTCAGGACTGAAGACCACAACAACAACAACATATTTATCTGCATCTAAAAATTTGTGAACATCCAGAATGCATACTCACAAGCCACCACTGGTGCTGTCGCTTTAACAGGTTTTCTCAAATTACGTTCTCTAAAGAATTATTTTTCGTAATGTCCTATAATTTGTATGCAGGTTTCTTCTTCCTGATTTACTTTACTGTTACATACCCATTCATAATCATTATAGTGTTTAATTAGCTAATAGATGCTGCAGTCAAGGTATTTTTGTATTACAAGAGAACAGAGTAGAGAACCAGTACCAGCAGTGTTGTCTGTAATGGTAACTGATATCCATATTAAGAGCTGCTTCATAACTCCTTTTATTATTTTCTTTATGCAAGCAGTTGACTTCTGAAGAATATTAATCTACAACAACTGAAACTGTCAATTTCGTTCATATATTTTATTTGTATTCTTGAAGCTATGTTCTGCAAAACACTCTGCAAATTACTGAAGAGTACTTCAGCAGAAATAGGGCATTACCATTACAATTCTGTACCTCTGTGAGATGGTCATTGGACGAATAAAAATGAATAAAAAATATTTAAGTGAAATGAGATAATGTGAGATAACAGTTTACGACATTTATTTACAAAGCTGCATTTCACATACTTGGTCTAATGCCATCAAAAATGTGATTGTGTTTATTAAACAAAACTGTAGAGGTTCACTGTTAGCTGAATGATTACATCTGCAGCACCCATGAATATGAACAGATGGATCTACATTCAACTAATTAAGAAAAAAATGGCAGTCTTTCCTTATTGTATGACATTTAAATGACAATAAGCAATGTTAAAATTAATCTTTGCACTCAATACAATTCAATACACAATTAATGTATAGTGACAATCCAAAACACAGGATTTTTGATGCATTGTCATATTTCAACTATAGCTACTGTTGATCTGACATTATAAGATGGGATTATGAACCTCATCTTTAGAGTTGACCAACACAAAGAATACGCTCCCAATAATTATCATAAAATATTTAACTCAGTAAAACACAAATAAATAATAAAAAACAATAATTTATGTTAGTTATTTACATATCTCACTTAACACAATATTTTTGTACAAGTATCAAAAATAAATTACTTCATAAAAACAAGAAGGAGGTAAACACAGTCCCTTAGTCTAAAATCTTGGAAGTCTGTGAAACTGCCATGGGTATTTCTTCACACCAGGTGTAGTGATGAAGAAGTCACTTCTAGTAGGAACAGTGTACAAATCACTCAAGACTTTTGTTCCTTGTGTTGCTTGCCAGTGAGGCACATAACCAGTGCGATATGGATGATACAGTGAGATATAAAATGGAAGACATTTGTGTCCTGTGCAAGGTCTTGAAGCAGCTTTGGAATGGTCCATGGAAAATTTGGCTTCCTTTGATTCTATATTTTTCTTGACATCATAATTCTCCGTTGCTTGTTGGATTTCTCTGCTTTCTTCCTCTACAAAGAATTGGTCATTATGGTATTTGTTTTCTGAATATTGATATTCATAATTCATTGGTTCTTTTGTATGAAAATGGTGTTGCATTGCCTTATGATCAGGCAAAGGGAAGTACTTTGTTATAGGCCCATATTTTTCTGAGAACGGTACAGAAGTATCTTGTATGCCAGGATCAGCATCCGTTAGTGTTACTTTGAAATTTTCTTTATTTATAAAAGGGGCCTCACCTTCATAATGGGTGTCATATTTGGCTACAGCTGCAGACATTAATTCCTTTTTTTGGAGATCATCAGCTTCTGTTAGATGTTGATTGTAAGTTTTACTGCCTGCATAGTTCCATGCAAATCCTTCATTATATCCATAAGGTGATGGATGTGGAATGCCGGTTTTTTCTTCATAAATGTGTTTTGCATGGTCAACTTCATAATTCATTTCTTCATTGTACATGGACAGTATATCTTCTGTTTTGTACTGTACTGCACTTACAACATTTGAATCAAAAACTGTAGATTCAGTTGGTAAATCTTGAAAACCACCATTATTTTTTAAATATTTGGTGTCATGCCCCACATCAGAGTTCATTGCAATATTGTCCTCTATCAATTGCTTATCATGAGTGTTTTCTAGTAACACTGCAGAATCTAAGTCCTCTACAATTTTATTTTCTTCTAGGACTTCATTATCAATGTTTTCTGGTACTATTACAGGATCAGCTTCCTCCAAAATCTGATCTGTTATTACAGCACTACCTTCAGCCTTTGCAAATTTGTCAAGGTGATGTCCTATTTCCACATGATTTTCTTCTGTTTTATAGAAGGATGGAAAATCAATATCAGCATCAACTTCATCACTGTCCTCATCCAAAAGTTTCACTTCATCATATTCACTTACTTCCTTAAGTAAGAATGGGCGAGTGTAAGGGATGTCACCACTAATTTCATATGTTTCACTCTGAGGAATGTCATCTGTAATGTCTTCCTGATTCAACAGAGCAGCTTGTGTTATTGTGGAGTCATATTCCGTTTCAAATTTTAAATCTCCTGTGTGTTTGGATAAGCTGATTTCGGATTTCTCTTCATAAGGTCCAGGAATCAAATAACTTCCTTTTTGAGGAATATCCTCTATTTCCTCAGTCACCCTATATCCATGTGAAATGGTATGGCCACTCTTTGAAGGCAGTTCTGTTTCATGAAATTGCATTATTTGATTACTGACACTATCAGATTTAGTTTTGAGAACTTCTGTGTAGTCACGATTTTCAGTGTCAACAAATATTTCTTTCTTTTCCTTGTCTTGAATATAATGGGGATGATATTTTTGAGGAGAATTACCTACTACTTCTTCTAAATTTTTTTCATTTACCATAGGTTTATTTAAAACAATGGAGTGAAAGTCTATAACTTTTTCTGTTTCTTGGGGCTTAATTATCTGTTCATGAAATGTGCCAGTTATTACATGATCATTTTTAGTAACTCCTGCATGATAGTGGTCTCCAGTGTAATCGAAAAATTTCTCTTCTTCAAAAGCATAATCATAGTGAGGATGGTACTTAATTCCTGTATCTGCCACTTCCTCCATTATTTCTTCATCTAATATAGGTCTTTTAGATGCAAAGGCTTCTTCTTCATTGAACTTAATAGCTTGGTTGAATTTTACTGCTGAATCTACTGCTTTCTCTACTATTTCTTCAGTTATCATAGGTTTGTAAGAAATAATTTCGCTTACTGTAGGGAGCTTAATTATGTGGTGATTTAGAGTACCAGCCTCCACATTTTCTTTATTAGTAACTTTCGTGTATTCATTATATCCTTTGTAATCAGTCATGCTATCTTCTATAGGACCATTAATGTCGTGGGAATGGTACCTTCCCTCTGAATCTACTAATTTCTCCATTATTTCCTTATCTTTTGTAGGTTCCTCATTAACTACTGTATTCATCTCATGAAGCTTAATTATTCTGTCATTGAGGGTACCAATATTTAAATTATCTTTTTCAATAATGCCTGTGGGATCATGGTTTCCAGTAGAACCAAAAAAATTTTCCTCTTCCAGGCTGTAAGTATTATGAGGATGATATTCATGAACAGACTTCTGTCCTACAGCCTCTATTATTTCCTCATTTATTTTAGGTTGATCTAACATAACTGTGTCCGTTTCCTGGAGCTTAATTACTTTGTCATTTAGAGTAGTATCCTCCAATACATCCTTTTCAATAAATTCTGTATGGCCATGATTCTCATCATTACTGAAAAATTTGCCCTCCTCTATACTGTCAGCAGACTGGGAATGAAACTTATGAACAGACTTATGTGCTGCTTCCTCTATTATTTCCTCTCTTACTTTAGGTATGTTTGAATCAAACGTTGCAAGGTGTGAGTCCATTTCTGTTTGATGAATATTGATGCTTTGATCATCAAGGGTATCACTCTTCAAACCAGCCTCATGAATAACTTTAGTATGGTCTTGTTTATCAGTGTAATCAACAACTTTATCCTCTTCATAAACATATGGATAGAATTTTATTTTTGAATCATGTTGAATTTCAGCTGATGTGTCATATACAGTCACTTCATCACTCTCTGTCAAATCATTGTGTAATTTGTCCTGTTCTTGAAGGAATAGGTAAGGCTTTGGAGGCCTATACATGGTGTCATATTCATCTTTATTTGTCGTGTAACTGTCATAATACTTAAAAAGACCAGCTTCATCAACATCTTTGTAACAAAAGCATTTGTATTTTCCACTGTTATGATATTTGTCAAGCAAGTAATGATTGGTTTTGTAAATATCTTCTGCTGTAGCAAATGGAGTGTATTTTTTGGCTTCTGAACCGTGTATTGGTTGTGACGCAGTCTTCACTACTAAAGAATCTGAATGTATTCTTTTGTTATTACTATAAAATGGTTCATACCATGGACCTGAGAACAGTTTCTTACTTTGACTGTCCTCATTAATGTTTTCTGCTGCAAAATGTATGACGTTTTTCTCTTTCACAAAATTGTTGGGATCATACCTCTCTAGTGTTTCATGTGATGTAATTTCGTCTTCAAATCCAAAACTAGTCTTCATAGAATTATGGTTTACAGGTAACCATTGATGGAACACATTTTGGTGAGCTTTAATGAGCTCAAATCTTTCTGGTTCATCTATACTGGCGTGTCTCTTATAATAAATGTCTTTCTCTAGAAGAGAGCCATCAGTTAGTGGAGCCAGTTTTTCACCTAGCTCGTCTTCCATGCCCTGAGTGTAAGAAACATATTTAGCATTTTTCAGGGGATGATAGTGATGACCATTGTGTAACTGAACTCTGTACAGCAAAGGATGCTCTTGAATACTTTTAACTTCATAGCCATTGACAGGAAAAAGGTAAATTACTGAATAAGTAGGAGTCTTGCTAACAGGTACAGGTGCAGGTTTCTTCATGTGCCTACTGCCAAGCAGTAAATGCTCATTATATATGTCACCATCTAAATAATCTTCTTTTGTGGTAGATAAACCTTTATAAGACTTACGATAATATGGCAGTGCTACTGGCTGTTTGTAGTAGAAATTATTGTCAATTTTATTTGATATACCAGTAATCTTCTCAAAAACATTATCCTCATCATAATACTCTCCTGAATCTATGTACCAGTGTGGTTTCTGGACATCTCTGCTATATCGATCATTGTACATTACTCTCCTCTTCTGACCCATTATACTTCCAGGTGTAGTGTTTATTCCTTGCCTGTGTTGACTCTGGCTATTGCCTATAAATATGTCCTTCAGTTTTGTGGATTCCTTTCCTGTGTTAATCAGTCTCTGCTCCTGATGCTGACTCTCGATATCTTCCATATTTTCTGCTTCACTCATTGTATCATCTTGTTCACCTGGATTCATAGACAAATCTTCTTTCTCAGCAGTAGATTCATCTTTAACAGACACACTTTTCGTATTCTCCACAGAACCACTATCTGAACTATGGTAATTTAAAAATTTTGTATTATGCCAGTCTTTCCCTCGAAGCACAGAAATATTCTCCGATTCTTCAGCAGACAATGTTTCCTGTAACCAACCAAACATTTATGTTAGTCATACTGCTGTTAAGCTGTATAATAGAAAATAGTTCCTCTTTTTCAACTGCCATTGCTCGTAAATTTGACAAAAGATTGCTAATGTAAGGAATGAGCTTGGTGTTCTTCTATCTTTAAGTCTCTTATTGCAAAGTTATAGAAGTTTCATTGGTGGATATTGTGACTCTTGTTTTGTCTCTTGACAGAATACGAGATACCGTTATCTCCATGACAACCAAAGATTTCACGCAAGCCCGTAAACTATGGACTCGACAATAATTTCGTTCGTTTTGGATTATTTTCACATGTCACACCCTTCACTCCCACATGTACGCCCCTACGGGTGTCTCAACGCGCCAGTATTCTTTTCCTGATAATCTCTGTGAGTAAAAGGAAATGTCCTGAATGACTGACTAATCATCGCTGGGACCAAATCGCTAAGGACAGTAACTTCAAATTTGGCGAGGGTGTTTATCTTATACTGTAGGAATCGTTTAAAAAGAGATTTTTCGAAATTCCACCCCAAATGGAGTGAAAGAGGAAACTATAGGTTTTTTGAAAATTGAGTCCATTTTGAAGCGAGAACTACGAACATTGGTATTTGATTTCTACATCAGAAATAAAGATAAACGCGTTTCAGCATTTTGGAAATTTAACGGGTATAGGGATGAAATTTTAGTAAAGGCTTTTTTTGAAAATAAATCTTTATTAAAGAACTAGTAAAACATTCTGAAAGCTACGTCTATAAAAGTAGTATATGACTTCTCCGTTAGAAATAAAACAATGGTTTCTATGGATATATTTCAGACCAAAGGATTTTTGAATCTAAATCTCTGAAAATTTGTACTTGGCTTCTCGCTTGGAAATAAAAAAATTCGTGTTTCAATGTTTTTCGGAAACTCAACCCCGTAGGCAGTGAATTGTGGTACGGAAATTTTTGATAATATTTCGTTATATTAAAACATTTTTAAATCTAAATCTATGAAAATTGGCTTTTGAATTCTAAAGAAATATGTGTTAGGGGATGAAAGTTTTTATATGGAAATATCACTGAAGAACTCAAAAGGCAGGATTAACGAAGACCTGACATTCCAGTGAACACAATTGCTTTTTGGTCAGAAACACATGTGAAAAAGACCATGCTTCTATGACCTTTTTTACTGTGAAAAGTTTCGAACAAGTTGCAGTTTGTGGACAACATGAAAATTCGATTTAAGAAAAAACAAAAACAAAAAAAGTGCGCGCACCATACAGTCAATGCGAGCGAAACAGCAGGCACAGATCTAGATGCACCAAGTTTGCCTGAAATTCATCAGGCTTTCTAGATGTTTGCTTACATGTCATCACTTCGTCACCCCACAAATACGACTGCTAGAAGTGCCCGCCATGAACCATGGACCTTGCCGTTGGTGGGGAGGCTTGCGTGCCTCAACGATACAGATAGCCGTACCGTAGATGCAACCACAACGGAGGGGTATCTGTTAGAGAGGCCAGACAAACGTGTGGTTCCTGAAGAGGAGCAGCAGCCTTTTCAGTAGTTGCAGGGGCAACAGTCTGGATGATTGACTGATCTGGCCCTGTAACACTAACCAAAACGGCATTGCTGTTGTGGTACTGCGAACGGCTGAAAGCAAGGGGAAACTACGGCCGTAATTTTTCCCGAGGGCATGCAGCTTTACTGTATGATTAAATGATGATGGCGTCCTCTTGGGTGAAATATTCCATTCGGATCTCCGGGCGGGGACTACTCAAGAGGACGTTGTTATCAGGAGAAAGGAAACTGGCGTTCTACGGATCGGAGCATGGAATGTCAGATCCCTTAATCGGGCAGGTAGGTTAGAAAATTTAAAAAGGGAAATGGATAGGTTAAAGTTAGATACAGTGGGAATTAGTGAAGTTCGGTGGCAGGAGGAACAAGACTTTTGGTCAGGTGAATACAGGGTTATAAATACAAAATCAAATAGGGGTAATGCAGGAGTAGGTTTAATAATGAATAAAAAATAGGAGTGCGGGTAAGCTACTACAAACAGCATAGTGAACGCCTTATTGTGACGAAGATAGACACGAAGCCCACGCCTACTACAATAGTACAAGTTTATATGCCAACTAGCTCTGCAAATGATGAAGAAATTAATGAAATGTATGATGAGATAAAAGAAATTATTCAGGTAGTGAAGGGAGACGAAAATTTAATAGTCATGGGTGACTGGAATTCGACAGTAGGAAAAGGAAGAGAAGGAAACGTAGTAGGTGAATATGGATTGGGGCTAAGAAATGAAAGAGGAAGCCGCCTGGTAGAATTTTGCACAGAGCATAACTTAATCATAGCTAACACTTGGTTCAAGAATTATGAAAGAAGGCTGTATACATGGAAGAACCCTGGAGATACTAGAAGGTTTCAGATAGATTATCTAATGGTAAGACAGAGATTTAGGAACCAGATTTTAAATTGTAAGACATTTCCAGGGGCAGATGTGGAGTCTGACCACAATCTATTGGTTATGAACTGTAGATTAAAACAAGAAACTGCAAAAAGGTGGGAATTTAAGGAGATGGGACCTGGATAAACTGAAAGAACCAGAGGTTGTACAGAGTTTCAAAGAGAGCATAAGGGAACAATTGACAGGAATGGAAGAAATAAGTACAGTAGAAGAAGAATGGGTAGCTTTGAGGGATGAAATAGTGAAGGCAGCAGAGGATCAAGTAAGTAAAAAGACGAGGGCTAGTAGAAATCCTTGGGCAACGGAAGAGATACTGAATTTAATTGATAAAAGGAGAAAATACAAAAATGCAGTAAGTGAAGCAGGCAAAAAGGAACACAAATGTCTCAAAAATGAGATCGACAGGAAGCACAAAATGGCTAAGCAAGGATGGCTAGAGGACAAATGTATGGATGTAGAGGCTTATCTCACGAGGGGTAAGATAGATACTGCCTACAGGAAAATTGAAGAGACCTTTGGAGAAAAGAGAACCGCTTGCATGAATATCAAGAGCTCAGATGGAAACCCAGTTCTAAGCAAAGAAGGGAAAGCACAAAGATGGAAGGGGTATATAGAAATTCTATATAGGGGCGATGTTATTGAGGACAATATTATGGAAATGGAAGAGGAGGTAGGTGAAGATGAAATGGGAGATACAATATTGCGTGAAGAGTTTGACAGAGCACTGAAAGACCTAAGTCGAAACAAGGCCCTGGGAGTGGACAACATTCCATTAGAACTACTGACAGCCTTGGGAGAGCCAGTCCTGACAAAACTCTACCATCTGGTGAGCAAGATGTATGAGACAGGCAAAATTCCTTCAGACTTCAAGAAGAATATAATAATTCCAATCCCAAAAAAAGCAGGTGTTGACAGATGTGAAAATTACCGAACTATCAGTTTAATAAGTCACAGCTGCAAAATACTAACGCGAATTCTTTACAGACGAATGGAAAAACTGGTAGATGCCGACCTCGGGAAAGATCAGTTTGGATTCCGTAGAAATGTAGGAACACGTGAGGCAATACTGACCCTACGACTTATCTTGGAGGAAAGATTGAGGAAAGGCAAACCTACGTTTCTAACATTTGTAGACTTAGAGAAAGCTTTTGACAATGTTGAGTGGAATACTCTCTTTCAAATTCTGAAGGTGGCAGGGGTAAAATACAGGGAGCGAAAGGCTATTTACAATTTGTACAGAAAGCAGATGGCAGTTATTAGAGTCGAGGGACATGAAAAGGAGGCCGTGGTTGGGAAGGGAGTGAGACAGGGTTGTAGCCTCTCCCCGATGCTATTCAATCTGTATATTGAGCAAGCAGTAATGGAAACAAAGGAAAAGTTCGGAGTAGGTATTAAAATCCATGGAGAAGAAATAAAAACTTTGAGGTTCGCCGATGACATTGTAATTCTGTCAGAGACAGCAAAGGACTTGAAAGAGCAGTTGAACGGAATGGCCAGTGTATTGAAAGGAGGGTATAAGATGAACATCAACAAAAGCAAAACGAGGATAATGGAATGTAGTCGAATTAAGTCGGGTGATGCTGAGGGAATTAGATTAGGAAATGAGACACTTAAAGTAGTAAAGGAGTTTTGCTATTTGGGGAGCAAAATAACTGATGATGGTCGAAGTAGAGAGGATATAAAATGTAGACTGGCAATGGCAAGGAAAGCGTTTCTGAAGAAGAGAAATTTGTTAACATCGAGTATTGATTTAAGTGTCAGGAAGTCGTTTCAAATGGTTCAAATGGCTCTGAGCACTATGGGACTCAACTGCTGTGATCATAAGTCCCCTAGAACTTAGAACTACTTAAACCTAACCAACCTAAGGACATCACACACATCCATGCCCGAGGCAGGATTCGAACCTGCGACCGTTGCGGTCGTGCGGTTCCTGACTGTAGCGCCTTTAACCGCTCGGCCACTCCGGCCGGCCGAAGTCGTTTCTGAAAGTATTTGTATGGAGTGTAGCCATGTATGGAAGTGAAACGTGGACGATAAATAGTTTAGACAAGAAGAGAATAGAAGCTTTCGAAATGTGGTGCTACAGAAGAATGCTGAAGATTAGATGGGTAGATCACATAACTAATGAGGAGGTATTGAATAGAATTGGGGAGAAGAGGAGTTTGTGGCACAACTTGACTAGAAGTAGGGATCGGTTGGTAGGACATGTTCTGAGGCATCAAGGGATCACCAGTTTAGTACTGGAGGGCAGCATGGAGGGTAAAAATCGTAGAGGGAGACCAAGAGATGAACACACTAAGCAGATTCAGAAGGATGTAGGCTGCAGTAGGTACTGGGAGATGAAGAAGCTTGCACAGGATAGAGTAGCATGGAGAGCTGCATCAAACCAGTCTCAGGACTGAAGACCACAACAACAACAACAGAAGTGCCTTATCCGCACTGTACTTTTGTCCAGTCAGTAAGCCATATTTTTACAAAGTTTGGTTGACATTAGGACCAACTTTCCCCATTCCGCAGCTATGCTTAATTATGAAAGAGCTTTCTCCGCTTCTCCACAAGTCCATCCATGGCCATCCGAGTCCCAAATTATCTCTTTCCAGAGAGTAAGTCATGACTGTATCAAGTTTATTTGAAATTTATCGATGCATTCCAGAATTATGCTTTACATATATAACTCACCTTCGAACAACCATCCGCTCTCATAGGTGTTAAATGTCATACGGAATGCGAACAATCAATTCGGTAACCACAAAAACTAAGGACTAATAGAGTTGAAATTCATAATTTTTACAAATCCACCAGACGTACCCCATCTTCAGGGAACATTCAAGTGGGACAAGAACATTTTTCCATTCAGCCTTAGCTTCTGGAATAGTAATTGAACTTCTAAACCTGCTGCCTGAACTGGATTGTACAAAGTTGAGTATTTCTGTTTTCGCATTTCTTTTTGGTATAAGACAAATTCATTGGTCAATTATTTCTTGCTCATTTTTCTCCCCCTCTTCATTTCTTCTTATTACTCTCATTGTGAGAGTTCTTCTAACGCGTTATGTCGTTCTAGTAAATAATTTCCAAATGCACTTTCTAATTTGTACCCGTCAACAGGAGTTCTGGTGTTCAGTGCATCAAATCCATTGTTCACGACTTTAAAGCCTCACCAACATATCTCGGGAAGGCTCTGACGAATAGCTCTCCCTACAGTGAGAGAAAACAACTCAGCTGCATTCCTTGAGTATTGCATTTTCGTACCAGAGAATAACTACTGATTCATTGTTACTTTATAGGCATATTGTAAATCTACGAGTGTTTCGAAGTTCATCTAATTAATGAACGGTTCTTTTGTGAGCAAATTGCCAAATTTTAGTTGATAACCATTGTCAAGCAAATGATTCCGTAACAATTTTAAGGCATGAGGCAAATCACAAAAAACCCATACTATCCTGCTTTGATCTGATAGATTTTCGAATCCTGAATTATCAAATGTAACCCTCAGATTCCCTTTTAAGTTTTTTGTTCGTTGGCCCCAAATCACACACAAATGCTCTCACTTTAAATTCAACATTTTCTATTACCTGAATCGTTTCAACAACAAGTCTTTAGAAACGACTGTGTCGAGGTTATAATAAATAGGCTGTAACTATTTTCCCGCCGAACCTCTGATCACTATAACTTGAGCACTGTTGTGTGTTTGTTTTTCATATTTAACGTTCTGTCCAGTAGTAATTTCTTCATTAGTTGGTAATATATCGACCAGTAAAATACCTTCTATTTCTTTAGAGTAGCATCGTTTTTGTGCCTAAAAGTCACCATGCCATAAATCAGTGCTAGTGGATGCCAGATTTAGTTCTGAAACACCATCAGTCTTCAACTTGTGTTCCGATGGAATATTCAGCAGTTTGCTTTTCAAATCCCTTTCATAATCCAAATCAGTTAAATACATTTAGCAGACACGAGCGTTTTCAGTTGAAAACGAATCTGCACGTTTAGAAGCATTTCTCTAATTTCGTTTCTCTTGGTTTTTAGGAAATATATGGAAGTTAATTACTAACTTGTCTTCTATGATTAATATAGCTGATGATCGCGCAGCTAACCATTATTTTTCACTTAATAACTTACTTTAAAAATTCCTCAATGCGCCTATAATTACGGCGTGACACTGAACTATATCGCCAGTCACTAATAAAAATTCGCACTGCAGTAAACAATCTTGCTTGCGCTCGTAAACGCAATTTCAACACAATATATTATGGTAATTACGGAGAACTGAGCGCTGGTTGGGTTCACTCTGACGTCAGGGGCTCAGCTTGCTGCTGTGCAACACGTCGTGATCCGTATTCTACATTGTGTTCATCATAAGAATAAACTTTATGTAAACATTACACCATATATTCTTTCGTGTTTGCTGGAATTTCATTGGATTGCGTTCCACGAGGAGCTATGCAGCTCTCTACGCTACTCTACCCTGTGCAAGCCTAATCTCCAAATAACTACTGCAAACTACATTCTTCTGAGTCTGCTTATTGCACTCGCCTTTTGGTCTCCTTCTACGATTTTTGCTCCCTACATTTCTTTCCAGTACTAAATTGGTGATCCCTTATATCTCAGAACGTGTCCTACCAACCGTTCCTTCTTCTAGTCAGGTCGTCCCACAAATTTCTTTTCTCCACAATTCAGTTCAGTGCTCCCTCATTAATTACATGACCTACCCATCTGATCTTCATCATTCTTCTGTAGCAACTGAGCTTACCGCACGTCACTGTACTAACAAACTGTCTCAGAAAGAGGAAAAAACAAAAACATAAAATAAAAACAAAAATAACGCATGTAGAGGACCAGGAACACAGAGTGGTTGCAAAATAAAACTGTTATCGTTCCCCACCAGCAATTAGTTAACAAAACGCATTCTATTTTTTAAAGGGGTCAACAATAGGAGTTGGGTACTGTGCATGTAACTTGTGGCAAGTTACAGACACGACTTATGAAAAATTCCTTACTACAGTCCTAGAGCTATACATTCGAAAGGAACGTTTCACTGGTGCTGCTCGATTGTAGATGGACAAAACAATTCCTTTCCATACAGTTAACTACAGTATTTTACTATCCGGAAGAAAATGTAAGGAAGTTTGGGTTTAACTCCCTTCGACTACAGAGCCATTAGAAATAGAGCACAAGTTTGCATTAGGGATGAATGGGGAAGGAAATCGGCCGTGCCCTTTCAAAAGAATCATCCCGACAATTTAGAGAGAATTTATGGAGAACCTAAATCTCGATGACCAAACGAGGATTTGAACCGTCGTCCTCCCGAATTCGGTTCCAATGTGCTAATCAATGCATCACCTTACTAGATTTACGGTGCAGTGGAAGAAAATGTGGCAACCTATACCTCGAAAGTGCAGCTATCTGAAGCGTGCGCGCCGCTTCGGTCTGGAACCGCGGGACCTCTAAGGTCGCAGGTTGGAACCTTGCCTCGGGCATGGATGTGTGTGACGTACTTAGGTTAGTTAGGTTTACGTAGTTCTAAGTTCTAGGGGACTGATGACCTCAGATGTTAAGTCCCATAGTGCTCAGAGCCATTTGAACCATTTTGAAGCGTGCGCCTTCGTGTCCAGCCAAGCAATATACTAATCTGACAAATTTAATGAAGAGATTTCAAAATGCCAACCTATCAAATGCTCAATGTAGTGAGATTTCAGATCGAAAGCATGGTGTAAAATTATACTCTTTAATTCATCATAAATTATCAGCATCCATGTTTATTGCGATGGTAAAACATGCATTATTTGCATCGAAACTTAAGCCTAACTCTATTTTAAAAAATCTGCAATGTTAATCAGATCCGTTTCACTGCGGAACTGGCTGCACAATAAGACTTTTTCCAGACTGTGCACCCTCGCTCTCCCGAATGCATCCAGTGTGCCACAACGACGCATCACCGAGTGTCTTACACGCAGAAAAATTCCGGGAGTGTCGTGCACTGCTTCCGCGGCTGTGATAATCCTAGCAAGCAGATCCATGTGAGTAATGGACATGGAACAACACAGCCGTATTTTCAAAGTATTTATTATTCAAATGGCTAGTTTCAGAGCTACATTTGCATCATCTTCAGGTGCTACTTTTAACCAAACAAGTACTTCCAGTAACTGGCTCATGTATCATAGGACCTACACAATAGCTGTGTGCTGTGGACTGCTATTCATCAGGAATGTACACTGATCTTTATGATACATAAGCTAATGACTGGAAGTACTTATATGATTAATAGTAGGACCCAAAGATGATGCAAATGGAGCGTTGAAACTAATCGTCTTAACAATAAATACATCGAAAATATTGCTGTGGTACTCCATTTCCATTACGTATAATGTCAACTGCTCTCCCACGTTCACGAGAGGTATGGACTTTTTCTTCGCAATGTCCATATAAGTGTCAACCCTACTTTCTTAGACTAGGCTCTGTATACACTGAGGGGGGGGGGGGGGGGGAAATCCAACCCCAAGAGTTGTGCGATATCAAAGAAAGTTGATAGGCGTGTTTCTACATCTGAAAGATGTTATCAAAGAGGGTGCGTCAAATGAAAACCGTAAATTTGTAATAACGAATCGAAATTGCGCGACGTTATCCAGTAAGTTGGTAAGCGTGCTACAAACAGCGTGCAGAATGGCCTGTAGGTGGCAGCATAGTGCAGATGCACACATACCGTCGCAGTACCAGTATAAAGATGGCCGCACCACTTACGACTTGCACCAGGGATGAACAGCGTTCTGTTATTCGGTTTTTGCGTAGTGAAGGTGTGAAACCTATTGAAATTCATCGACGAATGAAGGTTCAGTACGGCGATGCATGTTTGGCACAGCAGCAAGTCTACGAATGGAGTAGGAAGTTTGCAAATGGATTGACTTCAGTGGAAGATGCTCCTCGTCCAGGTCAGGCACAACGAGTTGTGACTCCACAGAACACTGCAGCAGTTGAAGCCATAGTGAAGGAAAACCGCCGAGTGACACTGAATGA
This sequence comes from Schistocerca piceifrons, assembly GCF_021461385.2. NCBI lineage: Eukaryota > Metazoa > Arthropoda > Insecta > Orthoptera > Acrididae > Schistocerca > Schistocerca piceifrons. The sequence goes on along the minus strand of NC_060140.1, from coordinate 204,683,754 downwards.
CATTGCAGCATATTTTTCCCCGGTTTCGATTCCCGGCGGAATCAGGGATTTTCTCTGCCTTGTGATGACTGGGTGTTGTGTGATGTCCTTAGGTTAGTTAGGTTTAAGCAGTTCTAAGTTCTATGGGACTGATGACCATAGCTGTTAAGTCCCATAGTGCTCAGAGCCATTTGGAGCAGCATGTTTACAGATTAGTCATGGGTCAGCACACCACATTGTGCTTGATGTGCTGCAGTTTCACAAGTGTATGCAAGATGGGTGCCACGGCAGCTGACTCCTGAAATGAGAGAACGACGTGTTGATGCTTGTGAAGAACTTCTTCGGCGCTTTGAACGAGAAGGTGATGGCTTCCTTGCAAGAATCATTACTGGAGACGAAACCTGGGTTCACTTCCACCAACCTGAGAGGAAGAGAGCGAGCAAGGAATGGCGCCATTCCTCATCACCAAAACCAAAGAAGTTTCGGACAGGACCATCAGCAGGGAAGGTTATGCTGACTCTCTTTTGGGACGAAAAAGGCGTCATTTTGGAGCATTACATGCCTAGAGGGAGCACTGTCGCCAGTGCATCATACACAGATCTCCTAAAAAATCATCCGCGGCCTGAAATCAAAGCAAAGCGACGTTGTCCTCTTGCAACACGACAATACAAGGCCCCACACTGCCCGTACAACAGTTGCAACAATCACAGACCTGCATTTTGAGTGTCTTCCTCATCCACCATACTCACCAGACCTTGCCCCAAGTGATTTCCATACGTTTGAACCACTGAAAGACGCAGTGGGGGGAAAGAAGTTCCGTTCTGATGAAGAGGTACGCCACGTGGTGCATGAGTGGTTGCGCAGACTACCAAAAGAATTTTTTTCTAAGGGAATTTATGCACTTTGCAAGCGCTGGAGGACTTGCATTGAGCGTGGGGGAGATTATATTGAAAAGTGATACAGCTTTGTACCACTTCTTCGCAGTAAATAATATTTAAGGTTTTCATTTGACTCATCCTCGTATCAAAAATTTCGCGCCAGCCGCGAACGAGTAGCTCTAGTAGCGGGTCAATAAGGATGCAAATCAGGTTTGCTTTAGATACATGCAGTAATGGTCTTGAGCGTTAGTACCCTTTCAGATTGGACGTAGTGAGCTGATGTTAAGTCAAGAATGCATTCAAGACGACAAAGACGACATTGTCAACTGCCCTCTGATTTTAACAAGGTCGTGTAATAGGGCTACGAGGAGCTGACTGTTCCTTCTGCGATACTGCAGAAAGACCTGGCAGGAATACAGGCATTGTACATGATACTGGCGGCGGTGATCACGGGAAGGTAAGGTCGCAAGAAGTCCGGGCTCCGGATGGCCACATGGCGCTACCGAGAGGGAAGACCATCGTGTTCGTCGTATGGCTGTGGCGCCTCGTACTACATCTACATATATACTTCGCTAGCCATCAAGCGGTGTGTGGCGGAGGGCACAATTCGCGCCAAAGTCATATTTCCACTCCTCTGTTCCACTCGCGGATCGCGCGAGGAAAAAACGACTGTCTGAACGCCTCAATACGAGCTCTAAGCTCCCTTACCTTTGAATGGTGATCATTGCGAAATTTGAAAGTTGGTGGTAATAATATATGCTCTATATCCTCGGTTAAGATCGGATTTCGGAATTTAGTGAGCAGCCCCTTCCGTTTAGCGCGCCGTCTACCTGCTAGTGTGTCCCACTTCAAACTTTCTATGAGATTTGTAACGCTCTCGCGATGGCTAAATGTACCAGTCACGAATCTTGCCGCTCTTCTTTGGACCTTCTCAATCTCTTGAATCAGACCCAGCTGGCAAGGGTCCCATACAGACGGACAATACTCCCAAGACTGGACGAACTAACGTATTGCAAGCTATTTCCTTTGTTGAAGGACTGCATCGCTTCAGGATTCTACCATTAAACTGCAATCTAGAATTTGCCTTATCCGTTACTGATGTAATCTGATAATTCCATTTGAGATCATTTCGAAGAGTCACACTCAGATAGTTGACGGATGTTACCGCTTCCAAAGACTGGGCATTTATTTTGTACTCGTACACTAATGGCGATTTTCGACTTCTTATACGCAGTAGGTTACACTTACTAATATTGAGAGATAACTGCCAGTCATTACACCACGTATTTATTTTCTGCAAATCCTCATTGATTTGTTCACAACTTTCGTGTGATACTGCGTCCGCAGCAGCAATTCGAGCAGCAGTTGTCACTACAGTGCCACAACGAACAGATGCCCTGTAGTTTGCATTTCACTGACACCACAACACCGTCATTTGCGACTTCAGTCGTATCAAAAAAATGGCTCTGAGCACTATGGGACTTAATAGCTGTGGTCATCAGTCCCCTATAACTTAGAACTACTTAAACCCAACTAACCTAAGGACATCACACACATCCATGCCCGAGGCAGGATTCGAACCTGCGACCGTAGCAGTCGCGCGGTTCCGGACTGAGCGCCTAGAACCGCTAGACCACCGCAGCCGGCTACTCAGTCGTATCAAGCGAGAGCTCACTGAAGGGCAGGGAGGAGGTATGATGTGTTTTCTGATGGATGACGTATCTGCCTCGGTGCCAATGATGGCCATGTGTTGGTTAGTAGGAGGCCAGTTGAGGATCTTCAACCAATCTGTCTGCGTGCTAGACACACTGGACCTACACCTGGAGTTATGGTCTGGCGTGCGATTTCGAATGACACAAGGAGCACTCTCGTGGTTATCCCACGCACCCTGATCCCAAAATTGTACGTCGATCTGATGATTCGCACTGCTGTGCTGCCATTCATGAACAGCATTCCAGGGGGTGTTTTCCAACAGGTTACTACAGGATCTTACAGCAGGATCCTACCAGAGGACAGTCCTGCAATTACTTTTATAATTAACAATAAACAACTACATGAGGATATAGGTGCCAATATTTATCCTGAGAAATATTGACTTGCCGCGCGGGATTAGCCGAGCGGTCTCACCGCTGCAGTCATGGACTGTGCGGCTGGTCCCGGCGGAGGTTCGAGTCCTCTCTCGGGCATGGGTGTATGTGTTTGTCCTTAGGATAATTTAGGTTAAGTAGTGTGTAAGCTTAGGGACTGATGATCTTAGCAGTTAAGTCCCATAAGATTTCACACACATTTGAACAATTTTGAACATATAGACTTGCTCAAGATAGATTAGCATGGAGAGCTGCATCAAACCAATCTTGGGACTTAAGACCACAGCAACACCACGTAATCATAATTTAAAGCAAAGTCACAGGATAACGAAGATCTTCTCTCAAAACACGTCAAGCTAGTGAAAAGCAAAAATGAAATAATGAAGACTGTATAGTGAAATGCCATGCAGACCCCATAAATGCAACAAAGAAAATTAAATTACTTTTATTTCTGTATCACAGGACGATGTTTGCAATAACCTGTTTGTTTATGAAATAATTTTTTCAGTTACAAAAAAATGGTTCAAATGGCTCTGCGCACTATGGGACTTAACATCTGAGGTCATCAGTCCCCCAGAACTTAGAACTACTTAAACCTAACTAACCTAAGGACATCACACACATCCATGCCCGAGGCAGGATTAGAACCTGCGACCATAGCAGCAGCGCGGTTCCTGACTGAAGCGCCTAGGATCGCTCGGCCACAGCGGCAGGCGAGGACTATTTGCTGGGTGTGATAGTGAGGTTATGTACTGAAATTCAACCTTGAACAGAAATATTGGTTTATTTCAGTGTATACCTTATGTGAACTGCATGTTTAAATAATTTAACTGAAGTCTTTTCTTGCATTTTTGCTGGAAATTTATGTGTGTGGCACACAGAGTACAACAATAAACACACCACCACTTAATATTTTCACATTCAAATGTTTGCCGACCAGAGACATTTAACAGCCAAAAGAAACCTTCTTCAGTTGCTATATTACATTAAATGTATAAGGGACGCCAAACAGACTTGTATGAAGAACTAAATATTTTCGCTCATGGCGCAGTACGTTGAACAGGTTGCTTAATGATAAGCTGAAAAGTAACAATGTAAATTTCTTCAAAAATTTTTCCACTTGGATATTTCTGTTCATTAATATAAATATTTAAAGAAAATATTGTGTTAACATTTTTAAAGAAACAAGAAATACCAAATAATCATAGTCAATACATAGTATACAAGTAAGTGTACAATGTGCATGCCTCTAAAACTCAGAAACAAGTCCCGGTACGATCAAGGGAGTAACATGGTGTGGTAGCCCTCTGCCCCCCATCCATGACGAAAGTTCCCGTTTTTACTTGTAGGCTGTGCGTTCGGAGATAGAAGGGATGGGGAGTTTCGCCCTCTAGAGATTTCTAGAACATTCGAAAATATTAGAGAACATTCCAGGAAATTCGAGAGCATTCCACAACATTCCGGAATGTTCCACAATGATCCGGGATGTTCTGGAATGTTCAGTAACATTCTGAACCGTTCGGGACCACTCCAGAATGTTCGGGAACATCCCGGAACATCACAGGGCATTGTGGAACATTCCAGAACACTCTCGAATGTTGTGGAATGTTCTGGAACATTGTGGACCATTCGAAGCCTTTTTGGTATGTTCTGGAATTCGACACTGGTGAAGCTACCCATTGGTATGAGTATATAAAGCAAGACCCGTCGTGTGTTCTAACGTCAGTTGCTTATCAGTGACGGAGGGAGAAACCGAAAAAGTAGTGCAGTGAGTGAATAAAGAGAAATAGTGAAGTGTGAGCAGTCAAATGATACAGTGACTGAATATAAATCGAAAATAAAATGTGAAAAGTGTACTCAGTGTATTTGTTAATAAAAAATTGATATATATTTTACATCACGCCCAAACGTAAAAGAGGAGGAGATCTTGCCAGTTCTGAAGCAAAACGACGAAAACAAAAAGAACAGGGAGAAAACGAAACAGACGAAGAGCGTGCCAAGCACATTTAAATATCAATGACGAGAATGAATGCGGCGAGAAGCAGAGAAATCGAAGAACAACAAAATGAATTGAAGAATCAAGAATTGCCACACAAACTTATAATAAAAGACTGTGAGCTCAAGGCAACCATGAAAATGTCACCCTACGAGAAGCGCGGAGGAGGACAAGTAAACAAAACAACCTAACAAATGAAGCACTCCCCTACGACCCGACGAAAGAATATAAGAGACACTACCACATCGTAATCGGAAAAATGGATAACATCTGACAACTTTGCAACGCGAAAAAATTCAGCAGAGAAACACGAGGATTCTGTTGCATGAATGGAAAAATTCGATTACCACCACTGGAGGCACCTCCGCAGGAATTTTTACATTACATGGCCAGCCAAACTCCAGAATAAAAACACTATCTTCGAAATATAAAAGCGTACAACGCCCGCTTCCAAATGACTTCTTTCGGTGTCACTTCGATCAACGCTAACAGAGATGAAATCGATTGTCTTTTTTCCATCCAAGGGCAAATCTGTCACAACATGGGATGATTACTAGCACTACCCAACGAAGACTATAAATTTCTGCAAGTCTATTTCATCGGATATGAAGAAACAGAAATTGATCAACGATTTACAAATATCGGTGGATTGAGACGAGAAGTAGTCCGATATGTACAGAGGATCTTACACGAATACAATCAACTGATTCACATATTCAAAACAGCACTAGACTGAATGATTTATGATGACTGTGAAGCTATAATTCGAGCCAACAAAAGACCACATGGAGAACATAAACGTCGATTTAAAGTATCTCAGACAGACGAAGTCGCCAACGTTATTGTGAACAATGAAAACACAAGCTGTGACATAATTGTACAACGAAGAAGAGGAGGAACGCATTACAGAGACATACCGTTCCGATTGTCCTCCAATATTCATTAATATTTCTGCACGAGAGGACGGATATCATTTTAATTTGAAACAAATTCAAACTGAAACAGGCATAGAAACAAAGAAGTCACTTCCAATGAGTTATATGCTTACCGCTTAATGATCAGAGACAACGAAACATACAATCACATTCTCAACACTCGCCGTTTATTCCACCAATTCTTGGCAGATATGTGTGCAAAAATAGAAGTGGAACGGAAGCTTTACATAAGGCTGAATTAGAAGAAACTATACACAGAAGAATGCATCCACCTTCGGGACGCAATTATAAATGATGGACACATTATCGACATTAACTCTCATCATACATAGGCAGTCCGAGACACTAGCACGAATACACTCAAGCTGCCATGACCTACATTAGAAAATATGGACGATCTGATCTCTTCATAACATTCACATGCAACTTGTCGTGGCCAGAAATCAAAGAACAACTAAGATACGGACAAGCCCCCATGCATCGACACGACATAATGGCCAGAGTTTTCCGACAAAAACAAATGATATTTATTGAAGTCATCGCAAAATACCACATCTTTGGAACCGTTAGATACTGGATGTATACAAAGGAATGGCAAAAACGTGGACTGCCTCACTCACACAGTTTCATATGGCTACGCGACAGAATTCATCCCACGGATATCGTCAAAATCATCCAAGCTGAAATTCCCGATCCACAAGAAGATTCGGAACTATACGACATAGTTGTGAAAAACATGATTCGCGGACCATGTGGGCCAATTCGCCATGTACTAGAGATGAAAAATGTACAAAAAATACCCAAAACCATACTTTGACGACACACAAACCGGAGTTGATGGCTACCCCAAATACAAAAAACGATGACCTAAAAACAGTGGCTTCACAACAAAAATACGAACACGAGGCAGTGACAAACAGGAAATAGATAACAAATTGGCAGTACTATATAACACGCTACTTTCCAGAATGTTCCAAGCAGACATAAACATAAAATAGTCCAATTCAGTGAAATAATTCAAAAATGTCTGCAAGTATGTGAACAAATGCAGTGATACGGCAGTATTTCATATAGCCACAGACAGCGAAAAACAAAATAGGAACGACGAGGTCCTCATGTACCAAATGGGAAGATAAATCAACAGTAACGAAGTGGTGGGGCAGACTTTCGGGTTTCTCATACACCAACTACGCAACATCTAGCAGTACGTTAGGAGAATGGTCAGAGAGCTTACTTCACAAAAGATACCGCCAGAAAAATTACAAGCGAACAACCTCAGAACACAACATTAACAACTTCTTACCAACTGGGCGAAACGGATCCATGCGCTAAAACAATACTATATACCGGCGTCCCTAACTAACGTACGTGGAACACAACAAGAAACATCTTTCAACGACGAAAACAAAGAATTCCAGTAGAAGATCATCCAGGAATCATGAAAACGCGCACTAGGCCGAGTATACACCGTACCTCTGAACAACGCCGAATGCTTCCATCTCCAGATGTTGCTACACTAAATACGGAGACCAACAGGTTTCACAGATCTCAAGACTATTGACAGTTACCTACTCCAGAAGTACAGAGAAACATGCCAACGCTTAGGACTACTGGAAATTAACAGTACAAGAAGCGTCACTCACAGCCTCAGTTGAACAAATGAAAGACTTATTCGCCATAATTCTAACATGTAACCCATTTAATTCAAAGCAGCTTTGGGATCCCTTCAGAGAGAGTAGGCGTGATGACATATTGTACCAAATCCTACAAGCTCATCCAGAACTGATCATAGAGTTCAACAACGACATCTTCAGTGAAACACTCATTCGCCTAAAAGACAAATGTTTAGTAATAAACAACCGGCCCTTAGTACAAATTGGGATGCGAGCACCACGAAAAGAAGCTATCAGTGAGCTAAGCTTCGAAATTACAAACGAAAAAAGCTGCAACGTCAACGAAGTACTTCAATACATTGCTCACAACAAACCATTCCTCAACGACAATCTAAAGGAAATTTACAACGTTATCATGGACCGGATCGAGACCAACACTGGTGGAATTATTTACTTGTACGCACCATGCGGCATCGCGAAAACGTTTCTAATAAATCTACTGCTGACGGAAATACGTGCTAAACAACATATCGCACTTGCACTGGCATCATCCGGCATTGCAGGCACAGTCAGGTAAGGAGGATTAACTGCCCATTCTGCCCTACAACTACCGTTTAATATAGGCGAACAACAATTCCCAGCATGTAAAATCTCAAGAGCATCTTGGCGGGGTGAACTTTTATGGTAAGCTAAAATTGCCTTCTGGAACGAATGCACAATGGCACATAAAAAATCACTGGAAGCCATGGGAAAAACATTACAAGACTTGCGAGGAAACTCTGAAGGGATGGGAGGAGCACTGCTTATACTCTCAGGAGATTTTCGACAAACACTTCCAGTTATCCACAAGCCAACACCAGCAAACTAGATCAATGCTTGCTTAAATAAACCACATCCCGGCCATATACAAATACTACATAAATATGCTTACATTAAAAATTGTATTTCTATTGTTTGTACTATCTTAGCAACTGCAATAAGCTTATCTCAGCAGTCAACAGTCTTTGGACTGCAAACATCTGAGTGTGAAAGTGGTAAGTGATGGCGTGTTTATCACTGTGCTCTATGTGCCAGACAAACAAATCCAACATCTATATAAATAAAGACAGTAATGAATTAATTTAAACATGGAATTCACACTGGAATAAATGAATCCTTCAGTACAGGGTTAAACTTCGGCACATAACCTCACTGGCACAGCAAATAACCCTAATCGCACTTCAGATTCTGCATCTACATCTACATCTTCATGATTACTCTGCCTGTTCCATTCAAAATGGTCGAAATTTGACTTTTTTTGTAATTGCAGTTTTGGAAAGGTGTATGTGTCTAGAATGTTGAGGCGAAAAGGTTTTTTAATCTGTGCATTATAGAAGTTTCTACAGTCCATTGTTCGAAGCAGTGTCTCGGCCGCCGTGGGAAGCTCTCAGCCGTAGACGTTCGGCTGAGGTAAAAAACATGTCGTGCCTTGACACACGTTCACAAAATGATTTACATTGCAGTATGCATGCAAACATATTCGCCGAAAAAGCTGACGAACAACGTGCGCAAGCTGCCGAAAGCAGCATATCCAGCTCAGCCAGGTCGGCTTTTCTCGCCACGAAGAACGAGAGAATTGTTCTCTAGGAACAATTCGAGTTAGAGGAATTTCTGACTAAACGTAAGTAACGAAAACACTTTTTGTTTGGTTAAATTTTGGCTAAAACTGATCAAAACATAATTTTTAGTCCACCATATTGGATTAGCCGTTTTGAATTGTGAATCAGCAACATCAAAAATATACAATAACATGTAGTTTATACAAATTGAACTAATAATACATATAAATGTATTCCCTAAGCTTTAAACAGGTTTTTCTCGAGCAACGATTTTTCAAAACAGCGCACGGCATAAAATAAAAACCTATTAAATTGTACCTTTGACCCCGAAAAATAAACACTTTTCATGGAAGCTTACACCTTCAATGTATGAATTTTTTTAATATTAACTATTTTTTGTAAAGCCATAGAAAGTGAAACAAACCCCAAAAAATCGAAATAAAAGTTCGAATGAACACCATATCGTTAAATTTAAAGTTACTTCATTGTGGTTGGGTATAAGTTGCCATAAATTTAATGTAGTATCTACAGATGTTATCCACTTTTGGTGTCCTAAGGGGTTACACTGCACGGAGTCTGCGTACTTCAAACTCGCAGGTCCTTGATGAAACCATTATTACGGGCACCACTTTGTTTCTTGTTTTTGTATTGAAAATCTAAAATAATGTTCGTAACGTGATAAGTTACATTCCCCAAACAGATCCTTTGTATGTCTTTTCATTGTCTCAAAAAATTTCCAAACTACGCGTATTTTTTGTTCATTGAATGAGAGCCTCATCTTAAGCTACTTTACCGACCCAATCTCGAACAGCGAGGAAAAAACGAAACATAAATCCTCCGGTGCGAGCTCTGATTGCTCTTATTTTATTGTGATGAGCATTTCTCCCTATGAAGGTGGCGCCAACAAAATATTTTCACATTTTTAGGAGAAAGTCGGTGATTTAAAATTTCACGAGGAGGTCCTGCTGCAGCGAAAAACGCCTGTGTTGTAATGACTCCCGCCCCAATTCGTGTGTCATATCCGTGGCACTCTCTCCCCTATTTCGCGATAGTAAAATACGAGCTGCCCTTCTTTGAACTTTTTCAAAGTCATCCGTCAATCCTACACGATGTGAATCCCACACCGCACAGCAATATTGCAGAAGAGGGTGGGTAAGCGTAATGTAAGCAGTCTCCTCAGCAAAACCTATTTCATTTTCTAAGTGTTCTGCTGACAAAAGGCAGACTTTGGTTTGCTGTCCCCACAACATTGTCGACGTGGCGGTTCCAATTGAAGTTATTCGCAATTGTAATCCGTAAGTATGTAGTTGGGTTTACAGCCTTTAGTTTTTGCGCGATTTATCGTGTAACTGAAATTTAGCGGATTATTTTTATATCTCATGTGGATGACTTCACACTTGTCAGGATGTAGAGTCAATTGCCACTTTTCTCACCGTACAGATATCTTCTCTAAATCATTTTTGTAATTCATTTTGATCACCTGCTGACATTACATGACTGTAAGTGACAGCATCATCTGCAGACGATCTAAGACGACTGCTCAGGTTGTCTCCTAAGTCGTTTATGTAGATAAGGAACAGCAGAATGCCTATAATACTTCCTTGGGGAACGCCAGAAATTATATCTGTTTAACTCGATAACTTTCTGTCAATTATTATTGCACTTGTAACTGTACTGGGCCTGATTATGGCAGAATGTTGCCGAAATGCGTTGTACTAATAAATATAAGTAGGAAGTGACTGAAGCAGAAAAACTAAATTCATAAATTTATAACACAATCGCTGACAATTTTCCATATATCACGGATGAATTAAATAAGTTTGTTGGAGTGGCCAGTTTCCACAGTGCGTACATAAATGTTCTTTTTATAAATTGAGACATCTTTTTTTGATGAAACATAATATTTACTTGCATTTAAGATGTATTTCGCCTATCACGTTAAAGAGGTCTTCTGTGGATTTTTCCCAGGAACAGTACAGTTTTATTTTTGTATGCAAATGTTTCGAATTTTTAAGTATCCCACGTAAAAACGAAACTAACGAAAGATTCCTGAAGATGCCTTAGATATCAAATGAGAAATGCGTCTGGGACTGTAAATAAATGTTGTACTGAAGCAAGAAAAAAAGAACTTGAATTTATTAAACGAATGTTTATAGTATTTCTCAGCACTACATCTTGGCAACTGGGCACTTTTACTCGAAATAAACTAATTGAAAACTAAAACAGTTTGGCATCTTTACCTTGAGAACAAGCACCGCAAGTACGAAGGCGAGCAGCCGCCACGGCGCCATGGCTACGTGACACACCGGCTACCTGCTCCTCCTATTCCTGGAGTAAACAGCACCGCTAGGAGCCCGGTTGTTAATTCGCAAGGCGCAGCGCGCCGTACCCCCTATTATAACCGCCTCTGCTGACGCATCCTTTACGAGCGGGCGCCAGTTTGTTAACCAGTGCACCTTGTTTTCAAAATACGGAAGCGTGTTCTGCGGTGTCAGCGCCAAGCTCCGCTTCCCAGTACATGCGCGCTCCCTGTCACGAATGATCGTCCCTCAGCAATGAGTACTGCTGTGCTGTGGCGGTTTATACGTGTAGCGCATACAGCGGGGCCTCGCCCTGTCGTTGGCCCAGTGATCTGCATCTACATCTACATCATACTACTCAAACCACCTAATGGTGTGTAGTGGAGTGTACTTTTTGTACCACTAACTGAGTCCTCCAACCTTGTTCCATTCGCGAATAGCGCGTGGGAAGAATGATTGTCGGTAATCCCCTGTATTGGCTCTAATTTCTCGAATTTTCTCCTCATGGTCATTATGCGAGGCATGTATTGGGGCGGGGGGGGGGGGGGGGGGGGAGGAGTAGAGTGTCCGACTCTTCCCGGAGCAATTTCGATAGTAAATCTCTCCGTGATGCACAACGCTTCTCTTGTAAGGTCTGCCAACGGAGTATGTTGAGCATCTCCGTAACGCTCTCCCGGCAGCTAAACGATCCCGTAGCTAAACGCTCCGCTCTTCATTGGATCTTCTCTATCTCTTCTATCAGTCCTATCTAGTAGGGATTCCAGATAAACGAACAATAGTCGAGAATGGGTCGAACAAGCGCCTTATAAGGCACTTTCTTCGTGGCTGAGTTACATTTCCTTAAGATTCCTCCTGTGACTCTGAGTCTGGCATCTGCTTTTCCCACTATCTGTTTTATATGGTCATTCCACTTAAGGTCGCTCCGGATAGTTACTTCTAGATATTTTACGGCAGATCCTGTTTCCAGTGGTTTGTCATCAATAGTGTAGCTATACAATAGTGGCTTTCTTTTCCTATATTTGTGCAATATGTTAAATTTATTTATGTTCAGGGTCAATTGCCAGAGCCTGCACCAGTCATCGATTCTCTGGAGGTCATTCTGCATATCTTTTGGCATTACTACTTTGTTATAGACAACCGAATCATCTGCGAACAATCTTAGAGACCACCCGACGCTTTCTGCTAGATCATTTATTTATATTGTAAACAGTACAGCGCAGGCTTTTCTCTCCAGGATCATCAATCGTTGGGTTCTTTATATTGAATTCAACAACACTGCTTAGGGTTATGTGCGCACGATTGTACAAAAATGGTTCACGTGGCTCTGTGCACTATGGGACTTAACTTCGGAGGTCATCAGTCCCTAGAACTTAGAACTACTTAAACCTAACTAACCTAAGGACATCACACACACCCATGCACGAGGCAGGATTCGAACCTGTGAGCGTAGCGGTCGCGCGGTTCCAGACTGTAGTGACTAGAACCGCTCGGCCACCCCGGCCGGCTACGATTGTACAGTATTTTTAAAGCTCTGGATGTAATAGGTCAGTGACATGTAACTGCATGTATTTCTGACTGAATGTAAGAGGAATACATTTGACTGGGGTCTACTTTACTAAACAATGTTTTACGTATTAAGGGTTGACAGAAGAGTATTATTAGATGTTCTGTTCAACTGACACATGCTGTGCTTTACTTTTAAATTCTTCTTCTTCCAGTAAATAAGTACTCAGACTGGTATCAGCTGGACGTCCTCCATGTCTCTGTACTCTGAGCATCCTCCCTCATTTGCTTGTAACTTCTTCCTCTTTTCACATTTGTAGTATCTCAAACCATCTCCTTCTTCTTCTTTTTTTCCTTCTGCTTTTCGCTCTGTGATTCTGTGTAGTACATCTACATCTACATGGATACTCTGCAAATCACATTTAAGTGCCTGGCACAGGGTTTATCGAACCACCTTCACAATTCTCTGTTATTCAAAAATGGTTCAAATGGCTGTGAGCACTATGGAACTTAACATCTGAGGTCATCAGTCTCCTAGAACTTAGAACTTCTTAAACCTAACTAAACTAAGGACGACACACACATCCATGCCCGAGGCAGGATTCGAACCTGTGACCGTAGCGGTAGAGCGGTTCCAGACTGTAGCGCCTAGAACCGCTCGACCACTCCGGCCGGCCTCTATTATTCCAATCTCATATAGCGCACGGAAAGAACGAACACCTACATCTTTCCGTATGAGCTCAGATTTCCCTTATTTTATCGTGGTGATCGTTCTCCCTATGTAGGTCGGTGTCAGCATCATATTTTCGCATTCTGAGAAGAAATTTGGTGATTGGAATTTCGTGAGAAGATTCCGTCGCAACGAATAACGCCTTTCTTTTAATAATGTTCAGCCCAAATCCTGTAGCATTTCTGTGACGCTCTCTCCCATATTTCGCTATAATACAAAATGTGCTGCCCTTCTTTGAACTTTTTCGATGTACTCCGTCGATCCCATCTGGTAAGGATCCCATACCGCGCAGTAGTATTCTAAAAGAGGACGGACAAGCTTAATATAGGCAGTCTCCTTAGTAGATCTGTTACATATTCTAAGTGTCCTGCCATTACAATGCAGTCTTTGGTTAGCCTTCCCCACAACATTTTCTATGTGTTCCTTCCTACTTAAATTGTTCGTAAATGTAATACCTAGGTATTTAGCTGAATTTACGGCTGTTAGATTAGACTGATTTATCGTGTAACCGAAGTTTAACGAATTCCTTTTAGCACTCATGTGGATGACCTCACACTTTTCGTTATTTAGGGTCAACTGCCAATTTTCATACCATTCAGATATCTTTTCTAAATCGTTTTGCTATTTCTTTTGATCTTCTGATGACTTTATTAGTCAATAAACGACAGCGTCATCTGCAAACAACCGGAGACGGCTGCTCAGATTGTCTCCCAAATCGTTTATATAGATAAGGAACAGCAAAGGGCCTATAACACTACCTTGGGGAACGCCTGAAATCACTTCTGTTTTATTCGATGACTTTCCGTCAATTACTACGACCTATGACCTCTCTGACAGGAAATCACAAATCCAATCACATAACTGAGATGATATTCCATAAGCATGCAATTTCACTACGAGCCGCTTGTGTGGTACAGTGGTGCCTCGCCCTGTCGTTTGCCCGGTAATCTACATCTACATATACATCATACTCCGCAAGCCACCTAATGGTGTGTGGTGGAGTCCAACCTTGTGCCACTAGCTAATAGCGCGTGGGAAGAATGATTGTCGGTAGTTCTCTGTATTGGCTCCAATGTCTCAAATTTTCTCCACATAATAATTATGCGAGACATATATTGGGAGAGGGAAGGGGGGGGGGGGGTTCAAATGGTTCTGAGCGCTGTGGGACTTAACATCTGTGGTCATCAGTCCCCTAGAACTTAGAACTACTTAAACCTAACTAACCTAAGGACATCACACACATCCATGCCCAAGGCAGGATTCGAACCTGCGACCGTAGCAGTCGCGCGGTTCCGGACTGAGCGCCTTAACCGCGAGACCACCGCGCCCGGCAGGGGGGGGGGGGGGCTTAGTAGTATGTTGCCCGACTCTTCCCGAAGAGTGCTTACTCGAAATTTCGATAGTAAATCTCTCCGTGATGCACAACGCTTCTCTTGTAACGTCTGCCAAAGGAGTATGTTGAGCATCTCCGCAACGCTCTCTTGCCAGCTAAATGATTCCGTGACGAAACGTGCCGCTCTTCGTTGGATCTTCTCTATCTCTTCTATCAGTCCCATCTAGTAGAGATTCCAGATAGACGAACAATACTCGAGAGTGGGTCGAAAAAGCGCCTTATAAGCCACTTTCTTCGTGGCTGAGTTACATTTCCATAAGATTCTTCCTGTGAATCTGAGTCTGGCATCTGCTTTTCCCACTATTTGTTTTATATGGTCATTCCCCTCAAGGTCGCTCCGGATAGTTACTTCTAGATATTTTACGGCAGATCCTGTTTCCAGCGGTTTGTCATCAATAGTGTAGCAATACAATAGTGGATTTCTTTTCCTATGTATGCGCAATATGTTAAATTTATTTATGTTCAGGGTCAATTGCCAGAGCCTGCACCAGTCATCGATTCTCTGGAGGTCATTCTGCATATCTTTTGGCATTACTACTTTGTTATAGACAACCGAATCATCTGCGAACAACCTTGGAGGCCACTCGACGCTGTCTGCTAGATCATTTATTTATATTGTAAACAGTACCGCACAGGCTTTTCTCTCCAGGAACATCAATCGTTGGGTTCTTTATATTGAATGCAACAACACTGCTTAGGGTTATGTGCGCACGATTGTACAAAAATGGTTCACGTGGCTCTGTGCACTATAGGACTTAACTTCGGAGGTCATCAGTCCCTAGAACTTAGAACTACTTAAACCTAACTAACCTAAGGACATCACACACACCCATGCACGAGGCAGGATTCGAACCTGCGAGCGTAGCGGTCGCGCGGTTCCAGACTGTAGTGCCATAACCGCTCGGCCACCCCGGCCGGCTACGATTGTACAGTATTTTTAAAGCTCTGGATGTAATAGGTCAGTGACATGTAACTGCATGTATTTCTGACTGAATGTAAGAGGAATACATTTGACTGGAGTCTGCTTTACTAAACAATGTTTTACGTATTAAAGGTTGGCACAAGAGTATTATTAGATGTTCTGTTCAACTGACACATGCTGTGCTTTACTTTTAACTTCTTCTTCTTCCAGTAAATAAGTACTCAGACTGGTATCAGCTGGACGTCCTCCATGTCTCTCTGCTCTGAGCGTCCTCCCTCATTTGCTTGTAACTTCTTCCTCTTTTTACAATTGTAATATCCCAAATAATCTCTCCTCCTTCTTTTTTTCCTTCTAATTTTCGCTCCATGATTCTGTGTAGTACATCTACATCTACATGGATACTCTGCAAATCACATTTAAGTGCCTGGCGCAGAGTTCATCGAACCACCTCCACAATACTCTGTTATTCCAATCTCTTATAGCGCTCGGAAAGAACGAACATCTACATCTTTCCGTACGAGCTCTGATTTCCCTTATTTTATGGTGGTGATCGTTTCGGTAGGTCGTTGTCAACATAATATTTTCGCATTCTGACGAGAAAGTTGGTGATTGGAATTTAGTGAGAATATTACGTCGCAACGAAAAGCGCCTTTCTTTTAATGATTTCCAGCCCAAATCCTGTATCATTGCAGCGATACTCTCTCCCACATTTTGCGATAATACAAAACGTGCTGCCCTTCTTTGAACTTTTTCGATGTACTCCGTCAGTCCTATCTGGTAAGGATGCCAGACCGCGCAGCAGTATTCTAAATGAGGACGGACAAGCTTAGTATAGGCAGTCTCCTTAGTAGATCTGTTACATTTTCTAAGTGTCCTGCCAATAAAACGCAGTCTTTGGTTAGCCTTCCTCACAACATTTTCTATGTCCTTCCCCATAACATTTTCTGTGTGTTCCTTCCTATTTAAGTTGTTCGTAATTGTAATACCTAGGTATTTAGTTGAATTTACGGCTTTTAGATTAGACTGATTTATCGTGAAACCGAAGTTTAACGAATTCCTTTTAGCACTCATGTGGATGACCTCACACTTTTCGTTATTTAGGGTCAACTTCCAATTTTCACACCATTCAGATATCTTTTCTAAATCGGTTTGCAATTTGTTCTGATCTTCTGATGACTTTATTAGTCGATAAACGACAGCGTCATCTGCAAACAACCGAAGACGGCTGCTCAGATTGTCTCCCAAATCGTTTATATAGATAAGTAACAGCAAAGGGCCTATAATATTACCTTGGGGAACGCCGGAAATCACTTCTGTTTTACTCGATGACTTTCCGTCAATTACTACGAACTATGACCTCTCTGACAGGAAATCACAAATCCAGTCACGTAACTGAGACGATATACCACAAGCACGCAATTTCACTACAAGCCGCTTGTGTGGTACAGTGTCAAAAGCCTTCCGGAAATCCAGAAATACGGAATCGATCTGAAATCCCTTGTCAATAGCACTCAACACTTCATGTGAATAAAGAGCTAGTTGTGTTTCACAGGAACGATGTAGCAAATTGCTACGTGGTATTTTTCCCATCCAACATGTTTTCCTCTTCCGTATCATCCTCATGAAGTTCCTCGATCTGCTATGAAGCTCAGCACCTCCTCATTTCTCATTCTGTCGGGCCATTTCACTTACTCCATTTTTCCCATAACCACATTCCAAAACTTTCTACATATTTTTATTCTTTATGCTTGACTGTCCACGTTTCAGAACCATAAGACGCCACACACTACACAAAACATTTGGCGCACCTTCTCAAAAGTGTAATGGGGACGCTTCTGGTTGTCAGCAAATCTTTCACTCTCCCGAAATCTCTCTTTCCCATTGAGATTCTACGTCTCATTTCCTCTGTACAACTTCCGCTGCAAATTTCAGCTTCCCAAACACTGGAGTGAGTGAACCTGCTCTAATACCATTCCATCTAGTGATATGTCAATCGCGTCGTCTTCTTTTCAGATTCTCATCCCTTTGGTCTTGCCGATTTTCAGTTGCGTTCCAAACTCTTTACCCACGCGTACGATATTCTTCATCCTTGCCTGGAACACTTACTCCGTTTCTGCCTGCATAGTCTTATCATCAGCGTACTTGATGGTTTTTATTCTTTCCCTCCCGCTACAAATTCTTTTGATTTTTCCAAGGCGTTATTTATTAGCTTCTCAGCATATATGTTGGAATGTGCTAGTGACAAACAGTGACCCTGTCATACACTTCTACCGATACCCATCTCTTCAGTTTCATCTTCTTCTACTCAAGCTGCCACTTCCTGCCCCTTATACACTTGCCCTCTCTCTTCCTTTCCTTAATCCGAACTGAACTTATCCTATAGTTTCCTCTATTTTCCTTTCTATTCTTCTCAGCACTATTTTTGTCACTGCTTTGGTAATATGGCATACAAAACTAATCTTATGATATTTACATTGATTGACATTGCATTTTTTTGGTAAAGGAACCACGATGACCTTAAGGAGATCTTCAGGCAACATACCAGCGTCACATATTCTGTTAATCAGATTTGTAATCGTAGTTACAGCGTCATTCCCTGAGGCCTTCATTGCCTCGGACAGTATTAGATCACAGCCCATCACTTTGCTTTACGTAAGGTCCTGAATCATTTTCTCCGCCTACCAGTTTTCTGTCATCGGTCCTGAGTGATTTTCGCCACATTCTTGTTCATCCTCTAAGGATAATCCACCATGATCAGCCATCAATCATATAGGTCTTCCATGTATGCGTTCCATATATCTTTTATTTCTTCAGTATTCATTTTTATTTATCCCTGTTCTTTTACCATTCCTTGCTGGTAATTTTCATGGTTCTTTCATTGTTACACCCTTTACAACTCTGTACATTTCATCTGTTTTTTCTTGCCTTTCTAATTGTTCTATTTCCTCACACTGCTTCTTAATCCACTCTTCTCTTGCTTTCTCAGTAGTCCTCCTGAGTTCGTCCTTCAGTTTTCTATGTTGTCGTTTTCCTTCTTCCGAAGAGTCATTTTTCCATTTTCTCCACTCACCCATTTTATCTAATACATTCTGTGTGATCCATCCCTTTTCATTCCTCCATTTTTCCACTGTTCCAACTATTTTCTCTAAAGTTTACAGCACTGCATCTCTGAAGGTTACCCAGCCTTCTGATATATCCAAACTCGGTCTCACCCTTTGCAAGTTTTCTTCCATACTATTTTTAAAGGGCTTGGAATCTTCTTTTTTGCCAGATTCCACTTCTTTACAAGATGTTTCTTTGTAATACGTTTTAGCAAAGATCTTAAGCCTGCTAGAAGCAAGTTGTAATATGTGTTCCAGGGAAAGTTTTAGACATCCTGGTGCTGTTTTTAAATCTTTGGTTGGTTAAAATACAATACCTTTGGTCCTGGCTTTATCATCAGGGCTTTTTCATGAATACAGTCTTCATTTATAACTTCTGAACCAGGTGTTGGCAGTCCAAAAGCCAAGACACTCATAAATCCTATCATTTTATCGCCTATTTCATTCTGTTGTCCTAGTCCATAATCTGCAACATTACTTCCATGCCTACATCTCCCCACCTCGCTGTTCTAATCTCTCACCGTCACTGTTCTTATTTTACCTTTTCCGTCTTCTTCAAACATCTGTTCGCTCTATTCATATACTTCGTCCACCTCTTCCTCATATGCTTACAATATAGGTATGTACATTTAAACAAATATGGTGTCTACAGGCTCACTCAATATCTTCATTGCTATCACCCTGTCACTGACAGGCATTATAGTGATTATGTTCTTAACCAAATTCTTCTTGTACAGTAAGCCCACTCCTCCTCATTTGCGGTCTCTTCTCTTGTATGTCTCTTATACTCTCCAGAAATCAGCTCTCCTTCTCGTTCTAAGTCCTAAAACGCTGATGTTGTCTCTTCAGTTCGTCTTCACATTTTTTAGTTCACCTTTCTCGTTCATTGTACTCACATTGAAAGTTCCAGTCCTCACTCAAGAAATTTCAGTCTTCTTGTTTAATCTGTCAGCGCACTGTTTCCCTGAGATAGTGCCCATCCGGAGATCCGACTGTGGGCAACTTATTCCGGAATATTTCTTTTAGGGAACACCCATTCCACGAAGGATTTTGTCCAGTGGGACTAAGGATACCACAACGGTCTTTTATGTGGTTCTCCCTTACCTTATGCATCCTAGGCCGTTGACCTCCAAAAAGAATTTTCCGCCATTAGAAGTGATTTGTCACTGCAAGGGCATGAGGGTTTCCTATTTACTTGCACCGCAATGTTGTTAACAGACATTACGGTGGAAACTCGCTTAACGATCAGCTCCCATAACGCGCAGTTCGCATAACGAGCAAAACAAATTATAAAAAAAATGATTCGCTTAAACAGCGATGTTTTGCATAACGAGTGACGACGATTTGGTGTGACGTCACCAGACGTTCGCTCGCGGCGGGGGAAACGTTCAACACTTACGAACACCTTTAATTGTCGTTAGCGTCATATGAACAATGTCTGCAGTATGTACTGCAGTTTGGGTTTAGCGATCTTTCTGCTACCCTCTTGGAGCAACTTGTGATCACACATTTTTCTGAACTTGTCTTCACACAGTGTGTTTCTGTGTGCAAATTTTAATAACCTTCGTAGAAATGTTCCCAAAGATAAAGCCGCGAAAAGACGAACATGTTGTTGTTGTGGTCTTCAGTCCTGAGACTGGTTTGATGCAGCTCTCCATGCTACTCTATCCTGTGCAAGATTCTTCATCTCCCAGTACCTAGTGCAACCTACATCCTCCTGAATCTGCTTAGTGTATTCATCTCTTGGTCTCCCTCTACGATTTTTACCCTCCACACTGCCCTCCAACGAAAAATTGGTGATCCCTTGATGCCTCAGAACATGTCCTACCAACCGATCCCTTCTTCTAGTCAAGTTGTGCCACAAACTCCTCTTCTCCCCATTTCTATTCAATACTTCCTCATTAGTTATGTGATCTACCCATCTAATCTTCAGCATTCTTCCATAGCACCACATTTCAAAAGATTCAATTTTCTTCTTGTCCAAACTATTTATCGTCCACGTTTCACTTCCATACATGGCTACACTCCATACAAATATTTTAAGAAACGACTTCCTGACATTTAAATCTACATGTTAACAAATTTCTCATCTTCAGAAACGCTTTCCTTGCCATTGCCAGTCTACATTTTATACCCTCTCTACTTCGAGCATCATGCTGTATCTGACAGAATTACAATGTCATCAGCGAACCTCAAAGTTTTTATTTCTTCTCCATGGATTTTAATACCTACTCCGAACTTTTACTTTGTTTCCTTTATTGCTTGCTCAATATACAGATTGAATAACATCGGGGATAGGCTACAACCCTGTTTCACTCCCTTCCCAACCACTGCTTCCCTTTCATACCCCTCGACTCTTATAACTGCCATCTGCTTTCTGTACAAATTGTAAATAGCCTTTCGCTCCCTGTATTTTACCCCTGCCACCTTCAGAGTTTGAAAGAGAGTATTCCAATCAACATTGTCAAAAGATTTCTCTAAGTTTACAAATGCTAGAAACGTAGGTTTGCCTTTCCTTAATCTTTCTTCTAAGATAAGCCGTAGGGTCAGTATTGCCTCACGTGTTCCAACATTTCTACGGAATCCAAACTGTTCTTCCCCGAGGTCAGCTTCTACCAGTTTTTCCATTCGTCTGCAAAGTATTCGCGTTAGTATTTTGCAACTGTGACTTATTAAACTGATAGTTCGGTAATTTTCACATCTGTCAACACGTGCTTTCTTTGGGATTGGAATTATTACATTCTTCTTGAAGTCTGAGGGTATTTCGCCTGTCTCATACATCTTGCTCACCAGACGGTAGAGTTTTGTCAGGACTGACTCTCCCAAGGCTGTCAGTAGTTCTAATGGAATGTTGTCTACTCCGGGGCCTTGTTCCGACTCAGGCCTTTCAGTGCTCTGTCAAACTCTTCACGCAGTATCGTATCTCCTATTTCATCTTCATCTACATCCTCTTCCATTTCCATAATATTGTCCTTAAGTACACAGAAAGAAAATGACCTTAGAAATAAACCGTAAAATCATTGAAGAATGAAAACATGGTGTGAGCGTTGCTGATTTAGCTCGTACATACAGTCGGTCTACATCAACTATTTTCATTATCCTCAAAGACGAAGACAAGATCAGGGAGATAGCTGCTTCAAAGGGAGTGACAAGAGTATCGAAACAATGGTTTTGTATTCTGGACATTGTCGAAAGGTTGCTCCTTATATGGGTAAATGAAAAGTAATTGCAAGGCGACACTATTAACGGGAACATCATTTGTGAGAAGGTGAGAATGGTTTTCGCCGACCTCGTTAAGAAGACGCCAGGATCATCAGCGGCTTAAGAAGTGTTTAAGGGAAGCTGTGGGTGATTCGAGAAGTTGAATAGAAGAACCGGCATCCACAGCGTTGTGAGGCACAGCGAAGCAGCCAGCTCCGACACAAAGGCAGCAGAGAACTTCATCAGCAACTTAACGGGGCTCGTAGATTCTGAGGGTTTTCTGCTACAACAGGTTCGTAATTGTGACGAGACGGGTCTACTCTGGAAAAGATGCAGAGGCGTACCTTTATACCAACAGAGGAGAATGCATTTCCATGTCACAAGCCAATGAAAGACCGTCTCACACTGTTAATCTGTGTGCAAGCGGCGATTTGAAAATTAAACCGCTGCTTGTTTACCATTAGGAAACTCCACGAGCCTCCAAACAGTGTAAAGTCTGGAAGAGCAGGTTAAATGTGATGTGGAGGTCCAACAACAAGGCTTAGGTGACACGTGATCTTCTTTGTGATTCGATCAATGAAGTGTTTGGTCCTTCGGTGAAAAAATATTTGCTGTCACTCCATGTCTTGCTTGTTATGGACAACGCACCTGACCATTCTCGAGGCCCGCAAGACAACCTCCATGAAGAATTTCAATTCATCAAGCTTTAATTTCTGCCTCCCAACACCACTCCGCTACTCCAGCCTATGAACCAGCACATTGTTTCTAAGAAGCCCTACACTAAAGCACTCTTCGAAGATTGCTTTGAGTTGACTGAAGCTACCAATCTCACTCTCAGAGAGTTATGGAAATATCACTTCAACGTTGTTGCCTGCGTGAAAATGATCGAAAAGGCGTGGGAAGGGATTACCAAAAGAACTGTTACTTCTGCTTGGAAGAAGCTTTGGCCAGATTGTGTTGACGAATGTGACTCTCAGGAATTTCAGTCAGTACCTCTGGAGCCTGTAGTCAACGAGATTTTGTCTTTGGCCAAGAGCATGGTACTAGAAGTGGATACAGATGATATCGAAGATCACAGCAAGAAATGACGACCAAAGAGATTAAGAAGGTGCAGTGTGTTTCACAGCACGAAGTTGTGGAGGAGGAGGCGGTAACAGCAAAGCAGCAATCTTCTGGCGCAATAAGAGAAATGCTCAAAGCATGGGGATCGGTTGCATCGTACATTGAAAATCATCACCACAGTAAAGCAGTGGCTATGCACTCTACAAAAAAATGGTTCAAATGGCTCTAAGCACTATGGGACTTAACATCTGAGGTCATTAGTCCCCTAGACTTAGAACCACTTAAACCTAACTAACCTAAGGACATAACACATATCCATGCCCGAAGCAGGATTCGAACCTGCGACCGTAGCAGCAGCGTGGTTCCGGACTGAAGCGCCTATAACCACTCGGCCACAGCGGCCGGCTTATGCACTCTACAAATTTATTTGACGATAATGCTGTGTCACATTTTTGCCAAATGTTGAAGCGTCGGCAGAAACAAATGGCTATAGACGGCTTCCTAGTAAAAAAGAATTAGTTATATATCGTGAATAATAAAGTATATAATTCTGTATGATAATTTTCTTTGAATAAATGGAATGAATAAGATAAAACTTTTAGTACATTTTCGGCTTGGAACCCGTTATCGTATTTTACATTAATTTTTATGGGATAAATTGTTTCGCTTAACGAGTGTTTCGCACTACGAGTAAGATTCTGGAACGAATTATGCTCGCTATGCGGGGTTCCACTGTATTTGCTTTACACTGCTAACAAAGCTAACTTTGGTTAAAAATCGTTCGTTGATATACCCTGGGACCAAACGTCGTAGGCCACTCAGAGAAACAATCCGATAACCAGAAAAGCCCCAGAGATAGCTATTCGTTTGAATTAAGGTTAATGAAATCTCCTTTAGTGTTGTTTATGCGTTATTATTTTATATTCCATTCATTTATTTAGAACGCCGCCACAATGTGTCTTTACAGTACGTCTTCCTGTCATCAAGGGCGTCCGCAGAAACGTATTTACGAAGGGATAAGTTGCTAAAACTGCCATTTTCGGAATAGCTGATGCGTCGAGTTTGAGTGAGTATAATAAGCTAATCACCAATTCAACTCTGATGCCGTCTATGACACTGCTATTGCTTACAAATTTTCACATCTGACCATGTTAATGGATTTGTTGTATTGTTTTCACGCCTTGAATCATGTAATGTTGGCTGGCATAGTGAAAGGCGTGCAATTGTATTTTAAAAGCTACATTTTTGGGTTGGTTCGGTAAAGTGTAACCCAGGGCTATTTTTACACTAGGTGTGCACGGTAAATATCCCGAAACCACCATCAAATTGACCGGTATAACCGACGTTTAACGCCTTAATGCAAATGCCAAGGGCTACAGTCTGGATCCGCGCGACCGCTACGGTCGCAGGTTCGAATCCTGCTCGGGCATGGATGTGCGTGATGTCCTTAGGTTAGTTAGGTTTAAGTAGTTCTAAGTTCTAGGGGACTGATGACCTCAGAAGTTGAGTCCCATAGTGCTCAGAGCCATTTGAACCATTTGAACCAAATGCCAAGGCGCACACCGTCTGCCCAGTTTGACACGCTATTGAACAACAGGGCTGAAAGATTCGTACATCTATGGCTACATGTTGCTCTCTGTTGCTACCCGTAGACTGACAACTTTCCAGTTCCTGTCGCAGACATCTTTCATCTTTTCACACTTTTTTCCCCTTCCTTCCCGACTGATGAATCTGGATACATAGATGAAGTGTAGATGATCACACCTACAGTTTGTCCGTAGTCTTCAGCGTCTGCTGCAAATACTCTGCCGCTTAACATTGATAAGAGGACCATCAGACTTGTTAATCACGGATTTTGATGAATTTCAAGTATGTGGCAGAGTGATCTGTCTTGAGTACCTGGTTAACGACTTTTCGTGCGATGGCTCCTAGTTTTCGAGAAAATCAATGTCGAAGTTTTATGCGTATCCTCTATGCCTACTGCGTTCATTATGTTTCGAGTGAACGTGCGTATCGCGGGAGTATCGTTTACCACATTGGTGGCGCTGGTTCAGACTCTGCCTGTACCTTTCTGTCTTTCAATTTCATCGAAAAGAATGCCATTAAATTGTATATGTCATGATGATTTATTTAAAAATAGTCATCTTCGACTTACTAATTTCATTAACAAATAATCGTTACAACAAACTTTCTTCAAATGTGTGTTCCGCTTGTGGTTCGCAGTCAAAATTCCAAATATTTGAATTACTACAAGGAGTTCTTAACGATGGACGGAATAGTAGTGGCTGTGGAAGGATTCCAGATACAGAGGAAAGTACTCATCCCTAATTTTGACTTCGATTATGGAATTAATACAGATCAAATCGACTGCCAATACCAATCGAAGTACGATAGATCTATTGCGGAACAAGGGGCGTAAGCCAAATTGTACAAGATCAGTCATTATTTCATAAATAGGGCGATCTACATCTTCTCATGGTTAAAATCATGACCAGCATCTGTCTTTTTAAGGGAGCTTTAGGGGAGACTTAATCGCAATAAATTTTAACAGCACAACCGCATAGCATTTTCTTGGAATGGGTGACAATGGATGTATAAATATGAAAAAAAGCTTGAGTTCAATTCAAACGGCTCTGAACACTATGGGACTTAACATCTGAGGTCATCAGTCCCTTAGAACTTAGAACTACTTAAATCTAACTAATCGAAGGACATCACACATATTCACGCCCGAGGCAGGATTCGAACCTGCGACCGGAGCGGTCACACGGTTCCAGACTGAAGCGCCTAGAACCGCTCGGCCACATCGACCGGCCAAAGCTTGAGTACTTTCCTAAGTTTTACTACGTTATGTGATACAGTATCATATTTTGCGGTAACTCCACAAACCGAGAGAGATAAAGGATCACACAGTAAGCTCGGTGAACTTAGGAGGCTATTGGCTGCCATTCCGGAGGCAGGATGCAAACCTGCGACCGTAGCAGCCGCGTGGTTTCGGACTGAAGCGCCTAGAACCGCTCGGCCACAGAGGCCGGCTCGTTGCATTCTGTTTCTTAGAAATTTTCCTGCCTTATCCGCTCACCTGTGAAGCAAACAGAACCCAGATTGGTCGCTCCTAATGAGGAGATATAGTCGGAAACTGCTGAAGCTGGTCGTCGACAACGCAGCTGTACGTGGACACGACACGGTTAGAAAATTTTTGCCATAAGCAGGAAGAACTAGAAATCTCCACGCATCATACAAAGAATCGCAGCTGACACTCAACATACTCAGTCTTACTGTAGTATTTATACCGAATATCCCGTAGATTCCATCGTTTTCCTAGCTAATATTTATCGATAATACATTACACAACGAATACTCCAGCGTGACAGGAAAAGAGTGCAGGTCACTCCTGTTCACAAAAAGGATAAAAAATTTGATGTACAGAATTACAGACGAGAATTGCTGGTCTGTGTCTCTTGCAGGATCCTTGAGCATATTCTAAGCTCAAACTTTTGACGTACCTGGAGGCAAGAAAACCTCTCTCAAAGTCCTGCAATAATGGATTGAAAATATTTCTAATTTGTTTGTTAAACAATACTGTTCCAGACAAAATTTCAAAATATGAAGGTACAGTGTGCATCAATACGTAGGTATACAGAGTGTATGTAACTTTCTGTAAATATAAACAAACTTTGGCCTCAAAAAAAAGTTGTCCAAAGTAGCTCCAATCAGCATTACGTACATTCTGTAACGCTGTACATAAAAAATGATTTGGATGTCTCTTACAGTGGACAGTATAGCTGTGCACAACTTTACGCATGCTTGTTAAAAATAGGTGATGCCAGACCACGTTGAGATTTTAAAAATTGGCCAGGAGGAAACAGGACTCGCGCACTGAGGTTTCCATACAAACTTAGTTATGTAAACAGACAGTTCATCCACACCGGAAGTTGAGAATATCGGTCATTTTTGCCCGTTACTGACATCGATACTGACAAGATATCGGCCCCAAGGTTCCCAAGATTTAGGAAAATTTCTTAATTTCAATAATATGAATGTGACATGGATTCACGCAGCAGGCAAGCGACCATTATTATAATAATCAGTAGTAGGCTGACTCGGCTATCGTAAATGCCAAATATCAGGCAAGAAATGACTTTTTTGCTCATACGACGCGTTTCGGAATTTATCCATAATCAGATATCTAGCCATTACTGCATGTTGATGTGTGAAACGCCATGTCTACGTGCAGTAATCGCTCCCGGGGTATCTGTTTCCTGGTAAAACATGCTTTATAACTATGCAATTACAATTTTATTTATATATAGGCACTGATTACGTCTGTGGACTCTGAATAATAATAGAATAGAGACAATTATGTTATATTTTGTATTTGTAAAGGATTAAGTACTGGATTTGTGAAATAATATCTGTGTCGGCGAGTTCTGAAACCGCCACAGAAAAGAAAAAAATGGTTCAAATGGCTCTGAGCACTATGGGACTCAACATCTGAGGTCATAAGTCCCCTAGAACTTAGAACTACTTAAACCTAACTAACCTAAGGACATCACACACACCCATGCCCGAGGCAGGATTCGAACCTGCGACCGTAGCAGTACCGCGGTTCCGGACTGCAGCGCCAGAACCGCGCGGCCACCGCGGCAGGCACAGAAAAGAATTAGTAAAGAAAAACTCAGAGATTTCATGACAATCAGCCATTGTACAAATAGTAGTGTAAGAATAATAATGTCGTTGTTGACTTCTTGGAGTCACGTAGAGAGGAGGAACCTGTGACGCTATGTTTAACGCATAGGTAGTTTCGTTTGTCAAGATTGTAAGCAGGACGCCATTAGGCGCTGATTATAAAGAAAGGTGTGTGAACTTGTTGTTATTCGAGTTTTAAGTATAGTTATTTAATGAGAATTCGTATGGTATTATTAGAAAGCTTGCCTGGTATTTTACCCATTTATTTAAGACATTTTCAGCTTTTTAAGTAGTGTTCGTGGTGCAGAGCTGCGACACGACGGAGCGAGCCGCCGCCACGACAGATTCAAAACTGATATTATTGGCAATCATACCGCAATAAACGGTCAGGTAAAAAGTGAATTTAAAATTATTTCTTACTGCAGTTCGAGATCGGAGTACAAAGCAGCAGGTTTTGCGTTGTGTTTCACAGGCGGACGCAGGCTGCTAATAATGTAAACTTTAACAGTGCCGAAGTTAAAATACTTTCATGTTTCAAAAGGAAATCTTGCTATGCAAAAATTCTGGACTGGTAAAAGTTATAGAAAAATCATTTTCTGGTTAATAATGATAATCTCCTGCTCTAGTGTTAGCCGTGGCACTGATTAATAATTAATGTTGACGAAAAATCCACTGCAAGGTCTGAGGTTTTTTAAGCATTGCGTACGGTTACTTCATTATTTTTTATAACAGAAATAATTTCAGAACATTTTTACGATATCTGTAGCAGAGATGGATATGTTGTGCATTCTACTGAGTTACAGTAACAAAAGAGTGTTAATTTAATAAGAAGCCAGTTCCAGTATAATAATAATTAATCTCATTTGTTCGCAACCACATATTTTAGCACATACAATTAACCAAAGTAAACCAGTGTACAGAAAAAGTATTGGAGCGCGAAAATGTGAAACACCATGTCTACGTGCAGTAATCGCTCCCGGGGTATCTGATGATGAGTAAATTGCGAAGCGCGTCATGTGAGCAATAAAATCAATTCTTGCCTCATGTATGATTTTTACCATTGCGACCCTGTCAGCTTGAATTCAGAACTACTGATTATTTTAATTTCAAGTTTGACGTCGGATAAAAAACGACAGAAGGAAAAATTTTTTCGTACGATATAATCACAAATTAACAATTTACGGATTTTTTGCCTTAATTGTACTGTGAAACGTTGCTTCTTGACAAATTTCATGATTCTAGGCCAACTGGAAGTACCCTATTGGATTTGATAAGTGAGTTTACGAATATCAAAGTATGTGATCTAAATGACAGTAGCTTTTGGCTGCATTTACTTAGAAACTTTTTCACTCTTTTTTCCCTTCTATTGGCTCACCTGAAAAATTTGACACTTTCAGTCATGTTACAAACGAATTTTTATGTAGTATACTTCCTTCCGTTATTAGTATTTGTGCCATAATCTTCATTATTCCTTGAATCCACAGGTTGCATTTTATATTGTTATAAAAAAATTAAATTTCGTTTAGCGATACTAAAATGATTTACCCTTATCATTTTTCAGTTTTTGACGATTTTGCTATTGAAGTTAGTGTGTGGAACCAAGATTTCTGCGCGGTTTTGTCTAGTTTTGCTGTGTACATAGAACTACCTTTTATTGATCTTTATGTACAGTATTCCGTTGTTCTTTGCAGAGTGTTTCAATGAAGTTATAAAATGTTTTGTGGAATAATTTTATACTTCGTTGTGTCATTGTTAATACAGTTTCCTTCACAAGTATGCCAACTTCTCCATTGCATCTGATTCAACTGTGACCTTTAGCCTAAGTAGTTTCTATAATTTCTTCCTTTACACTGAATGCATTGCTTACTAATTTTGATGTATTTGTAAGTATTCTCCAGTTTTCTTTCGTTGACTTTAGTACAGATTTAGACTCGGTACCTGAATAATAGCTATTGCTACAACACTAACATCTGAGGGCTCGTTTAACAGTTGATATCTACATCAAAGCAAGAAAAGAAGAAAATGGAAGCATTAGAGATGTATTTTACAGACAGACACTCAAAATTAGGTGGACTGATAAGATAAGAGATGAGTACATTTTCTCCACAATCGGCAAGGAAAGGCACATCTACAACACAATCACTAGAATAAGCACACAATGATAGACATGCGTGAAGGCATCAGGCAGGAAGAAAGATTAGGGTTTTACGTTTCGTCGACAATGGGTTCATTAGAGATGGATTTGGGAAGGGTGGGGAACGAAATCGGCCACATCTTTTCGAAGGAGCCATCACGGTATTTATTTATTTATTTATTTATTTCTTTTACTTGCGCCATTGTCCTGCAGTTTTCGTAGGGGCGGTGTGGTTACGATCGGATTTGGCATGGTTAATTGAAGGGGTGACTGGAGCCCATCCTGCCGCCACCCTGTACCCCCCCCCCTCCCCCCCTCCAGGATGGAATCAATATACCCCAGCTGTCTGCTTCTAGTGTACACCGTAAAATAGTGTGAACATGTTTCAAATGTCTGCGCGTCGTGTAGCAGGCGGGACGTGGGGACCAGCCCATTGTAAATCTAGTGGGATGTGGAAAACCGCCTAAAGCCACATCCAGGCTGGCCGACACACTGGCCTTCGACGTTAAGCCACCATGCACAGTCGATCTGGGGCCGGCACGCCTACCCGAGTCCAGGAAGCAGTGCATTAGCGCTCTCTGCTAACCTGGCGGGTGACCACCACGCCCTGTTTACGTGGAGAGATTTAGGAAAATCACGGAAAACCTAAATCTGGATGGCTGGAGTTGGGTCTGAACCATAGTCCTTCTAAATGCAAGTCTAGTGTACTAACCACTGCACCACCTCGCTCTGGTAAGGCATCACACAATAACTTCCATTGTGCTAGAGGGAGGCATAGAAGGCAAAAACTGTTTGAGAAGACAACTGATTAGATTCAACAAATAACCGAGGGCGTTGGGTGCAGGTGCTTCTCTTTGATGTGCAGAGATTTTCACAGGAGAAGATTCGTGGCACGCTGTGTCTAAGCAGTCAAAAGATTGAAACAAAAACTACGCATCTACCTTAACTCTGCCCACCACTTTACAGTGTGTCGCGAACCAGTATTATTTGCCTCGTGTCCTGTTCCATTGGCGAACGCTGCATGGAAACACCTGTTTCTAAGTCTTCGTATGAGCAGTAAAGTAATCTCGCTGATTTTCCTGTCGTAGTTCTTTCGCGGGATGTATGTGGGAAGCAGTAACAGATTGCCTCACTCTTTATGCGACGTGTGCTCTCGGAATTTTAACAGAAAGACGTCGATGTGATTCTCAATGTCTCTCTTATAGACTCTGCCACTATTGTTTCATCCACGAGCAAAAACACTACGACCACAGCCCATAGCAAGATTTAATGCTGCCTGGTAGAGATGTGGACCTGTGACGCAGCAAGCGAAGTACGAGGTGTCCACAATTAAGAGTACCTGTTTCAAAACGCTGTAGAAAGAGAATCACTGATTACAATGAAGTCAAATTTCAGCAGCATATTATTGACGCAAAGGTAATTATTTGGAACAATAATAATAATAATAAAGACTTAATGACAGCTGAACTTATTAAATGGTCTCAGCCAAAAATTATAACTAACTTTCAGCCCATGTTTGAAGAAATATGGGAAACTGAAAAGACACCAGAAGACTGGAAAGTGACTCTCAACCATCTCTTACACAAGAAAGATGATAAGCTAAATGTAAATAACCACAGAGGTATATCTTTGTTGCCAGTCCGTTGTAAAATATTTTCAACAATACTACTAAACAAGGTAGAAGAAACACTTGATAGCCAGATGGGAGAGTATCAGAGTGGATTTAGAAAGGGCAGATCTTACTCAGAACATTCTCAACCTAAAATCCATAATTCGTCACAGACTTACAAACTCCAAAGATATAGTTGTAACATTTACAGATTTTAAAAAGGCATTTGACTCAGTTCATAGGGAAGCACTAGATAAAGTGATCAGAGAATTTGGCATCAAATCTAAATTAGCAAACCTTATTCGTGAAAAGCTCACAGACAGCAAATCAAAAGTAAAGTTTCAGGGTGAAATATCGAAGGCATTCAACATCAAAACAGGTGTGAGGCAAGGTGATGACCTGTCTCCACTCCTCTTTAAGTGCGTACTGGAGAAAATAGTAAGAGAATGGAAACAAAAACTAAAAGAAGAGAAGCTATCACCAATCAGACTGTAAACTAAAAAAAAGGTATTGAAATTCACTGTTTAGCATTTGCTGATGATTTTGCCATTTTTTCTGAAAACCTAACAAATGCTGGAATACAAATCAATCTCTTAGAAGAAATAGCCAACAAAGCAGGTTTAAGAATATCTGTAGAAAAAACAAAATTTATGACAAATATAAAAAATGCTCCGGAATCCCTAGCAACAGATATTGGCCAGATAAAGAGCATAAACAAATTTAAATATTTGGGAGAAACTATTAAAGAAAATGGCTTAGCAAAATTCGCTATAGAAGAAAGAGTACATAAAATGGAGAGAGCTTATGGAATAACTAAAAATGTCTACAACAAAAGGTGTCTATCTAAAAATTTGAAGATACGGCACTAAAACACAGTAGTAAAACCAAAATGTCTTTATGCAAGTGAATGTTTAGTACTGAACTACAAATTACACAAACTTGAAGTCCTAGAAAGAAAAATCATTCGAAAAATACTTGGACCACCAAAAAATACAGAGGTATGGAAATTAAGGAACAATGAAGAAGTTTATCTATCGCAATATAGAAAACATAAATGAAACTCTACAAAAGAGCCGACTTCTATTTCATGGACACTTATATAGAATGAACAGCAACAGGTTAACCAAACAGATTTTTAAATATCTTTGAGACAAGAAGTCAACAATAGCCTGGATTCAAGAAGTTAGAAAAGATTTGGAAAGAAACACCATGAGTGAAAAAGAAGCAATAGAAAGAGAGAGTTTCAAGAGGAAACTGTTAAAAAGCGAAGAATTCCAAGGCAGGAGAGAGAAGAAGAGAGGGTCAATATGGCCCGATGAGAAAAGGATACATAGTGAAAAGATGAAAGAATTGGAGGAAAAAGAAAGAACGACAAAGAAGGAAGCATTAAAATTGGTGCGTAGTCCTTAGATGACCCAAACGAAGAAAGAAAGAAAAGAAATAATAATCTGACCAATAGACGGCGGGCGCTGTAAGCGTCTTAACGTGAATTGAGTCAGCCGCACATGACAGATGAAACGCAATACGGCGGCTAAGGTTGGAGTTGCACATTTCACCATCCTTACTGTTCGGCAGTCAACAGTTGTAGCAGTATAAGTTAAGTAAGCGCATCCACCGCGGCAAGGTCGTACCACACCGAACGGGAATAACTGGGTATTAGTTGTCCTGAGGCCAAAAACAGCATAAAAGGCAAAATGACGTCGGTTTTTAATATCCCTGGGACCAAAACGTGAATAAAAAGCGGAATGACATTGGTTTCTTACTGTCGTGAGACTTGTGCAGGGCATGTTCAGCACGCTTTCTGCCACTAGTTGAAATCAAGAAGCAGCATGTTCCACAACAGGTCGGTGTAATGTTGAGAATACGTTGCGCAATGCGCGCCTTCGTTTCAGGTATGTTGTAATTGGTGCACTGAACAAAACCTCTTCCAGATAACCACTCATCCAGAAGTCACACCGATTTAGATGAGATGATCTGGTCGGCTGTCACACGTGCTGCTGTGGTGACCATCTATGGAAAATGGATGAGGAACGGCGAAACCACGACTAGGTGACAAGGTGTTGGACGTCGACGCCTCATCGTAGAAGGTACAACTGACGACAGAGTACAGTGTTGGTGCAGGCACACAAGTATTTCAAAGTACAGTGTTCAGCACACAGTGTTGAATTTCGGGCTTGGCAGCAGACGACCTGTATGTGTTCCTTTGTTCACTCAATGGCGTGGTCAGATACGAGTGCGGTGGCCACGGCATCATTGTGATTGGACTATGGATCTTTGGAAACGTGACGCCTGATCGATGAATCGCGTATTTTGTCGATGGTCGTTATTTGGATACGCCGTCATCCAGGCTTATGGCTGCTCCGAACACGCACTGCGCGACGCACATACGCTATACAGGACGTTCGCCTGGGCTTCCACAGGACCTATTGTAGTAATCGACTGCACCATGACAGCTGTGGATACGTGAACATTACTGCGGATCAGATGCATCTCTTTATGCTTGTGTTCTCCGACGCCATGCTAGTTAGCTCACGTCGATTTCTTGGCCGCCAAATTCGCCGGATCTGAGCCCCATGGGACATGGTGTGCGAAATCTACGTCCACAAACCACTGGCCCGTAATTTACGAGAATTTATTTCCAGTGTGCAGACAGTTGTTGCCACGTACCTCTGGAAACCAACCAATGCCACTCAGAATCGCTGCTTTACTGTTTTCCGAAGGTGAACCTGTGGTGTATAAGATACTACACAAGAAGAGTTTGAGACAGTTGCTACCAAAAAGTACTGTAGACGTCCGTTCGCAGCAGGCACATCACTGTTTGCAAACCAGTCACGCTGTCCCCGAGAATCACGCCCGTGGGAGATAGAACTGTTGATATTTTTTAAGAATATCGGGAACCGGATATACCGATATCTAAAAGAATCATGATCGGCCTTCGATATATCGAAAAAGAGAATCGATATACTGGCGGAAGAAAGATCGACGTGCCACCCTATAAAAATATCGGCTGCACACTGTACATATACTGACGGTTTTAGATGGTTCAGATGGCTCTGAGCACTATGGGACTTAACTGCTGTGGTCATCAGTCCCCTAGAACTTAGAACTACTTAAACCTAACTAACCTAAGGACATCACACACATCCATGCCCGAGGCAAGATTCGAACCTGCGGCCGTAGCGGTCGCGCGGTTCCAGACTGTAGCGCCTAGAACCGCTCGGCCACTCCGGCCGTCTGACGGTTTTAGAACTGTATATTTAAGTATTGACTTATTATTAGATATTCTGTACATCAACGAGCTAGTAGCTTGCCTATTCCTCTTAGAGCAAGACCTGAAAGGAAAACGATACACGTTCACGTTTGTCGATAACCACTTTGATAAGAATGGTAACCGCATGCAAGTGGCACAATAAAAGGTATGCGATAGGTCCGTCGTTCGGTTTCGTCACGTATCGGATTTTCCTAGAAAACTTCATGTCAACTTCCTTGCGTTGTTTTTTGTTTTCATTTCCGCAAACACCAGCGATCTAACAATTGTAATGTCAAAATTGCATGGTGAAGTTCAACGTTGCAGTTTCTGTTGGCAGCGCCGAGCGCCGATTACGTCAGCATTTCCTCCCACACTCTCAGCCCACACCAAAGACCAATCTTTTCATTTATATTTTTGTTCATTGTTTTCAGAAGCTGTGTTCGATGAATGCCGATGTGAAGAAATAGCACACTAGTTACCTTAAAAATTGTTTTTCAACGCAATTGGTGTGCTACCTCTTCACATCGGAAATCTTGTTATCCCCCCCCCCCTTCCACTCCCCCATGCAATCGGAATTCTTTTGTGCCACCTACACGCTTCACACAGCCAAAGAGAAAGGCTGGACGTGATGAAAGCTCGAAAGACTAGTAAGACACTTTCACAGTGTGAAAGAAAAAGTATGTTCTACTACATATGAAGGTAGTATCTCTTCCCTAAAGAACAGACACCATTGATGACTGTGCAGCTTCTCTAGAATGAAATGATAATTAAACGCCTGTTTGCAGCTAGAGTGTCGATTTAATTATCATTTCTACTACAATTTCAAAAGAACAATTTCAAGTATTTACCGAAAATTGTGAAAAAAATATATAAAATATAAATATAGGCACCCTATTTCGCCGTTTCGATATTGATACATCGATTATCTCCGACTCGCAAGTCGCCCAATGTGGCGTCGAATGCAGTAAGCACTTGCCCTCGGCGGCTGAACTTCCCCGAATGGGGGACTCCCGGCCCACAATGCCGTCCGCTCATTTTACAAAAAAAATAGCCGATATATATCAATATTTATTCAACAGTTCTAGCCTGGAGCATCAGTGCCACCAGGTAGAGACTCGCACTTTAAGTAACCGTGCACGAGCACAAGTTGTGAGTTGCAAGTTGTAAGTCAGTCCGATTCTTGCTATAGAGTTCCTGCAAAACGTTCGTCGTGTCTTCAAGTCGTCGAATGAGATAGTGTGGTGTCACCGCCAGACACCACACTTGCTAGGTGGTAGCCTTTAAATCGGCCGCGGTCCATTAGTATACGCCGGACCCGCGTGTCGCCACTGTCAGTGATTGCAGACCGAGCGCCACCACACGGCAGGTCTAGAGAGACTTCCTAGCACTCGCCCCATTTGTACAGCAGACTTTGCTAGCGAAGCTACACTGACAAATACGCTCTCATTTGCCGAGACGATAGTTAGCATAGCCTTCAGCTACATCATTTGCTACGACCTAGCAAGGCGCCATAGCATTTGATAATTAATATTGTGAAGCTTGTACAGTAACGAGAGATGTTCACCAATTGTGGATTAAAGTTAAGTATTCCAACAGTTACGTACTTTATTTGCTAGACTCAAATCCTTTAACTGTTCCAGACCTCACGCCAATCTGCGTGAGCTTAAAAGCGTGCATTTCGGCCTCCTCTAGCAACACGGTGTTGGCTCTTCTGCCAACACTACATATAGAAACAGTGGCCGATAGACAGACAGTAGTTAGTCTTCAGTAGAAGCGGAACAGTGAATAGAATTATCGCCTGTGGACAGAGACCGCCTGCCTAGAGATTTAACTGAATACCTATAGTTTGCAGCTGTTCTTCGAATGGTACATCAAGACAGAAGATTAGTTTTCTTCCGACTTTAGTTCATAGAACATTATTTAGTTTGTGTTCCTGGAACTGTAATCAACCCATGACAGATAGGCTAGACCTGTATTCAACATTTACTGTAACAATCGTTTCCAAATGTTCTGTATTACTTTCATTGTGTGCGTGCTGCCCTTGAACAAACGCATCGGTTCTAGGCGCTCAGTCCGGAACCGCGGGACTGCTACGGTCGCAGGTTCGAATCCTGCCTCGGGCATGGATGTGTGTGATGTCCGTAGGTTAGTTAGGTTTAAGTAGTATTAAGGTCTAGGGGACTGATGACCACAGATGTTAAGTCTCATAGTGCTCAGAGCCATTTGAACCATTTTTTTTAACAAACGCATCCGTTATAATACGATACCTGAATCAGTGTTTTCCACCGGCAGCGAAATTTTTATCAAACTGAACACCCCCAGTTCGCAACAGAGCCAAATCACTATTAAGTATGTGGTCATACTCATCAGTGTTTATATCCAACTGTAACGGCCTTGCCGGCCGAAGTGGCCGTGCGGTTAAAGGCGCTGCAGTCTGGAACCGCAAGACCGCTACGGTCGCAGGTTCGAATCCTGCCTCGGGCATGGATGTTTGTGATGTCCTTAGGTTAGTTCGGTTTAACTAGTTCTAAGTTCTAGGGGACTAATGACCTCAGCAGTTGAGTCCCATAGTGCTCAGAGCCATTTGAACCATTTTTTTTGTAACGGCCTTACAACATCCCCTCGCTGTACTTGCCTGTTGTAAACTATTTTGTTTTAGAGCAGTTTGTGGCCAGCACGAAAAATAGTTGTGAGAAAGTCTTGAAAAGTAAAATTTGTCTCTTTATACAGCTCAGCGATAGAAATGTTGTTGATCCAACCATGTTCAAATATACGAGGGGCGTTCAATAAGCAATCCAACACATTTTTTTCGGCCACTTTCTGTTGAAAAATGTGGCATTTGTTGCGGGACAACCTGGAATATTTCCGCTTCAGTCCGTATAGTTTCACTAAATTCCGATAGGTAATCACTCGTACATCCAATAATGGAATATGCGTGCCCTACCTTCGGGTATGCGGCGAAGCAACACCTGGACAAGCTCCAGAGGCTGCAGAACCGCGCTCTCTGGAGGGCTCAGCATCTACCCCATGGGTTTCCAACAGACGTCTTGCACGACGCTGCTGAAATCCCCGTCCTCCAAGAAAGATTCCAGGATCTGGCAAGGGCTTTCTACGAGAGCTCTTCCAGATCTGGAAATAACCTCATCCACCTCCTAGGTCGGTATGACGTGTCCCGCGATAAGCACAAACGCCCTATGACGATCTTCGACTACTAAGTCGAAGAGAAAAATTGCAAAATCTCCAAGTCCTAATACCAATCCTTAATTCTTAAAATACCCAACATCTCACCGACCTCAGGCAAGTATAAGACACAACCAGAACACCATCACAATAGACAGACAGCCAAAACTATCCAAGATAATCACACACACACAAACACACTATATGGAGAAAAAGCCAACAGGCTACAAACTCCTCAATACACTTCCCCGAGGAGGGGAAAGTAAAAGGTGAGAGAGTAGATGGCAGCGCCATACGTCGCCTTCGAAATGGCGTCTGTAAAGCCTAGTTTACACGACGACACTAGGTTGCAGGCAACTGCCCTACCGGCCACTGCGCATGCGCGCCGGCGGTTTGCGCAACTCGTTGGTGAAACTAAACGTTTTCGGCGTGTTCCAACTTTGACATTTATTGCATGAGTTTTGAGGTTATGTGTGTTCGTAGAGTGTAGACAAACTGAAATGTGAAATGAGGAACGGAGAATAATGTTCGCTTTTTGGATATCTATGCTTTGCATAGGTGTTTGTGAGATTTCAGTGATGCTGATTACAAAAATAAGCAACATGTTGCTGCCGCCGAGACCGTCATGTGGGATCATAATGTAGATGGTTTGACAATACCTGAGCTGCAGGGCAAAATTTATTGAATTAGGAGCACATATACAACTGAATTAAGAAAAATACAAGCAAGTGTAATTCTAGCTGTGGCAATGCTCTCGTCTACAAGACTAAAATCCCATCGTTCGAGTTGGCCAACTCATTGTTAAGGAATTTTGTTGACAGGAGGGTAGGCTATGCAAATTCAAGAAGCTGCATTCTTTATTCAATATTCATGTACTTAAAACGTCGCTGCATATTTTGAAATATTGCCACTGTACAGATCTGTCTTCGAGAGAGTAGTTTGCAAACCATTCTCTTCTAAATGCGGCCTGCTTCGAATAATTATTGTTGCTAATGTTAATTGTTATTACTGTTAATGTTAATAATTATTGGTGTTAATGAAATAGCGTCATCACCAACTAAAACCGTATCTTATAGAATGCCGTGTGTTCTCGATGGTAATGCACGCAATATGATATATAATTTCAGTTCTGGATGATACATAATTTCACATGGTTCAAATGACTCTGAGCACTATGGGACTTAACATCTATGGTCATCAGTCCCCTAGAACTTAGAGCTACTTCAACCTAACTAACCTAAGGACATCACACAACACCCAGTTATCACGAGGCAGGGAAGATATATAATTTCAGTTCTGGCGACAGTGCTTCAGGCATTGCAGTACCTTTATTCCTTATCGCTTAATTAACTCTATGTAGAAGAAACGTGAACAGTTCTGGTGACATTCTAAGATAATTAAAAGAACTTCTTGAATCTTCCATTACAAATTATTTCAGAAAGGATGCTGAGCAACCGAGCTGACGTCTTTTCTTCATCCAGTCACGAATCGAATATGTTTCTTATTTTTTTTCTTATGCACCCATTCCACGCAACAAACTTTAACTCCAACACATCTCGTGCGACGTGCAGCTGCCGAAACTTTCATTTCAGACACGACTCGGGGACCCACAAAACTACGAAATTGAAGTATACACTGGTTTCGCCGTGTCTACAGTCAAATATGAAAGCATTTGCGTGCAACTCATTCCACGCAACGAGTGCCGCAACCCAATGTCGTCGTGTAAACTAGGCTTAACGGAGGTGCGTTTCAATCAGAGAGCCCTCGTTGAGTTTCTTTAGACAGAAAACCAGAGCATCGCAGATATTCATAGGCGCTTGCACAATGTCTATGGAGACTTGACAGTGAACAAAAGCACAGTACGTCGTTGAGCGAGGCGTCTGTCTTCATCGCAAAAAGGTCGCGCAAACCTGTGCCATTTACCGCTTGCTGGCTGGCTGTCAGGAAATTGAAGAAACGATTTCAGCGTGTTCGTCAACGCAAAAATGCAAATGAACTTTTTCTTCTGCATGAAAACGCAATGCTTGACACATGTCTGTTCACGCGAGAAGAGCTCTCAAAACTTCATCGGACTGTTCTTCCTCATCAATCAGCCCGGATGCCGCACCTTCCGATTTCCTTCTGTATGGGCCAAAGAAGGAGGTACGTGACGGACGTGGATGATGGGGAGGCTATTGATACAGCAAGACTTTGGCTCCGACATCGACCAGTATGGAACTGTATGGCTCTGAGCACTATGGGACGTAACATCTGAGGTCATCTGAAGTTTTGATTTTAGTGCTACAGCCGACTTGTTAAAAGTAGAGCCGGTCTGGCGCGGCAGAAAGGCAACCAGCTACAACACTTTCGAGACGACTTTTTCGCCCATATGAACAAATATTAATGAGCATTTAGTATCACAGGGTGCCCCAGAGAGCATCCCAGGGTGCCGCAGAGAGCTACAACACCAAGAAGAATCGCTTCTCGGCTTTTAGCAAGATCAATGTGTAGTTTTTTTTTTAATAGTTAAGGATTAAGGGTAAGGAAGGGAACTTTATTTAATTTCTATAATAATGAGTCAGATCACCAACGAGTGCGATCTTTTTACAGTTGTCAACACCTTTCACGCACACTGAGACAGATTCCGATCCATGTATTTTACGACGATTCCTGGTCCTAAGAACCAAAGGCATAGTCGACATGTAATACGGGACTGAAGTTCAAAACTCCACCGCAAAACACCGATGGACCATGCAAGATGACTTGGGCGCCTACGAAATCCTTGCTACTAATAGAAGTGTTGTCTATTGCTTTAAAAATTGTGAGACGCGAACGCCTACTCCTTCTAAAATAACGTGGCATAACTAGTTAGGTTTAAGTATAAACTTAACTAACCTAAGGACATCACACACATCCATTCCCCAAGGCAGGATTCGAACCTGCGACCGTATCGGTCGCGTGGTTCCGGACTGAAGCGCCTAGAACCGCTCGGCCACAGATGCCGGCCGTCGACCAGTAGAGTGGTACCATACGGGCATACAGGCCCTCCCAGTAAAGTGACGTCACATTGAACGGAGATTATGTTAAAAAAACAGGATTTTTTAGTAAAAGAGAGGGGAATAGCATGGTGTATAAGAATCCTGAATAAAACCGACCTGGTTTTAGGAAAAAAAGTGTTACGTTTCTTACTGAACGCCCCTCGTACATACAGGGTGTCTTTCCTGAGAGTCGACAGGCGCACTTTCTCTGGTGTTTCGATTTTGCATTTTGTAACTGGAGTCAGCCCCCCCCCCCCCCCCCAAAAAAAAAGCGAAATTTTACTTGTCTACCGATAGGGAGGTCCCAGATTAGTATAGTGCGATATTTTTTATCGACATGTATTAAAATGGACAGTAAACGACGAATAGTAACCAGTACTCTCCAGTAGTGACAGTACCGCCTTGCCCACGCTATCTGCCACCGGATGATGATGATGTCGTGTGTCGACGGCCTCCCGTTGGGTAGACCGTTCGCCTGGTGCAAGTCTTTCGATTTGACGTCACTTCGGCGACTTGCGTGTCGATGGGGATGAAATGATGATGATTAGGACAACACAACGCCCAGTCCCTGACCGGAGAAAATCTCCGACCCAGCTGGGAATCGAACCCGGGCCCTAAGGATTGACATTCCGTCGCGCTGACCACTCAGCTGCCGGGGGCGGGGCGGGGCGGGGCGGGGGACTCTGCCACCGGAAAGCCTGCAGCGCTACTCAGTCGCTGCTGCACTGCTGTTTATTCTTCGTGTTTTACTGTCCGTGTTAATATATATCGACAAAGCGAATATCGCGTTAGACTAATCTGGGACCACTCTATCGAGTGGGCACGTAAAATTCCGGTTCAGAAATCATTTTCTTTGTAACCGCAAACAAACCGTCACCTTCCGTTGACACTAAGTGTCGCATGAAGCATTTTACAAGCAGTATTTGGTTGGGCCGAATCTATCTACACACTGCAAAAACGAAACTGCAGATATCTAGACGGCCTCGGTGGCCGAGCGGTTCTAGGTGCTTCAGTCCGGAACCGCGCGACTGCTACGGTCGCAGGTTCGAATCCTGCCTCGGGCGTGGATGTGTGTCATGTCCTTAGGTTAGTTAGGTTTACGTAGTTCTAAGTTCTAGGGGACTGATAATCTCAGATGTTAATTTCCATAGTGCTCAGAGCCATTTGAACCATTTGAATAGATATCTGCTGGAACACCAGAGAAAACGTGCCTGACGATTCTTAACAGAGACGCCCTGTACATTTCATTTGTGTTTTGGAAAAGGGAAAAACACATTAAAAATCTCATGCGGATCCATCAAAGCGAAGTTTCAAT
This sequence comes from Schistocerca piceifrons, assembly GCF_021461385.2. Taxonomy (NCBI): domain Eukaryota; kingdom Metazoa; phylum Arthropoda; class Insecta; order Orthoptera; family Acrididae; genus Schistocerca; species Schistocerca piceifrons. The sequence goes on along the minus strand of NC_060140.1, from coordinate 204,641,262 downwards.
TACACAACTGTCCATTAAAATTGCTACACCATGAAGATGACGTGCTACAGACGCGAAATTTCACCGACAGGAAGAAGATGCTGTGATATGAAAAGGATTAGCTTATCAGAGCATTCACACAAGGTTGCCGTCGGTGGCGACACCTACAACGTGCTGACATGAGGAAAGTTTCCAAACGATTTCTCATACACAGACAGCAGTTGACTGGCGTTGCCTGGTGAAACGTTGTTGTGATGCCTCGTGTAAGGAGGAGAAGTGCGTACCATCACGTTTCCGACTTTGATAAAGGTCGGGTTGTAGCCTATAGCGATTGCGGTTTATCGTATCGCGACATTGCTGCTCGCGTTGGTCGAGATCCAGTGACTGTTAGCAGAATATGGAATCGGTGGATTCAGGAGGGTAATACGGAACGCCGTGCTGGATCCCAACGGCCTCGTATCACTAGCAGTCGAGATGACAGGCATCTTATCCGCATGGCTGTAACGGATTGTGGAGCCACGTCTCGATCCCTGAGTCAACAGATGGGGACGTTTGCAAGACAACGGACATCTGCACGAACAGTTCGACGACGTTTGCAGCAGCATGGACTATCAGCTCGGAGACCACGGCTGCGGTTACCCTTGACGCTGCATCACAGACAGGAGCGCCTTCGATGGTGTACTCAACGACGAACCTGGGTGCACGAATGGCAAAACGTCATTTTTTCAGATGAATCCAGGTTCTGTTGACAGCATCATGATGATCGCATCCGTGTTTGGCGACATCGCGGTGAACGCACATTGGAAGCGTGTATTCGTCATCGCCATAGTGGCGTATAAGCCGGCGTGATGGTATGGGGTGCCATTGGTTACACATCTCGGTCACCTCCTGTTCGCATTGACGGCACTTTTAA